>NC_135232.1:977791288-978487538 GCF_051348905.1 Ranitomeya variabilis
AGCTAATTGAACAGGTCAGAGAGTGGGCCAAAGGCAGATTGGCAGGACAAGCCATGACATGAGCCAAGATAAGATAGAGTCTGTAAAGAAGTTTCATCGCAGAGTAATGCAAGTATTCCAAGACTTGGGCTTCACCATTCATGACCAGATACACAGGCCTTTGGGCATGGACTGAGACAGCCAATCTGGAAACCACTGATAGTGGCTAGGCCTAGGAACAGGTCAATAGCAGTGGACTGACCCAGAAAAAATGTTTTATGTGCGCCTAGGAGACTGTTTATTGCCGATTGTCACCAAAACTGCCGCCATTATAGCACCACAAAGAGCGCAAAGAAGGAAACGGGTGCCGTGCTGCTGAGAACGCCAGAAGGGAAGCCAGAGGTGAAGACGCTACAAAGTGCCGATCGACACACCGGAAGAACTGCTGCAGACTCCAGAGAGGAGACACCGACCTCAATAAGGTTAGCAAAGGGGAGAAGCTATGTCGGAGCAGGAGGAAGAAGTGATGGCAGATGCAGCCACAGCCCCTGTAATGCCCCAAGACCTTGGGTTGGATGCAGCCGCCGGTCTCATGGCACCCCGGGCCTCGCCACGAATGCACCTGCAGGCCCCGTCTTACCACTGCAGCTTTAGTCAGCAGGCCGGACCCCGCTGCCGCTGCAGTACCCATCATGCCGTTGTCCATAGTAGCCAAAGGGATTGAGTCCCAACCAGGGGTGCAGAAGACAGCCCCTCTCATGGTGACCACTGACCTGGAAGCCCAACCACCCTACAAAGACAGAAGAAGTGCCAAGTGTTACATCTGTGGCAAGTTTGGCCATTTCCAGAACCAGTGCAAAGCATCCACGCCCCCGAAGAGACTGGACCCATGCAACCCAAGAGTTGGTCCAGAGAAACAGGTCAAGGAGGAAGTGCAGAAAGCAGTGGAGTACCCCGTCCATAGGACAGAGGCAAGCAAGCCAGGCCCGCAAGACACTATGCTCCTGACATGTAAAACTTCATCTGCAGGACCACTACCTCAAATTACCCTTAAAATGGATGGCGTTGTCAGATTCAAAGTGGTGCAGCCAGAAGTGTGATGACACCTGTGGAACTCACTGATCCCACCTGCCTATCAGAATCCTCTGTGTCTCGCATGGGCATTGATGGTCAAGTCAGACATTCTCAGCTTACAAAGCCACTGAGCGTGTGCACTCAGCCAGGACACTCTATCCTGTCCCAGTTTGTGGTGTAAAGGACCTGCCACTCAACCTGCTGGGAGCGAACCTACTGCAGAAGATAAGGCAACCACAGAGTTCCACGAAGATGGGACAGTGACACTTTCTTCATCCCTGACCCAAGAAGAGTCATGCTGGTGGCCCTACAAGAACATTAAGCAACCGATGAGGCCTACTCAAGGAGGTACTGGACATAGTACCAGAAAGTCTATGGTCTAAGGGACCCCAGCACGTGAGAAAACCTCAAGTTGCCCCAGTACGGGTGTCACTCAAGCCATGTACCCCGTACCCTCGTAAGGCCCAGGCCAGGCCTAGAGTCAAGCTGCCTCTGACCAACTGAAGGTCTACCTGGAAATAGGAATCATTGTTCCTCGCACATCGCCTTGCAATACCCCGCTTTTCCCCGTCAAGAAAAAGACTGTAAAAGGAGAGCCAGCCAAGTTCAGAATGGTACATGACCTGAGAGCTGTGAATGACGCCACGGTGTTAGAAACTGCAATTATGCCGAATCCGCACAATCTGCTCTCAAATGTGCCTGCCACAGCAAAAGTGTTCACAGTGAACGACCTGGCTAATGTTTTCTCCAGTGTTCCCCTTCATCTGGAAGACCAATTCCTGTTTGCCTTAATGCACCAGGGGGGACACCACACATGGACAGTGATGCCACAGTGGGCCCAGAACAGCCCTTCACAGTTCACCAAAGCAATGTCCACAGTTCTCACCAACTGAGTCACAGAACAAGCAGAAGTAACCCTGCTACAGTACATGGACAATCTACTCCTTTGTGCAATTGACTTTGACACGTGTAAAGCCCATTCCTTGTATCTCCTACTCTACCTGGCGGAGCAGCACTGCAGGATCTCAAAGAACAAAGTCCAGTGGTGTCTGAAGCAAGTTACGTTCCAGAGACACTGTATTGCTCACCAGGCGAAACACCTGACAGATGACCGGAAGACCACAGTGGAGAAGATGGTCCCTCCGACAACTCCAAAGGTGCTACAGGCCTTCCTTGGTCTAGTTTCGTATTGCAGAGCCTGGATCCCTGATGCTTCCATCCTAATGCAGCCTCTGTGTGAATAAAACAGCATGACCCCGTTCCTCCTGACTGATGCAGCCTTCAGCTCGTTCAAGAAGTTAAAAGGCACAGTAGTCTCAGCGCCAGCACTAGGCCCATCTGACTACGAGAAGCCATTCCGTCTCTACTGATGAGAAAAGAAGGCCTTGCTACTGGAGTCCTGACACAGCTTCAGGGGGGAAAGCAGAAACTTTCGGACTACTTTTCAGCTTGCCTGGATCCAGTTGCAAGGGAAGCCTCTTCCTCCCGCATGAGAGCAGCAGTTGCAGCACACGCCCTCCTGGACAGGACTACTGACATCAGTGGAAAAATCATTGGAAACCCTGGCTCTGCATGACATCTCGGCAATCCTCAACCAAACCCAGCTAAAACATCTCTCCACCGCCAGGCATCTTCGCCTCCAGTGCTCTCTACTCCTGCCCAACAATGTCGCCATCTCCAGATGCACAGTCCTCAACCTGTCCACTCTACTCCCACTCCCAAGGGGGGATACAGATATGGACCCTCAGATAAAAAGTCTGCATGGGATCTGAATTTTCTCCGGACGGATGACCATGATTGCTTCAGCATCATGCCACAGGAAACAGCAGGACTACCCAAGGTGGCAGAAGAGCCAGTGACCAACCCAGAGTTGATCCTCTATGTGGATGGCTCCAGATTTGCAGATGATGAAGGAAGATTCCACACGGGATGTGCAGTGACCAGCAATCAAGAGATCCTGTGGTCCAGAAGTCTGCTGCCCACTCTGTCAGCCCAGGAAGCAGAACTGATAGCGCTGATGAAGGCCTACCAGATGGCAGAAGACAAGACTGAGAAAATGTATACCGATTCAAGGTACTTGCATGGCATAGCACATGACTTCGGACCCATCTGGGCTGCAAGGGACTTCATCACAGCAAGCGGAACAACCGTGAAGCATCATGGAGCCATTAAGGACCTGCTGAACACACTTCAACTTCCAAAAGTGGTGGCAGTACTAAAAGTCAAAGCGCATGGAAAACTGAACACAGTAGGGGCACGAGGCAACAACATGGCGGATATGGCAGCCAAAGAAACAGTCAAGGGAAGACAATATGGACAAGTGGAAGCGGTCGTAGAGCCGGACGGCTGCTACAGGACGGCTGAAGACAGGAAACCTGACAAGATGACATCCTGGGATCTGCTCAAAAAAGCTGCAAGAGCAAGCCCCAAAGGACGAGAAGGAATGCTGGATGCAGAAGTGAGCAACACATGAAGAAGGAAGGGTATACTAAATGGACTACAAACCCGGTTTACCCCGAAGCATGTACCCTATGGTGGTCCAGTGGACACATGGGCCCACACACAGATTAAAGACACAGATGAATGATCCGATTGGTGCTTACTGGTTCGCTCCAGAAATCTCCACCCTAACAGCCAAGTTCATAAACAGCTGTCTGACCTGTGGCAAATGCAACCCTGGAAGAATGAAGAAAGTTCCCACACATCATCTTGCCAGACCACTGTACCCCTTCCAGAGGATCCAGATAGACCACATCCAGATGCCGCCAAGTCGAGGTTTCAAATATGCCCTTGTGGCCGTGAACATGTTCTCAGGATGGCAGCCAGAAGCTTTCCCAGTGAATAACCAGTCAGCAAAGACTACTGCAAAGAAGCTACTCTCAGAGATGAGATATGCAGCTATGGGGTCCCAGAAGTGATAGAGAGTGACCAGGGACCCACATTCACAGCAAACCTCACACAAGAGATCTAGTCAGCAGTAGGGTCAGACTTAGGCCTACACACTCCCAATCACACTACTCAGTGTTAGGCACACTTCCAGAGGCCCAGCAAAGCTGTCACTATATGAAATTTTGTTTGTGTCTAGTCCCAGGTTAGGGGTATCCTTTTTCTCAGCAGCTGACTATGTAATATGATACTTTGTCTGCTTATGTAATTGAACTCACCAAGAAACTTGCTAACATCCATTCTCGAGTTTTTTTCTTCATTGCCAGATCCAGATTCAGTGTCCGGTATGCACTCCTAGAAGCCAGGAGACTGGGTGTTGGTGAAAAAGTTTGTAAGGAGAACACCACTCGATCCCAGATTTGATGGTCCTGCTCAAGTGCTGCTGATGACACCAAACTCTGTGAAACTGGAGGGAAGACCCACTTGGATCCACTCATCGCATGGCAAGAAAGCTCTCCTACCAGAAGATGACATCCAAGCCAGAATGATGTTGCGGCCTGACCGAATAGATGACCTACCTGATAAAGACTATACATCGCTCACTACACATGCTATTGACTAAGAGACTGATTGCAATGAACCCCCTTTAGGGACAGATCTCCTGACCGCCCATTTGCGAAAAGTCTGTACGGAGTGGGGCACAGGCGATAGGCTTGTGTCAGTTCGCCGACAGCACAAAAGAGTTGCAGCGCTTTGGGACAGGAGGCTAGGATTAGGGCAAGTGATATCTAAGGGGGGCTTGTGATAGAAATATATATATCATGTAGATCTCACTTGCATGTATACTCCTCTATAATCATATATACTCTTATACTCACAGCTAATATATACATTATAATCAATGGATTAAAATGGCTGACAATGAACTGATATGAGCCAGACAGATTGTATGGGGTTTTCCATCTCTCAAAAGCAGAAAAGTGTCAGATGTTTGGTGACTGCTGATCAGATGTCTCCACTTTGTCCTAGACACAGAACTCAAGTTTAGTTGCTTAATCCGCTGTCATATGAGCATTAGTCACAATATTCCATATATGTTTAGATAACCAATAACAGAGGAGCTAGACAATATGGTAATTAACTAACCACCCCTGACAACCCCTAACCACTCCTTTCTATGTGAAAATATAAAACTATGTATGTACAATAAAGTATCAGTATTGATGGAATGTTGTTCTGTCACAGTTGTGTACAGTCCATTCTTGATGAGCGCTCAAAATACTCAGTCTAATTGGGAGCGGCCACAGCACACACAGGGATATATTTATCCAACCCTAATATTTCCATAACAGTATGATGGCCCCAGTTATCCCCATATATATAGTATGATGGCCTAAGTTCTCCATATTAAAAATAATGAAGTTTATCGTCACCTCATCCTGATTCACGGCACTGCAGCCTCCATTTTCGCTTCTGGTCCGCAGAGTGGCATGAGACAATAATGTCATTGTGCCGCCTGCATGAGCACACTGAAGTCTTAGGAAGCTGCGGTCTGCAGCTTATGAAACAGACCAGGGCTGCCACTTGGAATTTCGGGACCCATACTGACAACATTTTTGGGCCCCCCTTGTGACTGCGCCTAGGATCCACCCCAGCTCCGCCTCCACCACCCCACTGCCCACTCTTTGAAAAACTCAACTTCTCCACCACATCCTCACCAATCAGATATTAACAGTTCCCATCCAACACCAGATTACATTCATAACCAGCAGCTTTTGTTCTGGCCAGAAGAATTTTTAAGCTGCCACCATGACATGGTAGACTCTTTCGGGCAGGCCCTACTCTACTCTAAACTATTAAAAATAAATAAATTTTAGGTATTTCTTTTTTTAAGGGAATGAGTCACATACAGTTTTTTTAAACAACCATTAATACCATATACAGTGGGGCAAAAAAGTATTTAGTCAGTCAGCAATAGTGCAAGTTCCACCACTTAAAAAGATGAGAGGCGTCTGTAATTTACATCATAGGTAGACCTCAACTATGGAAGACAAACTGAGAAAAAAAAAATCCAGAAAATCACATTGTCTGTTTTTTTATCATTTTATTTGCATATTATGGTGGAAAATAAGTATTTGGTCAGAAACAAACAATCAAGATTTCTGGCTCTCACAGACCTGTAACTTCTTCTTTAAGAGTCTCCTCTTTCCTCCACTCATTACCTGTAGTAATGGCACCTGTTTAAACTTGTTATCAGTATAAAAAGACACCTGTGCACACCCTCAAACAGTCTGACTCCAAACTCCACTATGGTGAAGACCAAAGAGCTGTCAAAGGACACCAGAAACAAAATTGTAGCCCTGCACCAGGCTGGGAAGACTGAATCAGCAATAGCCAACCAGCTTGGAGTGAAGAAATCAACAGTGGGAGCAATAATTAGAAAATGGAAGACATTCAAGACCACTGATAATCTCCCTCGATCTGGGGCTCCACGCAAAATCCCACCCCGTGGGGTCAGAATGATCACAAGAACAGTGAGCAAAAATCCCAGAACCACGCGGGGGGACCTAGTGAATGAACTGCAGAGAGCTGGGACCAATGTAACAAGGCCTACCATAAGTAACACACTACGCCACCATGGACTCAGATCCTGCAGTGCCAGACGTGTCCCACTGCTTAAGCCAGTACATGTCCGGGCCCGTCTGAAGTTTGCTAGAGAGCATTTGGATGATCCAGAGGAGTTTTGGGAGAATGTCCTATGGTCTGATGAAACCAAACTGGAACTGTTTGGTAGAAACACAACTTGTCGTGTTTGGAGGAAAAAGAATACTGAGTTGCATCCATCAAACACCATACCTACTGTAAAGCATGGTGGTGGAAACATCATGCTTTGGGGCTGTTTCTCTGCAAAGGGGCCAGGACGACTGACCCGGGTACATGAAAGAATGAATGGGGCCATGTATTGTGAGATTTTGAGTGCAAACCTCCTTCCATCAGCAAGGGCATTGAAGATGAAACGTGGCTGGGTCTTTCAACATGACAATGATCCAAAGCACACCGCCAGGGCAACGAAGGAGTGGCTTCGTAAGAAGCATTTCAAGGTCCTGGAGTGGCCTAGCCAGTCTCCAGATCTCAACCCTATAGAAAACCTTTGGAGGGAGTTGAAAGTCCGTGTTGCCAAGCGAAAAGCCAAAAACATCACTGCTCTAGAGGAGATCTGCATGGAGGAATGGGCCAACATACCAACAACAGTGTGTGGCAACCTTGTGAAGACTTACAGAAAACGTTTGACCTCTGTCATTGCCAACAAAGGATATATTACAAAGTATTGAGATGAAATTTTGTTTCTGACCAAATACTTATTTTCCACCATAATATGCAAATAAAATGTTAAAAAAACAGACAATGTGATTTTCTGGATTTTTTTTTCTCAGTTTGTCTCCCATAGTTGAGGTCTACCTATGATGTAAATTACAGACGCCTCTCATCTTTTTAAGTGGTGGAACTTGCACTATTGCTGACTGACTAAATACTTTTTTGCCCCACTGTACAAGGGACAAATATTGTCACACCATGACCAGACCACATATTACCACCACATAGTGACCGAATAATACCACATACAAGGAACAAATACCGCCACACCATGGCCAAACTACATATTACCACCACATAATTACTGAAAACTATAATACTGATCATTAATTAAAAAAACACAATACTAAGTGCCATTGTACACAGGAACTCTGTATTTACTGTCGGTGTACAGGAAGTACAATGATCACTGGTGACATTATACCAGGAGCTCTGTATATAGTGCCAGTGTACAGGTAATACAGTGATCACCAGTGACATTATACACAGGAGCTCTGTATATAGTATACAGTGTATAGTGTCAGTGTACAGTTAAAACAATGACTCACCAGTGATGTCTCTTGCTGAAGTCCTTCATCTTTGCTTTTCTTTTTCATCCAGCACAGACTGCCATCACTTCTTCCAGCCAGGACTCGTCTCTGCATGAAATAACACAGTTACCGCTTCCAGAGCACATTCCCCACTTTTTCTCTTTCTTCTACACTACACACCTAAATACAGAGGTGCACCCACAATCAATATATAATTGGTTATTATGCAACTCACCATTCCAAATATAAATTATAATCCACCATTGTGCACCCACTAACAATAAATAGCCACTCTCCCCATTTAATATATAAATTAATTAGCACCTGTACTCTTTCCCCCAATTCATTACTAGTCACTTCATCGTCAACGCCCCCCACTTTGTACTTCTCGCTCTAACCCTAACCCCGATTCATTATATTTACATGCCCCTCCCGCCCCAGTTCATCGTCATGTCTTTCTCCCCCACCCTCTATTAATTATCAACTGCTCTACCCCACATTCATTTACTCCCCCACCCTCAAATTCCATTATTTGTTCTCCCCCTAGATCATCATTTACTCTCCCCACCCCCCACCTTCAATTCATCATTTGCTCTCCCCAACCCCCACCTTCAATTAAATTGGTGTCCCCGTCCCTCACACTGAATTCATAATTTGCAGTCCCCAGTCCTCTCTCCCACTTCATCATTTGCAGTCCCCTCACTTTAATTTGAAGTCCCCTTACTTCATCCATTGCAGTCCCCTATCACCCACTCACTTCATCTGCAATGCCCCTTCATCAGTTTCAGCCCCCTATCCCCCTTCCATGTCATCATGTGCAGTCCACCATCAGACACACTTCACCAAGTGCAGTCCCCTTCCCCCCACTTCATCAAGTGCAGTCCCCCTTACCCCCTACTTTATTATGTGCAGTTCCCCTTACCTCCCATTTCATCATGTGCAGTCCCCTTACTCCCACTTCATCATGTGCAGTCCCCCTTACCCCCCACTTCATGTGCAGTCCCTTTTACCCCACATTTCATCATGTGCAGCCCCACTTCCCCACTTCATCATGTGCAATCCCCTTACTCCCCCCCACTTCATGTGCAGTCCCCCTTACCCCCACTTCATGTGCAGCCCTACTCCCCCCCACTCTATTATGTGCAGTCCCCCTTACCCCCAATTCATGTGCAGCCCAACTCCCACCTTCATCATGTGCAGTCCCTCTTACCCCCACATCATCAAGTGCAGCCCCACTCCCCCACTTCATCATGTGCAATCCCCATTACTCCCCCACTTCATGTGCAGTACCCCTTACCCCCTCTTTGTGTGCAGCCCCACTCCCTCTCCATCATGTGCAGTCCCCCTTACCCCCATGTCATCATGTGCAGCCCCACTCCCCTATTTCATCATGTGCAGCCCCACTTCATCATGTGCAATCCCCCTTACTCCCCCATTTCATCAAGTTCAGTCCCCCTTACCCTCCACTTTATGTCCAGCCACACTCCCCCTTCATCATGTGCAATCCCCCATATCCCCCATGTCATCATGTCCAGCCCCACTCCATCATGCGCAGCCCCACTCCATCATGTGCAGTCTCTTTTAACCCCCAAACTCCATCATGTGCAGTCCACCTTACACTTAACACTTCATCACTTGCAGTTACCCTCACCCCTCATCCACTGAATTCATTTTATAAAGAAAACAAAAAAGTTTTTCATACTTACCTCACAGTCGCTCCCCAGCAGTGCCATTCTGCTTCCAGCATCCGGTACATGTCAGTGCGTGCGCGATGACGTCATCGCGCATGCGTCGACACCTGACCCGGAAGAACAGAGAACATGGAGGGAGCAGAAGCTGTGCAGTGGCAGCCGTCAAGGTTAGATGGCTGTACACAGTTCCCGTTCCCGGCGCTGACATGTGCGCTGATAGACTGTGATGTGGCTGTGTCTGCTGCCGGCTGCGTCACAGTACAGTGGACACGGCCGCACACAATTTGCTGTGCATAGCCATCAGGCGGGCGGCCCTGTACAGCCGCTGGGGGTGTGGCCCGGGGGGCATTTGCCTCTCTGCCCCCCGACCCAGCCCGCCCCTGCGCTTTAGCACAACTTGTCAGAGATTGACAGCGGCATTTAACATGTTAACAGACACAGGTGGATCAGGATTCCACCCAATAAAATCAGCTGTCGTGTGGAGGGAAAGATACGGGCCCTGGTGCTGAACCCACAGAGAAATGACTGATGAAGTATGAATACGTCATTGGTCGTGAAGGGGTTAATAAACCTGTGTTTGCATTAAAGAGGTCAAAAGGGATTTAATACAGTCTTAGGAGATCTCAGAGTGTTGTGCACATGTTTTCCAGGGAATCAGAGGCTTTGAAATTTGTGGCAATCATAATTCTGCAAAGCTGGCAACCTGTAATTTCAAAAGATCCACTCATCTCCACCTTTATCATTATAGATGGTTTGCAGCATGTTACATGTCAAGTTACTGTTTGCTGCATCTTGGTACGCAATGTGCTAAATGTCCAGTTAATGTTTGCTATATCAGTAAGTGATGGGATGAGGACACTGAACTACAGTATATCTATTACTAGTTTAATCTTGTGTGAAGGTGCAGTAGAGGAAGAAGGCACGTGCACCTAGATTATGAGGTTTTATTGTTATATAGAACTATCCTGCTTGCTAATTATTTACTTAAGATGGAATGGAATCAGGTGTGGGCTTCCCCGAGAAGCAGAGGAGCATATCTGTAAGGTAATGTAAGGTCATGCACTTGGGTAGAAGTAATAAGACGTATAACTATGTGCTTAATTCTAAAAACTCTGGGCAAAACCGTCAATGAAAAAGACCTGGGTGTATGGGTGGATGACAAACTCATATTTAGTGGCCAGTGTCAGGCAGCTGCTACAAAGGCAAATAAAATAATGAGATGTATTAAAAGAGGCATAGATGCTCATGAGGAGAACATAATTTTACCTCTATACAAGTCACTAGTGCGACCACACGTAGAATACTGTGCACAGTTCTGGTCTCCGGTGTATAAGAAAGACATAGCTGAACTAGAGTGGGTGCAGAGAAGAGCGACCAAGGTTATTAGAGGACTGGGGGGTCTGCAATACCAAGATAGGTTATTACACTTGGGGCTATTTAGTTTGGAAAAACGAAGGCTAAGGGGTGATCTTATGTTAATGTATAAATATATGAGGGGACAGTACAAAGACCTTTCTGATGATCTTTTTAATCATAGACCGGTGACAGGGACAAGGGGGCATCCTCTACGTCTGGAGGAAAAAAGGTTTAAGCATAATAACAGATGCGGATTCTTTACTGTAAGAGCAGTGAGACTATGGAACTCTCTGCCGTATGATGTTGTAATGAGTGATTCATTAATTAAATTTAAGAGGGGACTGGATGCCTTTCTGGAAAAGCATAATGTTACAGGGTATATACACTAGATTCCATGATAGGGTGTTGATCCAGGGAACTAGTCTGATTGCCGTATGTGGAGTCGGGAAGGAATTTTTTTTCCCCAAGGTGGAGCTTACTCTTACCACATGGGGGTTTTTTTTGCCTTCCTCTGGATCAACATGTTAGGGCATGTTAGGTTAGGCTATGGGTTGAACTAGATGGACTTAAAGTCTCCCTTCAACCTTTATAACTATCTCCCACTATCGGCAGGCGCCCATCATCTGTTTTGGGCCGCTGTCTGCTGCTTTGGATGACAAGGGCTAGAACTGTACATTTAAATGTGATTTCACGTCACCCAGCGTGCTTTGCTGCTTCTGCACGCTAAAGAAAAGCTTGTGGGCAGAATGGATGAGGTCAGCATAGTGCTGACACAGGAGGTCTCGGACGTTTATACAGTGAGGAGGGGAGAGGACGCTATACATCTTGCTATGTACGGGCTGAATCCTTCTTTGTGTCTGCGGTTGCTCTACATAATGCATGGTGTGATTTATTACAGCAGTTTGAACAGTGTCGGACTAGGGTGTCAAGGGCCCACCAGTAACCTACTCAAGGACCCCACTTTTTAGCTTCATACAAATGTGACATTGTCCTCAATCACAAATATATATAACAATGAACTGGGTAGATTTGTAAATGAATTAGATGCTGCGTTTGTTTATTATTTTTTGCACATATGAGGGGTTGTTTTTTCCAGGATGAGTTGTACTTTTGAATTACACCATTCATTTTGGTGCCTGTCTCAGCATCATTCATTTTACCACATAATGGTGGTGGAAAACAGGAAAAAAATCTAAGTGTGTTGAAATTGGGAAAAAATGTTATTGAGACAATTGTTTTTTAGGAATTTTTTTTTACGGCAGACATTTTGCAGTAAAAAATGAACTGGCAGTTTGATTCTTCTCATCAGTACAATTGCGGCAATACAACATTTTCCGACTTTTTAAATCATTTTACTGGTGAAAAAAATCAGAACTTTAAAAAAAAAAAATAGTTTTGATTATGTCACCATTTTCCAAGACCTATGATGCTTTCATTTTTCAGTCTATGGAGCTGTATGAGTGCTTAATTTTTGCAGGTCGATACATTACTATTGATAACATTTTAGGATAGATATGACATTTTGATAGATTGGATTTTTCTGGACACGGTGAAATCACATATGTGTATTTATTTTTTTAGGTATTTTTAATTTTTTTATTATTCACTATATTTATTAGTATTCTTAGGGGTTTTGAACCTGCAATCATCGGTTTGCTCGTAATACAAGTGTTTCTCACAAAATTAGAATATCATCAAAAAGCTAATTTATTACAGTTCTTCAATCTAAAAAGTGAAACTCATATATTATATAGAGTCACTACAAACAGATCTATTTCAAGTGTCTATTTCTGTTAATGTTGATGATTATGGCTTACAGCCAATGAATATTCAAAAGTCATTATCTTAGTAAATTAGAATACTTTATAACACCAGTTTGAAAAATGATTTTAAATTCTGAAGTGTTGGTGTACTGAAATGTATGTTCAGTAAATGCACTCAATCCTTTTGCATCAATTACTGCATCAATGCGGTGTGGCATGGAGGCGATCAGCCTGTGGAACTGCTGAGGTGTTATGGAAGCCCAGGTTGCTGTGATAGCAGCCTTCAGCTCGTCTGCAATGTTGGGTCTGGTGGCTCTTATCTTCCTCTTGACAATACCCCACAGATTCTCTATAGGGGTTAAGATCAGGTAAGTTTGCTGGCCAATCAAGCACAGTGATACTGTTGTTTTTAAACCAGGTATTGATACTTTTGGCAGTGTGGACAGGTGCCAAGTCCTGCTGGAGAATTCATTTTCCATATCCAAAAATCTTGTTGGCAGAGGGGAGCATGAAGTGCTCTAAAATTTCCTGGTAGATGGCTGAGCTGACTTTGGTCTTAATAAAACACAATGGACCTACACCAGTAGATGACATGGCTCACCAAACCATCACTGATTGTGGAAACTTCACAATAGACCTCAAGCAGATTAGATTGTGTGCCTCTCCGCTCTTTCTCCAGAGTCTGAGACCTTGATTTCCAAATGAAATGCAATATTTCCTTTCATGTGGAAACAACACCTTGGACCACTGAGCAACAGTCCAGTTCTTTTTCTCCTCGGCCCAGGTAAGATGCTTCTGGCGTTGTCTATTGATCATGAGGGGCTTGAAACAAGGAATGAGACACTTGTAGCCCATGTCCTGGATATGTCTGTGTGTGGTGGCTCTTGAAGCAATGACTCCAGCAACAGTCCACTCCTTGTGAATCTCCCACACATTTTTGAATGGCCTTTTCTTAACAATCCTTTCAAGGCTGCAGTTATCCCGGTTGCTAGTGCACCTTTTTCCACCACACTTTTTCCTTCCACTCACCTTTCCTTTAATATGCTTGGATACAGCACTCTGTGAACAGAGCCAGCTTCTTTAGCAATGACCTTTATGACCTTTTGTGGCTTACCCTCCTTGTGGAGTATGTCAATGACTGCCTTCTGGACATCTGTCAAGTCAGGAGTCTTCCCCATGATTGTGGCGCCTAGTGAAACAGACTAAGGGACCTTTTTAAATGCTGATTGCCTCCATGCCACTCTGCATTGATGCAGTAATTGATGCAAAAGGAGCCTCGACCAAGTACTGAATGCATTTACTGAACATACATTTCAGTAGGCCAATATTTCGGATTTTAAAATAATTTTTCAAGCTGGTGCTATAAAGTATTCTAATTTACTGAGATAATGACTTTTGGGTTTCCACCTGCTGTAAGCCATAATAAGCAACATAAACAGAAATAAACACTTGAAATAGATCACTCTGTTTGTAATGATTCTATATTATACACTGCTCAAAAAAAAAAAAAAGAGAACACTAAAATCCCACATCCTACATATCACTGAATGAAATATTCCAGTTGTAAATCTATATTCATTACATAGTGGAATGTGTTGAGATTGAGAACAATAAAACCTAAAAATGATCAACGTAAATCACAACTAATATCCCAGTTGGAATGATGCTCAAAATCAAAGTGAAAAATGAAGTTACAGGCTGATCCAACTTCAGTGGAAATGCCTCAAGACAAGGAAATGATGCTCAGTAGTGTGTGTGGCCTCCACGTCCTGTATATCCTCCCTACAACGCCTGAGCATGCTCCTGATGAGGCGGCGGATGGTCTCCTGAGGGATCTCCTCCCAGACCTGGACTAACGCATCCGCCAACTCCTGGACAGTCTGTGGTGCAACGTGATGTTGGAGGTTGGTGTGAGACATGATGTCCCAGATGTGTTCAATCGGATTCAGGTTTGGGGAATGGGCGGGCCAGTCCATAGCTTCAATGCCTTCATCTTGCAGGAACTGCTGATACTCTCCAGTCACATGAGGTCTGGCACTGTCCTGCATTAGGAGGAACCCAGGGCCAACCGCACCAGCATATGGTCTCACAAGAGGTCTGAGGATCTCATCTCGGTACCTAATGGCAGTCAGGCTACCTCTGGCGAGCACATAGAGGGCTGTGCAGCCCTCCAAAGAAATGCCACCCCACACCATTACTGACCCACTGCCAAACCAGTCATGCTGAAGGATGTTGCAGGCAGCAGATCGCTCTCCACGGCATCTCCAGACTCTGTCACGTCTGTCACATGTGTTCCCAGGGTGCCAGTAGTGAATTTGCCAATCCTGGTGTTCTGTGGCAAATGCCAAGCGTCCGGCACAGTGTTGGGCTGTGAGCATAACACCCATCTGTGGACGTCGGGCACTCAGACCATCCACATGGAGTTGGTTTCTAATTGTTTGTGCAGACACATGCACATTTGTGGCCTGCTGGAGATCTTTTTGCAGTGCTCTGGCAGTGCTCTTCCTGTTCCTCCTTGCACAAAGGCTGAGATAATGGTCCTGCTGCTGGGTTGTTGCCCTCCTATGGCCCCGTCCAAATCTCCTGGTGTACTGGCCTGTCTCCTGGTAGTGCCTCCAGCCTTTGGACACTACACTGACAGACACAGCAAACCTTCTTTCCACAGCTAGCATTGATGTGCTATCTTGGATGAGCTGCACTGCCTGAGCCACTTGTGTGGGTTGTAGAGTCTGTTTCATGCTACCGCGAGTGTGAAAGCACAACCAACATTCAAAAGTGACCAAAACATCAGCCAGAAAGCATTGGTACTGAGATGTGGTCTGTGGTCCCCACCTGCAGAACCACTCCTTTATAGAGTGTGACTTGATAATTGCCAATAATTTCCATCTGTTGTCTATTGCATTTGCACAACAGCATGTGAAATTGTCAGTATTGCTTCCTAAGTGGACAGTTTGATTTCACAGAAGTTTGATTTACTTGGAGTTATATTTTGTTGTTTAAGTGTTCCCTTTATTTTTTTGAGCAGTGTATATGAGTTTCACTTTTTGTATTGAAGAACTGAAATAAATTAACTTTTGATGATATTCTAATTTAGTGAGAAGCACTTGTATATATAGTAATACCACAATACCACAGTATAGCTACATACAGTGGGGAAAATAAGTATGTGATACACTGCTGATTTAGCAAGATTTCCCACCTAGAAAGAATGGAGAGGTGTGTAAATTTTATCATAAGTACACATCAACTGTGAGAGACAGAATCTTTAAACAAATCCAGAAAATCACATTGTATGATTATTACATAATTAATTTGCATTTCATTGCATGAAATAAGTATTTGATACAATAAAAAACAGAACTTAATATGTGGCACAGAAACCTTTGGTTGCAATTACAAAGGTCAGATGTTTCCTGTAGCTGTTGACCAAGTTTGCACACACTGCAGTATAGATTTGGCCCACTCCTCCAAACAAATCTTCTCCAGATCTTATAGATTTCAGGGCTGCCAATGGGCAACATTGAGTTTCAGCTCCCTCTAAAGATTTGCTATTGGGTTCAGGTCTGGAGACTGACTAGGCCACTTTCTTATGGAGTCACGCCTTAGTTGCCCTGGCTGTGTGTGTCAGAAATTTTCATGGTGGAAGACCCAACCACGATCCATCTTCAATGCTCTTAATGAGGGAAGGAGGCTGTTGGCCAAAATTTTGCGATACATGACCCCATCCATCCTCCCTTCAATAAGGTACAGTCGTTCTGTCCTCCTTGCTGAAAAGCACCCCCAAAGTATGATGTTTCCCCCACCTTGCTTGATTGTGACGATGTTCTTGGGGGTGTACTCATCCTTCTTCTTCCTGCAAACACAGAGAGTCGAGCTGATACCAAAACGTTCTATTTTGGTCTCATCTGACCACACGACCTTCTCCCATCCCTCCTTTTTATCATCAAGAACTTCAAACAGGAAGAAAAAAAAGGAAAAGCCAGTTCACTGATCTTTCAGAAGGTGCACGGAACCCACGTCCTGATGAGACTAACCATGTAGAAAACACAGAAAAAAAAATTTGTTCCAGCTCTTCTTGATAAAAGACTTTATTTCATGCGTTTAAAATACAGACAGCCCCTTGAACAATGCACAGGAGGACATAAGCTATGCGTTTCGATCGCTGCCACGATCTTTATCAAAGCTACATGCCACTGAGTGAAAAAACATTAAAAAGAACCCAACACTGATCAAATGTCATATTTCCATCACATGATCAAAAGGTCCTTGTGCCAAAAATGCATACATTTGAACATATATAAAAACACACATACCGTATTTTTCGCTTTGTAAGACGCTCCGGATTATAAGACGCACCCCAAATTTTGAGGAGAAAAATAGGAAAAAACTTTTTTTAATAAATTGGTGGGGCGTCTTATAATCCATGCATCTTATTACTTACCAGGGGTTGTGGCTGTGGTGGATCAGGGTCCCAGGGTCGTTGCTGGAGGCAGGAGTGGAGCATTTCTGCAGGCTGGGATGAGGGGGTCTGCAGGGGGCTCCTGTGCTGCAGGGGGCTCCTGTGCTGCAGGCTGGGATGAGGGGTCTGCAGGGGACTCGTGTGCTGCAGGGCTGTCTCCGATGCTGCAGGGCTGTCTCCGGTGCTGCGGGGGGCTCTGGCGACATTTTGTGAAAGGCCAGAGCCCCCGGCAGTTCGTCCATGCGTTCCTGTATGACTGACTCCGGGAAAATGGCCGCCGGAATCTCGAGAGATGAGATCTCAGCACTGAAATCTCATCTCCCGAGATTCCGGTGGCCATTTTCCCGGAGTCAGTCATACTGGAACTAACTCCGGGAAAAAATTTTTTTATCCAACATATTGGATTATAGACATGGATTCACACTCTTCCCTCTTTCCCCATTTAGAGCTATACAATCATTTGAGTGATTTTGCTTCCGCTATTTCCGCATGCTCTAAACAAGCAATAACTTGCTGTAAGTACCACTGCTTCACCTGATATATTACCCCACATATCACTACGGTCCATCATGTTTTGCACCATTGCGCGCTTTGTCTCACCTTCTCCTATTGCGCTCATCTAGGCACAACTCTGATCAGTATACAAACGATTGTAGGTGTCTAAAAAGAAAGAAAAAAGACACTATACGGTATGTGTTACTCCCATAAATATGTCTCCTTCACAATTAATCATGTGTTTTTTGAGCGAGAATACTGTATACGGCTATGCTCTGATACAATGTCTTTCCATTATCTCTTTAAAATGGCTCCTTGATCATGTTGTATATACCTTATTTTTGTTTATAATGTACCTGGTTTTGATACACTGTACTATATTGTATTATGTTTATTTTTTGTTTATGTGATTGTAGTGACTGACGAAAGCCTAATTGAGGCTGAAACGTTTCCCCAGTGCTACATTAGCACCTAATAAAATCAGCAAAAACACTTAAGTTGAGTGCGAGACTTTTTCGTTCTGTTTGTAAAGGAGTTGGGTACCTAGTCTCTGCACCTATTATAGCAGTGCACACGGTGTTTTCTCCACATTTTCCCGGAGTCAGTCATACTGGAACTAACTCCGGGAAAATGGCCGCTGGAATCTCTCTAAAGATGAGATCTCAGCACTGAAATCTCATCTCCCGAGATTCCAGCGGCCATTTTCCCAGAATTAGTCATACTGGAACGCATGGACGAACTGCCGGGGGGCTCTGGTCTTTCACAAAATGTCGCCAGAGCCCCCCGCAGCACCGGAGCCTCCAGCATCACCCGGGGCAGCAGCGGACAACCCCGGCAGCGGCGGCTGACGACAGCGGCGGCGGGCGGTAGCGGCGGCGGACACCCCCTCATCCCAGCCTGAAATGGTAAGCGGTATATCCGCTTTGTTAGACGCACCCACATTTCCCCCCCCTAAATTTGGGGGAAATAAAGTGCGTCTTACAAAGCGTAAAATACGGTATATATATCGCTGCAAATTGGTTATTTACACATATAAAAATTAACAAAAGACAATAGCAATACAAATCAATATATTATGCCTTGATTATTAGTAGTGAAACATGGTTTAACCCATCCGGAAACCTGGTTCCCAAATTGAAGATCCAAAATGTTTCTCGTGTAAGTAAATTTCTCCTAGTGTCCCCACCCCGCAAAGGACTTTTAACTCTTTCTAATCCTGCAACCTATAGGGAAAAAATGTTGTGTGAGTGGCAAATAATAAAATGCTTGGTTGCTGATGAAATGTTGTGATTCCCATTTCTATGATTAAGAATATCATGCAAATGTTCCCCTATGCCTGGACATGTGCTGAAATGAGCAGGGGGACCTTATGTGCACTGTAGGATTTTAATCCATGATAGTGTAGCTTGTTACTAATGGTAATACTTGAGACTGTGGTCCCAGCTCTCTTGAGGTCATTGATCAGATCCTCCCATGTAGTCCTGGGCTGTTTCCTCAACTTTCTCAGAATCATCCTTACCCACGAGGCAAGATTTTGCATGGAGCCCCACACAGAGAAAATTTGACTGTCATCTTGTGTTTCTTCCACTTTCTAATAATTTTGACAACAGTTGTTGCCTTCTAACCAAGCTGCTTGCCTAATGTCCTATAGCTCATTTCAGCCTTGAGCAGGTCTACAATTTTGTCCCTGGTGTCCTCAGATAGCTCTTTGGTCTTGGTGGAGAGGTTGGAGTGTGATTGATTGAGTGTGTGGACAGGTGTCTTTTAGATAATGAGTTCAAACAGGTGTAATTAATACAGGTAATGAGTGCAGAGTAGGAGGGATTCTTAAAGAAAAACCAACAGGTGTGTGAGAGCCATAATTCTTGCTGGTTGGTAGGTGGTTAAGTACTTATCTCATGCAATAAAATGTAATTTAATTAGGCAAAATAATAAAATGAGATTTTCTGTTTTTAATTTTTAGATTCTGTCTCTCACAGTTGAAGTGTACCTACAATACAAATTATAGACCTCGCCATTCTTTGTAGGTAGGAAAAATTGCAGAATCGACAATGTATCAAATACTAATTTTCCCTACTGTACAGTAAAAACCGGTTACTTTTGAAGCCTGGCATGACATGTTCCCATTGTGGCATGCTATTAATGCCACTTTTAAAGGCCCAGAGCTCAAGCAAGTCAAGGACCCACGTGTACGGGACTCACGCGTGCTGATGGCTGTTGATGGCTGAAGATGTTTTCCCCTCTTCCCAGTTTGTTGTGCTTGTTGCGCCTCCCCTGCTGGATGGTAGCAATGCTGCAGCTGCTGAAGTGTCCTAAACACTCAGTCAAGGACTGGATCCTATCCAATAGGGAGAAACTGCCTCTAAGGGACTGTGTCCTTGTCACAAGGACCAATGTTTATGGGAGGGCAGATGGAAGACCTGATGATTCAGCTGAGTTCAAGGCAGATGGACTGGGCCCATGAACTGATGGGGCCACTGTTGTGTTGGCCTCAAGGCCTCTGATTATAAAGAACTTGAACTCTTTGTTCCGGGGTCCCAACTCAGTGGGACTGGGGTCAGTGCAGACCAGAACCTCCAGAAAGAGACTTATTGCTTATTGTTTTCTAGAAGTGAGATTGTGTGTAGAAATGTAATGTATATATGGGGTAAGGTGAGAGTTAATTTTGGGGACTAGTCCATAGTGGGAGGGGCTAGTCTTAGTGAAATGCATTCCTTCCTGTTGGGAAGGGAGACAGGGTTTGTTCTTCAGAGTGAGCAGTGCTGTTTACATGAGTAACCCTAGATAAGTGAAGACCTGAGAGGAGGGATAGCGAGATCCTGAAGATAAGTGATTAAGAGAGACAGAGTGGCCTTCCAGAGACGGGTCCTATGAGAGGATGCCTAACCACGAGACCTTGGGCTTTTAAAGCTGAGAGGTAAGGGGCCTAAACAGGACTGAGTACGGTGGACTAGTAAAAAATCATGAGTGGACATTCCAAAGCACTAGTAGTGGAAGAAAAAGAATGTAAACGGCCAAACAAGTAAATGAGACTTGTTGATCAGAACTGTAGTGTTAAAGCTGAGTTGTGGCAAAGCTGGGAGAAACTGGGCACATAAATATCCCTGAAGTATACTACTGTAAGGTGGCCAGGCAGGTAGTCGTGGCGGTGAGCTGTTGTGTTCCCACACAAAGGAAACAATGTCCCATCAGTTGTGTGTGATAAGTGCAAAATAGAACACTCGCATTAGGCTCCGGGGTTCTGTATTTCTAGTTCCAGCTTCCGGATTAACACAAACAGTTCCAAACTTGGTATTCATGATTAACAGTTCAACTTAACTTGAGGACAGGGGTTTAAATACAGATGCAGCACAGTTCACATTCATTTGCATTTCCTGAGCTCTCCCTGCATTCTCTAGCAACTCTCCTCCCGAAGACGCTCCTTTCACACCTGCTGCTCTCGTGCCCCTAGGTCTAGGTCCACCACCTCTATCTTTCCCCATCCGGTTTCTCTTGGGAAAGGTAAAAGGCGCACTCAGTTCTGCCTAGTCCCGGCCATATTCCCCGGCTCCTCTCAGAATGATTACTACACTGTATGGTGACCGCTCACAATATTCCCCGGCTCCTCTCAGAATGATTACTACACTGTATGGTGACCGCTCACATGCTGCCCATCCTGGGGTCCTGCACCGCCTCAGCGGTCTCCAGCCCCAAGCCCCTTCTGCCTTCCGTCTTCAGTTGCTATATCCCTCGCTCTGCTCTTAACCAGGAAGTCTCTCCACTATATCTCACTGCTCTGCACTACACCCATCTCTAGCTCCTTCCAACCTGGAAAAACTCTTATTTTATCTATGCTTATACTGACACTCTAATTCCCTATCTCTATTGTGCCCCACTAAACTATACCCAATACTATCCTATTCTACAGCTACCTTCTTACCTTGTCCTTCACATCTACCCCATTTCTTGTAACAATATTGAACATTAGATGTAAAACTCTTATGCAATATAACATACACAATGTTATTATTAAGATACAAGTAAGCATCGTTCACATTGCTTCAATTTAACTGTACACACATGGACACTAGGGGGAGATGCGCATGACAGCTTCTGTCACCCCCTTACATTACTAAGTAAGAGTACTGTGTGGAAAATGCTTCATGTTGCAAAGAAATGTCCATAAGACTTTGTACAAGGTATGCCTTGTATACAAAACTTACCAAGTTACTGGTTAGTAAAGAGTTTATTTTTGAATGGTGATCTCCCTCATTTAACTGTGAAACGTCTGGTCCTAGTAAACCAGCAAAATCGCTTTTAAGCAGCCTGAACGGGCGTATTACCCACACAGCACAAGGCCAGACAACCAGCCTGGACCCTGTGCAACATTCCACAACTGCAGTATTGGAGGAGCGCAGTGATAATGACTCTGGACAGATTGGGAGACAACAGTACACTCCAATGACACTAGCCATCTTCAGAAAAGTCTTTACAAGCTCAATATAAAAGAGCTTATAATCACAGTGCTCGTTTGGCCATCGCTGCAAGACTGCACTGATGAACATAAATCCAGACAATGAGCGGTAAACAATAACATTCAAATCACTCTGCTCAAGAGGATTTGTATCCTCTTCCTGATATCCACCATACACATATGACGTAAGTTGGAACCGGGTGTATGGATCGGGCAGACAGAATGAGCCCACCCCACAGATGGCGGATAATGACTGTGCGTCACAGACATAACCTGCCTCCAGCATTTCTACCTGTGACTGATAATCTGTCAATCTCTGACAACAACATTGGCAGTGCTCTGGTGTGGAGGACACGTCATTCTATGCTCTCATCAGACACCCGGCGACATGATCATGGGGAACCGAAGGGTTGCTATGGCAGCTGAGTGCCTGTTGAAGACCCCCATGCTTACCCTCAGTGAGCAGTATTGAAACTCAGCTTGTGGCTGGGATTCAAATCAGACTGTGATTTTTACTATACAGTATATAGCAATAATGAAGTATTGCTGTATATAGGATAAGCAATCAGACAATCGCAGGCTCAAGTCCCCTAGGGGAAATAACAAATATGGTAAATGGTAAGTCATGAAGTTTTTTTATTTTTTTAAATGACAAACAAATTTTATTTTTTTCACAAATTTCAGATGTGTCTTTCCCCACTAAAGTAATAACAAGCTTGGAATCGCAGAAAATCATATGAACTTGGACAATCATGAAGCAAAGTAATTTTCACCACACAATGTATGCCGTATAAACAATTCCCAAAAAACAATGTCACTATATTTTTTCCGCTATGCAATTTCACTGCACTTTTTCCACTACAATATGTGGGAAAATTAATGGTGTCATTAAAACATATAACTTGTCCCCAAAAAAACAAGCCCTCATATGTTTATGTTAATGGAAAATAAAAAAGATATGGCTCTTGGAAGAAGGGGAGGAAAAAAGATAACATTAAAAATCAAAATTGGCTAGGTTAGGAAGGAGATAATAACCAGTAAATTGAAAAGTTGCTTGTATGAGCACTTAGAAATTTTATAAAACATGGGAGTAACCTTTTAAAGATTGAAATGCAGGATATCTACACAAGCACCCAAATGCAGCTGCAGCAGTGAGTTGGGAGACTAGTATAATGATGACTTCCCACCGTGACCATGGACATTTTCATTGTATAACAGACATTAACATTGTTCATATTCCTTAGGTTAGCCTGAGAGAAAAAAATGCAATGTACAGCAGAAAGAGTATTTTAAAATCTTTACTATTAATGCTCATTACATTTCTTTGCTCAAGGTCCCAAATACATGTAAATTTTAGTAATTACAATAAAAACTGTCTATTCGATTCTTATACATAATTATTGTACTTTTTTACATATGATGTAAGCAAATCAATAAATAACTACAGTGGAGAAAGTAAGCATTTGATACACTGCGGGTTTTGCCACCTACAAAAAATGGAGAGGTATGTAATATTTATCGTGGTTACACTTCAACTGAGTGAAACGAAATCTAAAAATAAAAAACAGAAAATCACACTGTATGATTTTTAAATAATTAAATTGTATTCTATTGCGTGAAATAAATATTTGATCACCTACCATCCAGCAAAAACTCTATCAAAGACCTGCTACTTTTTCTTTAAGAAGCCGTCGTACTCTGCACTCATTACCTGTGTTAATTAATTGCACCTTTTTGAACTTATTGCCTGTATGAAAGACACCTGTCCACACACTCAATCCATCACACTCCAACCTCTCCACCATGGCAAAGACCAAGGAGCTGTCTAAGGACACTAAGGACAAAATTGTAGACCTGCACAAGGTTGGGATGGGCTACCAGACAATAGGCAAGCAGCTTGGTTCGAAGGCAACAACTGTTGGAAAAATTATTAGAAAATGGAAGAAACACAAGATGACTATCAATCTTCCTCAGTCTGGGGCTCCATGCAAGATCGTGAGGTAAGGATGATTCTGAGAAAGGCCAGGATCAGCACAGAACTACATGGGAGGACCTGGTCAATGACCTGAAGAGAACTGGGGCCACAGTCTCAAACATTACTGTTAGTAACATACTTTGCTGCCATGGATTAAAATCCTATACGACACGCAAGGTCCCCCTGCTCACTCCATCACAAGCCCAGGCCTGTTTGACGTTTGCCAATGACCATCTGGATTATCCAGAGGAGGCATGGGAGAAGGTCATGAGGTCAGATGACACCAAAAGAGAACTTATTGGTTTCAACTCCACTTGCCATGTTTGGAGGGAGAAGAAGGATAAGTACAACCCCAATAACACCTCCCTAACCTTGATGCATGGTGGGGGAAACATACTTTGGGGCTGCTCTTCTGTAAAGGGAACAGGACGACTGCACAGTATTGAGGGGAGGATGGATGGGGTCATGTATCGCGAAAATTTAGCCAACAACCTCCTTCCTTCTGTAAGAGCATTGAAGATGGTTTGTGGCTGGGTCTTCCACTTTGGAAGGAGTTGAAACTTAATGTTGCCCAGCAGCAGCCCCGAAACCTGAAAGATCTGTAGAATAACTGTATGGAGAAGTGGGCCAAAATCTCGCTGCAGTGTGTTCAAAGTTGGTCAAGAACTACAGGAAACGTCTAACCTCTGTAACTGCAGACCAAGGTTTGTGTACCAAATATTAAGTTCTGCTTTTCTATTGTATCAAATACTTATTTCATGCAATAAAATACAAAAAAATTGTACAATGTAATTTTCTGGATTTTTTTAAGATTCTTTCTGTCGCAGATGAAGTGTACCTACAATAAAAATTACAGACCTCCTCATTCTTTCTAGATGGGAAAACTTGAAAAATCGGCAGTGTGTCAAACGCTTATTTTGCTGACTGTAGATACTATAAGTGCATGTAAAATGAACATGAAAACATCATATAACAAAATGTCACTGTGCATATCAACATGCTACATCTGTACTTAAAGATCTTTTACATTTATGGATCTACATATCTGGAAAGTTTCTGCAGCTTTGGCTTTAATTGAAATCTCTCAGTATAATCAACCCTCCTAAGCTGTTTATATGGGCATACAGATAATGGAAAGTGGAATATGATAACACCTTGATGTCTGTGATCTTATTCTAGAATAATCAAGGTTCGTCTGAAAATGTAAAGAAGCTGTTAAGATCTGTGAGCCAGAGGTAGACCTTCCCAAGAACCTGCATCCAGAGATTACTTTAAATGAAAGAGGTTGTTACAAGTGTGAAATGTAATGACTTTTCTCTGTTCTCTTGATCTCACTGAAGAGCTAAGTGTGATAACTAACAAAGTACAGAAAAGCTGAACTTTGTCTTATTACAATTACATTTGCAATTGTACTCCTTCTCTTATAGTGTTGTCAACTCTGCTGTGCTGCCGTTCTCCCCACTGGCTGGTGGTGAGATGGAAGTTGAAGAAGTGTTAAAGAAGAATAAGACATTGGATTGCAGATATCAAAGTGTCACTTCATTCAGCTTCCTATGACCTACATGCTCATATAGACGACTGAGCAGGGTTGATCCTACTAACCAATTAAATTTTAAAAGCTATAAAATTCATTCAAAATATGCATTACATACATTATTTAAAGCATTCCCTTAGCAGAAAGATTTGCATATATACGAATTTACGGAAAATAATTATTAGTGGTCAAAAGACATATAATAGACTGGTCATTAGCATTCTTGCCTCTCCTGTTTATATCTTGACTGGCTGTCAGTCCATTGTGAGATATTGGGAACTTTCAGAATGAGAAAGGCACATAACCAGAAGAAGTTGGTCAGCAGAAACTCTAGAATCTCAATAATTGTAATCATGCTTGCTCCACAGAACAAACCCATCTGGCCACCAACGTCAGCTAAAAAAAAGAACACGATGGGAGAACCTGTTAACATGGCTGTCACCAAAAGAATTTACAGATCAATTTATAGCTTATAAAGGATCACAATCAACGTCAATCTATAGTATATTCTCCACAGGGCCTTCATTCATCCAGTCCGCAGTGATTATTCTATGCCCTGAACTCACAAACAGTTATACTCACACATGTATTAATTATACCATTTCTATTTGTGAGGGTGGAGAGGATGACGTTTCACCTCTCTGAAAATTCCTGTTATTTTAATGCATGGAAAATGTACTTTTTTGGGTTATCCTCATTGAGGCTGCAGTTCCTGATAGATAGTCATGTAAGGGTTAACTGTACGGCCGGCCCACATTTGGGGAAAAGTATAAGAGACTTATGGGTTAGTTTCAATTTTGTGTAAGCAGTTAGGAAAAAAAGAGAAAGGAAGGAGTAAGGACAACTTCAAAAAAAGGTGCTCAGGACTGTGTGTGTGTATGGGCTAAGAGAATAGAAGCAACAGAATCTCATTGGTGGCAGCAGTCTACTGTAAGCAGGTGAGTCGGTGGAAAACCTAAATTGAGGAATTTTACAAGGGTCCCTAAGTGACTACAGGGAACAAAGGAGTGTAGGCCAGGCTTGGAAACTGCAGTCACAGAAAGAGACAGTCCACAAGGTTGGGGGTACTCTCAATAAGGTGAGAGCCAGAGGTCTGCCATTATGTGGTTTCATAGAAGTAGGCTGAAATGTGGTAGTCACAGCTCAACACATCGACCCAAGTGGCACTATACTGGGAAGATGGAGGTCTCCGACTTAAGCTGCCATTCTCCAACTGTGATGCTGTTCATATCCATTGGAAGTGTACCGCTGCATTGTACAAAAGATCATGACAACTGTAACTCTTGCTATTTTGTGTGTGCAAACCCGATTGTTATTAAAGAGAACTTTGTTTTCATGAACCGGTGTGGCTTCAATATCTTGGGTCAAAGGGAACCGATGCCATGCAAAGTGTGATGCCACACAGCCGCACACTGAGCAAGGCGCGGGAGCGCCGCTCTACAGCCCACATTACCACGCCACTAGAGCAGTCTCAGATACCTGAGAGGGTCCCTCTCTACATGTTCTACCCTCTACCCTGGCACCAAACAACCAAGTAACCCCATGACTAAGACCCAGGAGGATCGAAACGTTGCTTTTTTTTGTGTTAAATCATATCACTTCACTGCTTGTGGTTTATATTTCTATTTTGGAATAAACTGTGAAAATACGTTTTGCAAACTAATGAATAAGAGTGTGCGGTGAATCTCTATTACTATGCCATGCAAAGTGTGGCAGAGCAGGACTGGGAGGTGACCATTGCAGAAACACGGCCGCACAAACATACAAATTCAAGACTCTGTTTTCCTGTAGTGGTCTGGGGTATGGGAGATGAGTACCTTTCCTGCGGCTACCACCCCAGGCACCATTACATATATATAAACTATCCACAGAACAAAGGACATCAAAAGCATACTTGCTCAATTGGGGTGTTGATGGCATCTGCTAAACAATTTGATTGAATATTTTTGAAACACAAGATTTGTTTTGCCTAATTGCAAAATAAAAGCCCACACAAAATCAAAATTTCTGGCAAAATTTAGACCCTGATCTTTATTATTATGACTCAATTTGGTCCGCCAAAAAGTATTATTCATGAGAATATGCCCCTAATTTTATCCTTGGCATGAAGAGGTTTCTGTTTTGGATTTATACAAAATCAGCAGAAAAAAAAATCCTGGCGTGCTTCATTGGAGGTAGTTTAGGTGAGAATATTGTTGTAAACGTGGAACTTAAGGTACTCCTACAAATGGCTTTACCTCTCTACATATCAGTCATAGGAATAGAGGATTCATGTATTTTTTATGCACTAATTTTGGTATATTTTATAGGTAAAGATGGTTTAAAGGGAATCTGTCAGTAGGATAAACCCTCCTAAGCTATTTATATGGGCGTGTAGGTCATAGGAAACTATATAAAATGATACCCTGATACAGTTATATGAAAAAGTTTGGGCACCCCTATTAATCTTAAGCTTAATGTTTTATAAAAATTGTTTTTTTTGCAACAGCTATTTCAGTTTCATATATCTAATAACTGTTGGACACAGTAATGTTTCTGCCTTCAAATGAGGTTTATTGTACTAACAGAAAATGTGCAATCTGCATTCAAACAAAATTGGACAGGTGCATAAGTATGGGCACCCTTATCATTTTCTTGTTTTAAATACTCATACCTACTTTTTACTGACTTACTAAAGCCCTTTTTTTGGTTTTGTAACCTCATTGAGCTTTGAACTTCATAGCCAGGTGTATGCAATCACGAGAAAAGCTACTTAAAGTGGCCACTTGCAAGTTGTTCTCCTGTTTGAATCTCCTCTGAAGAGTGGCATCATGGGCTCCTCAAAACAACTGTCAAATGATCTGAAAACAAAGACTATTCAACATAGTTGTTCAGGGGAAGGACACAAAAAGCTGTCTCAGAGATTTAACCTGTTAATTTCCACTGTGAGGAACATAGTAAGGAAATGGAAAAACACAGGTACGGTTCTTGTTAAGGCCAGAAGTGGCAGGCCAAGAAAAACATCAGAAAGGCAGAGAAGAAGAATGGTGAGATCAGTCAAGGACAATCATCAGACCACCTCCAGAGAGCTGCAGCATCAACTTGCTGCAGATGGTGTCACTGTGCATCGGTCAACTATACAACGCACTTTGCACAAGGAGAAGCTGTATGGGAGAGTGATGCGAAAGAAGCCGTTTCTGCAAGCACGCCACAAACAGAGTCAGCTGAGGTATGCAAAAGCACATTTGGAGAAGCCAATTTCTTTTTGGAAGAAGGTCCTGTGGACTGATGAAACCAAGATTGATTTGTTTGGTCATACAAAAAGGCGTTATGCATGGCAGCAAAAAAAAAAAAGCATTCCAAGAAAAACACTTGCTACCCACAGTAAAATTTGGTGGAGGTTCCATAATGCTTTGGGGCTGTGTGGCCAATACCGGCACTGGGAATCTTGTTAAAGTAGAGGGACGCATGGATTCCTCTCAGTATCAGCAGATTCTTGACAATAATGTTCATGAATCAGTGACAAAGTTGAAGTTACGCAGGGGATGGATCTTTCAGCAAGACAATGATCCAAAACACCGCTCCAAATCTACTCAGGCATTCATGCAGAGGAACAATTACACAGTTCTGGAATGGCCATCCCAGACCTGAATATCATTGAACATCTGTGGGATCATTTGAAGAGGGCTGTTCATGCTCGGCGACCATCAAACTTAACTGAACTGGAATTGTTTTGTAAAGAGGAATGGTCAAAAATACCTTCATCCAGGATCCAGGAACTCATTAAAAGCTACAGGAAGTGACTAGAGGCTGTTATTTTTGCAAAAGGAGGATCTACTTTATATTAATGTCACTTTTCTGGTGAGGTGCCCATACTTATGCACCTGTCAAATTTTGTTTGAATGCAAATTGCACATTTTCTGTTAGTACAATAAACCTCATTTCAAGGCAGAAACATTACTGTGTCCAACAGTTATTAGATATATGAAACTGAAATAGCTGTTGCAAAAAAAACTATTTTTATAAAACATTAAGCTTAAGATTAATAGGGGTGCCCAAACTTTTTCATATAACTGTATCTATGATCTGATGTCTTACTCCACAGAGTAAGAGGGTGACATCGTTTCCTCACTCTCTATCTCCTCTCTTGGCCTCTTCAACTGGAGTAACTTTAGTCCACCTCGGACATACCATGCCACGGAAACCTTTTTCTCCCTAGTACACCAGAAAGTTAATTCGTTGACTCACCGGCAACGCCTTGGTCTCTTCCCATCACATTCGAATATTTCTCCTACTGAGAAACAAGCACTTTCCTCCCTTCACACCAATAATTCCATCACTGTGAAACCGGCTGACAAAGGGGGAGCAATTGTAATTATGAACCGTGCACAGTACATGAATGAGATTAACCGCCAGTTATCAGATTCCAATACTTATGGTATTTTACCAAGGGATCCGGTTACCAGCATTAGTCTTAAGATTCGCAGAGTTGTGGACATGTACCTGGCACGACATACTATTGATCACAAAACAGCCACATTCCTTGTCAATCCTCACCCGGTCACACCAGTTTTCTATGTCTTACCTAAAATTCATAAGTCACTTCAAAACCCACCCGGCAGGCCAATCGTGGCCTCGACGGATTCTGTCTTGTCTCCCCTCTCCGTTTTTTTGGAAAAAGTCCTAACACCACTGATCAGATCAACTCAGTCCTTTCTCCTAGACACTGAGAACTTTCTGAGTGTAATTAAACAACTTGGCACAGTTCCACCCAATAGCACCCTTGTTACTCTTGATGTAAATAGCCTCTACACATCTATCCAGCACACCAAGGGGACAGAGGCCACAAGACACCTGCTATGCCAGTCCGCGATGTCGGAGGATGCTATCCAATTTTGCCTTGATTTACTTCATCTTGTACTTTTTGAAAACTATTTTTTGTACAGGGATACGTTCTACATCCAAAAGTGCGGTACAGCAATGGGTTCAAACGTTGCACCGGCTTATGCTAATGTGTCTATGAATTTCTTTGAAATCACCTATGTATTCACCAACAATCTTTTTACATGCCACGCGTTGGGATATCGCCGCTATATTGATGACATCTTTCTCATTTGGACAGGCACCCCTGATACGCTCACATCTTTCCATGCCTATCTGAACTCTATTTTCCCTGAATTACAGTTCACCATCCATCATGACACTGTATCAGTACCCTTTTTGGACACTATGGTTTCGAATGATAACCTTATCCACTGATGTCTATTGTAAACCCACTGACTGTAACAGTCTTTTACATTATACCAGTTGTCATCCTCGTGCTATGAAAAACAGTTTGCCACGATCTCAATTTAACAGGGTCGCCCGTATTGTCTCTGACACCAGTAATTTGAATGACAGGTTGATCACTATGACACAGAAATTCCGGACTAGAGGTTACCCTTCTAGACTCATCGAGGAGAGGACACGGATTCTCTCACCTCCATCTCCCCTTCCATGCAATAAACCCACAGAGAGGGTTCCATTTGTCCAAGTCTTCCACCCTCTGATGCCCAAGGTCTATTCTATTATCAAGAGACACTGACCCCTCCTGGCAAAAGCATACCCGGACATCCCCCCTTTTAGGGAACCGGCACTTATGTGCAGTAAAAGACCCACCAACATTAAGGATAGGCGAGTCAGGGTGGATATAGGTAGTGCACTCCCCGCCACCACACAGACATACCTTACCACCCGACATCATGGTACCTTCCCCTGCCTAAGCTGCGCAGCATGCTCTAACATCATAAAATTGGACTGTATAACCCACCCTAGGACTGGTAAATCCTATCCCATACAGGGTTTTTTCACATGCAACTCCAATTTCGTCATTTATTTGATAAAATGCCCCTGTGGGCTTCTGTATGTGGGTGAAACCACACAACATATAAAGGACAGAATTGCCAGTCACAAATCTACTATCAGATGCGGAAAAAATTGGCTACCCCTTCCAGACCATTTCTCAAAATTTAGGCACACAGTGGCCCAACTAAAATTTCAGGTCATTGAGCATGTCCCTCGTCCTAGGCTAGGTGGTGATCATATCAAAATACTCAAGTCACGTGAGACCTATTGGATCCACAAATAGGATACCTTGGCCCCAAAGGGACTCAATAGGGAAATTGACTGGTTGTTATAAGCATTTGTAGATTTCCTTGTATTTATTTTTTTTCTCTCCATTAATCCTTTTATCATCCTTTTTCAGGCTCGTTAATCCAATGTGACAATAGACCCACCTCCCCTTATGATACTAGGTGAGTTACCCTCTTGCTTGCATACATGCATCAACATATATTCATTATTTGGTTAGTGCACACTTTTCTATTAGTTATGCCCATCTGCAGACATATAATCCCTCTTTGCACATACGTACCTGTAGGTCCTATACCTACTTATATTAATGTTATCCTTATATGTTATGTCCCAATAATGGATGTTTTTACTGCAGGTTTATATATCCATTCCATTGATACACTAACCCAGTAATATGTTGATCCCCTTCTATACCTTGGAGCTCTTGGATACCTCCCATTTAATGCACCACGTATCTGATACCTCCCATCCTCTTACTATATGTAAGATGCCCACTTCCTCTCTATTTGCATATATTACTTGGCCCATCGCTAACAGCGAGATTCACAACGTGTTTACCAGTTGCCATGACAATCCACTGACATGCGCATTACATACCGCTGAATTGCGATACGTGTTGTGAACTCTATTTTTGGGCTCCCTCTAGTGGTCACAAGCGGTACTATGTAGTGTTGTCTTTCTGCAGGTTGGCTTCATCACCTGGTTCGTTATCCTTGGTTGGTTCCTATTTAACTCACCTGGATACTCAGTTCCTTGCCTGCTATCAATGTATTCAGTGCTCTTCAGATTCCTGGTGACTACCTTGCTCCCAGTCTCTCCAAGACAAGCTAAGTTTTTGTTTGTTCAGTTTCTGATTATCAGCGTTCATCATGTTTTTTTGTCCAGCTTGTTAAAATGTGATTTCTTACTTGCTGGTTGCTCTAGGGAACTGAGTTTCTCCCCTCACACCGTTAGTTGGTGTGGGGGTTCTTGAAATCTCAGTGTGGATATTTTGTAAGGGTTTTTTACTGACCGCATAAACCCCTTTTTTATTTTCTGCTGTCTAGAATTAGTGGGCCTCTTTTGCTGAATCTGCTTTCACCCCTGTGTATGTGCCTTCCTCTTACCTCACCGTTATTATCTGTTGGGGGCTTCTATATCTTTTTGGGATTATTTCTCTGGAGGCAAGATAGGTCTTTCTTTCTCTCTAGGGGTAGTTAGTTCCTCAGGCTGGCTCTAGACGTCTAGGATTTTAGACACGTTCACCGGCTGCCTCTAGTGTGGATGGATAGGTTCAGTTTTGCGGTCAGTCCAGTTTTCCACCTCCCTAGAGCTTGTCCTATGTTTAGTCACCTTGCTGGAGTAATTTGTGATCCTCAAACACTAAGGATCATAACAGTATAGCAGGCCATAAAGTGTTTTTTGCATCGCAGAAGTGGGATTAAAAGAAGACCTGAGTACATTTTTTTTTTTTTGTGCTGCAGTCTGTCTAGCTTCTTTCATCCCCTTGAACTCTGAGTGGTTTTGAGCTCAGCTGCAGACATGGATGTTCAGACTCTGACTTCTAGTGTGGATCATCTTGCTGCACGGGTGCAAAGTATTCAGGATTTTGTTATTCATAGCCCTATGTCAGAACCAAAGATACCCATTCCTGAGTTGTTTTCTGGAGATAGATCTAGGTTTCAGAATTTTAACAATAATTGTAAGTTATTTCTATCTCTGAGACCTCGTTCCTCTGGTGATTCCGCTCAGTAAGTAAAGATTGTTATCTCCTTGTTGCGTGGCGACCCGCAGAATTGGGCTTTCTCTCTGGCGCCAGGAGATCCTGCATTGCTTAATGTGGATGCGTTTTTTCTGGCTCTTGGATTGCTTTATGAGGAGCCTAATCTTGAGAATCAGGCAGAAAAAGCGTTGCTGGCCCTCTCTCAAGGGCAGGATGAAGCAGAGGTGTATTGTCAAAAATTTCGGAAATGGTCAGTGCTTACTCAATGGAATGAGTGTGCCCTGGCTGCAAATTTCAGAGAAGGTCTTTCTGAAGCCATTAAGGATGTTATGGTGGGGTTCCCCACCCCTACAAGTCTGAGTGATTCTATGGCTTTAGCCATTCAGGTTGATCGGCGTTTGCGGGAGCGCAAATCTGCTCATCCTTTGGCGGTATTTTCTGAACAGGGACCTGAGTCTATGCAATGTGATCGAACCCTGACCAGAATTGAGCGACAAAGTCATAGACGTCAAAATGGGTTGTGTTTTTACTGTGGTGATTCTGCTCATGTTATCTCAGCATGCTCTAAACGCTTAAAAAAGGTTGCTAAACCTGTCACCATTGGTACTATACAGCCTAAATTTATTTTGTCTGTTACTTTGATTTGTTCTTTGTCGTCTTACCCGGTTATGGCTTTTGTGGATTCGGGTGCTGCCCTGAATCTGATGGATTTGTCGTTTGCCAGGCGCTGTGGTTTTGTCCTGGAGCCTTTGGAATTTCCTATTCCTCTGAGGGGAATTGATGCTACGCCATTGGCTGAGAATAAGCCTCAGTATTGGACGCAAATGACCATGTGCATGACTCCCATACATCAGGAGGTGATTCGCTTTCTAGTTTTGCATAATTTGCATGATGTTGTCGTTTTGGGTCTGCCATGGCTGCAGGCTCATAATCCAGTTTTAGATTGGAAAGCTATGTCTGTGTCAAGTTGGGGTTGTCAGGGAATTCATGGCGATACTCCGTTGGTATCTATTGCTTCTTCCACTCCTTCTGAGGTCCCTGAGTTTTTGTCTGACTACCAGGATGTATTTGATGAGCCCAGGTCCAGTGTCCTGCCCCCTCATAGGGATTGTGACTGTGCTATAAATTTAATTCCTGGTAGTAAAAAACCCTTACAAAATATCCACACTGAGATTTCAAGAACCCCCACACCAACTAACGGTGTGAGGGGAGAAACTCAGTCCCCTAGAGCAACCAGCAAGTAAGAAATCACATTTTAACAAGCTGGACAAAAAAACATGATGAACGCTGATAATCAGAAACTGAACAAACAAAAACTTAGCTTGTCTTGGAGAGACTGGGAGCAAGGTAGTCACCAGGAATCTGAAGAGCACTGAATACATTGATAGCAGGCAAGGAACTGAGTATCCAGGTGAGTTAAATAGGAACCAACCAAGGATAACGAACCAGGTGATGAAGCCAACCTGCAGAAAGACAACACTACACAGTATCGCTTGTGACCACTAGAGGGAGCCCAAAAATAGAGTTCACAACAGATACGTCACTTCCGGTTTACACCGCGCACTTCCGGTGCGGCGGTGATTTACCAGTTGCCATGACAATCTACCAACATGCACATTACATACCGCTGAATTGCGAGACGTCACTTCCGGTTTATACCGCGCACTTCCGGTGCGGCGGCCGGGAGCTCCCCCTTAAAAGGATCCTGAGCGGCAGCATGCTCACGCCGGTAACAGCAGGGCGGTGGGAGCGCGGCTTACTACATAGGACACTGCAGGTAACACGGGGCTTCCCAGACAACCCCCCGGTCCATGCACAGTGGGACCGGTTTTACAGACGTTGTTTACCCTTTCAGATCCAGATCTTTTGGCTGCTTCATATGGACTTTGACATCCTATTAGGTATTATACACATCTCCAGGGGCACTCTGTTGGTCTGTTTGTTCCTTTATACTGATTGGCTTTTTTCTACAGTGTAGGAGTATTACCATTAGAGCAATCTTCCTCTACCTTAACACTGTGTATACTGAAATAAGGTAATTACTACGCCATTTTGGTATACCATTATGGGGATTATTCACAGATCATACGTTTAAGGTGGCAGATGGATCTTATCATACGTGTTGCACCCTTTCAGTTAGCCCGCTGGCTATTTGTCTTTTAACTAATGCACTATTCACAGTGTTACTTTTACCCGCAGGGCACTCAGGATTGTTACGTTACCCTGTGTCACCATTTCTTGATGCTACTTTCTGACTCGTCTTGCTCACCACTATTCGCCTTTTCCACTGGCATATATATATGGCGGAAGCTGTAGATGGACTCATTAATCTGTTGCCGACCCAGGACCTTTCTTACCGATGCTTCTGTATTATGTATTTTATGTTTTATGTATTTTATTATTGTTTATTACCTTCATTTATTGATTTTTGTCTTGTTTTGCGTATGTTGTCTGTTTTTCTTTTTTTCACAGCGATCACGTGACAAAGGCTCTGGTTGAGCCGAAATGTTGTAAATAGATCGCATAAGTTGCATATTCTGTTCCGCTCCCAGATTGTATGTTAAATAAAATTCACACTATACTTTATGTTACTAAAGAGTGTGCGGTGAATCTTATATATTTTACTCCACAGATATCCACGTTTTTCTTAAATGTAAATGAGCTGTTCCAGGCTTTGGGCTGGACACTGATCTGTATGACAATCTGCCTCCAGAGCTTATTATATATAAAAGTGGGTGTTAGCACTGTCACTTTGAATTCTTTAATCTGTGATATACTGCAGTAACAGCACAGCAGCACCTTTATAACAGCATATTTTTTATATTCACATTATACACCTTGCTTTCAAGGCAATTAATAGCTTTGCTGTATTGAAATTTGCAACAAATATATTCACTGCTTATCAAATTTTTGTTGAAAATTTGGCAAAGCCTGTAAATTCAAATTTCAAGAGAGTTGATCATCTTTAATGGCAGTGATTAGTTCTTTAATAAAGCAAACATCGTTTACAAATGGGGTCAAAGAACTTTATGCTGGATAGTACAGTAATACAGATAAAAACTATTTCAGTAGGATTTTTTTGTATGGTAACTTACAAAGAAGTTCAGTAGATGACAAAGCTTTCTGTTGCTTGGTTATTTTATAATTCAACTCATGATATTTAATGTCAATGTACACCAAATTATTCCTAAAAAGAAAAAAAAGATCAAATTCACCTACTGTATTAAAGTAGAAATAAAAACTTTACACTAAAAACAAATGTTATGTAATTCACACAATATAGACATAATAGATATGTGAATATTAATTTTGGAGAATACAGTAGGTAATTTTCCTAAGAAAAAGGGTCAGGCGGGTAACTTTTAATTTAAACTCTCAACCATTTTATTCTCTTGGGATATAAGTTGCTTTCAGTACTGCCTGGCAAATGCTTTTTATGTTCTTATTGAACACACATGAACATTTAGTCAAGTGGAAAGTGTAAATGTAACTAAAGAACAATTTGTGGTCATCTGGCACCTCTAAATATGGCTACCATGAACAGTCTTGGAGCTAAATACTCCATTTTCCAGATCCCAAGAATTCCATGGCCTTTACCCTTTAACTCCTATACAGGAGTCTGGACTTAAAATGGACCCCAAGGCTGAAGCTACGGAGTTTGCTGCTGTTCCATGGTGCGAGTTGAAGGCAAGAAAGTTGAGCAGGTGGGGTCAATGCCAAAAGGTCATATCAGGGACGAAATGGAAATGCAAGCTGATGGTTAAAATTAAAACCTATTTCAGAAATCTGAATACATCACGACAACACAACAGGAGCACAGAATAGACTTACAGACAAGATGGCAAAACTATTAACTGATGGCGGAAGTCAGAGCTTCAGGGGTTTAAATAGCTCTCAGGAAGGAGTGATCAAAACCAGATCAAAATTAAACTCATAGTTCCTTGAATAAGCTGCACCAAAAGTCCCTGGAAAAAAACAGGACTGTTGCTGTCATGCGTCACTAGTAATACAGGCACACCGCAGCCCAGTAGCCAAAGCAGATGAATTGACACATATGTTACACATATAATGCATTTTTTGAACTACAACATGCATTTTTTTAGCAAGAAAAAGTCTTACTTAAAAGTGGCTGCGTGCCATATTCTAAAGACAGAATCCTCAATCTCCCCACACCTGAGCAATGCCTGACCCTCATCTCCAGTTCCTCAGTGATCTGGCAGTGGGTTCATGAAGTGCTTCTCCTCATCATCCTAGCATTTTGCAGCGATGCATACATACAGTGGGTATGGAAAGTATTCAGAATCATACCCCTTTGAATTTTTCACTGTTTTTCACTGTTTGTTTCATTGCAGCCATCTGGCAAATTCAAAAAAGTTAACTTTTTTTCTCATCAATGTACACTCTGCACCCCATTTTGAGCTAGTACAGCCATGAGTCTTCTTGGTAATGAACAATGATGCTACAAGACTTCTGGTGGTCCCAAACTTCTTCCATTTAAGGATTATGAAGGCTACTGTGCTCTTAGAAACCTTGGCCAGTTCCTTTGACCTCATGATTCTCATTTGGTCTGACATGAACTGTGAGCTATGAGGTCTTATATAGACAGGTGTGTGCATTTCCAAATCAAGTCCATTCACCTGGATTTGGGGATCCTCTGCCATTCTTCCTTGCAGATCCTCTCCAGTTCCCTTCAGGTTGGATGGTAAACGTTGGTGGACAGCCATTTTCAGGTCTCTCCAGAGATGCTCAATTGGGTTTAGAAAAATATTTAGAATTGAGAGTCCTCAGTGGTTGATACCTTTTAATGGCTAACTGAAAAGATGGTAACAAATTGCAAGCTTTCGAAACTACACAGGTCTCTTCATCAGGCAAAGACTAAAAGTTAGCCATTAAAAGGTATCAACCACTGAGGACTCTCAACTCTAAATATTTTTCTATCTACTGGCTAACACGGTACCAAGATATATATCTTTCCTGTATCAATTGGGTTTAGGTCAGGGCTTTGGCTGGGCCAGTCAAGACTGGTCACAGAGTTGTTCTGAAGCCACTCCTTTGTTATTTTATCTGTGTGCTTAGGGTCATTGTCTTGTTGGAAGGTGAACCTTTGGCCAAGTCTGAGGTTCAGAGCACTCTGGAAGAGGTTTTCATCCAGGATATCTCTGTACTTGGCCGCATTCATGTTTCCTTCAATGACAACCAGTCATCCTGTCCCTGCAGCTGAAAAACACCCCCATAGCATGATGCTGCCACCAATTTTCACTGTTGGGATTGTATTGGGCAGGTGATGAGCAGTGCCTGGTTTTCTCCACACATACTGCTTAGAATTATCACCAAAAAGGTCTATCTTCATTTCATCAGACCAGAGAATCTTATTTCTCATAGTCTGGGAGTCCGTCATGGTTTTTTTCTTAGCAAACTCAATGCGGGCTTTCATATGTCTTACACTGAGGAGAGGCTTCCGTCTAGCCACTCTGCAATAAAGGCCCGACTGGTGGAGGGCTGCAGTGATAGTTGACTTTGTGGAACTTTCACCCATCTCCCTTCTGCATCTCTGGAGCTCAGCCACAGTAATCTTGGGGTTCTTTTTTTACCTCTCTCACCAAGGCTCCTCTCCCACGATTGCTCAGTTTGGCTGGCCTGCCAGGTCTAGGAAGACTTCTGGTTGTCCCAAACTTCTTCCATTTAAGGATTATGAAGGCTACTGTGCTCTTAGAAACTTTGAATACTGCAGAAATTCATAACCTTGGCCAGTTCCTTTGACCTCATGATTCTCATTTGGTCTGACATGAACTGTGAGCTATGAGGTCTTATATAGACAGGTGTGTGCATTTCCAAATCAAGTCCATTCAGTTTAATTAAACATAGCTGGCCTCCAATGAAGGAGTAGAACTATCACAAGGATGATCACAAGGAATTGGACAGCATGTGACTTAAATATGAGTGTATGAGCAAAAGGTCTGAATACTTATGACCATGTGATATTTCATTTTTTCTTTTTTATTAAATTTGCTAAATTTTAACTCTGTGACTGTTAGGGCTGGCGGAACGCACCGAGTAAATATAGAGATGTTATTTGATGCGTTCGCAGCCCGGGGTCCACCGTACAGGAAAAGAACCTGCTGCTGGCAAACGGCGGCACTATATGGCGGTAGAAGCGAACTCTGTTGCTTCACAGAGTCACTATAAAGAAAGGACTGTGTCCTGTTAAGCTTCACAGGAATAAACAGTAACTGCTGAGCAGATAGCAGCTTGTGGTCACACAGTCAAGGAGGCAAACATACAATCTCCTCACCGGAGGAGCCGGTATTCTAAGTGGCTTATTTCAGCCGGGGCCCTGAAACCATACACACAATCTCCTCACCGGAGGTGCCGGTATTCTAAGTGGCTTATTTCAGCCGGGTGCCTGAATACACACAAGAGTGACCACATTGGCGCAAAACTCATAACATGGATAGATACTAGCGCATGGCCGTGCGGCCATGCGAACCTTTTATAGCTGCAGCAAGTACAGGTCCTTCCTAGAAGGACCAATGAGAGGTTGCCACAGAGCCTGAGCAACTTCAGGACCTTCCTGGAGAACCAATGGGTTTTGCTGCAGTATCTGAGCATGTGACTCTCGATCTCCAATGAGAGATCTTACCCTGGGCATGCTCAGAAGGGAAAAAGCAGAACTTAGTCCCAAAAGCGTCTGCTCACCGCTGCCCAGCACTGGCTTCAATGGCAGAAGCTGGAAAAGCAGCAGCAACCCTTTGCACAGAGTCAGATTGAGCGAGACGCTGGGACTGACGTCTCCGCTGAGCAGGCTCTACTGTGGCAGGAGAAGAATGGGAGATCGCATCGGACATGGCCCGAGATCCCCCTGTGCAGGCGGGAACTCAACCCCCAACAGTGACAAGCCAGAACCCTGACCTAAACCTAATTGAGCATCTCTGAAGAGACCTGAATGTGGCTGTTCACCAACGTTCCCCATCCAACCTGACGGAACTGGAGAGGATCTGCAAGGAAGAATGGCAGAAGATCCCCAAATCCAGATGTGAAATACTTGTTACATAATTCCCAAGAAGACTCATGGCTGTACTAGCTCAAAAGGGTGCTTCTACTCAATACTGAGCAAAGTGTCAGAATACTTATGACCACGTGATATTTTAGTTTTTCTTTTTTTTATAAATTTGCAAAAAAATTACTGCATTTTTGCTTTTTCAGTCAAGATGGGTTGCAGAGTGTACAGTAATGTGAAAAAATTAACTTTTTTGAATTTACCAAATGGCTGCAATGAAACAAAGAGTGAAGAATTTAAAGGAGTATGAATACTTTCCGTACCCACTGTAGTTGCAGAGTGCTTTTCTCTCTGCCAAACACTGACCTGTCTGATCAATGCAGGGCAGGAGAAAATGAGCTTTTTTACTGGCTCTGCTGCATTACATCTGCCAGAGACTCTTCTGGCACTGAGCTCATTCACACAAATACTGTGTCCAGCAGCCCCTTCCTTCATTCTCTCTTCCTCCTCCTAGGTCAGTGAAGCTCCAGTATCAAAACCAAGTGCCTTCAATTTTCTTATAGACCATAGCATCGTACAGTCCTAAAAATGTTGCGGTTTATTTTGTCTTTAAGACGAAGATCTAATACTACAATAATGTGGGATTAAAACAAAACACATTAAAGATACCTCCTTTGTGGATGGTCCATTTTCTTATCTAGGAAATAACTGTACAAGACTTTCTTCCCTCGGGTTACTCATTTAAAATCAATAGACCATTCATTAGCTGATGTTTGTCGCTTGCAGTCTATGATTTATGTTGCTTAAGTACTTAGTGATAGAACAATGTTTTATGCATTAAGATGTTTGACTGCCAGTCTCCTGGCATTCCTCTGTTTGCAGACCATAAAATTCCAGCTTGAGAAAATCTGAGGTCATCAATGAGCTCAAATATTTCTTTGTAATCAATAAGGGAACGTGGATAAATATTAGTAATGAGATGACAACGCAAGAACTTTAATTCAGACTGGTATACGCACACTTACCTCATGTACGAAGCATTTTTGTTAAGTTTACTTGAGAGATAATCGGCAGCTTTCATACTTGGAAATGTTGAATATGAGAGGACTGCAGGATAGTCTGTCTCTTCACAAGGAACGGGACACGTAGAATTGTATGTTCCTACTGTACATAGCTCTTCCTTCTCAAGTCGAACTGCAAACACAATATAGTCTATTCTTCCAACAGGTATGTTCATCCAGCTCTCCTACATGAAGCGCACATAATACATCACCCAGCTTTGCGCATAGACTTTCCCCTGCTCCTAGCATTGTGATGGTATGTTCATCCAGCTCTCCTACATGAAGCGCACATAATACATCACCCAGCTTTGCGCATAGACTTTCCCCTGCTCCTAGCATTGTGATGGTATGTTCATCCAGCTCTCCTACATGAAGCGCACATAATACATCACCCAGCTTTGCGCATAGACTTTCCCCTGCTCCTAGCATTGTGATGGTATGTTCATCCAGCTCTCCTACATGAAGCGCACATAATACATCACCCAGCTTTGCGCATAGACTTTCCCCTGCTCCTAGCATTGTGATGGTATGCCTTTCAGCTAACCCCCAACTTACTCTGATATTTATGACCTTGTTTACTTAGTCTTGATTGTATGCATCTGGTCGACCCTTAATTCTCTGACCAAGATGAGCAGAGACCACTCCTCTCTGCTCCACACCTGACCGCACTTAGTTTTCCATATATTGCATAGCACAAGTCTGCAGGACTTTAGTCTGCAGTGTGATTTCTAGAAGTGTGTTCTAAAAGTGTGGATTACAGTAGAATTAAAACCTGAATTGAACCTGAAGGTAACTGGCCAGTCACTGCAAACAATGTTTCTGTTTGTTGTCACTTTTACCCCTATAATCTTTCACTTTCTGCAACCTCCCCCAATCCCCACACCAAGTAAGGAACTGTTCATCTCCTCTTCAATCCTCCCCATCCATCTCACCTCCTCCTCAGAACTGTTCCTTAACATACAATCCTCTGTCTCAAAGCACAGGCAGCCCCCTCACGCTCTCTCCTGCTCCCACCTGCTAACACTATCTCTGCTCCTTCTCACTGCTGGTGATATCTCTCCAAATCCTGGTCCTCCTCACCATATTACCACAGTCATTTCTACCTCCCATCCACGCTCCATCACAAACTTCCGTAACCTCTCTAACCTTATACCCATTCGCCCAGCCCCCGCTTCCCCAGTCCCACTAACAGGAGCTCTGTGGAACGCTCGCTCTGTCTGTAACAAGCTTTCCTACATCCATGATCTTTTTGTTACTACCAAACTTTCCTTCCTCGCCATCACCGAAACCTGGCTCACCCCTTCTGACACGGCCTCCCCTGCTGCACTCTCTTACGGTGGCTTCCACCTTTCTCACACACCCCGCCCCAGCAGCAAGCATGGTGGAGGAGTTGGTTTTCTCCTGTCAGATAACTGCTCCTTCACCCCAATCCCACTGCCACCCTCTGTTACCCTCCCTTCCTTTGAGGTGCACTCTGTGCGCATCTACTCCCCCTCCAACCTCCAACTGGCTGTTATTTACCGCCCCCCAGGGCCAGCCACCACCTTCTTTGACCACTTCACCACCTGGCTACTTCATTTCCTTTCTGCGGACATCCCCACTATCATCATGGGCGATTTCAACATACCCATTGACACTTCCCTCTCAGCTGCCACTAAACTTCTATCTCTCTCTTCCTCCTTCGGCCTCACTCAATGGTCTTCTGCAGCCACTCACAAAGATGGTCACACACTGGACCTCATCTTCACCCGCCTCTGCTCCCTATCTAACCTCTCTAACTCGCCTCTTCCTCTCTCTGACCACAACCTTCTCACATTCTCATCTCTCTCCACTCCATGTCTAGAGTCCCCACCCCACAAACTTTCACACCCTCGCAGAAATCTTAAACATCTTGACCTACATTCATTCTCTGAATCCCTCCTCCCTCTCACAGACATAAGTTCCATACACAATGCGGATGACGCTGCCGCTCTATATAACACCACAATAGCTGTAGCCTTGGAATATGCTGCCCCACTTACACATACCAAAGCTCGCAAAATCAACAGACAGCCCTGGCACACCAGCCTGACCAAGGAACTGAGGCGAGCTTCCAGGGCTGCTGAGCGCAGATGGAAAAGATCCCACTCCAACGACCACTTAATCGCATTCAAACAGTCCCTCACTACTTTCAAGACTGCACTCGCCACAGCTAAACAAACCTACTTCTCATCTCTCATATCCTCCCTGTCTCACAACCCTAAACAGTTATTCAACACCTTCAATTCTCTCCTCCGTCCCCCAGCACCTCCTCTCTCCCCACTTATCTCTGCTGAAGACTTTGCCTCATTCTTCAAGCAGAAGATTGATAACATCAGAGACAGTTTTGGTCAACAAGCCCCAGAGCCCTTCCTCCCAACTTCCCTACCCTCCACCTCCAAAACCAACTACTCCACCATTACAGAAGATCAACTCGCCACTCTACTCTCAAGATCGCATCTCACCACCTGTGCACTTGACCCGCTCCCATCCCACCTCATCCCAAACCTCACCACAATCTTCATCCCAACCCTAACCCATCTCTTCAACCTATCACTAACAACTGGTGTTTTCCCCTCAAGCTTTAAACATGCCTCCATCACACCTATCCTCAAAAAGCCCTCTCTTGACCCATCCTCTGTATCTAGCTATCGCCCTATATCACTTCTCCCCTATGCCTCAAAACTACTGGAACAACACGTCTACCTTGAACTGTCCTCCCATCTCTCTTCTTGCTCCCTCTTTGACCGCTTACAATCTGGCTTCCGGTCACACCATTCCACTGAAACTGCCCTAACTAAGGTCACCAATGACCTCTTAACCGCCAAGAGCAAGCGACACTACTCTGTTCTCCTCCTCCTCGACCTGTCGGCTGCCTTTGACACAGTGGACCATTCCCTATTATTACAGACCCTCTCATCCCTTGGCATCACAGACTTGGCCCTATCCTGGATCTCATCATACCTAACAGACCGGACATTCAGCGTCTTCCACTCACACACCACCTCCTCACCTCGCCCCCTCTCTGTCGGAGTCCCACAAGGTTCAGTCCTTGGGCCCCTGCTCTTCTCCATTTACACCTTTGGCCTGGGACAGCTCATAGAATCTCATGGCTTTCAGTATCACCTCTATGCTGATGACACACAGATCTACATCTCTGGACCAGATATCACCTCCCTACTAACCAGAATCCCTCAATGTCTGTCCACTATTTCATCCTTCTTCTCCGCTAGATTTCTGAAACTTAACATGGACAAAACAGAATTCATCATCTTTCCCCCATCTCACGTGACCCCCCCAACGAACCTATCCATTACAGTAAATGGCTGCCCACTCTCCCCAGTCCCACAAGCTCGCTGCCTCGGGGTAATCCTTGACGCTGATCTCTCCTTCAAACCACATATCCAAGCCCTTTCCACTTCCTGCCGACTTCAACTCAAAAATATTGCACGAATCCGTTCATTCCTCAACCAAGAATCTGCAAAAACCCTAGTCCATGCCCTCATCATCTCTCGCCTTGACTACTGCAACCTTCTGCTCTGTGGCCTCCCCTCAAACACTCTCGCACCCCTCCAATCTATTCTAAACTCTGCTGCCCGACTAATCCACCTGTCCCCCCGCTATTCTCCGGCCTCTCCCCTCTGTCAATCCCTTCACTGGCTCCCCATTGCCCAGAGACTCCAGTACAAAACCCTAACCATGACGTACAAAGCCATCCACAACCTGTCTCCTCCTTACATCTGCGACCTCATCTCCCGGTACTTTCCTACACGCAACCTCCGATCGTCACAAGATCTCCTTCTCTACTCCCCTCTTATCTCCTCTTCCCACAATCGCATACAAGATTTCTCTCGCGTATCACCCCTACTCTGGAACCCTCTACCACAACACATCAGACTCTCGCCCACCATCGAAACCTTCAAAAAGAATCTGAAGACCCACCTCTTCCGACAAGCCTACAACCTGCAGTAACCACCGATCGACCAAACCGCTGCATGACCAGCTCTACCCTCACCTACTGTATTCTCACCCATCCCTTGTAGATTGTGAGCCTTCGCGGGCAGGGTCCTCTCTCCTACTGTACCAGTTATGACTTGTATTGTTCAAGATTATTGTACTTGTTATTATGTATACCCCTCCTCACTTGTAAAGCGCCATGGAATAAATGGCGCTATAACAATAAATAATAATAATAATAATAATATAGTCTAACCACATACAGTAAAACTACTTACAGTTTATAGGTAAAAGAATAAATAATACATCTTTGTGCTAGATCATGAAATTCGTGCTACTTACTCTAAGAAAGTTCACTTACTGCATCCAGGTCTGGTGAGCAGAAGCTACATTAACCAAAAGTTGGGTGACAGTGTGTTCGGCATTGGGATTCTCCCACTGTGCAGGGTAGATCCTAAGCATTGTCTGGAGCTGTGGTCTCCCATTCGGGTCTGGCTGATGCGGTTGCTGCTCAGCACAGACGTCAGTCCCAGCATCTTTCTCAGGCTCATGGTACACGTTTGGTTACTGCTGGCTTTCCAGCCAAGTCTATGGTAACCAGTGATATGCAGGTGGAGCCTTGCGCTCTGGAGTCTAAGTCCAGAGATCACCTTTATGAGCATGTCCATGATGTGACATCCTCTTATTGGTGGTCAGACGTTAGCTGCTCTGGTGATGTGGCAGCTCCTCATTGGCCCGCAGGCGATGTCTCGACCAACTGGGCATGAGTGCTTGGGGTGGAGCCTGGCATATAAAAGGTTCTCAGCGGCGCACGTGGGCGTGCTAGTGTCATTTATGTTTGTTGTATGTGGGTGGCTACTCTTTCCCTCTGTCTCCATGTTTGTGTGTGTGTGTCTTTGCTCAGAGTTTGTACACATTGGCAGGCAGGTTGCACACTTATGCGATTTCGTACCATTGGCTATGTGATGGGGCCTCTGGTTTGCTACATGCTTAGGGTGCCGGTTCAGTAGTGTCAAGACTGGGGTAACTAGCCGCTTGGCTTAGCATCTGTTTCATACATCTGCGCGATTAGTACAGTTCAGTTACAGAGCAAGTTCAACCCTTCTGCTATACTTCTCGGTGTAAGCGACAGGGTATTGTACCTAGCGTCAAAGAGCTCTCTCTTGGCTCAGCATCTGCTTTATTCGTGTGTGTGGTTAACACTGTTTAGTTGCAGAGCTAGCCCAATCCACATGCTATTATCCCTGTGATGCTAACAGGGTATAGCACTTCGCATACTGGTACCGTACCTCTCGGTGAAGTAACTGAGTTGGTACTCAGTGTTCCGTTCACACTGAGTGGCGTTAACACAATGTGTGTTCAAGGTAATGCTTGCTGTTGTGTTCCATCATTACTCACACTAGCAGCAGGGTTCTTCTCTGCACGCTGGACCCCAGGTTGCGATTGCACTTTACTTTCATATTTAATTTTTTTATTTAGTGCAATCCGTCAACCCTAACACAGTGGGTATCACCTGGTACAGGGCCAGTGGAACTACTGACCCTGGGTTGGGATCTTGTGGACTGGGACCATCTCACTGTGACCATTTACTTAAGTTGCTGTAAGACCGTGGATGGAAGAAATAAAACTAATTGAAATATTAACCTGCCAAGGTTATTATTACAACCCACAACATCAGATCTTCACAAGTGGTGGCATCAGTGGGATCACCTATCTATGGACAGCTTACCGGGTAAATTTACTGATTGGTGACTTGGCAGAAGAGATGGCAGAATCCATCTACTGTACAAGAGGCTCAAGAAGGAGAAGCTGAGAGTCCTTTGCTCTGGGAGAGAGCTACGGTGGTTGCTGTAGGACAACCGTGTGACCTTAATTCAGTGCTTTGGCCGAGTGGGACCGAGAACACCCACAGTGGTGGTCAGTTCAGATGTGGAGGACGGCAGCTCTTGGGAGGGACCAGAGCTGAGGGCTGTCATCTAGATGGCAAAGGATCAACTGACTGAGTTGATGTGGATGCTGGCTGTGCTAGGAGAGAGGGCCACTGAGATAGAGCCAGTGGCAGTGGTAAGCACATATCTACTCCCACTCGCCTCACCGCAGATGACAATGGATAACAGAAGAGAGGGGCCCGCATCTTTAAGGTACTGAGACATATTACAATTCAATGATGACACCTCGGATATTGATGAACATCTCTGGTTATTTGAAAACCTCTACCTGCAGCATGAGGTGTCAGTCAGTGACTAGCTGAGATTTTTGAGTGTTGGCCTTACCGGAAGAGCAAGAGAAGCTTTTAATAACTTTTCATCTGGTTATTAGAGATGTTACTCTACCATTCATAGTGCATTACTAGAGAAGTATGCCGTCATGCCTGATACCTACAGGAGGAAATTTTGGGAGACTGACAAACCCGTTTTACACGTGCATCATACAGTGGGGCAAAAAAGTATTTAGTCAGTCAGCAATAGTGCAAGTTCCACCACTTAAAAAGATGAGAGGCGTCTGTAATTTACATCATAGGTAGACCTCAACTATGGGAGACAAACTGAGAAAAAAAAATCCAGAAAATCACATTGTCTGTTTTTTTAGCATTTTATTTGCATTTTATGGTGGAAAATAAGTATTTGGTCAGAAACAAACAATCAAGATTTCTGGCTCTCACAGACCTGTAACTTCTTCTTTAAGAGTCTCCTCTTTCCTCCACTCATTACCTGTAGTAATGGCTCCTGTTTAAACTTGTTATCAGTATAAAAAGACACCTGTGCACACCCTCAAACAGTCTGACTCCAAACTCCACTATGGTGAAGACCAAAGAGCTGTCAAAGGACACCAGAAACAAAATTGTAGCCCTGCACCAGGCTGGGAAGACTGAATCTGCAATAGCCAACCAGCTTGGAGTGAAGAAATCAACAGTGGGAGCAATAATTAGAAAATGGAAGACATACAAGACCACTGATAATCTCCCTCGATCTGGGGCTCCACGGAAAATCCCACCCCGTGGGGTCAGAATGATCACAAGAACGGTGAGCAAAAATCCCAGAACCACGTGGGGGGACCTAGTGAACGAACTGCAGAGAGCTGGGACCAATGTAACAAGGCCTACCATAAGTAACACACTATGCCACCATGGACTCAGATCCTGCAGTGCCAGACGTGTCCCACTGCTTAAGCCAGTACATGTCCGGGCCCGTCTGAAGTTTGCTAGAGAGCATTTCGATGATCCAGAGGAGTTTTGGGAGAATGTCCTATGGTCTGATGAAACCAAACTGGAACTGTTTGGTAGAAACACAACTTGTCGTGTTTGGAGGAAAAAGAATTCTGAGTTGCATCCATCAAACACCATACCTACTGTAAAGCATGGTGGTGGAAACATCATGCTTTGGGGCTGTTTCTCTGCAAAGGGGCCAGGACGACTGATCCGGGTACATGAAAGAATGAATGGGGCCATGTATCGTGAGATTTTGAGTGCAAACCTCCTTCCATCAGCAAGGGCATTGAAGATGAAATGTGGCTGGGTCTTTCAACATGACAATGATCCAAAGCACACCGCCAGGGCAACGAAGGAGTGGCTTCGTAAGAAGCATTTCAAGGTCCTGGAGTGGCCTAGCCAGTCTCCAGATCTCAACCCTATAGAAAACCTTTGGAGGGAGTTGAAAGTCCGTGTTGCCAAGCGAAAAGCCAAAAACATCACTGCTCTAGAGGAGATCTGCATGGAGGAATGGGCCAACTTACCAACAACAGTGTGTGGCAACCTTGTGAAGACTTACAGAAAACGTTTGACCTCTGTCATTGCCAACAAAGGATATATTACAAAGTATTGAGATGAAATTTTGTTTCTGACCAAATACTTATTTTCCACCATAATATGCAAATAAAATGATAAAAAAACAGACAATGTGATTTTCTGGATTTTTTTTTCTCAGTTTGTCTCCCATAGTTGAGGTCTACCTATGATGTAAATTACAGACGCCTCTCATCTTTTTAAGTGGTGGAACTTGCACTATTGCTGACTGACTAAATACTTTTTTGCCCCACTGTACGTCATGCACTCGGTGGATAGAAAGACTGGGGGCTTGGAAAGCAGAATATGTCTTGGATATATTAATGCAGGAACAATGTATGTCTAAGCTCCCAGGTGACTTAAAGGATGGTGGATAGAAAACAACTCAGTCTGAATGATGCTGCAAGACTGGCTGATGATTAGTCTGCCAATTGACCTGGGCTACATGGAAGGACAGCCCCAGTGAGTTGGAAACAGGGGCTTACATGGAGGTCGGTGAGACCCATGGACCAGCAAGAAGAGGAACTGTGGGGATTTCAGACTTCACCAAACTTCACAAAGAGGAGGAGGTTTCCCAACCCCCAAGTACGGTCCTCATCAAGCCGAGGGGGGTTAAGTTTCCATATCTGTGGATGCGTGGGACACTTTGCCAGGGAATGCCAGGAACATTCTAGCCTACATCATCCGCATCACCAACCAGTGAACACTGTGCTGCAATGGGTCTGGAATGCTGGGGGTGAGACGATCCCACTAACACAACCAGAAGAGGAAGAGGCATGTTTGGTACAAGGACAAGTGTCCTGGACTAGATAGGACATATCAGCAACCATAAACCAGCATCTGCAGCCAGTCTGGGTAGAGGGCGTGGAGGCTGAGGGGGTGCCGTGACTCTGGAGTCTCAGTCATTTTGATCAAAGAACATCTAGTACCGGACGACCAATGTATTTTTCCCGCCAGCCATATGTTAGTCAACGTAGCTAGAGGTGAATCTCTGAAAGTTAGGAGGGCCCGACTACATTTAGACTTGGGTTACAGTCATAGAATGGTGGATGTAGGAGTAGTGTGGCACTTAACAGTAGATGTTTTGCTGGAGAACAGCCTATAGACAGTGTTGGTGTGCCACTGGGCAAATGTCTTAACCCGAAGACAAGGATCCGTATCATCGAGCTGAAGAATCACAAGAGAGAGGCACCGCATCGTTTGCCTTCATCAGCTTCCAGGATCTGTGGAATGCGGAGGATACCATGATTGGATGCAATGGATTCGAGTTCAGTTCTCATCAGTTATATGTGGAGTTTCCCAGGTCGAACCCAGGATCAGGGGGAGGATATGAATGACCCTGTGGAAGGAACAGACACCTGCCCCGTCAAAGTGAACACAGAGTTCTCGTCTCAGGGCTTCCCCCATTGAGGAGTTGGCAGGATCTGAAAGATCATATGAGAGAAGTTGGAGATGTCTGCTATGCTGATGTACACAAGGATCAAATGGGGATTGTGGAGTTAATTCAGAAGGCAGACATAGAATATGCTTTGAGGAAACTGGATGATACAAAGTTTTGTTCTCAAGAAGGTGAAACCTCTAACATCCTTGTCTGTGATGAAAGAAATGCTGATGGCTTGTCCCTGGCAAGTGGAGAAGGATGACCAGAAGCATTTATTCTTAATTATGCCAGACGTACAGGGAATACGGAAATAATTCATACCCTATTAAAATTTTCACTCTTTATTTCATTGCAGCCATTTGGTAAATTCAAAAAAGTTCATTTTTTCACATTAATGTACACTCTGCACCCCATCATCACTGAAAAAAAAACCAGAAAGGTAGACATTTTTGCAAATTTAAAGGGAACCTGTCACCCCCTCAGGCGTTTGTAACTAAAACAGCCACCTTGTGCAGCACTAATGCTGCATTTGGACAAGGTGGCTCTTTTAGTTATGCTCCTTGCACATGCCAAAATAAACCCTTATAAAATGTGCCCCCTCATACCGTGAAACTGTCCGGGAGGCGGGACTTTCATTCCTAATCAGACGCAGCACAGCCGTCATTCATACCCCCTTGGTGCTGTGCGCCGCCCCCTCAGCGTTGTTTGAATCTGTCCCAGAGCCTGCGCTGTTATGTTATCCCTTGGGCATGCGCAGTTAGCGACATTTGATGTCAGGCTGACTGCGCCTGTGCGGCCGCGCTGCCCGAGATCCTACCCCGCAGTGTCTTCTGATTTATTCTCACTGCGGGGCTGGGATTCGTGGCCATGCGCAGTGCATATCTTCGCCTCTCACTCATCTCTGCCTTCTTCAGACTGTGCGGCGTCAGCTGATCCCTAATCGCCGTGGAATGCGATTAGGTATCATACCCAAGAAGACTCATGGCTATACTAGCTCAAAAGGATGCTGCTACTCAATGCCAAGCAAAGGGTCTGAATACTTATGACCATGTGATATTTCAGCTTTGCTTTATTAATAAATTTGTAAAAATTACTACATTTCTGTTTTTTTTCAGTCAAGATGGGGTGCAGAGTGTACATTAATGAGAAAAAAGGGAACTTTTTTGAATTTACTAAATGGCTGCAAAGAAAAAAAGAGTAAACAATTTAAAGGGATCTGAATACTTTCCGTACCCATTGTATTGTTCCTATATTCCTATGGCCATTTACCTGGAGTTGCTGTAAGACTGTGGACTGAAGAAATAAAACTAATTGCATCACCTGCCTAGGTGATTATTACGACCCACAACCTCAGACACTCACATTAATAATTACCTCAACACCATTGAACAAGTGAATCCGAGCAGACAGAGTTAGCATGTGTGACCGCCAGCACTTGACACATTAGACATTCTTTAAATTAATTAAGATTCTTCTTTGGGGCACCATAACAAGTATGTAATGGCAATATCTAGACAAGGGAACTTTTTTTAAATGATTCCAAGTAAATTTTTGGGAATCATGGAGTGTTGATGAATTATCCTGGCAGCTATGTAGAATATGGTTGCAAGTTCAAGTCCCCAAATGATTGAAAAAATGCAAATAAAGTAAAAAATAATTATCTGACATCACTCAGGAATGAAAACTAGCCATTAGAATAATGGACCTTTTTGTCTTTATGTTTTTGATCTAGGGGAAATGCGTATGGGCTTTTGTGATTGTAGTTATTGCTGTACATTACACAGTAAATGTATTATTGTGTGTATTATAACCAGGTATGGACTAGGACTGAAATTCAGCCCTGGCATTTAAACTCATACAGACCCATGCTGTCCCCATCCCCGAGCACCAGATGGGATATATTACTACTATTACCCTGGATGGAGGAAAGCAAGATTTACTACAAGACCAATATTTCTAATGATTCCCGTGGCCTACTGGGGTAAGTGATGGAGTCAGTGACTTTGTGCTCCGTCACAACTCTTAATAGTATGGGTGTATTGAGAACACCGATTCTGTTAACAATGTAGAAGACAAGGCGGCCCACGACCAGACAGGCCCTTCTGGTATTTACCAGAATTGTCAGATGGCCAGTCCGGCCCTGATTATAACCTATATACATTATATTAACAGTATAATATAAATCATTCCTTTTTCCCTGCAGGGTTGTTTATTGTTCCTGAAAATGTTATCTGTCTGTCGTTATCACCTTTGTTAAAGAAAAAGGGGGTAGCGGGCACCACAGACACAAGTGAATCAGGGATCAACCATATGCATATAAGTAAGACAATTGAAAACTTAGACAAGAGAAAGGATATGCACACCAATGGGATCAACCATCAAAAATTACAACTTTATTTGTAGAAAAAAGCACAACAGAGCAAAACCAAACATTTAAAAACATTTCAAAAACCAAGAAAATGGCACATGGCTGATAAGACACATGCACCCCCCCAGGCAATTGGAAATAAATATCTGCTTCACATTCCCCTGATGAAGACGCTTCTATAGCGTCGATACGCGTGGGGCCTCAGTCCCCCCCAGCACCAGCACAAGCTTTTACTATTGGGCTACCGCATCTTTGTTCGGCTCTTGTGTCGCTCTTTTCCCGGACCCTTGAGTAATATATTCAGGTTACCAGATAGTTTCTTGTGCAATGAGACCTATTGCACAGGATGAATGGGTCCAGGGTATGGGACTTAAGGCTTCATATATTTTTTGTGCCTATCTGTGAGTGATTGATCAGTGCACATAGAGTATAGCTGGTAGCAGAGTGGTGTTCACTTGTGCATATGTTTATATATGTATATAGACCTCTTGAATGAATATACCTTGTTTTGCTTGGTGCTCTAAGATATTTATTTCCAATTGCCTGGGGGGGGTGCATGTGTCTTATCAGCCATGTGCCATTTTCTTGGTTTTTAAATGTTTTTAAATGTTTGGTTTTGCTCTGTTGTGCTTTTTTCTACAAATAAAGTTGTAATTTTTGATGGTTGATCCCATTGGTGTGCATATCCTTTCTCTTGTCTAAGTTTTCTTTGTTAAAGAAAAAAAATATGAACAGTTACAATCAAGAAAGTCCGGAAATTTCTGAACTCAGCAATTAGTAGTAGATGAATACTCATCCTGTGAGTTACTGGACTGTACTATGAATAGGGACTAGATATTATACAGTGTATATACACTAGATGGAGGCCCGATGTGAGGGGGTAATGTCACGATGGAGGCAGGCTTTGCAGCGTTGAGAATCTCCCCCCATGTGCTCACCCACCTATCCACTCTCTCTTTCCCCATGTGCTGACTTCTCCCATCTGTGCTCTCTTCTTTGACCTGTCTACCCCATGTGCTGTCTCTCTCCTTCCTATGCTGTGTTCTTCCCTCATGTGCTGTCCTGTTTAAGCTGTCTCCCCCCTTGTGCTCTGTCTCTCTCACCCCTGTGCGCTGTGTGTGTGTGTACGGCATATACAGTGTGTTTGTGTGTGATGCGTACAGCATATACAGTGTGTGTGTGTGTGTGTGTGTGTGTGTGGTGCGTATGGCGTATATAAAGTGTGTGTGTGTGGTGCGTACGGCACATACAGTGTGTGTGTGTGGTGCGTACAGCGTATACAGTGTGTCTGTGTGTGTGTTGCGTATGGCGCATACAGTGTGTGTGTGTGGTGCGTACAGCATATACAGTGTGTCTGTGTGTGTGTATTGCGTATGGCGCATACAGTGTGTGTGTGTGTGGTGCGTACAGCGTATACAGTGTGTCTGTGTGTGTGGTGCGTACGACGCATACAGTGTGTGTGTGTGGTGCGACGGTGTTCCGCTGGTGGTACCGCAGAAGAGGCTGGTACCACCAGCAGTTTCCATATTGAGACACTCATCACTTGGGTGTCCCAATATGGCGGTCGGTGAACTTCTGCCACTTGGAATTCTGGAATCTGGACACATCTGGACGGAACAGGATGTGAAGACATTTCAAGGTAAGTATATATTAAGATCACCTTTTAACATAAAGCTGATATGGCAATCAACTGTTCACCACGTGACTAGTCTTCAAAACATCAATCACCCAGATTTCCAAGAAAATCAGGCATTTCATCAGACATCATCACCTATTACTCATTCCTAGTACATTAAATATTTACATAGTTGCTGCATCATTTACCATCACTTCTTTCTCAACCAAGTCCCCTATCTGCCTCATGCATGTACGAGTATTTATAGTAAAAATACTATAGTACGCAAATAAATACATTCAATACAACTTACAAAGTGTAGGGTATACACAGTTATAGAAACGATGAAGATCACATTCTTTCCCAAAACCTATAAAGAAAAAAAGTGTACTTTACCTGCCTTGTTTCATCAGACAAGTAATGCTGCCTGTCACGCAGATGTCAAGGGAATTTGTAAGTGTTAATAACCCTCCTAAGTCATCTATATGGGCATGTAGGTCACAGAAAGCTGGACAAAATGATACCTAGATATCTGCGATCCAATAACTTATTCCAGAGAAATCCACATTCTTCTTAATTTGTAAATAAGTTAGGATCGGATTGCAGATATCAAGGTATCATCTTAATCAGCTTTCTATGATCTACATGCCCATATAGACAACTTAGGAGGTTGATCCCTTTATTAAAAAGCATTCATCATTATTAGGCTTTGGCCAAAGCAGACTATTGTGGCAAATAATATACATTTTCCCAAGGACTCATCAGCCAATAGCACAATGAAAAAGGTTAAATGGCTGTATGCATGTATACACCCGGATAATCCACACCATGTATGGCAATGGATCGGTAATTTCAGGCCCGCACAACAATACGAACTATCATGAAAATGACATTATATAATTTGTATAATCAAGATACAGCACTTCAGCGTTTGTTATGTTGTGTATGTATGTATGTATGTATGTATATATACAGCTCTGGCAAAAATTAAGAGACCACTGCAAAATGTTCAGTTTGTTTGATTTTTCTCTTTATAGGTATATTTTTGAGTAAAATGTAAACTGTTCATTTATTCTACAAACTTCTGACAACATGTCTCTGAATTTCCAAGCAATAAATTTAGTATTTTTTTCTGAAAAGGAGAAATGGTCAAAATTTAAAAAAAACAGTGACTTCAGACCTCAAATAATGCAAAGAAAACATGTTCATAATCATTTAGAAACAACAATACTAATGTTTTAACTCAGGAAAAGTTCAGAAATCAATATTTTGTGGAATAACCATGATTTTTAATCACAGCTTTCATGCATCTTGGCATGCTTTCCACCAGTCTTTCACACTGCTTCTAGCGCAAAAATGTAAGCAGTTCTTCTTTGTTTGATGGCTTGTGACTATCCATCATCCTCTTCATTACATTCCAGAGGTTTTCAATAGGGTTTAGGTCTGGAGACTGGGCTGCCCATGACAGGGTGTTCATATGGTGGTCTATTAATTTTGCCAGAGCTGTATATATATATATATATATATATATATATATATATATACTGCTCAAAAAAATAAGGGGAACACTTAAACAACAGAATATAACTCCAAGTAAATCAAACTTCCGTGAAATCAAACTGTCCATTTAGGAAGCATAACTTTTTGGCAATCAATTTCACATGCTGTTGTGTAAATGGAATAGACACAGATGGAAATTATTGACAATTATCAAGACACACTCAATAAAGGAATGGTTCTGCTGGTGGGCACCACAGACGACATCTTAGTACCAATGCTTTCTTGCTGATGTTTTGGTCACTTTTGAATGTTAGTTGTGCTATCACACTTGTGGTAGCATGAGACAGACTCTGCAACTCACACAAGTGGCTCAGGTAGTGCAGCTCATCCAGGATGGCACATCAATGCGAGCTGTGGCAAGAAGGTTTGCTGTGTGTGTCAGCATAGTGTCCAGAGGCTGGAGGCACTACCAGGAGACAGGCCAGTACACCAGGACACATGGAGGGGGCCATAGGAGGGCAACAACACAGAATTTCACAGAATTCTGATTTACCTGGAGTTATATTCTGTTGTTTACATACCACTGCAGAATTTTTTTCTTTCCTGGCCTTTTTTTTTTAGAGAATATGGATGTTAACACCAAAATTTCTCCACTCATGGTGGTAGGGTAAAGCCATTTATTGTCAAACTACTGTGTTTTCTCTTTTTAAATCATAACGACAACCCAAAACATCCAAATGACTCTGATCAAAAGTTCACATACCCTGGTGATTTTGGCCTGATAACATACACAGAAGTTGACACAAATGGGTTTTAATGACTACAAAAGGTAACATCCTCACCTGTGACCTGTTTACTTGAAATCAGTGTATATGCATAAAAGCTGAGTGAGTTTCTGGGATCCAGACAAATTATTGCATCTTTCATCCAGCCACTGATGTTTCTGGAGTGTGAGTCATGGGGAAAGCAAAAGAATTGTCAACAGATCTACGGGAAAAGGTAGTTGAACTGTATAAAACAGGAAAGGGATACACAAAGATATCCAAGGAATTGATAATGCCAGTCAGCAGTGTTCACAGTGTGATTAGAAATGGAAAATCAGGGGCTCTGTAAAAACAAAACCAAGGTCAGGTAGACCAACAAAATTGTTGTCCACAGCTGCCAGGAAAATTGTTTGGGATGCAAAGAAAAACCCACAAATAACATCAGCTGAAACACAGGACTCTCTGAAAACTAGCAGTGTGGCTGTTTCAAGATGCACAATATGGAGGCACTTGAAGAAAAATGAGCTGCATGGTCAAGTCACCAGTAGAAAGTTATTGCTAGGCAAATGCCATAAAGTATGTCACCTACAGAACACAGAAACAAGCCTCAAAACTTCCGGAACAAGGTAATTTGGAGTGATGAGACCAAAATTGAACTTTTTGGCCACAACCATAAACATTATGTTTGGAGAGAGGTCAACAAAGCCTATGATGAAAGGAACACCTTTACTACCATAAAACACGGTACAGGAAACTTGGTCAAAGTTGAAAGAAAGATGAATGCAGCACGTTATCAGCAAATACTGGAGGCAAATTTGCACTCATCAGCCCAGAAGCTGCGCATGGGACGTACTTGGACGTTCCAACATGACAACGATCCAAAACACAAGGCCACAAGTTGACCTGTCATTGGCTACAGCAGGACAAAGGTTCTGGAGTGGCCATCTCAGTCTCCTGAATTCAATATCATTGAGTCACTCTGGGGAGATCTCAAACGAGCAGTTCATGCTAGACAGCCCAGGAATTTACAGGAACTGGAGGCTTTTTGCCAAGCAGAGTGGGCGACTTTACCATCTGAGAAAATAAAGATCCTCATCCACAACTACCACAATAGACTTCAAGCTGTCATTGATGTTAGAGGGGGCAATACACGGTATTAAGAAATGGGGTATGTGAACTTTTGATTAGTGTCATTTGGATGTTTTGGGTTGTCATTATGATTTAAAAAGAGAAAACACAGTGGTTTGAGAATAAATTGTTTCACCCAACCACTAACCATGACTAGAGAGAAAGTTTTGGTGTTATAATTCAAATTCTCTGAAAAAGGCTGTCAATCGTTCTTTATAGCTATACTACATCTGGCTTTTAAAATGAAATGCGTTATTTTTAATTATAACTTATACCTGGCAGAAGAAAAGGCAAACATCCACATTCATTTTGTATATAAGATGACTTGCATTCTTGAAGGCATCCATAAGTGCTGTAGACTTCTTCATATGCTAGTACTAATGCAGGATTGCATTCACCCCAAGGATATTCCTGAGTAATTGTCTGGAATGTGTACAAATAGGTTTTCTAATTTAGTGATTTTCAAAGAAGAAGAAAAGGTAAAACAAACTGAATCCTAATGTGAATTAATTTGGAAAAGTAGAAGTATCATTTTATCATTTTATCTTTAAGATCAATGTAGAGTTTTACACCAAAGCCTTTAAAATAAATAATAATGATATCCACTTGACATAACAGATATATGGTCTGTCACCAATTAAAGGGAAAATAAACTATATCAGTTTATTATATGTTCCCCAGTGCACATTCAGGTATATAAAATAATTTACTGTTAGTTTCTCTATAATACATGTTATTTTCTTATTTGCCAACATTCACAAATCTAAAGTTATTTAAGCCCAACATTAGTACGACCTGGATACCTGCCAAAAATATACAGACACTCTCCAAAAACTACCATTTTTGGGCAAGAATTTATTTTATTTGCGGTAATTAAAATGAGCCTGAATGTCGTATCTGAAGATGTTTAAAGGCTGGAGTTACAGTGAGAGCTCCGACTAATCAGATTACGCAAAAATATGAAAGGTAACGTGATTAACCAATAAGCTGCTTAAAACAAGAGATGAACAAGGGTGGAAAGTGTCGTGAATAATGATCAGCAGCCATTTTGATAAGATACATAAACAAAATTCAGGTCTGCTGTAATGCAAGTTTCTATAAGAAAAAATCACAATGACATTTTAGAATATATTTGTCATATAATTCCATAATGATTACTCCAAAAACATAAAATTGGAGATTTTTGATTCCTTATTTTCTTCAAAAGTAGCAGCAGTGGTTTACTCACTCAAAGATATTATCCAAACTGATTGGGGTATGTAATAGCAATAAAGCATATCTTTGTAGTGTATATGCTATTAAAACGCACAAACATGGGAATAATAGGTACAGTCATATGAAAAAGTTTGGGCACCCCTATTAATCTTAAGCTTAATCTTTTATAAAAAATGGTTTATTTTGCAACAGCTATTTCAGTTTCATATATCTAATAACTGTTGGACACAGTAATGTTTCTGCCTTGAAATGAGGTTTATTGTACTAACAGAAAATGTGCAATCTGCATTCAAACAAAATTTGACAGGTGCATAAGTATGGGCACCCTTATCATTTTCTTGTTTTAAATACTCCTACCTACTTTTTACTGACTTACTAAAGCACTTTTTTTGGTTTTGTGACCTCATTGAGCTTTGAACTTCATAGCTAGGTGTATGCAATCATGAGAAAAGCTACTTAAAGTGGTCACTTGCAAGTTGTTCTCCTGTTTGAATCTCCTCTGAAGAGTGTCATCATGGGCTCCTCAAAACAACTGTCAAATGATCTGAAAACAAAGATTATTCAACATAGTTGTTCAGGGGAAGGATACAAAAAGCTGTCTCAGAGATTTAACCTGTCAATTTCCACTGTGAGGAACATAGTAAGGAAATGGAAGAACACAGGTACAGTTCTTGTTAAGGCCAGAAATGGCAGGCCAAGAAAAACATCAGAAAGGCAGAGAAGAAGAATGGTGAGATCAGTCAAGGACAATCCTCAGATCATCTCCAGAGAGCTGCAGCATCAACTTGCTGCAGATGGTGTCACTGTGCATCGGTCAACTATACAACGCACTGTGTTTTTTTGCCGCCATGCATAACGCCTTTTTGTATTACCAAACAACTCAATCTTGGTTTCATGAGTCCACAGGACCTTCTTCCAAAAATAAATTGGCTTCTCCAAATGTGCTTTTGCATACCTCAGCCGACTATGTTTGTGGCGTGCTTGCAGAAATGGCTTCTTTCGCATCACTCTCCCATACAGCTTCTCCTTGTGCAAAGTGCGTTGTATAGTTGACCGATGCACAGTGACACCATCTGCAGCAAGTTGATGCTGCAGCTCTCTGGAGATGGTCTGAGGATTGTCCTTGACTGATCTCACCATTCTTCTTCTCTGCCTTTCTGATGTTTTTCTTGGCCTGCCACTTCTGGCCTTAACAAGAACTGTACCTGTGTTCTTCCATTTCCTTACTATGTTCCTCACAGTGGAAATTGACAGGCTAAACCTCTGAGACAGCATTTTGTATCCTTCCCCTGAACAACTATGTTGAATAATCTTTGTTTTCAGATCATTTGACAGTTGTTTTGAGGAGCCCATGATGCCACTCTTCAGATGAGATTCAAACAGGAGAACAACTTGGAAGTGGCCACTTTAAGTAGCTTTTCTCATGATTGCATACACCTAGCTATGAAATTCAAAGCTCAATGAGGTTACAAAACCAAAAAAAGTGCTTTAGTAAGTCAGTAAAAAGTAGGTAGGAGTATTTAAAACAAGAAAATGATAAGGGTGCCCATACTTATGCACCTGTCAAAATTTGTTTGAATGCAGATTGCACATTTTCTGTTAGTACAATAAACCTCATTTCAAGGCAGAAACATTACTGTGTCCAACAGTTATTAGATATATGAAACTGAAATAGCTGTTGCAAAAAAAAAACATTTTTATAAAACATTAAGCTTAAGATTAATAGGGGTGCCCAAACTTTTTCATATGACTGTAAATATCTCCATGCAGATAGATAGAAATAGAGATGAATAGTATATTACACCTTAATATGAGGCAAGCGATTGGCTACACGGGAACAAACTGGAATTCTTCAGTATTATGATCAGTCGAATAAAAAAATTCTATGAAAAAAGTAGGGTACTTTAGATTTACTGCAATATATATATAAAAACAGTCTAATAAATGAATCTCAGAGTTGAGTCCCAAAGAAAATTGAGTCACTATTAATAATGAGCGAGCGTGCTCAGATGTCATGTTATCCATGCATCTCGGGCGTGCTCGAGTAAGACAGCCGCAACACATGGAGGGTTTGCCTGTTTGTTAGGCAATCCCCACATATGTTGCGGCTGTCTAACAGCCATGATTCATGCATCAGCAGGGACTTGAACATAATAGACGAGCACTTTAAGCCCAAAAATATAGATAACCTATTACTAATATAATTAAATCAAATTCAAGTAGACAACAAAATCTTGTACCAAAAAAACTACCTGAACAACTAAAACCATAATAACCACATAATCAACCATATTGTCTTCATAATGTAAATAATTTTATTAAAGACACCAATCCAAATTTACACAAAATCATGATTAAAAAACATATATAACAGATCTAAAAACAAGGAGAGCAGATCACCATACATAATCTAATTTAATTTATAATCCACAATAAGGTACTATGTACATCCAGCTAGTTATGGTAAGTAGGGAAACACATATTTCATGTTAACAATCTCATCATCTATCAAAATAGTCAATAAAGTGCTATAAATATATATCAAATCCTGGTAGTACCAAAAATAAATAAAGTGCATATATAATAGGGTACATATAACTCCAAAATATACCATAAAGTGCGGAAGTGCAAGTCATATACAATGATTTCTAGCAAGGGAGTTCCAGAGATATAATATATATGTCCATATAATAACCAGGATTCATTTCCCACGTGGTGCCACTGCTGCCCCTCACTCTAATGCGCGTTTCACACGTTGTTTCGTCAGGGAGTGATCACGTTTCAGACGTTGCTTCGTCAGGGAGTGATCACGTTTCACACGTTGCTTCGTCAGGGAGTGATCACGTTTCACATGTTGCTTCGTCAGGGAGCATGCTCGCTCATCACTAGTCACTATACAATAAGCATATAGATGCCACCAAACCTATGGTGCACTGGTGACTCATATGGACGTATTTAGTATGACCACAGTGGTGGGTTTATGATAATTAAACAAAATATAAATAAAGTAGAATGTCCTCACCTGTTAGTGGTAGATTGCTGGTGGTCTGGCATCGGGGGTGTCTCAGATAGTACTTTGCAGATATCGTGGGAAAGGCATCTGGTATTGCGCCCATCTTTCCCTATATAATCTGCACTAGTCTGATACCCCTTTTGCTCCCACCCTGACAAGGGCAGCTCACAGATAATTCCTATATCGGTTGGCCCTGCACTCTGTCTTTATGCCGCTCATGTTTCCCGACATGTTTCTTGCAGAGGAGTCATCAGGGAACATGTACACATGGTGTAGTAGGAGTATATACTAAAGTGCTATGCATAAGAGCCACTCCTGTCTCTGCTACCTCTAAGCAAAGCAGTGGAGAGGTTTATAGGGCAGGGGTTATATTCCATCACAGAGTGATTATAATAAGGAACAGGTGATACGAAAGTCAATTGTCCAATAAAAACTGAGCTTCCATTATTAGATATTACAAAGTCACAAAATTATATACTTGCTGCGACCTAATTAGTTACATATCACTCACCAGTGGGTGGAGCAAGTGGTAAGGCATGCGGTCTTTAGGTCTATGTGGTGTGCGCTCCTGCTGGAATGCAAACAAGCCGAAGTGAACTGTAGAAATGTCAATTCTGCTGACACAGGGATCGCATCATCATGACATTTCTGGTTCGATAGAACACCTAGCCCCTCCTCTTCATGGAGCGCACAGCCATTTTGGAGTGGGCTATATCATCGCTATATGGCCAGTAGTGGCAGGAGTGGCCTTACAGATGATTCACTGACCAAGATAACCTATTTGGTTTTGGGTCATGTTTGTGCTTTTTAAAGTGAACCTTGCTTAGGTTTCTGTTGGTGGCGTAGTGGTTTGCGACTGCGCAGGTGACGAAAAACAGCGCGCTCTGCGCTATATCCCTGGTGATCGGTGGGGGCGGCCATCTTCCTGTGGCCGCGCGTGCGCAGTTGGAGCGCTCTGCTGCCCGGGGCTTCAGGAAAATGGCCGCAGGCTGCCGCGCGTGCGCAGATGGAGATCGCGGCGGCCATTTTCCTGAAGCCGAGATGCGAACTCTGCTTCAGGAAAATGGCCGCCGCGATCCCCATCTGCGCACGCGCGGCATACCGCGGCCATTTTCCTGAAGCCCCGGGCAGCAGAGCGCTCCAACTGCGCACGCGCGGCCACAGGAAGATGGCCGCCCCCACCGATCACCAGGGATATAGCGCAGAGCATGCTGTTTTTCGTCACCTGTGCAGTCGCAAACCACTACGCCACCAACGGAAACCTAAGCAAGATCTGGGGGAAGAAACAGCTTTGTCACCACGCCCCTATGACCAGACCAGCATGATTGACAAGCGAAAATGGGGACTTTGGTAAGTAATTTCGGCAGCTTAGGTGGGGAATCAGGGTAGAAAAAAATACACTTTTGTAAAGCACAGCTCATGCCCTATGTAGCGGTATTTTTATCTCCGAGTGAAAAACCGGGGTGACAGGTTCCCTTTAATTCATGAATAAAGCACATAAGGAATTAGTAAACTTCTTGAATGTAGTTTTGAGCATTTTGCGGGATATAGGTTTTAGAAAGGTTTATGTTTTGGTTATTTTCTGTCATATAGGCCCCCCAAAGTCACTTAAAATGTGATGCGGTCTTTAGAAAAATGGCTTTGTAAATTTTGTTGGAAAAATGTGAAATTGATGACCAACTTTTAACCTTTCTAACTTCCAAAAAGAAAAAAAAAGTATGTTTAAAAATTGATGCAGGTGTAAAGTAGACATGTGGTAAATGTTAGTTATTAACTATTTTGACTGACATAAGTCTTTGGTTTCAGGGCATAAGAATTCAAAGTTTGAAAATTGAGACATTTTCAAAATTTCCTCCAAATTTCCGATTTTTTCACAAATAAACGCAAGTCATGTTGAACAAATTTTATTACTGTCATGAAGTACAATATGTCATGAAGAAATGTCTTAGAATCACTGGGATCCGTTGAAGCGTTAATACCTCATAAATTAACACTGGTCAGAGTTGTAAAGTTTGGTCTGGTTATGAAAGGGAAAAATGGCTGGGGGGTGGGGAGGGGGTTTATATCCCAAAGAGAAACAGTTTTAAAACTGGTAAATGCGCATGCATGATAAAACTAAAAAATGTGTCTGGCCACCAACAGGCATACATGGACAGTCATGAACTGGTTAATTAAATGAGTGTTTGTAATTTGTAAATATTTATCTAATGTTTCGAAAATAGCGGAAGAACTTGTATTGCATTAGCCACAGAAACCGGCTTTATAATTAGGTTTGACAGAAACCAGGAGCTGTCTTAACATATCTGAATCCCTAAGGGTCATCACTATGTTCTACAAAGCTATGCTAATATCTGGAAGATGACATTTATTGGCTTTACAGCCTGCTGGCTTTCAGTGGGGTCCGCTGTTTGTTTTTAAAAACATAGTACATTATGTATGTAAATCTAATTAGAGGAAAGACTATGCATGCACTTAGGAAACCTTCTTGCTGTTAAGTCGTCTTCTGAATCATTTATTTGCATAATAAAATATACCATATTTGCCTCTAGCTTCCATTCTTTTAAATATGTAAATACCTTCAAATGTCTTATAGAAGCGTGAGCGTGCATCCCTGCAGGACAGTGTAGACCCAAACCATCAAATCTGGGAGGAATCTTTGGAGAGTGTATCACAAATGTTATCCCAGCATCCACGTACCCCAGCGACGGATCATCAGTAAATTCTGTCTGGTTTAAAAGAACCATAAATATTAATTATAAAGAGATGTGTATTAAACGTTGTAGTCAACGTACCAAAAGGTATATACTGTATACGATAGATAACAACTAGAAAGTTGAAGAATACATCCATGTGAAAGTGAAACATCTTCGAAGCTGGTAGTATTTTACAGGACCTCTACTGTTACTCTAAAGAAACAGTAACAGAATCATCAACAATACTACAAAGCAATACTAAAAGCATGATGTCAAGGATAGGGAAATGAGTGGTATATCCGTCCACAATGTGTAAAAATTAGTTCATGCTTTATTAAATGTTCATTAAAAACACAGAATCCAAAAAATCTCTATATGAACCTAACAATACATTTGCACAAAGCTAGGCAAATATCAATTTTTGGGGTAATAAAGCTGTAAAGTAAAAAACATGGGGCAAAATATGAAGGGATCTGAAAATTCTATAGGACAAAGTTTTAGAGGGCCTCAAAAGCAACAAAAATATCACATACCGTACATACTCGAGTATAAGTCGACCCGAGTATAAGCCGAGGAACCTAATTTTTCTACGAAAAACTGGGAAAACTTATTGACTCGAGTATAAGCTGGATATGCATTGTCCCCTCATCCCTATCCTGGTATGCATGGCTCCCCATCCCCATCCTTGTATGCATGGCTCCCCATCCCCATATGCATAGCTCCGTGTCTCTGTCCTTGTATGTAGGCTCCCCGTCGCTGTCATTGTATCCATGGCTCCTCATTCCCGTCCTTGTATGCATGGCTCCCCATCTCTGTATGCATGGCTCCTTATCTCAGTCCTTGCATGCATGGCTCCTTATCCCCAATCCTTGTATGCATACTTCCTATAAAAAAACACATCCTACTTACATTTCCTGCGTGCCCTCGCTGCATCTCATTCCGGCGCCAGCAGCTCTTTCGGCTGAGCGATCATGTGTCCCCACTCATTAAAGTAATTAATATTTACTCCACGCCTATGGGAGTGGAGAGGATTGAATATTCATTACCTTAATGAGCGGGGGACACGTGATTGCTTGGCTGGAAGACTGGCACCGGAAGGAGATGCAGCGAGGGCACGCAGAGAAGGTAAGTATGATGTATGCTGGAAGCTGGCGGCTGCGGCTGTAACTACTGTGCACGCTATAAGAGAAATGAATATTCACTGCCAGCGCAGTGAATATTCATTTCTCTTTAGCTGCGGGCACAGCTACACAGTTATATAAGTTTATATAATTTATACAATATGATTTTCTGGATTTTATTTCTGATATTCTATATCTCAATGTTAAAATTAACCTACCCTTAAAATTATAGACTGTTCATGTCTTTTTCAGTAAGCAAACTTACAAAATCAGCATGGGATCAAAGACTTTTTTCCCCCACTGTATATAATATACCATTACTTAAGGTCTCTGCTTGCCGACACCTTGGAACTACCGCCTGGGGCACTCTCTCTTCATCCTGCTTTCCTTCTCACCACTGCTCCATCAGTTGACAGTCAGATAACTCCACAACATCCCGCTAGCCTTTCTGTCCCAGACCTCGCCTCAAGAGAATCTCTCACTCCATCTAAGACTTTTCCTTGTCTCCACTCTAGATCACGCTATCTGTTGCCTCACTTTAGTGACACCCAATTCATGCAGCACTGCTGACTAATCAGACCACTGGCAGAAACAGACAGAAAAGGGCCCCTGTGCAAGAACAATATATGGGCCCTTTGCAGGACAAGAGCTTCTAAAAATGCAAAATAACATCTGCTTTGGAGGTACAAATGGGCCCACTTAACTCTTAGGCCCCTGTGCGCCCGCACAGGTTACTTCAGTGATATGGCCAACTTTTAGTCAGACCAAAATGTCTGCTCTTGCTTGCAATCTAGACCCTATCGGCCTCCCTGACAAGAAACTCCCTCTGTCCCTTCAGGCTCTCCTACTCTGGGCTCGTCTCAACTATTAACCTTGTAGGCTACCTAGTGCTGGGAAGAACACAACTGTGATGGGGTGATATGCTATGTGGGTATCATTTTGTGTATATTTCTATTTTACTGATTATCATGGTGTTACTGTATCTTGTAGGATGAGTTGCTATTTGCCATCTGATATTCTCCCCACAGTTCTGTATTGTTATCTCTCCACAGGGTCAGTGAATAATGTTGTTTGCTAATATGCTAATGACATGTTGACCTAGCTTGTTGAAACAATGAGCCCCTGAGACCTTCCCCCTCCTGGCCTGTGAATGAGGGGGGGGAGAAGTGTAAATATCAGGGAGGTGAGACACAGAGATCAGTCTTGTGTGGAACCTGGATGTGAAGAGCATGTCAGAGAGAAAGAAGGGAATATGGACTGTTATCCTCTGTGCTGGATTGTTGGACGTTTATTCTGTAACTGAACTGCATTCGTGTTCTGGAATATTTAATCCTTTGTGTGATAGATCGTATATATGGACCTTTCGTGTTTTGCCTAAATAAAGGTCTTGGAATTGTTCACTATTCTCTTGCTCTGTTGATTGTGTGATACCGGAGAAGGAACCGTGACAACAACCCATCATTATCAATACAGCTTATTATGCATTCAAATGTCATAACGCAATGCAACAGTATACATGTCTTTAGAGGGAATGTGGGCAACACCTCCACCCCCTTACACATGCCCCAAAGATTGCTGTGCAGTGACCTCTGGGACCCTACAGCCAGAACTTCCTGCTGCAAGTAGGTGCAAGAGCATGAGCAGTGAACTCTGGGGCCTGCTTATAGCTGGAAGCCCTGACTTAGAGTGAATGGCAAGCTGTAGATGTGACACGATGAAGGCATGAATGACCAAACAGTAGAAAGTGGCAGCCAGACAGGAGAGCAGTGAGGCAAGTATGTTTTTTTTAACCTTTTGCCAGTCTTCTCCTGTTCAATTGCTGAATTTACCTGCAGCGAATTACCAAAAAATGTTTTCTCCAAAAAGCAGATTTTTTAAAAATTCCAATAGAATTAAATACCACCCAAACAAATTTGTCCATCTATACTTCTAGGGGAAGTCAGAGTGTTATACAAATATTGTTGGGCCAGTTAGAGGCTTTTCTGTATTGCAATTAGCGGCAGAGAGAAAATCAAAATTTGTTGAATTTGTTGAAAAAATTAAGCAAAACTGAAGAATTAGAAAAGATCTGCCCAACTCTATTGGAATACATTCACATGGAGCGAATACACTGCAGAATTTATAAGTATATTACCAGTAAAGAGGATCTTGTTTGACTAAATTTCATCCGCATACTGCATTTCTTACACTGATCTGTTAAGAAATATATCCACATGGGACATAAATTGGGCAAAAATAAAATTACACATCATTTGGTCTGGATCTTGCTGGAAATTTGATACCGATTTTAACCTATGCATGGCAAAGGGTAACATTTGCTGAAAATATCTTAGCATTAATTGACTTGTGAGCAATTTTATATTCGCACCACAGGACACTATTCCCTGTGGAATATTTATGCAGATTTGGAAAAGCTTGCCTCAAGTGCTTACGGTTAATGTTTAACACTGGACATTTGTAAAAAGATGTTTGTCTTCATTTACTGAAGTTATTGTATTACCTGCTTTATATCAAATAGTACACTTAATCCTCTTCCAGAACTACTGACCCTTTTATATGGTTTGGCGGGATCTTGATTAAAAGTGTAACAGTTTCCATATTCTGTGAAAACATGTTTAAAATCCTTAAAGGGAATAAATAAATAATGAGAAACGTAGTCATTAAAATAAACTATTTAAACATAAAGAACAAATGCAGCATATTCTTTAACAGAACTTTAAGCAATAATGTGTGTTATTTGCGGAATACATTTATTAATTAACTTGAGTAAGGGCTTGTGAACACATAATGTTTTTGCTTAGAAAAAAATGCAGCATTTTACTGTACCAGCAAATATAATAAGATTTCTGACGTTTTATGCATATGCTGATTATTTTTTATCATTTGTAAGCAGTTTCAGGTATGCATGTCAATTCTTTCAGCATTTTTCACCCATTCAAATGAATGGAGAAGAAATCTCATAAAAAATGCATGCAAAAGTGTGACAAAAATCATGCGCATATCATGCAGAGGTTAACAGAAATGTCTGCTGCAGATATTTAACGTGTGCACACACCCTGAGGTATCCTTACTGCATGTAGGTATTCACAATTAACCCCATAGGGAGGGGATGCCGTCAATTTTTGGTTTTGCTGTTTAATTTTTTAAATCTTTTTCAAATAGCCATAACTTTTTAATTTTCCACCCACATATCCCTTTGACTGATTGTTTCTTACAGGATGGGTTATAGTTTTAAAGGAAAACATTCATTTTACAATGTGGAGAAATGGAAAATGGCCAAAAAAATCCAAGTGTGATGAAATGATGAAGAGAAAAAAAACAATTCCATCATTATTTTTGGGGTTTTCATTTAACAGCCTTAATTGTGCAGTAAAAATTACCTGGAAATATGATTATCCAGGTAAGTAAGATTACAGAGATACATATAGTTTTTTTTTTTACTATTTTACTGGCTTAACAAAAAAATCAGAATTTACATGTATGTATTTTCTTCAAGCAGCACAGACGACAAGGGCCAATATATGTCTATGAGTCCATGAAAAAGAGTTACAGCACATGGATGTCATCCGTGTGCCATCTGTGTGCTGTATGTGCTACATTAGTAGAAGAGAAGCTTTGTAATTTCATTCTTTCTTTATCCATACTGGAAAAACACTGATGACACCGGTACTGTTTTTTCCAGTACTGGTTTTATACGGATGTGTGAAGGGGCCTTAGGCCGGGTCACACTTGCGAGTGCAATGCAAGAAACTTGCGTGTGTCTCTCGCATCAACACCCAGCACTGCTGATGGCACTCAGGACAGGAGTGTGTGGCTGCATAGAAATACATGCAGCCGCATGCTCCGGTCCCGAGTGCCGTCAGCAGTGCCGGGTATTGAGGCGAGAGATTGAGGCGAGAGACTGGTGCGAGTTTCTCGCATTGAACTCACAAGTGTGACACCGGCCTTAAATAGAGTCTGTCAGCACAGAATGACTGTCAAACCAAGTACAGGAGCTCAGATACAGCCAGGCTCGGACCGGCCCACAGGAGAACAGGAGAATCCTCCGGTGGGCCCCTTGCAGTAGTGGGCCACCACCCTCTTATATGAGCAGTTCTTGGCACAATTCACTCGATTCACTATGTACAGACAAATGCAGCATCTTTATTTTTATTGCTATTTTATTGCTATAGAAATTTGTGATTGAGAATAATATCACATTTGCATGTAGCTGAAAAGTGGAGCCCTGGAGTTGATGTTACTGGTGGGCCCCTGGCATCACAGTTCGACACTGGATACAGCTATGATAAAAATCCCACGGACTGGCCCGGCACCTCTCCTGACCGGAGCATAGCAGCATAATGTATTCCTATGCAGCTGTTATGCTCAGGTCGGGAGCGCAGATGCTTAGTCCGAGTTTTTCAATTCGATCCTCGCTCCAGAAATGCCTCTTCTGTCTGTCCCCTACTTGTTAACCCTCACACTGTAAAATCAGCTTTAATGTGTAGACTATTTCTGAATCAAAATGTAATATGGTAGTCATAAATTACACTGCTAAGTTATGATTGGCAAATTAGTTTTTGCAAATAATCATGTATACGTGAAGATATGTCCTTTATTATAAACTACTGGAAGAAATGAAAGAAACTTTACCTCTGGGTAGCATGGAATGCCAAAAAAATTACACTTTAATAATGTCCTGTTATTGATATAAAATCCATGGTTTTTGGTGAAGTCCTTAATGCTGAAATTTTGGTTAAGTTGCAAAAAATCAATTACTTCCTGTAAACTGTCAAAATTTTCCTCGGTATTCGAAAAATAAAGAACTGTAGACACAATGTTCCACATTAAAAATGCAACACTCAGATTATTAACAGCATTGGTTTGGAACCTAAAAAATGAAGAAGATACCGATTGTGAGACATTGGCAAGGAAAGCAATGGGAATTACTATAAATCCCCAAGATTCCTCTTAGACCTCATTCACACATCAATATTTTTGATCAGTATTTCATCAGTATTTGTTTGCCAAAACCATGAATGTCTCCAAAGCCCTGAACAGGTGTCAATCTTTCAATTTGTTTCTCTCTGTAGGTTACTCTTGTAACTTTTGTTTATAAACACTGATGCAAAATACTGACGTGTGAATGAGGACACATAAATATGATGTGTCCTTAGGATGTCCTTTTTTTTCAGGCAGCACACATAGGGGTGGAGCCACATATTCATCACTGTAATGAGCAGTACCACGTGACCGCTCACACAGGACAAGCTGCCGGCGCTGAGAGGAGGCATCGTGGGAGCTGGGTGAGTATTACTCTGCAAGAGGGTGGGCGCACGGGGGGTGGGAGGCGGGAGGTGACCCCAAACTTTATTTTTAGCAAAAAAATTTAAAAAACCTTGATTTTTCATTCCTTCTCTCCAGCGAACGCTGCTGGGGAGAAGGAATGAATTTTGGCTACAGCACCATAAGCAGGGGACAGCGCTTAACTGTAGCGCAGTCTCCTGCACGGTCTGTGTGGTCCTCAGTCAGCACACGGTCGGCATACGGCTGCCGCACATGTGCCACACTGATGTGCCACGTGAGCACATGGACACATGGGCACAGATAACTCCGGTACCGATTTCTCCGGTACCGGAATTATCTGGACGTGTGAGACTGGCCTCAAAGACTACCTATAACGATCACCAAGCTTCTTACATTTCTCAACTGGAATTTTCGACCACTCTTCTTTTGCGAACTGCTTCAGGTCTCTGATCTTGGAAGGATGTCTTCTCCCAACACCAATTTTAAGATCTCTCCACAGTTGTTTAATGCGATTTAGGTCTGGACTCATTGCTGGACACTTTAGAACTCTCCAGCGCTTTGTGTCCATCCATTTCTGGGTGTTTCTTGAAGTATGTTTGGGGTAATTGTTCTGCTGGAAAACCCATGATCTAGGATGCAAACCCAGCTTCCTGACACTGGACACTACATTACGATCCAAAATCCTTTGGTAATCTTCAGATTTCATGATGCCTTGCTCACAGTCAAATCACCCAGTGCCAGACCCAGAAAAACAACCTCAAAACATTTTTGAAACATCACCATATTTGACTGTAGGTACTGTGTTCTTTTCTTTGTGGCACACATAGACACACAATGCAAAGATCGAGTCAACTACTCCCCTTTTTATCTGGTTTCAGATGTGATTTACATATTTCCCACATCTGCTACTTGCCACAGGTGAGTTTGAATGTCCATCACATAATTTTGGAATGGTGCCAACAATTTTGTCTGGCCCATTTTGGGGGTTTTGTGTGAAATTATATCCAATTCGCTATTTTTCTCTGTTTTTTGTGTTGTTCCAATATACACAATGAAAATAAACGTGAAATTGCAATAATTTTCTGGGAGAAATATTTCGTTTTCTGGAACAATTTCAAGTGCACCAGCACTTTCATAATGACTGTATGTGTGATGCTGCGCTCTTTGGTTTGCATATAGTTGTCATGGGAAGACTAGGTGGGCAAGAGCAAATAACCCGGGCCCCTGCAATTTCCCTCAGACTAGGGAAATCCTGACTGACCCTCTACCTAGAGTTTACACTGATGGTGTGCATGTCTAGGCCTCGAACCTCACCCTGTCTCCTGTTTCAACCCTAGGCTGAAACCACCGCACGCCACCCAGTGAAAAGATTATACACCAATATCCACAGTTAGCACAGACAAGGATAACGGAAAAAATATACACCACGCCGCAGTCACTCAGGAATACACAATAAGTGCACAGGGCAAAAAAAATACAAATATAGGAAGGAGTAAATAAGACAAAGGGAAATACACCACCAGCAACGATACTCCAACTACTAGCTCACCACTCCAGACCGAGATAACAATGCACAAGACAGAAGCTATAATCGGCGACGCCCAATGTTCAGGAGAACTATTTAAAGGCAGTGGGCATGGCCCAGTTTCCAATCCGAGCACCAGGTAAATTAACCCCGGACCAGCTAGATAAAATCTAGCCGACGCCAATGAGCGCATAGTGGTCAAAAGTGGAATTACCGCTGTCTGTCGAACGACCTGGTCTGAACAACGTCTGACATGACAGTACCCCACCTTCTACGAGGGACCCCAGGGCCCTCACGGCTTATAGGACCTGGCTTGTCCGGATGGCGGCGGTGAAAAAACCTGACCAGCCGATCATGAATGTCCGAGGCTGGTACTCAGGACCTCTCCTCAGGCCCATAACCACGCCAGTGCACAAGTACTGTAAAGTGCGGCGCACTACACGAGAGTCAACCACCTTGGAGACTTCAAATTCCAAATTACCATCCACCAAGACTGGAGGTGGCATAGGCGCCGCGTCCACGGAACCCACCACCTTCTTTAAAAGAGACCTGTGGAACACGTTGTGTATCTTATACATCATAGGAAGCTCCAATCGGTACGCTACTGGGTTAATGATGGCGGTGACCCTAAATGGACCAAAAAACCGTGGACCCAATTTAAGAGATGGTATTTTGAGTCTTATGATTTTTGTGGATAACCACTCCCAGTCATCCACACTCAGGTCCGGACCTGGCACATGCCTACTGTGAGGCAACACGTTTGTACCTAGCACCCACACTCAACAGGCGCTGTTTAACTCTCCTTCAGACTGATGACAATTGTGCTCCTAACTGGTCCTCTTCCGGAACGCCGGAAGAGCCCCTCTGACTCAAAGTACAAAATTGATGATGTAGCCCGTAAACACAAAAAAAGGAGACTCCCTAGACGACTCCTGGCGGTGATTATTGATGGCAAACTCAGCCAAAGGAAGAAACTTTGACCACTCCTCCTGGTTATCCGAAACAAAGCAGCATAAGTACTGTTCCAAATTTTGGTTCATACGCTTGGTCTGACCATTAGACTGAGGGTGAAACGCCGAAGAATGAGAAAACTTGATCCCCAGCCGTGAACAAAATGGTTTCCAAAATTTTGCCACAAACTGAGACCCCCTATCAGAAACGATGTCAGACGGAATCCCATGAAGTCTGACCACCTCCTGCACAAATACCTGAGCCAGAGTCTTAGCATTAGGCAATGAAGGCAAAGACACAAAGTGCGACATTTTTGAAAACCGATCAACAATCACCAAGATGACCGTGTTCCCAGCTGAGGAGGGCAAGTCACTGATAAAATCCATGGAGATTTCCATCCATGGCTTACTAGGTACCTCGAGAGGAAGTAGTGTGCCAACAGGACGGGAGCGAGGCGTCTTAGTCCTGGCGCACGTGGTGCAAGCTGACACGTATGAGACCACGTCCTGTCGGATCTTGGGCCACCAAAACCGACATGACACCAACTCCAAGGTACCCCTAACCCCTGGATGGCCAGCCAGGACAGCATCATGATGCTCCGCCAAAACCTTTAAGCGGAGATGAAGCGGTACAAACGTTTTGTTAATGGGAAGCTCAGATGGTACCTCCTCCTGGGCCTCGGCAATCTCAGCCTCAACCTCGGTAGTGAGAGCCAAAACCACAACACCCTTTTGGAGGATGGGTACTGGATCTTCCCGAGGCTCTCCCCCAGAAAACACCTGGACAAAGCATCCACCTTAGTGTTTTTAGAACCAGGTCTGTAAGTGACAACAAAGTTGAACTGCGTGAAAAACAATGCCCAGCGAGCCTGCCTGGGAGACAGACGCTTGGCAGACTCCAAATAAAGCAAATTCTTATGGTCCGTAATAACAGTAACCTGATGAACCGACCCCTCCAAGAAGTGTCGCCATTCCTCAAAGGCCAATTTGATTGCCAACAACTCTCTGTTGCCGATATCATAGTTACGTTGGCGGGCGACAGTTTCTTGGAAAAATAGGCGCATGGACGCAAACCGCTCAAGGATGAGCCTTGTGACAGCACCGCCCCCACACCAACCTCAGACGCATCGACTTCTACAACAAAAGGTTTCGATACATCTGGCTGCACCAGAATGGGAGCCGAAACAAACCTGTTTTTAAGAGATTCAAATGCGCACACAGCAGCCTCAGGCCAAACGGAGAAATTGGTACCCTTTTTAGTCATGTCAGTTAGTGGTTTAGCAATGATAGAAAAATCCTTGATAAACTTCCTATAGTAGTTAGAAAACCCAAGGAACCGCTGAAGTGCTTTTAGGTTATCAGGCCGTTCCCAATGCAACACCGCTTGCACCTTAGCGGCGTCCATTTTAAACCCTGAAGCAGACACAATATAGCCCAAGAAAGGCAACTCCTGTACCGAAAATACACATTTCTCCAGTTTCGCATATAGCTTATTCTCTCTGAGAAGCTGTAACACCTGCCTGACATGATCTAAATGAGTATCACGGTCGCAAGAATATATGAGGATGTCATCTAGGTACACGATAACGAATTTCCCCAAAACATGCGAGAACACATCATTTATGAAATGTTGAAACACTGCAGGTGCGTTAGTCAACCCAAATGGCATCACCAAATTTTCAAAATGACCCTCAGGGGTATTAAAAGCCGTCTTCCACTCATCACCTTGACAGACTCTTATGAGGTTGTACGCCCCCCTGAGGTCAAGCTTGGTAAACCACTTAGCACTTGCCACCTGGTTGAACAAATCCGGTATCAGTGGCATAGGATATGGATCACGAACCGTAATCTGGTTCAACTCCCTGAAATCCAAACACGGGCGTAATCCGCCATCTTTCTTCTTCATGAAGAAGAACCCTGCTGCCACAGGCGAGGATGAAGGCCTGATGTGCCCTTTGCTCAAACTTTCAGCAATGTAATCCTTTAACGCTTGTCTCTCCGGACCGGAGATGTTAAACATCCTTGCTTTAGGCAATTTGGCCCCTGGTTTAAACCTGATAGTAAAGTCATAGGGACGATGTGGTGGCATCTCTGAACAACCCTTCTCAGGCAATTCTCCTGGCAGAACTCGCTCCACTGAACTATGTCCTGAGTTTTCCAGTCAATTACCGGGTTGTGCATAGACAACCATGGAAAACCCAAAACCACCTGAGCAGGAAGATTCCTGAGCACCTTACATGTAACCTGCTCGGAATGTAAAACCCCAATGTGGAGTTTCACCTCAGCCACAAATTCAGTAATTGGCAGCTCAATAACCTTATCAGGGAGCATGCATTGAGAAACCACCATGGAGGATATACATAAGCTCAGATTGGTCTCTTCCACACCCTCTGAGCTTAGAAGTTTTCCGCCGTTGCATTTTTCTTAGACAGCAGAGGACAGATGTTAATAAAATGACCAGTTTTACCACAGTAAAAACAGGCTCCCTGCTTCCTGAGCTCAGGGGCTCGACGCTTCACATGTGACACCTCTGCGATTTGCATAGGCTCCGTGGGCTCACCTGCAGCAACCTCACGTGAACCTAAACCCTCTCCCATAGGCGATGTCTCATGCTCCCCCTGACGCAAACGGCGATCAATGCGGACAACCAGACTCATAGCGGAGTCTAGAGAAGTAGGAGTCTCATACATCAGAAGGGCTTTTTTAACCCTTCCAGAAACCCCATGAATAAACTGACTCCACAGCGCTGGATCATTCCACTGTGTATCGATCGCCCAGTGACGAAATCCAGAACAGTAATCCTCTGCAACTCGCTCCCCCTGGTGAATAGTGCGTATCTTAGATTCTGCTAGAGCCATTCTGTCAGGCTCATTGTAAATATTTCCAAGAAAGGAAAAAAAACTCTCCACAGAGTCAAATGCAGCAGAATCAGATGGCAAAGAAAACGCCCATGCTTGGGGATCCCCGCTTAACAATGACAACACCAGGCCCACACGCTGAGCCTCATTACCCGAGGAGATCGGGCGCAAACGGAAATATAGTTTGCAAGCTTCACGAAAAGAAACAAATTTACTGCGTTCCCCAGCAAATTTTTCAGGCAAAGGAAATTTAGGCTCAGCAACTCTACCTGTCGTTCCAGCTTGCACAGTAGATACTGCTAGTCCTTGTTGCTGCACTGCCCCCCTCAACTCAGTGACCTGTAGGGACAGCGCCTCCAACTGGCGGGTTATGGAAGTCATGGGATCCATGACAAAAAAAAAAAAAAAGGAAACCCCCTTTTTTTTTTGTTTTAAAGGCCAATTATAATGTCACGGGAAGACTAGGTGGGCAAGAGCAAATAACCCGGGACCCTGCAATTTCCCTCAGACTAGGGAAATCCTGATTGACCCTCTACCTAGAGTTTACACTGATGGTGTGCATGTCTAGGCCTCGAACCTCACCCTGTCTCGTGTTTCAACCCTAGGCTGAAACCACCGCACGCCACCCAGTGAAAAGATTATACACCAATACCCACAGTTAGCACAGACAAGGATAACGGAAAAAATATACACCACGCCGCAGTCACTCAGGAATACACAATAAGTGCACAGGGCAAAATAAATACAAATATAGGAAGGAGTAAATAAGACAAAGGAAAATACACCACCAGCAACGAATCTCCAGCAACCAGCTCTCCACTCCAGACCGAGATAACAACGCACAAGACAGAAGCTATAATCGGCGACGCCCAATGTTCAGGAGAACTATTCAAAGGCAGTGGGCATGGCCCAGCTTCCAATCCGAGCACCAGGTAAATTAACCCCGGACCGGCTAGATAAAATCTAGCTGACGCCAATGAGCGCATAGTGGTCAAAAGCAGAATTACCGCTGTCTGTCGAACGACCTGGTCTGAACAGCGTCCGACATGACAATAGTAGAGTCACAGGAGCTTGTGCTGTTCACACTTGATATACTCAAACAAACACAAACACACACATACGTAGTACTGTGCAAAATGTTTAGGCCGATGTGGAGAAAATGTTACAAAGTAACAATGCTTTCAAAAAAAGAAGTGTTAATTTATTTTAATCAATTAATCCCTTTCTGACCTCGGACGGGATAGTACGTCCGAGGTCAGATCCCCCTCTTTGATGCAGGGCTTTGGCAGTGAGCCCGCATCAAAGCCGGGACATGTTAGCTGTTTTGAACAGCTGACATGTGCCCGCAATAGCGGCGGGTGAAATCGCGATTCACCCGCCTTTATTAACTAGTGAAATTCCGCTGTCAAACGCTGACAGCGGCATTTAACCAGCGCTTCCGGCCATCCGGCCGGAAATGAGCGCATCGCTGACCCCCGTCACATGATCGGGGGTCAGCGATGCATCTGCATAGTAACCATAGAGGTCCTTGAGACCTCTATGGTTACTGATGCCGGCCTGCTGTGAGCGCCACCCTGTGGTCGGCGCTCATACCACACCTGCAATTCAGCTACATAGCAGCGATCTGATGATCGCTGCTATGTAGCAGAGGTGATCGAGTTGTGCCAGCTTCTAGCCTCCTATGGAGGCTATTGAATCATGGAAAAAGTTAAAAAAAAGTAAAGAAAATGTGAAAAAAATAAAAAGTTTAAATCACCCCCCTTTCGCCCCATTCAAAATAAATCAATAAAAAAAAAATCAAACCTACACATATTTGGTATCGCCGCATTCAGAATCGCCCGATCTATCAATAAAAAAAGCATTAACCTGATCGCTAAATGGCGTAGCGAGAAAAAAATTTGAAACGCCAGAATTACGTTTTTTGGTCGCCACGACATTGCATTAAAATGCAATAACTGGCGATCTAAAGAACGTATCTGCACCAAAATGGTATCATTAAAAACGCCATATCGGCTCGCAAAAAATAAGCCCTCAACTGACCCCAGATCACAAAAAATGGAGACACTACGGGTATCACAAAATGGCACAATTTTTTTTTTAGCAAAGTTTGGAATTTTTTTCACCCCTTAGATAAAAAATAACCTAGACATCTTAGGTGTCTTTGAACTTGTAATGACCTGGAGAATCATAATGGCAGGTCAGTTTTAGCATTTAGTGAACCTAGCAAAAAAGCCAAACAAAAAACAAGTGTGGGATTGCACTTTTTTTTGCAATTTCACCGCACTTGGAATTTTTTTTCCGTTTTCTAGTACACAACATGCTAAAACCAATGATGTCATTCAAAAGTACAACTTGTTTTGCAAAAAATAAGCCCTCACATGGCCATATTGACGGAAAAATAAAAAAGTTACAGCTCTGGGAAGGAGGGGAGCAAAAAACGAACACGGAAAAACAGAAAATCCCAAGGTCATGAAGGGGTTAAGGACAAACAGAAGAATTTGCACAAGCCTACATCCACAGATATGTGGTTTGTTCCAGAAGATATTTGGAACAAGATTCCTGCTGAGGAACTTCAAAAACTGTGTGCAACTGTGTTTAGAAGAATTGATACCTTGATGCTGTTTTGATGGCAAAGGATGGCCCCACCAAATATTGATTTAATTTAGATTTCTCATTAAATGATAAAAATAGACTAACATTTCAATTTTGAAAACGTTTTTACCTTGTATTATTTTTTTCCACACTTGCCTAGAACGTTTGCACAGTACACTTTCTGTATATATATATATATATATATATATATATATATATATATATATATATATATATATATATATATATCCTTCCTCTAGTGTTAGCTTTCTGTTACTCTTTCTTATGTTAACGGGTCGGTTTTGACCCGTGTCTTAAATCACCCCTAGGTTACCCTAAAAACAGTTATTTATGATCCAATTTGTTTCTTACCTCTTAGTTACCTTGTTAGGGTTTCTCATCCATGGGAGGATTGATTTTAATATTTTTGTTGTGGCCCCCTGGGCCTTTCATTTGAGAGCATACCCTTCATTTTCAATATAAAAATATTGTCAAATGAACCTCAAGAGAATAATATAAACTTAAAAAAGTTTGTTATATTACCTGACTATTACTGAAGGGTTTTAGAACACATTTCTTAAATGTAAAAAAAATATACATATATATTTTATATTATTAACTCTAGTAACATCTATTGTGTTACAGGTCAATTTTGACCCATATCTAACTACTTTATGAAAAAGGCAAAAAACAGATTTTTTTTTTTTATAGAACTTTAATACAAATAAAAGATGAAAATTATATTAACATTAATAGCAATAATAATAAAAAGTAGCTTTTCTAGGTCAAACAAACAAACAACAATCAATCAAGCAAATCAAATCAACAGAAATCAAGTACTAGTTTTTAGATGCATTAGTATTTAGATGCATGTGTGGCAAAAAGTGACACTTTTTGTGTGTTCTTTGCAGAGGTATTTTTTGCAGGCGAAGCACGATGTGTTTGTCTTTCTGTCCTCATCCTCATTGCTAGGGCAGACCTGACACCTCTTTCTTTTAGAATCAGGTGGTCTCACTGGGGTTGTGGCTGTTGTGGTTGATGTTCAGGCAGGGCTGGTTGAGGAGGATGCTGGTGATGATGCTCTTTGTGTTGCTGTGGGTGTGGACGAAGCACTTGTTGAGCTCTGGGGTTGTCGGACCAAGGCTGCAGCTGCTGGGTCTCGGGGCACTCGTTCCCTTTGGTCAATGTGCACCTTGACAAGGGATCTTCCTAGTTCCTCAAGAAACATCCTCCGCTTGTTTTTTTTCTTTGAATTCCATCCTTGGCGAATGTGGGTCCACAACACAAATGAATTGCATGCTGACACATCAAGGATGTTGTAAAATACAACCATTGGCCATCTCCTAGTCATTCGCTGGCAAGTGTAGGTGGCAGTCAGCTTGTCCAAGTTGTCCACTCCTCCTTTGTTTTTGTTATAGTCCAGGATGATTCTGGGCTTTTTGTCACTTCCTGATAACACAGCTGCATCTTTGTGAAGTGTGGACATCAGTACCACATTCCGTCGTTTTTTGGGGCAGTATGAAACAGCAGTGGTGGTGTCTGTGAAAACAAACTTTGAGGAAAGTGGAGCCCTGTCCTTCATCTGCAACAATTCAGCGGGCAAGCTCAGGTTTGTTTTTTTTCACTGTACCCACCATGGTGATTTTCCTCCTGAGAAGTTCTTGTCCAAGGTCATAGCTGGTAAAAAAATTGTCACAAGTAATGTTATGACCCTGCAGTCCAGTAGTCATATCGAGGACTACACGTTTTCCTTGGTTTTCAGGGATGCTGCTTGCAGACTTGCCTGTGTAAATCTGTAGAGTCCATGCATAGCTAGTTTTTGCATCACAGGCTGCCCAGATTTTTATGCCTTATTTGCCTGGCTTACTTGGCATGTATTGCCGGTAGGGGCATTTTCCGCGGAAAGGGAGAAAACGTTCGTCTACTGTCACCTCTGGCCCTGGGTTGAACATCTGTGGAAGGAGCTGCACCCATTTCTCCCAAACATCCCTGATGGGAGCAAGTTTGTCAGATTTTGTTCTGGTGTCTCTGTTGTCAAATCTGAGGACTCTTGATATCATTTGAAACTTTTGAAGTGATATTGTTGCCCGGAAAATATTCCTGCCTGTCGATGCCGTGGACTTTTTTTCCTTCAAGTTTTGTCATAGCAATAATGACTTTTTTTTATTGACAATGGCATAAACAGATCAAAACATGTCTTGATGTCACTTACTCTTGTCACAGCAAACCTTGTGATCCCAGGGGTCATTTTTTTGACATTTGCAGCATCTGCCCTGCCATGTACATCTGGAGTTACTGAGCTCCAACTGATCTTGCCTCTTTTGGATTTGAATCTTTCAGCGGGAGCAGCTTCAGCACCAGTGACCTCCTCATCAGACTGATCAGAACTGTCTGTGTCTTCCAGGTGATACTCCACATCATCTTCCTCCTCAGAAACCTGTTCATCTGTATCAGTTTGCCGCTGTGTGTCCTCTGATTCATTATCATCTAAGATATAATCCAGAATTTGGCTTACATCAAATCTTCTCATTGTTGCATGTGTAAACTGGAGATGTATACTCTGCAAAGTACCAACTCAAAGCTGATTTGGTCATACATGCCTGGACATGTTCCTAACTCAAGCTGGCTGTGGGCTGTTGGTTTATATTGTGTTTATGAGTTCAGTTTTGGGACTTATTATTGTTTTTTTACTCTTATATTAGACCTGGGTCGAAATTGACCCTAACAACACAAATGTTATAATTTTAATAAGAGCATTTTTTAATTTATTTTTTTATTGTATTTTGTTTAAAAATAAGTTCCTGAAAAAGTCAAAAAGTCTTGATGCAATAAACAAATGTATGCAGAATTTGTATGCATGTAAAACCTAAAACGGGTCGGTCACGACCCTAACACTAGAGGAAGGATATATATATATATATATATATATATATATATATATATTTACTATATAATTGTCTAAGGGTCACTTCCGTCTTTCTGTCTGTCTGTCTTTCTGTCTGTCACGGATATTCATTGGTCGCGGCCTCTGTCTGTCATGGAAATCCAAGTCGCTGATTGGCCGTGGCAAAACGCCCATGACCAATCAGCGACGCACACAGTCCGGAAGAAAATGGCCGCTCCTTACTCCCCGCACTCAGTGCCCGGCGCCCGCATACTTCCCTCCGGTCACCGCTCACACAGGGTTAATGCCGGCGGTAATGGACCACGTTATGCCGCGGGTAATGCACTCCGTAACCTCTGCTATTAACCCTGTGTGTCCCCAATTTTTTACTATTGGTGCTGTCTATGCGGCACAATATACTATGTGGGCTGTGCTATATACAACGTGGGCTATGCAATATACAACGTGGTCTGTGCAATATACTATGTGGGCTACGCAATATACAACGTGGGATGCGCAATATACAACGTGGGCTGCGCAATATGCAACGTGGGCTGCGCAATATACAACGTGGGCTGTGCAATATACTACGTGGGCTGCGCAATATACTACATGGGCTGCGCAATGTACAATGTGGGCTGCGCAATGTACTATGTGGGCTGCGCAATGTACTACGTGGGCTGCGCAATGTACTACGTGGGCTGTGCAATGTACAACGTGGGCTGCGCAATATACAACGCACTCCGTAACCTCTGCTATTAACCCTGTGTGTCCCCAATTTTTTACTATTGGTGCTGTCTATGCGGCACAATATACTATGTGGGCTGTGCAATATACAACGTGGGCTACGCAATATACAACGTGGGCTGCGCAATGTACAACGAGGCCTGCGCAATATACAACGTGGGATGCGCAATATACAACGTGGGCTGCGCAATATACAACGTGGGCTGCGCAATATACAACGTGGGCTGTGCAATATACTACGTGGGCTGCGCAATATACTACATGGGCTGCGCAATGTACAAGGTGGGCTGCGCAATGTACTACGTGGGCTGCGCAATGTACTACGTGGGCTGTGCAATGTACTACGTGGGCTGTGCAATGTACAATGTGGGCTGCGCAATATACAACGTGGGCTGCGCAATGTATTACGTAGGCTGCACAATGTACTACGTGGGCTGCGCAATGTACTACTTGGGCTGCGCAATGTACTGCGTGGGCTGCGCAATGTACTGCGTTGGCTGCGCAATGTACTGCATTGGCTGCGCAATGTACTGCGTGGGCTGCACAATGTACTGCGTGGGCTGCGCAATGTACTGCATGGCTGTGCAATATACTACGTGGGCTGTGCTATACACTACGCATACATATTCTAGAATACCCGATGCGTTAGAATCGGGCCACCATCTAATATATACAGTTAGGTCCATATATATTTGGACAGAGACAACATTTTTCTAATTTTGGTTATAGACATTACCACAATGAATTTAAAACAAAACAATTCAGATGCAGTTGAAGTTCAGACTTTCAGCTTTCATTTGAGGGTATCCACATTAAAATTGGATGAAGGGTTTAGGAGTTTCAGCTCCTTAACATGTGCCACCCTGTTTTTAAAGGGACCAAAAGTAATTGGACAATTGACTCCAAGGCTATTTCATGGACAGGTGTGGGCAATCCCTTCGTTATGTCATTCTCAATTAAGCAGATAAAAGGCCTGGAGTTGATCTGAGGTATGGTGCTTGCATTTGGAAGGTTTTGCTGTGAAGTAAACATGCGGTCAAAGGAGCTCTCCATGCAGGTGAAACAAGCCATCCTTAAGCTGCGAAAACAGAAAAAACCTATCAGAGAACTTGCTACAATATTATGAGTGGCAAAATCTACAGTTTGGTACATCCTGAGAAAGAAAGAAAGAAAGCACTGGTGAACTCATCAATGCAAAAAGACCTGGGTGCCCACAGAAGACAATTGTGGTGGATGATTGCAGAATAATCTCCATGGTGAAAAGAAACCCCTTCACAACAGCCAACCAAGTGAACAACACTCTCCAGGAGGTAGGGGTATCAATATCCAAATCTACCATAAAGACTGCATGAAAGTAAATACAGAGGGTTCACTGCACGGTGCAAGCCGCTCATAAGCATCAAGAATAAAAAGGCTAGACTGGACTTTGCTAAAAAACATCTAAAAAAGCCAGCACAGTTCTGGAGGAACATTCTTTGGACAGATGAAACCAAGATCAACTTGTACCAGAATGATGGAAAGAGAAAAGTATGGCGAAGGCGTGGTACAGCTCATGATCCAAAGCATACCACATCATCTGTAAAACACGGCGGAGGCAGTGTGATGGCTTGGGCATGCATAGCTGCCAGTGGCACTGGGTCACTAGTATTTATTGATGATGTGACACAGGACAGATGCAGCCGAATGAATTCTGAGGTATTCAGAGCCATACTGTATGCTCAGATCCAGCCAAATGCAGCCAAACTGATTGGTCGTCGTTTCATACTAGAGATGGACAATGACCCAAAACATAAAGCCAAAGCAACCCAGGAGTTTATTAAAGCAAAGAAGTGGAATATTCTTGAATGGCCAAGTCAGTCACCTGATCTCAACCCAATTGAGCATGCATTTCACTTGTTAAAAACTAAACTTCAGACAGGAAGGCCCACAAACAAACACCAACTGAAAACCACCGCAATGAAGGCCCGGCAGAGCATCAAAAAGGAGGAAACACAGCGTCTGGTGATGTCCATGAGTTCAAGACTTCAGGCAGTCATTGCCAACAAAGGGTTTTCAACCAAGTGCTAAAAATTAACATTTTATTTAAAATTATTGAATCTGTCCAATTACTTTTGGTCCCTTTAAAAACAGGAGCTGAAACTCCTAAACCCTTCATCCTATTTTAATGTGGATACCCTCAAATGAAATCTGAAAGTCTGAACTTCAACTGCATCTGAATTGTTTTGTTTAAAATTAATTGTGGTAATGTCTATGACCAAAATTAGAAAAATGTTGTCTCTGTCCAAATATATTTGGACCTAACTGTATATATATATATATATATATATATATATATATATATATTTACATTGCTCAAAAAAATAATGGGGAACAACTAAACAACAGAATATAACTCCAAGTAAATCAAGCTTCTGTGAAATGAAACTGTCCACTTAGGAAGCAACACTGTTTGACAATCAATTTCACATGCTGCTGTGCAAATGGAGTAGACAACAGATGGAAATTATTGCCAATTATCAAGACACACTCAATAAATTAGTGGTTCTTCAGGTGGGGACCACAGACCACATCTCAGTATAAATGTTTTCTGGCTCATGTTTTGGTCACTTTTGAATGTTGGTTGTGCTTTCACACTCGTAGTAGCATGAGATGGACTCTACAACCCACACAAGTGGCTCAGGTAGTGCAGCTCATCCAGGATGGCACATCAATGCGAGCTGTGGCAAGAAGGCTTGCTGTGTCTGTCAGCGTAGTTTCCAGAAGTTGGAGTCGCTACCAGGAGACAGACAAGTACACCAGGAGACGTGGATGGGGCTGTAGGAGGGCAACAACCCAGCAGCAGGACTGCTACCTCAGCCTTTCTGCAAGGAGGAACAGGAGGAGCACTGCCAGAGCCCTGCAAAATTACCTCCAGCAGGCCACAAATGGCATGTATCTGCACAAATGGTTAGAAACTGACTCTATGAGGAAGGTCTGAGTGCCCAACATCCACAGATGGGGGTTATGCTCACAGCGTAACACTGTGCAGGATGCTTGGCATTTGCCACAGAACACCAGGATTGGCAAATTCGCCACTGGCACCCTGTGCTCTTCACAGATGAAAGTAGGTTCACACTGAGCACATGTGACAGACGTGACAGAGTCTGGAGACACCATGGAGAGCAATCTGCTGCCTGCAACATCCTTCAGCATGACTAGCTTGGCAGTGGGTCAGTAATGGTGTGGGGTGGCATTTCTTTGGAGGGCCGCACAGCCCTCCATGTGCTCGCCAGAGGTAGCTTGACTGCCATTAGGTACCGAGATAAGATCCTCAGACCCCTTGTGAGACCATATGCTGGTGCGATTGGCCCTGGGTTCCTCCTAATGCAGGACAATGCCAGACCTCATGTGTTGTGAATTTGCTTTTTGCTCCCTCTAGTGGTTACTAGTTTTTTGACTCTGGTTTTTCTGTCATTCCTTTTATCCGCACCTGGGTCGTTAGTTAGGGGTGTTGCTATATAAGCTCCCTGGACCTTCAGTTCAATGCCTGGCAACGTAGTTATCAGAGCTAGTCTGCTGTGCTCTTGTCTACTGATCCTGGTTCCAGTTATATCAGCTAAGTCTGCCTTTTGCTTTTTGCTATTTGTTTTGGTTTTGTATTTTTGTCCAGCTTGTTCCAAATCTATATCCTGACCTTTGCTGGAAGCTCTAGGGGGCTGGTGTTCTCCCCCCGGACCGTTAGACGGTTCGGGGGTTCTTGAATTTCCAGTGTGGATTTTGATAGGGTTTTTGTTGACCATATAAGTTACCTTTCTTTATTCTGCTATCAGTAAGCGGGCCTCTCTGTGCTAAACCTGGTTCATTTCTGTGTTTGTCATTTCCTCTTACCTCACCGTTATTATTTGTGGGGGGCTTCTATCCAGCTTTGGGGTCCCCTTCTCTGGAGGCAAGAAAGGTCTTTTGTTTTCCTCTACTAGGGGTAGCTAGATTCTCCGGCTGGAGCGTGTCATCTAGAATCAACGTAGGAATGATCCCCGGCTACTTCTAGTGTTGGCGTTAGGAGTAGATATATGGTCAACCCAGTTACCACTGCCCTATGAGCTGGATTTTTGTATTCTGCAGACTTCCACGTACCTCTGAGACCCTCGCCATTGGGGTCATAACAGTTTGCCAGGCCAGTATTAAATGTTTAATGCGTTGCAGAAGAGGGATTATAAGAAAGAAGATTCTGAGTTTTTTTTTTTTTTTCTTTCTTCTTCCCCTTTACCTCAGAGTGGCTATGCTTGCTGCAGACATGAATGTCCAGACCTTGATTACAAGTGTGGACCAGCTGGCTACTCGTGTGCAGGGCATACAAGACTATGTTATCAGAAATCCTAGGTCAGAACCTAAAATACCGATTCCTGAACTGTTTTCCGGAGACAGGTTTAAGTTTAGGAATTTTGTGAATAATTGTAAATTGTTTTTGTCCCTGAGACCCTGTTCATCTGGAGACTCTGCTCATCAAGTAAAAATAGTTATTTCGTTCTTACGGGGCGACCCTCAGGATTGGGCTTTTTCGCTGGCGCCAGGAGATCCGGCATTGGCTGATATTGATGCGTTTTTTCTGGCGCTCGGTTTACTTTATGAGGAACCCAATCTTGAGATTCAGGCAGAAAAGGCCTTGCTGGCTATGTCTCAGGGGCAGGACGAGGCTGAAGTGTATTGCCAAAAATTTCGGAAATGGTCCGTGCTGACACATTGGAACGAGTGTGCACTGGCCGCTAATTTTAGAAATGGCCTATCTGAAGCCATTAAGAATGTTATGGTGGGTTTTCCCATTCCCACAGGTCTCAATGATACTATGGCACTGGCTATTCAAATTGACCGGCGGTTGCGGGAGCGCAAAACCGCAAATTCCCTCATGGTGTTGTCTGAACAGACACCTAATTCGGTGCAATGTGATAGAAAAACCGCAAATTCCCTCATGGTGTTGTCTGAACAGACACCTGATTTAATGCAATGTGATAGAATCCTGACTAGAAATGAGCGGAAAATTCATAGACGCCGGAATGGCTTGTGCTACTACTGTGGTGATTCTACACATGTTATCTCAGCATGCTCTAAACGTATAGCTAAGGTTGTTAGTCCTGTCACCGTTGGTAATTTGCAACCTAAATTTATTCTGTCTGTAACTTTGATTTGCTCACTGTCGTCTTATCCTGTCATGGCGTTTGTAGATTCAGGTGCTGCCCTGAGTCTTATGGATCTGTCATTTGCTAAGCACTGTGGTTTTACTCTTGAACCATTAGAAAATCCTATTCCTCTTAGGGGTATTGATGCTACGCCATTGGCAGCAAATAAACCGCAGTATTGGACACAGGTTATCATGTGCATGACTCCTGAACACCGCGAGGTGATACGTTTCCTGGTTTTACATAAAATGCATGATTTGGTTGTTTTAGGGCTGCCATGGTTACAGACCCATAATCCAGTCCTGGACTGGAAGGCTATGTCAGTCTCAAGTTGGGGCTGTCGTGGTATTCATGGGGATTCCCTGCCTGTGTCTATTGCTTCTTCTACGCCTTCGGAAGTTCCGGAGTATTTGTCTGATTATCAGGATGTCTTCAGTGAGTCTGAGTCCAGTGCACTGCCTCCTCATAGGGACTGTGACTGTGCTATAGATTTGATCCCAGGCAGTAAGTTTCCTAAGGGAAGACTGTTTAATCTGTCGGTACCTGAACATACCGCTATGCGTTCATATATCAGGGAGTCTCTGGAGAAAGGACATATTCGTCCGTCTTCTTCCCCCCTTGGTGCGGGATTCTTTTTTGTGGCAAAAAAGGACGGATCTTTGAGACCTTGTATTGATTATCGGCTTTTAAATAAGATCACTGTCAAATTTCAGTATCCTTTACCGCTGTTGTCTGACTTGTTTGCCCGGATTAAAGGTGCCAAGTGGTTCACCAAGATAGACCTTCGTGGTGCGTACAACCTTGTGCGCATTAAGCAAGGTGATGAATGGAAAACCGCATTCAATACGCCCGAAGGTCATTTTGAGTACTTGGTGATGCCTTTTGGGCTCTCCAATGCGCCTTCAGTTTTTCAGTCCTTTATGCATGACATTTTCCGGAAGTATCTGGATAAATTTTTGATTGTTTATCTGGATGATATTTTGGTTTTTTCTGATGATTGGGATTCGCATGTGGAGCAGGTCAGGTTGGTCTTTAAAATTTTGCGTGAAAATTCTTTGTTTGTCAAGGGCTCAAAGTGTCTCTTTGGTGTACAGAAGGTTCCCTTTTTGGGGTTCATTTTTTCCCCTTCTGCTGTGGAGATGGACCCAGTCAAGGTCCGAGCTATTCTTGATTGGACTCAGCCCTCGTCGGTTAAGAGTCTTCAGAAGTTCTTGGGTTTCGCTAACTTCTACCGTCGTTTTATCGCTAATTTTTCTAGCATTGTGAAACCGTTGACGGATATGACCAAGAAGGGCTCCGATGTAGCTAACTGGGCTCCTGCTGCCGTGGAGGCTTTCCAGGAGTTGAAGCGCCGGTTTACTTCGGCGCCTGTTTTGTGCCAGCCCGATGTCTCACTTCCCTTTCAGGTTGAGGTGGATGCTTCAGAGATTGGAGCAGGGGCCGTTTTGTCGCAGAGAGGCCCTGGTTGCTCTGTTATGAAACCTTGTGCCTTTTTCTCCAGGAAGTTTTCACCTGCCGAGCGAAATTATGATGTGGGCAATCGGGAGTTGTTGGCCATGAAATGGGCATTTGAGGAGTGGCGTCATTGGCTCGAGGGTGCTAAGCATCGTGTGGTGGTCTTGACTGATCACAAAAATCTGATGTATCTCGAGTCTGCTAAACGCCTTAATCCGAGACAGGCCCGCTGGTCATTGTTTTTCTCCCGCTTTGATTTTGTTGTCTCGTATTTACCAGGTTCAAAGAATGTGAAGGCCGATGCTCTTTCTAGGAGCTTTGTGCCTGATGCTCCTGGAGTCGCTGATCCTGTTGGTATTCTTAAAGATGGAGTTATCTTGTCAGCTATTTCTCCGGATCTGCGACGTGTGTTGCAGAGATTTCAGGCTGATAGGCCTGAGTCTTGTCCACCTGACAGACTGTTTGTCCCGGATAAATGGACCAGCAGAGTCATTTCCGAGGTTCATTCCTCGGTGTTGGCAGGTCACCCGGGAATTTTTGGCACCAGAGATCTGGTGGCCAGGTCCTTTTGGTGGCCTTCCTTGTCAAGGGATGTGCGGTCATTTGTGCAGTCCTGTGGGACTTGTGCTCGAGCTAAGCCTTGCTGTTCTCGTGCCAGCGGTTTGCTCTTGCCCTTGCCTGTCCCGAAGAGACCTTGGACACATATCTCCATGGATTTCATTTCTGATCTTCCGCTATCTCAGGGCATGTCCGTTATCTGGGTGATATGTGATCGCTTCTCCAAGATGGTCCATTTGGTTCCTTTGCCTAAGCTGCCTTCCTCTTCCGATCTGGTTCCTGTGTTTTTCCAGAACGTGGTTCGTTTGCACGGCATCCCTGAGAATATTGTGTCAGACAGAGGATCCCAGTTCATTTCTAGGTTCTGGCGATCCTTTTGTAGTAGGATGGGCATTGATTTGTCGTTTTCGTCTGCTTTCCATCCTCAGACTAATGGACAGACGGAGCGAACCAATCAGACTTTGGAGGCTTATTTGAGGTGTTTTGTCTCTGCTGATCAGGACGATTGGGTGACATTCTTGCTGTTGGCTGAGTTTGCCCTTAATAATCGGGCTAGTTCCGCCACCTTGGTTTCGCCTTTTTTCTGCAACTCTGGTTTCCATCCTCGCTTTTCTTCGGGTCATGTGGAGCCTTCTGACTGTCCTGGGGTGGATTCTGTGGTAGATAGGTTGCAGCGGATCTGGAATCATGTGGTGGACAACTTGAAGTTGTCACAGGAGAGGGCTCAGCGCTTTGCCAACCGCCGCCGCGGTGTGGGTCCCCGACTACGCGTTGGGGATTTGGTATGGCTTTCTTCCCGCTTTGTTCCTATGAAGGTCTCCTCTCCCAAATTTAAACCTCGTTTTATTGGGCCTTACAAGATATTGGAAATCCTTAATCCTGTATCTTTTCGTCTGGATCTTCCTGTGTCGTTTGCTATTCACAATGTATTTCATAGGTCCTTGTTGCGGCGGTACATTGTGCCTGTAGTTCCTTCTGCTGAGCCTCCTGCTCCGGTGTTGGTTGAGGGCGAGTTGGAGTACGTGGTGGAGAAGATCTTGGATTCTCGCCTCTCCAGGTGGAGGCTTCAGTACCTGGTCAAGTGGAAGGGCTATGGTCAGGAGGATAATTCCTGGGTGGTCGCCTCTGATGTTCATGCGGCCGATTTAGTTCGTGCCTTTCATGCCGCTCATCCTGATCGCCCTGGTGGTCGTGGTGAGGGTTCGGTGACCCCTCACTAAGGGGGGGGTACTGTTGTGAATTTGCTTTTTGCTCCCTCTAGTGGTTACTAGTTTTTTGACTCTGGTTTTTCTGTCATTCCTTTTATCCGCACCTGGGTCGTTAGTTAGGGGTGTTGCTATATAAGCTCCCTAGACCTTCAGTTCAATGCCTGGCAACGTAGTTATCAGAGCTAGTCTGCTGTGCTCTTGTCTACTGATCCTGGTTCCAGTTATATCAGCTAAGTCTGCCTTTTGCTTTTTGCTATTTGTTTTGGTTTTGTATTTTTGTCCAGCTTGTTCCAAATCTATATCCTGACCTTTGCTGGAAGCTCTAGGGGGCTGGTGTTCTCCCCCCGGACCGTTAGACGGTTCGGGGGTTCTTGAATTTCCAGTGTGGATTTTGATAGGGTTTTTGTTGACCATATAAGTTACCTTTCTTTATTCTGCTATCAGTAAGCGGGCCTCTCTGTGCTAAACCTGGTTCATTTCTGTGTTTGTCATTTCCTCTTACCTCACCGTTATTATTTGTGGGGGGCTTCTATCCAGCTTTGGGGTCCCCTTCTCTGGAGGCAAGAAAGGTCTTTTGTTTTCCTCTACTAGGGGTAGCTAGATTCTCCGGCTGGAGCGTGTCATCTAGAATCAACGTAGGAATGATCCCCGGCTACTTCTAGTGTTGGCATTAGGAGTAGATATATGGTCAACCCAGTTACCACTGCCCTATGAGCTGGATTTTTGTATTCTGCAGACTTCCACGTACCTCTGAGACCCTCGCCATTGGGGTCATAACACTCATGTGGCTGGAGTGTGTTAGCAGATCCTGCAAGATGAAGGCATTGAAGCTATGGACTGGCCCGCCCATTCCCTAGACCTGAATCCGATTGAACACATCTGGGACATCATGTCTTGCACCATCCACCAACGTCAAGTTGCATCACTGTCCAGGAGTTGGCGGATGCTTTAGTCCAGGTCTGGGAGGAGATCCCTCAGGATACCATCATCCACCTCATCAGGAGCATGCCCAGGCATTGTAGGGAGGTCATACAGGAAAGTGGAGGCCACACACTACTGAGCATCATTTCCTCGTCTTCAGGCATTTCCACTGAAGTTGGATCAGCCTGTAACTTCATTTTCCACTTTGATTTTGAGCATCATTCCAACTCCAGATCTTCGTGGGATATTAGTCGTGATTTATGTTGATAATTTTTAGGCTTTATTTTTCTCAACACATTCCACTATGTAGTGAATAAAGATTTACAACTGTAATGTTTCATTCAGTGATATTTAGGATGTGGGATTTTAGTGTTCCCTTTATTTTTTTTGAGCAGTGTATATGTATATATATATATATATATATATATATATATATATATATACATACATATACATATATATTTATATATATATATATATATGTATATATATATACTTGTGCATATATATATATACTAGATTGTGGCCCGATTCTAATGCATCGGGTATTCTAGAATATGCATGTCCAGAATATGCATGATTCCAGAATTCGCGGCAGACTGTGCCCGTCGCTGATTGGTCGAGGCAACCTTTATGACATCATCGTCGCCATGGCAACCATTATGACATCTACGTCGACACTGTGCCCATCGCTGATTGGTCGAGGCCTGGCGGCCTCGACCAATCAGAGACGCGGGATTTCCAGGACAGACAGACAGACAGACAGACAGAAAGACAGACAGACGGAAAAACCCTTAGACAATTATATATATAGATATATATATCTATATATATACAGTACTGCTCAAAAAGTTTACATACCCTAGCAGAATTTTGCTTTCTCGGCCTTTTTCAGAGAATATGAATGATAACACCAAAACAGGTTGCAACCAGGCCCGTGTGGGAATGGGGTCCGTTGACGCTAGCACAAACCTTTACCTGGGTGTGCGTCCTCTGACACACATTCAGCTGAAGTGCATTGCGCTGCAATACATGCTGCCGGACAATCAGAAGCCAGCAGCTGACGTCATCATGCATGTGACTGGGGGTCGCATGGCAGTGATGTTATGCGCTCCTGTCGCTTGCACGCTGAGTCACCTGCCGGCTTCTGAAAAAGATGCCACGTGGCAGAGAAATGGAGGAAAGGGGAGTATAATCTTTTTTTAGTGCATTAAAGGACAGCAGCAAAATGGCGGACATATACCAAGCTGAGCCCAGGATGGGGAACATATATACTCAGGATGGGTGATATATATACACCGGGATGATGCCCAGGAGAAGGGACAAATATACATAATAACATACATACCAGGATGTGCCCAGAATGGGGGACATGTATATTAGGATGGGGAACATATACTGTATTCTAAGATGGGGGATATATATACCAGGATGGAGGTCATCTATACCAGGGTGAGGCACATATATAACAGAATGGAGGACATAGCTATATACCAGGATGGGATCAGGATGAGGGACGTGTTTACCAGGAAGGAGCCCAAAATGGGAGACATTACTACATAATAGGGGAGAGTGGCTACTTGTATGTCCTTATAGGATTTAGAATGCTACAAGGGCTCCTACATCTGATCACCATGCAGGGGCAGGGAGGCAGTAGTTGCAGAGCACAGGTCCAAATTTTGCATTGGGGCCCATCGGAGTCTAGTTACACCACTGAATAGCAGACAGTGCTTCTTTTTAGATGGAAATGATTCTCATAATTATCGGGCTCTGATTGCTCCACATCCATGCATAACATTAATCACTTATGTGATTTAATATGATAAGCTAATAAAATGCATGGTAAGTGTCTTAGAAATCATCAACAGCAATTGTTACATTGATAAGATTAGAAGAGTGTACAGTTACCTGTTTAAATTACAAAATGTCACAGAAGGGAATTCAATCTTGTCCATATATTGAACAGTCACTGAAGTGGTTGTCGGCCAGCTAAAATAATTGATAACTCGAATATAGACTTGCGTTAAGGCTGCAATGACAAAAATCATGACCACAACAATCCAGAGCACTCTACGGATTTGCCCACTTGTTCCAGAATTACTTTTTACGAGGTTATGCAATCCATGGAAGGAGGTGGAAACAGCAAAATCATGGTTAAACTTCCGACGATCTTCTACACATGGAGCTGTATGCTTTCTAAAATAGGAATGTATCTTATTCCAGAAGGCTAAAAGAAAAATGATAATGACCATTATTTTATAGAGTCACAGTTAGAAAATGATAACCACAACATATAACTGACATTATGAGTTAGATACTCGTATCATTAGGGACCATAGGGTCCATCAAAGAAAATAATTCTGAGCACCCACCCTTCATTATGCAGATTATGGTAATGTATGCTTGCAATCACATTGTAGTATTTGCTGTTGTCATTGCATATATTGATATTATTAATAAAATCCATAAAAAATTCAACCCTAGTAATTTGCCCCAAACTGAGCTCCAGGTCAGTCTTTAGAGCCCACTGTTGTATCAGAGTCCACCAAAGGAATTTCTGGTAAGTTAGCCTAATTCTGGTGCAAAATGAGTATGAACTGCACAGTTATAGTCAAGGGTGCCAGTGAAGAACTTGTCACCATCATAGTAATCCAACTGAAGACATATTGCCTTATCCATATTGTTAATAAAGTAGTTTTCCCACAATATCAAGTAATCTCCTATTCGCAGAATGTACGGTAGGATTACTTGCTGTTCGCTGTGGGTTTTAGTTTTAAGACCCCCAGTGATCCTGCAAACTGGGCTTGGCAGTGCCCTTTCTTGAATGGTGCAGAGGCACGCATGCCCAGTCTCCATTCCATTCACTTTCTACGGGACTGCTGGAAACATCTGGGACCATACTCAGCTTTGTCCAGCAGTTCTATAGAAAATAAATAAACTGGAAGTGGAGCAAAAAAACGTTCTTAGGGTTTTGGAGGCCACATTCTCAGGATCCTATCAATAGGAAATAACTTGAGTTTCGAGAAAACCCTTAAATCATTATCTTGGTCTCCAAGTTTAGACAGTCAGCAGCATGACGATAATACAACTATTTTATAAGCTCCAAGTGTTCAGTCCATTTGGATCTTTCTTAGAAGTAATTAAATAAAGCTAATGAAGCATTGTATGAGGAGCCCACTCTTCACATCTCTCTGACATGTTTAAGATATGTTCTCAAAAGATACAAAACCCATAACTAAAATACTATGCAAACAAGATATATAGCCAAACCCCATAGTTAGAATACTATGCAAACAAGATATATAGCCATAAATGAAGTACTATTTATTTATTAGCTTTGATCATCATTTCTACATACTGCAAACATCAAGTATAACAAATTTAACAGATCAGTATAATTTTTAGTACAGTGTCTTCTTGACCAAGATGAAATGCTACATTGGAAGACCTGCAGTATCATATCATTGTATATTCATAGAAATAAATAATACATGTTAGGCTGCTATAATCACTTCATAAATACAGGGTTATTTAAGTTTAAGGCTTACATACTACCTTTATGATGCACATTTGATTTATTTGGTTGATCCATTTTTGCAAAGAAGAAAATGATGAATTCATGTGATGTGTTAGTATAGATGTAGTTTTATAGGAAGCCCAGTGTGGGTGGAGAACTTATTACTTGTGCATAATCCAGTTGTTAAGCTGCCCGCGTTGCTACAGTGCACTTCCTATACTAATAGTACTGGCCTAATAACACTAATGGAAGGTCAATAAAATCTTCTGATCTGAATAGAATAAGTGTGATCAACAAAGTACAGCAGCGATGTCTACACTATTGTATGTTACAGAAACAAGTCTTGACGCCATACACAAAACGTGCGTCAGGGGTGTTCTTCTCTGGTATGACTCTCACTTTGGCATGCCTTTTTTCTAGTATGGCTACTGCTTAATTATTCAGTTGTGTTTATATAGGACATCTTCCACGTTTTATTTTTGGATAGGATCTGCTCTTGTCGAGGGCCATGCCCCCTTATCTATAATGTGCTTTATAATCAATATGCTATACTAAGTGTGCTTTATACATAACACACTTGGAATCCTTTCAGTCATAGCCTTAAGTAACTTCCTATAGGAAAGATTCCTCAACACACTGGGCTGTTTTGCTTTATTTCCCTCAATATTAAAAAAGATTTATTCTCATGGATATGTGTATCCCTGGGTTTAATGGTGACAATACTATGTACAACCCATGCATATATAATATATAAATATTATATCTGTGGATGTCTGTGGATGGATACCATGTTTTGGCATAGGTGGTTTTCCTTTATTGGATGCTGCCCTTCCCGTGGTTGTTCCTTCCCGGTGAAAGACTTGGCTATTCATTGCTTGCGTTGAGAAACACGTGATGGTGTCTCCGCAGCTTTTCTACATGGCTTAGAAAAAAGACGTTTCAGGGAAGATCTCATTTATAAGTATAAGCCCGACAAATTCATCTCTCTCCTCTCTACCCTCTGCTTCCCCCCTCTGCAAATCTCTTCACAGACTCCCATTCCCTCAGCGTATCCAGTTCAAATTACTAATACTGACCTACAAAGCCATCCATAACCTGTTTCCTCCATATATCTCTGAACTAATCTCCCGATATCTTCCCTCACGTAATCTCCGGTCCTCCCAAGACCTCCTTCTCTCCACCACACTTATTCTTCGCTCCTCACCCAACCGCCTCCAAGACTTCTCCCGAATATCCCCCATCCTCTGGAATTCTTTGCCCCAACACGTCCGACTATCAACTACATTTGGATCCTTCAGACAGAACCTGAAAACCCACCTCTTCAGGAAAGCCTACAGCCTGCACTGACCCCGCTGCCTCCTCATCACTATCGGTGCTACTGCCTCACCAAAACCGGAGCTCCTGCAACCCTCAACCTATTGTCTCCTTCCCCACCATCCTGTAAAATGTAAGCCCGCAAGGGCAGGGTCCTTGCCCCTCTGTATCAGTCTGTCATTGTTAGTTTGCTTACTGTAAGTGATATCTGTAATTTGTATGTAACCCCTTTCTCATGTACAGCACCATGGAATCAATGGTGCTATATAAATAATAATAATAATAATAACAATAATAATAATAATGAAAAGTACATGTGTGGCCAATACAAAGGACTGGCAAATGACTTATTCCTTCCAAGGACCTGGGGATATTTATTGCGTGTGGAGGAAAGGCGATGGAGAATTTATTGTAAATTAAGACGGTTGAACTTGAGGGAACTAAGTATTTTTTCAACCTATGGTAAGTATGCTATTGTAAAGTAGGCATTGACGACAATAGTGGAACTGAACGCAAGAAGACAAAACATAAAATTTCCTTAGTCTTTAAATGGTAATAAGCTAAAATAATATGCACATGGCATCCTGAAAAATATTGTACACATTAGGCTACAATTACACATGATAAAAACCGCATTAAAAACTTTAAAAAAAAAATTGAAAGCCTACTTATGCTAAATATTTGTTAAAACTTTTTTTTAAGGAGAAAAAAAAACAGGAAAAATCTCACCAAAATTACCAGTGCACTTATTTTATTTTAAACACTTTTAGATTAAACAAATTTTATTTGGACTGAGACATAGCTATAGTGGTTTAAGAGCATTTTTACCTGGTTACTAGTACTTAAAGGGGTTCCTCAGGTTACTCTCTCACATAAAGAGATACTGCTATTATAAATGGCAAATGGTGGTATAGGAGGGGAGCCCTGATCTAGTGTTGGCACTGAGGCACAGAAACTACTTAGATGGTTGAATTTTTAGCAATTGATAGTGTATGTGATGCTTGACAGAAGCACAAGAGGGAGCATCACTCCAATTTCTAGCCCTGCAATTAAAATTACACACAATTATTTTCTGAGCTTAAAAAGAACCTGAATACTGAAGAAAAAAAACAACAACAAAATGCTATTTACCTGCAGCCATAGTGGTTATATGCAGGTAAATAGTGTTTAAACACATGCTCAACCATTTAACTGAGAAAGCATGGCAGGTCCAATTTAACAGCCACATATCTTTAAAATGCTATTTACCTGCAAATTACCACTATGGCTGCTGGAATTGCATGTTTTAGATAGCATAAATTAATTCTCTAGTGCAAAGTACAGCCAGCGGACCACATCCAGCCCTTTTGCTGTTCCAATGTGGCTCTAGGACAGAGGCAGCCAAAGGGCTGAAATAGTGACCCACAGGATGCACCCTGCCTGCCGTCCATCTGCCGCCGCCCAATGTCACCACTATTCGCTTCATCGGGATGTAGACAGCGGTTAATACATTGGTGGAAGAGGGGTCGCCGGCCCTTTTAAAATCAATAAGGCCGGTTTCACACGTCAGTGGCTCCGTTACGTGTGGTGACACTGACACACATAGTCCCATGTGTCCGTGTGAAAAATATGTGGACATGTCAGCTTTTACCCGGACATACGGGCCACTAAAAGTCCCACACAGGTGCACACGGAGAACAGTGTACATTGTCCTCCGTGTGCACAGACGGCCGTGGGGGAAACAGCGCTACTGAAAGCACTGTTCCCCTGCGTGTGGTGCTGAACGCGGCTTTCATCCATTGTCCCCTGCTCTGCCGGCAGCAGCAAGAGCAGAGGACAATAAATGAATGAAAAAAATGATGTAGGGTCCCCCCTAGTTTATTAGCCAACCAGACAAAACTCACATGTACAGGCTGCTATTCTCAGGTAAGGTAAGGGGCCATGGATATGAGCCCCCCCAGCCTAAAAATAGCAGCCCACAGCTGCCCAGAAAAAGCGCATCTATTAGATGCTCCAATTCTGGAGCTTTGCCTTGTTCTTTCCACTTGCCGTATAGCGGTAGCAAGTGGGGTAATGAGGGGTTAATGTCACCTTCCTATTGTAAGGTGACATTAAGCTGGCTTAGTAATGGAGAGCTGTCAATAAGACACCTCTCCATTACTAATCCTATAGTTGCTAAAGGGTTAATAAACCACACAGTAAAAAAAAGTCTTTTAAATAGTTTTTCCATCTTTATTAGTCTGCCATTCCAAGCGAATCCCTCGATCTGCTGTAAAAAATATCAAAATAATAAACCAACACTATACCCATACCTGTCCGGTGTACAGTCAGTCCCACGCAGTAATCCATATCTAGGGGAATGTACAGTTTACAACCGGGAATGCTGCTAATGCGACCGCTCCCAGCTGTAAACTACTGGGGAATGAATGAGAAGCAGCGAGCACAGACTCAGTGATGTCGCTGCTAGTTACTGACCCTCTCATGTGGCCACTTGGGAAAATTAATTGGCCACCCTTGCTCTAATGCATACTACAAGATGCAGTCTCCCTTGCCTAAGGGCTCATTCACATGTCAGTTTTTCACGTACAAGTGCTATCCATGCTTTTTCTTTTATGTAAAAATACATGACGTCTCAATGAGGCCTTATTTTAGTAAGAGATGCCTGACAGACAGACTGCAGGTATTCAAAACCTCAAACAAGTTGCAATCTGAGTACCTTCCTATCCAATGAACCATGAAATAGCACACAGGACAATGGATGATAGATCACAGCTTTTGTTAGAGGAAAATTATCAGCTGATTAATGCTGCCCAAACCACAGACAGCATGAATCAGAGAATGGCTGCACGATTGCAGCCAGATAAATTTTTATCTGCAATGCTTTGGCTTTTCAGAGAAAATATAGAGGATCTGGCAGGGAACCACAACCGGAGGCGTGTCTTATCCAGTGTCGCCCCTGCCAGCTTTTCCCAGCGCTGCTGCAGGTGATTGACAGGTCACTAGAGAGTGACAGAAAAAAATATATCTGGTTACAGTAATGCAGCCAGGCTATTATTCATGCAGTCCATGGTTTGGGCAGCATTAATCAGCTGAAAACTTGATAATGTATAAAATAATGACTGGGAAGCGATGTACAAGCCACAGAACCTTCTGTAGGCATGTCCTTCAGCTGTGATAATTTTGGGCGGTAATGGAAAAGACACAAATGATAGAATGCTCAGGGGGCATATTGATATGTATCACAAACATATTAGAATAGCGCCTAAAATTAACACTGTTCCATAAGGGGCCAGACTGTAACTCGTGAACAAATGGACAAAGCAACCAGTCTCCTTTACCTGATAGGGAAAGGCTGAGATACAAAAGTATATGAGAATACATAGATTCCCCCCTCATCCTTTACGATATAGGGTGGGATAGGAGGTCATTGGTCAGCTGGGGCGATACCATTGGTAACAAACCGAGGGAAGGAACAATGCCTGTCATGGACACAAGACAGCACCTTTTAAGGGACAACACTAACTCCATACAGTTGGGAGCACTCCACTTGAAAGGCAGCCAAAACTACAAATAATCTGCATGTTTTTTCCAATGGAACCATGGAAGAACACATAGGACAACCAATATACTTCCTTGACACCAATATTTAAATCATCACTTTTTCCACACAGAGCAGCACGCTCATAAATAGTTTGAATATAGCTCCCCATGCCAAAATAAACTTACCGGTAATTAATTGCACATTCCATGTTATTCTATATCTTTTCTTCCATGTGTGAAGCCTTTTGGTACATCCACTGCTGGGTCCCTGTCCTTAATGCGGGCTCAGTAGCTAAACAGATCTTGTATACTGGCAGATAATTGCTGTGTTATTCAACCATCATCTGCCTTTGTCAGAGCGTTGTACAGGGGGTGCCTTTTCTATTCACCTATCAGCACCCCCACCAAGCACTGATGGCTTGTCATCACAGCTGGGGGTCCACTGAATATCTCAGGTGCCTGTCATAATATGACTTTCATAAGAGATCATGACTTTTTATAGTGAATACAGGTTCAAGATGTTAGGGCTAGCAGAACGCACTAAATAATTATAAGGATGGTATAAGGTGCGTTCGCAGCCCGGGGTCCACCGTGCGGAGATGGAACCTGCTGCTGAGTAATGACAGACTATATGGCGATATAATGTGGATACACACACGGGTTATCCGGGTTAGCTTCACCTGGTATGAAGGAAGCGAACCCTGTTGCGTCACAAGGCCACGGTACTGCATAAAGAGCGCAAGCAAAGAGTCACAGAACTCTGTCCCAAGACTCAGGGAAAGAGTTCCTCTAGACCTCTTGCGCTCGACACCGCTACTGGGGTGTCAGAGATTAACAGAACTAATAATTTTCTGCACAAGGGTGCGTGTAGTGCCGCTCTGGCGGACGCTACTAACCACCCAGACTTAAGCCAGGAAAGTGCTCTATTAGCGCACAGCGCTGCACTGGCGGTCACTGCTATCAGACGCTGTATTGTGTGCTAGCTGTGCGGGATAGCATTGTCAGGCGCTAGGTAGCTTCCACCATTCGCGAACAGTCAACAACACTAAAGATGGAAATGATTCGGAGCTTTCATCCATCGATAAGCATAAATCCACACACACAATAGTAAGTTTATACTAGCGCATGGCCATGCGGCCATGTGAACCTTTTATAGCGGAAGCTCTCCAGGACCTTCCTAGTTGTCCAATAGGAGCTGCTACAGGACCTGTGCATGTGACCCCTGACCTCCAATGAGAGGTCGTCCCTTGGGCATGCTCAGAAGAAGAAAAACAGGACTTAGTCCCAGGGACGCCTGCTCGCCGCTGATGAGTACTGGTTACAATGGCTGAGCCTGGAAGAACAGCAGTAACCAGCTGCACAGTATCAGCTTGAGCCAGATTCTGGGACCAACGTCTCTGCTGAGCAGGCTCCATTGCGGCTGGAGAAGAATGGGAACCCGCAGCAGAGATGGCTCGAGATTCCCCCTGTGCAGCGGCGGGAACTTGACACCTAACATTACCCCCCTCCTTGAGCCTCACTACGCTTGAAGGCAGCAATGAGCTGCGGAGCCCGAATGTGCTCAACAGGCTCCCAGGACCTGTCCTCTGGGCCATGACACTTCCAATCCACCAAATAGAATTTTTTGCCACGTACCACCTTACACCCCATGATGGCATTCACCTCGTATTCCTCAGTGGATGAACCCGATGTCCGGGCAGATGACTCAGAAAACCGGGACATGTGGATGGGCTTTAGGAGGGACACATGAAAGGTGTTGGTGATGCCTAAGCGTGGAAGAAGGGTCAGACAGTAGACCACAGGATTAACCTGTTCCAGGACCTTGAAGGGACCTAAGTAGCGAGGCGCAAACTTAGTGGACTCAACTCGCTGCCTGATGTTACGGGCGGAGAGCCACACTAAATCGCCAGGAGCAAAGGTTGGAGCGGGGCACCGATGTGCATCGGCGGAGACCCTCATTCTCTCCTTGGAGGCCCAGATAGCATCCTGTGTGCGGTCCCAAATGTCACATGCCTCCACAGCCCAGTCTGCCACCCTGGAGTCGGCGGAAGACACGGGCATAAGTACAGGAACCTGAGGATGCTGGCCGTAATTAAGGAGGAATGGGGTCTGTCTAGCGGAGTCGCCTACAGCGTTGTTCAGCGCAAACTCTGCCAATGGTAGAAAAGATGTCCAGTCATCCTGCCTGGCTGAGACAAAATGTTGCAGGTATGTGACCATTCGTCTCGGGATGGTATGCTGAAGAGAGATTCAGGTCGATGCTGTGAAGATGACAAAGCTTTCTCCAGAACCAAGACGCAAACTGGGGAAACCGGTCACTGACAATGTTGTCTGGCATACCATGTAGGCGGAAAACATGCTTAATAAACAATGCCGCCAAGGCCTGTGCACAAAGTAGTCGTGGAAGAGGCACCAAGTGCACCATTTTGGAAAAATGGTCAGTGACTACCCAAAAAATGGTGCGGCTATGGGCCTTGGGTAAGCCCACCACAAAGTCCATCCCGACCATTTCCCAGGGCCTGTCCACCACCGGCAGGGGGTAAAGTAGCCCAGCAGGCCATTGTCGAGGAGACTTATTCTTGGCGCAGGAGACACACGCCCGAATATAGTCTCTGACGTCATGGGCCATATGCGGCCACCAGTACGTCCTCGCCAGGAGCTTAGATGTCTTCTTAGTCCCAAAATGTTCACCCACCCTGGACGAGTGAGCCCATGAGAGAACCTCCGGTTGCAAATTAGATGGCACAAAGGTCTTGCCTGGGGGCAGAGACTCTAGCGAAACCGGGGCCACGGTCCTCAGGCTCTCCGAAGGGACAATTAACCGAGGCTCCTCCTCCTTCTCCTCTACTGATGACACTACGGAGAGGGAGAGAGCGTCGGCACGGATGTTCTTTTCCCTGGAAAGATAATGGAGTGTGAAGTGGAAGCGGGAGAAGAACAAGGACCATCTAGCCTGGCGAGAGTTTAGCCGCTGGGCAGTCTGTAAATAAAGCAAGTTTTTGTGGTTGGTATACACTTGGAAAGGAAAATGAACCCCCTCCAGGAGGTGTCTCCAGTCCAAGAAGGCCAACTTCATAGCTAGAAACTCCCTGTCACTGATGGAATAATTCCTCTCCGCTGGTGTGAAGGTCTTGGAGAAAAAGAAGCAAGGATGCTTCCGACCTTGAGCATCCTTTTGGAAGACTGCTCCAGCACCGATGGATGAGGTATCCACCTCCATTATAAATGGTTTATCTACATCGGGGCGATGTAGAATGGGAGCACTAGCTTAATGAGACTTAATAGAGAGGAAGGCTTTGGAGACCTCTTCCGACAACAATTTGGGATTTGCTCCCTTCTTGGTGAGGGTTACCAAGGGAGCTACCAAAGTTGAGAAGTGGGGAATGAACTGGCGATAATGGTTAATGAACCCCATAAAGCGCTGCACTGCTTTGAGAGGATGGGGTTCCTGCCAGTCCATCACAGCCTGTAGCTTGGCAGGATCTATAGCCAATCCCTGGGTGGAGATGATATAGCGAAGGAAAGGCAAGGACTCCTCCTCAAACACACACTTCTCCAACTTGGCATAGAGGGAGTTTGCCTGTAGGAGGTTGAAGACTTTGCAATCATCTCTCCGGTGGGAGTCTATATCTGGAGAGTAGATGAGAATATCATCCAGATAGACTACGACCGAGGTGGTGAGCATATCCCGGAAGATATCATTCACAAAGTCTTGGAAAATGGCAGAAGCATTACAGAGCCCGAAGGGCTCACCAGGTATTCATAGTGCCCGTCCCTGGTGTTAAATGCCGTCTTCCATTCATCCCCCTCACGGATTCGATACACTCGCTCCCCGCAACCTATCGAATAGCTCAGATATCAGAGGCAGAGGGTATTTGTTCTTAACGGTGATTGCGTTAAGACCCCTGTAATCTATGCATGGACGTAATTCTCCGTTCTTCTTCTGCACGAACAAGAACCCTGCCCCTGCAGGTGACACTGACTTCCTAATGAATCCTCTTGCCAGATTCTCCTGAATGTATTGGGTCATCGCCTCCGTCTCCGGGAGAAAGAGGGGATAGACTCGACCCCAGGGAGGCTCTGCACCAGACAAGAGGTCAATAGGACAGTCATAGGGGCGGTGGGGTGGAAGGGGCACCGCAGCCCTCTTGGAAAACACGTCCGCATAGGGCCAATAGTGCTTGGGGAGAGAAGAAAGATCTGCGGGTACTTCAGTAGTAGCAACCTGAATGCACTCCCTCAGACATCTACCCTCATAAGATTCACTCCATCTCAGAATTCTCCCAGAGGACCACTCTATATGAGGAGAAGGAGAGTGGTAGCGTAGCCATGGTATCCCTAACAGAACCTCATCAATTCCCTCAGGAATGACAAACAGGGAGATAATCTCCTGATGGGATGGAGACATGGATAAAGTAAATGGGGTGGTACAGTACAGTCACCGGCTTGGCGAGCATCACCAGGGGTATTGCGTGGCATTGGGCGAAGGCAGAAGACGTAAAATTCCCCTCCGCCCCGGAATCCACACAAAGCTCGACTGTAAGAGTGGATGGGCCAAAGGTGATTGTCCCTTTCAAGGACAGTTTGGAGGAAAATGTCGCCGCGTCTAGTGTACCTCCTTCTACATCCACTAGACACTGACATTTTCCCGACCGCTGGGAACATCTGGAGGCAAGATGTCCTGACCGCCGGCAGACATGACAGACCTTGAGTGCACGAGCGATCCGAGACTTTGATCCCGCTCATGACACCTCCATGGCCTCATGTGGCTCGGATGCCTGGACTGGAGATTCCAGAGGTATGGCGAAGGTGGGAGCCAGCCGAAACTTCTGTCTACACTGGGTTCGCTCCAACCTTCGCTTGTTTAAATGAAGGTCGAAGGTTGATACAGCTATTAGCTCCTCCAGTGTGGCGGGAATCTCTCTAGTGGCCAAAGCGTCCTGCACATGGTCAGCCAGCCCCCTCCAAAATACAGTGATGAGAGCTTCATCCGGCCACTCCAGCTCAGATGTTAAAGTCTGGAAGTGGACAGAAAAATGGCTTACCAAGGATGAGCCTTGTGTCAGTGCCAGCAGTTGGAGCACTGTATCATGGGTGACTTGAGGTCCCAAAAAGACCTGTCTCAGAGTGCTCAGGAACCGCAGAGCACTCTGCACCACATGATCGACACACTCCCACAGTGGTGTAGCCCACTCCAACTCCCTGTCCAACAAGAGAAATATTATGAATCCCACTTTAGCCCGCTCTGAGGGGAAATGTTCAGCCAGAAGCTCAAGATGTATCACACACTGGTTCATGAATCCCCTGCATGACTTGCTATCGCCAGAGTACTTATCTGGCAGCGGGAGGCGGGATAAGGTCGGAACAGGGGTGGCAGTGGACAAACTAGCTGCAGCCATGCTAGCAGCCTGAACAGCTACTGCGGTAATATCCACAGCGGAGGTTGTGCGCTCGAGAGCCACCAACCTGCCCTCAAGCTGCTGGATGTACTGCTGCAGTCGCTATTCGTCCGCCATTACTAGCCAGACTCTGGTGCTAGTATAATGTTAGGGCTAGCGGAATGCACCAAATAATTATAAGGATGGTATAAGGTGCGTTCGCAGCCCGGGGTCCACCGTGCAGAGATGGAACCTGCTGCTGAGTAATTACGGACTATATGGTGGTATAATGTGGATACATACAGGGGTTAGCTTCACCCAGTATGAAGGAAGCGAACACTGCTGCTTCACAGGTCCATGGTACCGCACAAAGAATGCAAGCAAAAAGACACAGAACTCTGTCCCAAGACTCAGGGAAAGAGTTCCTCTAGACCTCTTGCACTTGACACCGCTACTGGGGTGTCAGAGATTAACAGAACTAATAATTTTCTGCACAAGGTGCAGTGCCGCTCTGGCGGATGCCACTAACCACCCAGACTTGGGCCAGGAAAGCGCTCTCTTAGCGCACGGCGCAGCACTGGCGGTCACTGCTATCAGATGCTGTATCGTGTGCTAGCTGTGCGGGATGGCACTGTCAGGCACTAGGTAGCTTCCACCATTCGCGATCAGTCAACAACACTAGGGATGTGAATGATTCGGAGCTTTCATCCATCGACAGACATACATCCACACACACCACGTGAACCTTTTATAACAGAAGCTCTCCAGGACCTTCCTAGTGGTCCAATAGGAGCTGCTACAGGACCTGAGCATGTGACCCCCGACCTCCAATGAGAGGTTGTCCCTTGGGCATGCTCAGAAGAAGAAAAGCAGGACTTTGCCCCGGGGACACCTGCTCGCCGCTGGTCAGTACTGGTTACAATGGCTGAGCCTAGAACAGCAGTAACCAGCCGCACAGTATCAGCTTGAGCCAGATGCTGGGACCAATGTCTCTGCTGAGCAGGCTCCACTGCGGCTGGAGGAGAATGGGAGACCACAGTGGAGATGGCTCGAGATTTCCACTGTGCAGTGGCGGCAACTCGACACCTAACACAAGTTCCCTAAAAGAACTACAAAATACAGGGAAAAAGGGAAAAAAGTAGAAGTTTGAATTAATCCCCTTTTCCAGCATTAAAAATAAGGACATATATATATATTTATATACAGTATATATAAAATACACATATGCGGGATATCCACATCTGTAGTAGTCTAATCTATCTAAATATAAAATTAATTAACATGATTGGCAAACTCTGTATAGAGAAAAAAATATATAAACATGAGAATTTTCTGACAACAGTGCAAAAATATGCATTAAAGCCGGTGTCACACATAACATATAAAAAATTGGTCTGTTTTTCACAGCTGAAAATTGCAGAAATGTTATCTGAACAGTGATCTGTATGTCATCCGTGTGCAATGCAAGGATGTGATTTCCTCACATATAAGCATCCGTATGGTGAGATTTTCTAGCCGTCTTGCAAAATGGACATACAATGGATCCCGGCCCAGAAAATGATGAATAAATAATGTGGAAGCCTATTTATTGGCTGCACAAGTTCCATTCTACAAGCATAAAAAATTGCACAGTAAAAAGGGAAAAAGTTCAGAAACTTTACCATGCTACAGCGCAGAGGTGTCAAACTGCATTCCTTGAGGGCCGCCAACAGGTCATGTTTTCAGGATTTCCTTAGCATTCCACAAGGTGCTGGAATCATTCTGTGCAGGTGATTAGATTATCACCTGTGCAATACAAGGAAATCCTGAAAACATGACCTGTTGGCGGCCCTCGAGGAATGCAGTTTGACACCTCTGCTACAGCGTTCACGTCTGGTCAGGTGGGGAGGCTGCGCTGACAGCTTTCATTCATTACACAGTGGTTCACAGTCAGAGCGGTAGCATTAGCACTGCTCCCGGTTGTAAACTATTTAACCCTTGAGATTAATTGCAGCATGGGACTTGACTGTATGGCGGACAGGTATGGGATATTGTTGCTTTTTAATTTTTTTACAGGAGAACACGGGCTTTGCTTGGATTGGGAGTGTAATAAAGATGGAAAACCTGTATGTTTAATTATTTCATTTAAAGACTTTATTCTTGATGTGTGTGGATTTTTTTTAACCCTTTCATACTATTGGATTAATAATGGATAGGTGTCTTATTGACACCTCTCCATTATTATCCGGGCTTAATAGCAAGGTGACATTAACCTCATATTACCCCATATGCCAAGGCTACAGGGCAATGGGAAGAGAGAGGCTAAGTGCCAGAATTGTTGTATCTTACAGATGCGCCTTTTCTGGGGTGGCTGGGGGCAGATGTTTTTAGCCAGGTGAGGGGCAATAACCATGTTCCCTTTCTAGGCTATTAATATCTGCCCTGAGTCACTGGCTTTCCCTCTCTGAAGGAGAAAATTGCGCAGGAGCCCACGCAATTTTTTTCCATGAATAAGTTTGTTAATTTAATACCTACATCTCCAAAATTTAACACACACTTAGTACTAACATTATTAGCCAGGGACATATATAAATCTAACTGATATGCAATGGTTTACTTTATGCAAACCATGTGACATATCAGGTTGGCTTCTGCAGTGATTTAAAGAAGCCGACAATTGAATTATCACCTATTCTGTTTCCTCTCTATGAAATATAAATATATATATGTGTGTCAATGACATATATATATATATATATATATATATATACCCATACTATGTGTATACATTTATTTTATCTCTTCTATTTTAACATATCAGTGTGATTTTACATTACAGCGCCCTGAATTGCCAGCTTTTCTAAAGGACAGCGGTCTTGCAAGTCACGCGCATAGTCCGTGTGTATTCTGTTTTTTTCTCGCACCCAGACTTGCATTGGCGAGTCTCGGCCGTAATACGGTGCAAATCGCAGCATGCTGCGATTTCCTCGCACGTATAATACGCACAAGAAAAAAACAGATGATGGGAGCTGCCCCATAGATTAACATTGGTCCAAGTGCTTGCACGAAAAACAAGCTCTCATACAGCAACACTGCCTGAGAAATGAAAAGGATACTGTTTCAAAAAATGGAATTTATTGTTAAAACATAACTTTTAATATAAATGTTGAAAAAAAATAAATTAGGGTATTCCCATACAGATAACAAGAAACCTATAGACCACCTGTTTTCAGGACCTAGGACATAAATCGTACATGAAAGCATAACATACATGCTATACAAAAGTGCAATAATAATATCCATGCTAGTAATAAATTACTGCACTCTCACCCAATCCATATGACTGGTTGTTGTAGTTTGTGGAGTCACTTGAGGGTTAACAATAAAATGGATTTTGCCGTGACTCTAGTTCTCCCTGTCCTGCCCCATGTGGTATTCGGAATTGTGTTTCTCCCGGATATTTTATTTTACTGTTCTCCACTAGATCATGAGGTAAAATGGATGATATATTTTACATGTACAATTCGTCCTGCAGAAAACATGCCCTCATACAGCTATAGCAATGAAAAATGGAAAAGTTATGGCTCTAGTAAAAAGGGAAAGAAATAAATCAAAACTGCAAAAATAGAAAATCGCTTTGTCGGGAAAGGGTTAAACCCTTTTATATTCAGACAAACAGTTCAGTATTGGATATGTTTCACTACTAGCATTTAATATACTATGAGAGTAATATAAGGCTATGCAAGTCGCTGCCAAAGGAAGTTGCAATGGGTAAATTGCTAAATTAATTTCACGATTGTGGATGTTTACTTTTACAAAATATATTACAGTGCCTTGCGAAAGTATTCGGCTCCCTGGAACTTTTCAACCTTTTCCCATATATCATGTTTAAAACATAAAGATACCAAATGTACATTTTTGGTGAAGAATCAACAACAAGTGGAACACAATTGTGAAGTTGAATGAAATTTATTGTTTATTTTTAATTTTTGTGGAAATTCAAAAACTGAAAAGTGGGGCGTGCAATATTAATCGGCCCCTTTACTTTCAGTGCAGCAAACTCACTCTAGAAGTTCATTGTGGATCTCTGAATGATCCAATGTTGTCATAAATGCCTAATGATGATAAATATAATCCACCTGTGTGTAATCAAGTCTCCGTATAAATGCACCTGCTCTGTGATAGTCTCAGGGTTCTGTTTGAAGCACAGAGAGCATCATGAAGACCAAGGAACGCAACAGACAGGTCCATGATACTGTTGTGGTGAAGTTTAAAGCTGGATTTGGGTATAAAATCATTTCCAAAACTTTACACATCCCAAGGAGCACTGTGCAAGCGATCATATTGAAATGGAAGGAGTATCATACCACTGCAAATCTACCAAGACCCGGCCGTCCCTCTAAACTTTCATCTCAAACAAGGAAAAGACTGATCAGAGATGCAGCCAAGAAGCCCATGATCACTATGGATGAACTGCAGAGATCTACAGCTGAGGTGGGACAGTCTGTCCAAAGGACAACAATCAGTCGTACACTGCACAAATCTGGCCTTTATGGAAGAGAGGCAAGAAGAAAGCCATTTCTTAAAGATATCCATAAAAAGTTTATTTTAAAGTTTGCAACAAGCCACCTGGGAGACACACCAAACATGTGGAAGAAGGTGCTCTGGTCAGATGAAACCAAAATCGAACTTTGTGGCAACAATGCCAAACGATATGTTTGGCGTAAAGGCAACACAGCTCATGACCCTGAACACACCATCCCCACTGTCAAACATGGTGGTGGCGGCATCATGGTTTGGGCCTGCTTTTCTTCAGAAGGGACAGGGAAGATGGTTAAAATTGATGGGAAGATGGATGGGGCCAAATACAAGACCATTCTTGAAGAAAACTTGTTGGAGTCTGCAAAAGACCTGAGACTGGGACAGAGATTTGTCTTCCAACAAGACAATGATCCCAAACATAAAGCAAAATCCGCAATGGAAGCTCATCAAGAGAATGCCAAGAGTGTGCAAAGCAGTCATCAAAGCAAAAGGTGGCTACTTTGAAGAACCTAGAATATAAGACATAATTTCAGTTGTTTCACACTTTTTTGTTAAGTATATAATTCCACATGTGTTAATTCATAGTTTTGATGCCTTCAGTGTGAATGTACAATTTTTATAGTCATGAAAATACAGAAAAATCTTTTAATGAGAAGGTGTGTCCAAACTTTTGGTCTGTACTGTATGTTTGCATTTTAAACATGTGCTTTAGTGAGAATATCTGTGGGGATAAAGTCTGATGCAAAGGGAATAGAGTTCACAGATCATTGGTCGATACTGGTGGGTGGAATGAAGGTCAATGACTCTTGTCGCGAGTTGCAATTCAAATAAATGGAAAAATAAACACATGAAAAAATAAATAGTAGACTGGTTTTGACATTGCTCATTAAAATCCTATGTTCAATTGTATTTACATATGTGTATAACTCTATTTATTTCCCTATCAAGCAGCTGTTTAATGCCCTGCTTAAACCTTGCGACTACCATGCTATGTGCACAGAACCATCAATGATACATTTGGTATAAAAGGTTTGTTAGTGATCATTCTGTGCGTATATTAACCCCTTAACGACCGCCGATACGCCTTTTAACGGCGGCCGCTAAGGGTACTTAAACCACAGCGCCGTTAATTAACGGCGCTGTGGAAAAAGTGAATAGCGCCCCCCAGAGTCAGATTTTCTCTGGGGTCTCGGTTGCCGAGGGTAGCCGAGACCCCAGAGAACATGATTCGGGGGGTTTTTACCGACCCCCGAGTTGCGATCGCCGGTAATTAACCGTTTACCGGCGGTCGCAACAAAAAAAAAAAAAACGCGATTTGCCGTTTAATTTCTCTGTCCTCCGATGTGATCGCACATCGGAGGACAGAGAAATGTGGTCCCCGATGGCCCCCAATAGCCCCCCAATACTTACCTACCTCCCCCGGTGCTCCTCGTGTCTCCCCATGGGCGCCGCCATCTTTTTTCCGGGAAAAAATGGCGGGCGCACGCGCAGTGCGCCCGCCGCCCGGCACCCGGATGTTCTTTGGGGTCTCGGCTGCCGGGGGTAGCCGAGACCCCAAAGAACATGATCGGGGTCGATTTGCACCGACCCCTGCTTTGCGATCGCCGGTAATTAACAGTTTACCGGCGACCGCAAAAAAAAAAAAAAAAAAAAAAGCGATCAGTTATTTCTCTGTCCTCTGATGTGATCGCACATCAGAGGACAGAGAAATAGGGGGATTCGGGGACCCTATCATACTCACCCGGGGTCCCTGGGTCCTCTTCTGTCTTCTCCTGCCGGCCGGCTTTTTCATCATGGCGGGCGCATGCGCAGTGCGCCCGCCATCTGCTGCCATCTGCCGGCCGGCAGGAGAAGACAAGTTGGGGCTAAAATTAGGGTTAGGGTTAGGGTTAGGGTTAGAGTTAGGGTTAGGGTTAGGGTTAGAGTTAGGGTTAGGGTTGGGGCTAAATTTAGGGTTAGGGCTAGGGTTAGGCTACTTTCACACTAGCGTTTTTTGGCTTCCGTCGCAATGCGTCGTTGGAGAAAAAACGCATCCTGCAAAAGTGCTTGCAGGATGCGTTTTTTCTCCATTGGCTTGCATTAGCGACGCATTGCGACGGATTGCCACATGTCGCATCCGTCGTGCGACGGATGCGTCGTGCTTCGGCGGACCGTCGACACAAAAAAACTACATGTAACTTTTTTGTGCAACGTGTCCCACATATTTCAGTGCCACGTGCCACGTATTTAAGTGACACGTGCCACGTATCAAAGTGCCACGTGCCACATATTTCAGTGCCACGTATCAAAGTGCCACGTGCCACGTATCAAAGTGCCACGTGCCACGTATCAAAGTGCCACGTGCCACGTATCAAAGTGCCACGTGCCACATATTTCAGTGCCACGTGCCACGTATCAAAGTGCCACGTGCCACGTATCAAAGTGCCACGTGCCACATCTTTCAGTGCCACGTGCCACGTATTTAAGAGACACGTGCCACGTATCAAAGTGCCACGTGCCACATATTTCAGTGCCACGTGCCACGTATTTAAGTGACACGTGCCACGTATCAAAGTGCCACGTGCCACGTATCAAAGTGCCACGTGCCACGTATCAAAGTGCCACGTGCCACGTATCAAAGTGCCACGTGCCACATATTTCAGTGCCACGTGCCACGTATCAAAGTGCCACGTGCCACGTATCAAAGTGCCACGTGCCACATCTTTCAGTGCCACGTATTTAAGAGACACGTGCCACGTATCAAAGTGCCACGTATCACGTATTTCAGTGCCACGTATTTAAGTGACACGTATCACGTATAAGTGCCACGTGTCACGTATTTAATTGCCACATATTTAAGTGCCACGTATCAAGATTTTCCATGGAGAACAGACACATCCAGAGATATGTCTGCTCTCCACGGCTGCAGCAACACACTGACAGGAGCCATAGTTCCTGTCGGTGTGTCACTGCGCATGCGCGAGCGAGTTTACCGGCGGTCATTGACCCCGGCACTCTCGCTTAACGGCAGTGCTGCGTGGGAAAGTTCAACGCAGCTGTACTGCTGTTAACCGAGACGCCGGAGTCATTGAACTCCGGAACAGTACGCGATACACTGCTAGGAGCTTCGCTCCTGGCAGTGTATCGCCGGAGAGCAGCCGATCGGCGTGGGACACTCGTTTTATGGATTCTGCGGACAGGGAGTATGAATTTAGTTTATTATTTTTGGATTTTTTCCTGGAGGATCGAGGGCTTCGCCTACAAGTGTGCTGTTGGTGAGTATATACTCTGTGTTATATGTTGTATGTACTGTGTGTCATGTATGTGTATTGTGTGTAGGTGTTTTGTGTAACTTTACAATTGTGCTAAGTCGCCGGACACAGGGACAACTCTCCCATCCTAATACCGGATGGGAGTAGTAGTCCCATACGGCGACTTAGCACAGTGGTGGCACTAGCGTCGCATGGGGACACACACACGCACACACACGCACACACACGCACACACACACACACAGAAGGACTCCATGCTGCTTCACTGGGGGGCGGGGGCTTCCCTCTTCCTGTCCGACGTCACGTCCGGTCCTGGGTGTCAACCCCTCCGTACAAAGACGCCGACACCCAGGACAAAGGCGCTGTGTGTGGAAGGTAATATGGGGCCCTAGGGGGATACGCAGACACGCCGCTGCGTAAAGAATTGACATGTCAATTCTTTTTACGCCGGCGTGTTTGCAGACAAAAGCGCCGCGTTTTTTTGCGGTGTGTCTGAACGGCAAAGTGAATTTCTCATTCACTTTGCCGGCAGACGAAAAAGACATTGCGCATTTTTGAAAAGCGCCCGCAAAATAGCGCTCAAAAATGCGCTATGTCTGAAAGTAGCCTAAGGCTTCTTTCACACTTGCGTCGGTACGGGGCGGTCGCAATGCGTCGGCCCGATGTACCGACGCACGTTGTGAAAATTGTGCACAACGTGGGCAGCGGATGCAGTTTTTCAACGCATCCGCTGCCCAGTCTATGTCCTGGGGAGGAGGGGGCAGAGTTACGGCCACGCATCCGTGGAAATGGCGGACGCGACGTACAAAAAAAAGGTTACATTGAACTTTTTTTGTGACGACGGGGGCTAAAGTTATGGTTAGGGTTGGGGCTAAAGTTAGGGTTGGGGCTAAAGTTAGGGTTAGAGTTGGGATTAGGGTTAGGGTTTGGATTAGGGTTGGGATTAGTGTTACGTTTGGGATTAGGGTTGGGATTAGGGTTAGGGTTGGGATTAGGGTTAGGGGTGTGTTGGATTTAGGGTTTTGATTAGGGTTATGGTTAGGGTTGAGATTAGGGCTGTTTTGGGGTTAGGGTTGTGATTATCGTTAGGGTTGTGATTAGGATTATGGATCGGGTTGAGATTAGGGTTAGGGCTGTGTTGGGGTTAGGGTTGGAGTTAGAATTGGGGGGTTTCCACTGTTTAGGTACATCAGGGGGTCTCCAAACACGACAGCCAATTTTGCGCTAAAAAAGTCAAATGGTACTCCCTCCCTTCTGAGCTCTGCCGTGCGCCCAAACAGTGGTTTACCCCCACATATGGGGCATCAGCGTACTCGGGATAAATTGGACAACAACTTTTGGGGTCCAATTTCTCCTGTTACCCTTGTGAAAATAAAAACTTGGGGGCTAAAAATCTTTTTTGTTGGAAAAAAATATATTTTTTTATTTTCACTACTCTGCATTATAAATTTCTGTGAAGCACTTGAGCTTTCAAAGTTCTCACCACATATCTAGATAAGTTCCTTAGGGGGTCTAGTTTCCAAAATTTGGTCACTTGTGGGGGTTTCTACTGTTTAGGTACATTAGGGGTCTGCAAACGCAACATAACGCCCGCAGACAATTCTATCAAAGTCTGCATTGCAAAATGGCGCTCCTTCCCTTCCGAGCTCTGCCGTGCGCCCAAACAGTGGTTTACCCCCACATATGGGGTACCAGCATACTCAGGACAAATTGGTCAACAACTTTTGGGGTCCAATTTCTCTTGTTACCCTTGTGAAAATAAAAATTTGGGGGCTAAAAAAATCTTTTTTGTGGGAAAAAAAATATTTTTTATTTTCACTACTCTGCATTATAAACTTCTGTGAAGCACTTGGGCATTCAAAGTTCTCACCACATATCTAGATAAGTTCCTTGGGGGGTCTATTTTCCAAAATGGGGTCACTTGTTGGGGGTTTCTACTGTTTAGGTACATTAGGGGTCTGCAAAGGCAACATAACGCCCGCAGACAATTCTATCAAAGTCTGCATTCCAAAATGGCACTCCTTCCCTTCCGAGCTCTGCCATGCGCCCAAACAGTGGTTTACCCCCACATATGGGGTACCAGCATACTCAGGATAAATTGGACAACAACTTTTGGGGTCCAATTTCTCTTGTTACCCTTGTGAAAATAAAAACTTGGGGGCTAAAAAATCTTTATTGTTAAAAAATATATATTTTTTATTTTCACGACTCTGCATTATAAACTTCTGTGATGCACTTGGGCATTCAAAGTTCTCACTACACATCTAGATAAGTTCCATGGGGGGTCTAGTTTCCAAAATGGGGTCACTTTTGGGGGGTTTCTGCTGTTTAGGCACATCAGGGGCTCTCCAAATGCGACATGGCGTCCGATCTCAATTCCAGTCAATTTTGCATTGAAAAGTCAAATGGCGCTCCTTTGCTTCCGAGCTCAGCCATGCGCCCAAACAGTGGTTTACCCCCACATATGGGGTGTCGGCGTACTCAAGACAAATTGTACAACAGCTTCTGGGGTCCATTTTCTCCTGTTACCCTTGGTAAAATAAAAATTTGGAGGCAAAAAGATCATTTTTGTAGAAAAAATGTGATTTTTTTATTTTCACGGCTCTACGTTATAAACTTCTGTGAAGCACCTGGGGGTTTAAAGTGCTCACCACACATCTAGATAAGTTCCTTAAGGGGTCTAGTTTCCAAAATGGTGTCATATGTGGGGGGTCTCTACTGTTTAGGCACATCAGCGGCTCTCCAAACGTGACATGGCGTCCGATCTCAATTCCAGCCAATTCTACATTGAAAAAGTAAAACGACACTCCTTCTCTTCCAAGCTCTGCGGTGCGCCCAAACAGTGGTTTACCCCCATATATGGGGTATCGACGTACTCAGGAGAAATTGCAAAACAACTTTTGTGGTCTAATTTCTCCTGTTACCCTTGTGAAAATAAAAATTTGGGGGCAAAAAGATCATTTTTGTAGAAAAAATGAGATTTTTTATTTTCACGGCTCTACGTTATAAACTTCTGTGAAGCACTTGGGGGTTCAAAGTGCTCACCACACATCTAGATAAGTTCCTTGGGGGGTCTAGTTTCCAAAATGGTATCACTTGTGGGGGGTTTCCACTGTTTAGGCACATCAGGGACTCTCCAAACGCGACATGGCATCCGATCTCAATTCCAGCCAATTCTGCATTGAAAAAGTCAAACGGTGCTCCTTCACTTCCAAGCTCTGCGGTGCGCCCAAACAGTGGTTTACCCCCATATATGGGGTATCGACGTACTCAGGAGAAATTGCACAACAACTTTTGTGGTCTAATTTCTCCCGTTACCCTTGTGAAAATAAAAATTTTGGGGCAAAAAGATCATTTTTGTAGAAAAAATGAGATTTTTTATTTTCACGGCTCTACGTTATAAACTTCTGTGAAGCACTTGGGGGTTCAAAGTGCTCACCACACATCTAGATAAGTTCCTTGGGGGGTCTAGTTTCCAAAATGGTATCACTTGTGGGGGGTTTCCACTGTTTAGGCACATCAGGGACTCTCCAAACGCGACATGGCATCCGATCTCAATTCCAGCCAATTCTGCATTGAAAAAGTCAAACGGTGCTCCTTCACTTCCAAGCTCTGCGGTGCGCCCAAACAGTGGTTTACCTCCACATATGGGGTATCGACGTACTCAGGAGAAATTGCACAACAACTTTTGTGGTCTAATTTCTCCTGTTACCCTTGTGAAAATAAGAATTTGTGGGCGAAAAAATCATTTTTGTGAAAACAAATGCGATTTTTTATTTTCACGGCTCTACGTTATAAACTTCTGTGAAGCACTTGGGGGTTCAAAGTGCTCACCACACATCTAGATAAGTTCCTTGGGGGGTCTAGTTTCCAAAATGGTGTCACTTGTGGGGGGTTTCCACTGTTTAGGCACATTAGGGGCTCTCCAAACGCGACATGGCGTCCGATCTCAATTCCAGCCAATTCTGCATTGAAACAGTCAAACGGTGCTCCTTCACTTCCAAGCTCTGCGGTGCGCCCAAACAGTGGTTTACCTCCACATATGGGGTATCGGCTTACTCAGGAAAAATTGCACAACAAAATTTGTGGTTAAATTTCTGTTTTTACACTTGTGAAAATTAAAAAAAATGGTTCTGAAGTAAAATGTTTGCAAAAAAAAGTAAAATGTTAATTTTTTTCTTCCACATTGTTTTAGTTCCTGTGAAGTACGTAAAGGGTTAATAAACTTCTTGAATGTGGTTTTGAGCAGCTTGAGGGGTGCAGTTTTTAGAATGGTGTCACACTTGGTTATTTTCTATCATATAGACCCCTCAAAATCACTTCAAAGGTGATGTGGTCCCTAAAAAAAACATGGTGTTGTAAAAATGAGAAATTGCTGGTCAACTTTTAACCCTTATAACTCCCTAACAAAAAAAAAATTGTTTCCAAAATTGTGCTGATGTAAAGTAGACATGTGAGAAATGTTATTTATTAACTATTTTTTGTGACATATGTCTCTGATTTAAGGGCATAAAAATACAAAGTTTGAAAATTGCAAAATTTTAAAAATTTTCGCCATATTTCCATTTTTTTCATAAATAATCGCAAGTAATATCGAAGAAATGTTACCACTAACTTGAAGTACAACATGTCACGAAAAAACAATCTCAGAATCAGCGGGATCCGATAAAGCGTTCCAGAGTTATAACCTCATAAAGTGACACTGGTCAGAATTGTAAAAATTGGCTCGGTCATTAAGTACCAAATTGGCTCTGTCACTAAGGGGTTAAATGTGTCCAGCCAGTCCAAACATGCTATTAAACAACTGACGATCAGCAAACAAGTAGTTGATTAGCGGTCATTTATACCACATGTTGGATGGTGTACACTGTTGTGGATTCTGTTTGCGGGCTCCCTCTGGTGGTTACTGCTGGTACTGGGTGACTTTGGTGGGTTGCGGCCTTTGGTTTCCATCTGTCCATCAGAGGCTGGGTGTTTCCTATTTTACCTGGCCTCTCTGTCATTTCCCTTGCCGGCTATCAATGTGTTCAGATGTGCTCTGTTTGGTTCCTGCCTACCTGCTCCCAGATCTTTCAGGATAAGCTAAGTGCTGATTTTCAGTTGATTGGTTTTTTGTCCAGCTTGCTTAGAATGTCTCTTTGTTAGCTGGTTGCTCTAGTGGACTGAGGTTCTCCCCATGTGCCATGAGTTGGCACATGGGTTCTTGTAATCTCAGGATGGTTTTTTTGATTAGGGTTTTTTGCTGACCGCTCAGTCCCCTTTTGTGTCATTCTGCTTTCTAGTTTTCAGCGGGCCTCTATTTGCTAAAGCTATATACATCATCTCTATGTATGTGCCTTCCTCTCATTTCACCATCAATACATGTGGGGGGCAACTATATCTTTGGGGTTAATTCCTCTGGAGGCAAGTGAGGTCTTGTTTTCTCTGCAGTACTAGTTAGCTCTTAGGCTGGTGCGTGGCGTCTAGAACCAACGTAGGCACGCTCCCTGGCTATCTCTAGTTGCGTTTGTCAGGCGTAGGGCAGCGGTCAGCCCAGGTTCCATCACCCTAGAGCTCGTCCGATATTTATTATACTTTGCTTATCCTGTGCTATCCCTAGCCATTGGGGATTCATGACAGTATAGCCGGCCCACAAAGTGTTAATTGTTTGGGCTGAAGCAGGAGGAAAAGAAGTGTTCAAGGAAAATTTTTTTTTTTTTCCTTCAGAGTTTTGCTGCCTAGCCCTTAATTGCTGTCTAGCTGCTTCTTACCTCCTCTTAACCCTTGAATGGCTCTGATCTTAGCTGTTTATCATGGATGTCCAGAGTTTGGCTTCCAGCCTGAGTAATCTCGCGGCAAAGGTTCAAAACATACAGGATTTCGTTGTTCACACTCCCATGTCTGAACCTAGAATTCCTATTCCAGAGTTTTTTTTTCTGGAGATAGATCTACCTTCCTGAATTTCAGGAACAATTGTAAATTGTTTCTCTCTTTGAAATCTCGCTCCTCTGGAGACCCTGCTCAACAGGTCAAGATTGTTATATCGTTCCTACGGGGCGACCCTCAGAATTGGGCATTTGCATTGGCACCAGGGGATCCTGCATTGCTCAGTGTGGATGCGTTTTTTCTGGCATTGGGATTGCTCTATGAGGAACCTAACCTAGAGATTCAGGCTGAAAAGGCTTTATTGGCCCTCTCTCAGGGGCATGATGAAGCGGAAATATATTGTCAGAAATTTCGGAAATGGTCGGTGCTTACTCAGTGGAATGAGTGCGCCCTGGCTGCAAACTTCAGAAATGGTCTTTCTGAGGCCATTAAGGATATTATGGTGGGGTTCCCTGCGCCTACAGGTCTGAATGAGTCTATGGCTATGGCCATTCAGATTGATCGGCGTTTACGGGAGCGCAAACCCGTGCACCAGTTGGCGGTGTCTTCTGAACAGGCACCTGAGACTATGCAATGTGATAGAATTCAGTCCAGAAGTGAACGGCAAAATTATAGGCGGAAAAATGGTTTGTGTTTTTATTGTGGTGATTCAGCTCATGTTATATCAGCATGCTCTAAACGCACAAAAAGGGTTGATAAATCTTTTGCCATTGATACTCTGCAGTCTAAGTTCATTTTGTCTGTGACTCTGATTTTTTCACTGTCTTCCATTTCCGTCGATGCCTATGTGGATTCAGGCGCTGCCCTGAGTCTTATGGATTGGTCATTTGCTAAACGCTGCGGTTTTAGTCTAGAGCCTCTGGAAGTTCCTATTCCTCTGAAAGGAATTGATTCTACACCATTGGCTATGAATAAACCGCAGTATTGGACACAAGTGACCATGCGCATGACTCCCGTTCATCAGGAGGTGATTCGCTTCCTTGTACTGTATAATTTACATGATGTACTAGTGCTTGGTCTGCCATGGTTACAAACTCATAATCCTGTCCTGGACTGGAAAACAATGTCTGTGTTAAGCTGGGGATGTCACGGGGTTCATGATGATGCACCTCCGATTTCTATAGCTTCATCTACTCCTTCGGAGATCCCTGCATTTTTGTCGGATTATAGGGATGTTTTTGAGGAGCCTAAGCTCAATTCGCTCCCTCCCCATAGAGAGTGTGACTGTGCTATAGAATTGATTCCTGGCAGTAAGTTCCCTAAGGGTCGTTTATTTAATCTGTCACTGCCAGAGCATACTGCTATGCGGAATTATATTAAGGAGTCCTTGGAAAAGGGACATATTCGTCCATCTTCGTCCCCTCTGGGAGCAGGTTTTTTTTTCGTGGCAAAAAAAGATGGTTCCCTGAGGCCTTGCATAGATTATCGCCTTCTGAATAAGATTACAGTCAAATACCAGTAGAGTCATCTCCGAGGTCCATTCTTCTGTGTTGGCTGGTCATCCTGGAATATTTGGTACAAGAGACTTGGTGGCCAGGTCTTTTTGGTGGCCTTCCTTGTCTAGGGATGTGCGTACCTTTGTGCAGTCTTGTGAAGTGTGTGCTCGAGCTAAGCCTTGCTGTTCACGGGCTAGTGGGTTGTTGTTATCCTTGCCCATCCCGAAGAGGCCTTGGACGCACATTTCCATGGATTTTATTTCTGATCTCCCGGTTTCACAGAAAATGTCCGTTATCTGGGTTGTGTGTGACCGCTTTTCTAAGATGGTTCATTTGGTGCCCTTGCCTAAGTTGCCCTCCTCCTCTGAGTTGGTTCCTTTGTTTTTTCAGAACGTGGTTCGTTTGCATGGGATTCCGGAGAATATCGTTTCTGACAGGGGATCCCAGTTTGTGTCTAGATTTTGGCGGACGTTTTGTGCCAAGATGGGCATTGATTTGTCTTTCTCGTCTGCATTCCATCCTCAGACGAATGGCCAGACGGAGCGAACTAATCAGACCTTGGAAACTTATTTGAGGTGTTTTGTTTCTGCTGATCAGGATGACTGGGTTGCTTTTTTGCCACTGGCCGAATTTGCTCTTAATAATCGGGCTAGTTCGGCCACGTTGGTCTCTCCTTTTTTTTGTAATTCGGGGTTTCATCCTCGTTTTTCCTCTGGTCAGGTGGAGTCTTCGGATTGTCCTGGAGTGGACGTGGTGGTGGACAGGCTACATCACATTTGGAATCAGGTGGTGGACAATTTGAAGTTATCTCAGGAGAAGACTCAGCAGTTTGCTAATCGCCGTCGCCGCGTGGGTCCCCGACTTCTTGTTGGGGACTTGGTGTGGTTGTCTTCTCGTTTTGTCCCTATGAAGGTCTCTTCTCCTAAGTTCAAGCCTCGGTTCATCGGTCCTTATAGGATCTCGGAGATTCTTAACCCTGTATCTTTCCGTTTGGATCTCCCAGCATCGTTCGCTATTCATAATGTGTTCCATCGGTCGTTGTTGCGGAGGTATGAGGTGCCTGTTGTTCCTTCGGTCGAGCCTCCTGCTCCGGTGCTGGTGGAGGGAGAATTGGAGTATGTTGTTGAAAAGATCTTGGATTCTCGTGTTTCCAGACACAAACTCCAGTATTTGGTTAAGTGGAAGGGTTATGGTCAGGAGGACAATTCCTGGGTGGTCGCCTCCGATGTTCATGCGACTGATTTGGTCCGCGCCTTCCATAGAGCTCACCCTGATCGCCCTGGGGGTTCTCGTGAGGGTTCGGTGACCCCTCCTCAAGGGGGGGGTACTGTTGTGGATTCTGTTTGCGGGCTCCCTCTGGTGGTTACTGCTGGTACTGGGTGACTTTGGTGGGTTGCGGCCTTTGGTTTCCATCTGTCCATCAGAGGCTGGGTGTTTCCTATTTTACCTGGCCTCTCTGTCATTTCCCTTGCCGGCTATCAATGTGTTCAGATGTGCTCTGTTTGGTTCCTGCCTACCTGCTCCCAGATCTTTCAGGATAAGCTAAGTGCTGATTTTCAGTTGATTGGTTTTTTGTCCAGCTTGCTTAGAATGTCTCTTTGTTAGCTGGTTGCTCTAGTGGACTGAGGTTCTCCCCATGTGCCATGAGTTGGCACATGGGTTCTTGTAATCTCAGGATGGTTTTTTTGATTAGGGTTTTTTGCTGACCGCTCAGTCCCCTTTTGTGTCATTCTGCTTTCTAGTTTTCAGCGGGCCTCTATTTGCTAAAGCTATATACATCATCTCTATGTATGTGCCTTCCTCTCATTTCACCGTCAATACATGTGGGGGGCAACTATATCTTTGGGGTTAATTCCTCTGGAGGCAAGTGAGGTCTTGTTTTCTCTGCAGTACTAGTTAGCTCTTAGGCTGGTGCGTGGCGTCTAGAACCAACGTAGGCACGCTCCCTGGCTATCTCTAGTTGCGTTTGTCAGGCGTAGGGCAGCGGTCAGCCCAGGTTCCATCACCCTAGAGCTCGTCCGATATTTATTATACTTTGCTTATCCTGTGCTATCCCTAGCCATTGGGGATTCATGACAGTACACCCACCTTCTCTTCCGTTTTTTTAGTTTGGCACATCCAATTTTCTTTTCTTTTGTTCCAAAGATAACATTGCAACAATTCGTGTAGCAATGCTATTTGCCCTTCACAGTAGGGGTCACTTAATGTTTTGCGTGCCACAGAATCTTCCGAAACTCTTCTTTTGTATAATTTTAGGCTTAGGTTTCTACTAAACAGAATGTTTCTGAATGACATTACTGAAATATTCTGACAAATTCTTCCCATTTTCCCAGTAATGTTTGTTGTATTCAATATCTTGTCTTGCTCATGTTTCTTTTTTACCTTCATTGTTATTGTCCTTTTGTTGGTGCCCATTTATTTTCGAAAAAAATTGTGACCGTATATACAGTATCTTATTGTAGATAAAGTTATATTCCAAATATTCGCAAAAGAGTGCAATAAAACAAGTTCTCCAAATATGTGTGATTTAGCTGTATGGCAAAAAACAAAATTGACAAGCTGTTATGACTAGGGTTGAGCGAAACGGGTCGTTCATTTTCAAAAGTCGCCGACTTTTGGCTAAGTCGGCGTCTCATGAAACCCGATCCGACCCCTGTGCTTGTCGGCCATGCGGTACGCGACTTTCGCGCCAAAGTCGCGTTTCAATGACGCGAAAAGCGCCATTTCTCAGCCAATGAAGGTGAACGCAGAGTGTGGGCAGCGTGATGACATAGGTCCTGGTCCCCACCATCTTAGAGAAGGGCATTGCAGTGATTGGCTTGCTGTCTGCGGCGTCACAGGGGCTATAAAGGGGCGTTCCCGCCGACCGCCATGTTACTGCTGCTGCTCTGAGCTTAGGGAGAGGTTGCTGCCGCTTCGTCAGAAGCAGGGAGAGCGTTAGGCAGGGTCCACTAACCACCAAACCGCTTGTGCTGTAGCGATTTCCACTGTCCAACACCACCTTCGGTGTGCAGGGACAGTGAAAGCAATTTTTTTTTTTTTTTTCCCTCAGCGCTGTAGCTCATTGGGCTGCCCTAGAAGGCTCCCTGATAGCTGTATTGCTGTGTGTACGCCACTGTGGAAACCAACTGCTTTTTTCAAAGCACATATCCTCTTGTTCCTTCCTTTCTGCACAGCTATCTTTTTTGTTTGTCCACACTTTTTATTTAATTTGTGCATCAGTCCACTCCTATTGCTGCCTGCCATACCTGGCTGAGATTACTGCAGGGAGATAGTAATTGTAGGACAGTCCCTGTTTTTTTTTTTTTTTTTGTGGGAGATTAAGATTGGCATTTCTGCTACAGTGCCATCCCTGTGTGTGCCATCTCTCACTGAGTGGGCCATAGAAAGCCTATTTATTTTTGTCCTTGATTTGTGTTCTGAAATCTACCTCAACACAAAAACACTACATCAATCAGTGGGAGAAAAATATTGGCCTCAGTCAGGGCTTGTGTGCCACTCCTGTGCGTGCCATCTCTCATTCAGTGGGCCATAGAAAGCCTTTTTTTTTGTTTTTTTTTAATATTATTTGGTTTCTAAAGTCTCCCTGAAAATAAAAAAAAAAAAACTTAAAAAAACAGTGGGAGAGTAATATTGCCCTTTCAGCTTGTGCGCCAGTCTTGACTCCTGGGTGTGCCACCTCTCTCTCTCTAATTGTGGGCCATAGAAAGCCTATTTATTTTTTTCCTTCATTTGTGTTTTAAAATCTACCTCAACACAAAAACACTACATCAATCAGTGGGAGAAAAATATTGGCCTCAGTCAGGGCTTGTGTGCCACTCCTGTGCGTGTCATCTCTCATTCAGTGGGCCATAGAAAGCCTTTTTTTTTGTTTTTTTTTAATATTATTTGGTTTCTAAAGTCTCCCTGAAAATAAAAAAAAAAAAACTTAAAAAAACAGTGGGAGAGTAATATTGCCCTTTCAGCTTGTGCGCCAGTCTTGACTCCTGGGTGTGCCACCTCTCTCTCTCTAATTGTGGGCCATAGAAAGCCTATTTATTTTTTTCCTTCATTTGTGTTTTAAAATCTACCTCAACACAAAAACACTACATCAATCAGTGGGAGAAAAATATTGGCCTCAGTCAGGGCTTGTGTGCCACTCCTGTGCGTGTCATCTCTCATTCAGTGGGCCTTAGAAGGCTTTTTTTTTTGTTTTTTTTTAATATTATTTGGTTTCTAAAGTCTCCCTGAAAATAAAAAAAAAAAAACTTAAAAAAACAGTGGGAGAGTAATATTGCCCTTTCAGCTTGTGCGCCAGTCTTGACTCCTGGGTGTGCCACCTCTCTCTCTCTAATTGTGGGCCATAGAAAGCCTATTTATTTTTTTCCTTGATTTGGGTTTTAAAATCTACCTTAATAAAAAAACACTACATCAATCAGTGGGAGAAAAATATTGGCCTCAGTCAGGGCTTGTGTGCCACTCCTGTGCGTGTCATCTCTCATTCAGTGGGCCATAGAAAGCCTTTTTTTTATTTTATTTAATTATTTGGTTTCTAAAGTCTCCCTGAAAAAATAAAACATAAAAAAAAAACAGTGGGAGATTAATATTGCCCTTTCAGCTTGTGCGCCAGTCTTGACTCCTGGGTGTGCCACCTCTCTCTCTCTAATTGTGGGCCATAGAAAGCCTATTTATTTTTTTCCTTGATTTGGGTTTTAAAATCTACCTTAATAAAAAAAACACTACATCAATCAGTGGGAGAAAAATATTGGCCTCAGTCAGGGCTTGTGTGCCACTCCTGTGCGTGTCATCTCTCATTCAGTGGGCCATAGAAAGCCTTTTTTTTTATTTTATTTAATTATTTGGTTTCTAAAGTCTCCCTGAAAAAATAAAACATAAAAAAAAAACAGTGGGAGATTAATATTGCCCTTTCAGCTTGTGCGCCAGTCTTGACTCCTGGGTGCGCCACCTCTCTCTCTCTAATTGTGGGCCATAGAAAGCCTATTTATTTTTTTCCTTGATTTGGGTTTTAAAATCTACCTTAACAAAAAAACACTACATCAATCAGTGGGAGAAAAATATTGGCCTCAGTCAGGGCTTGTGTGCCACTCCTGTGCGTGTCATCTCTCATTCAGTGGGCCATAGAAAGCCTTTTTTTTTTTTTTTTTTTAATATTATTTGGTTTCTAAAGTCTCCCTGAAAAAAAAAAAAAAAAAAACATAAAAAAAACAGTGGGAGAGTAATATTGCCCTTTCAGCTTGTGCGCCAGTCTTGACTCCTGGGTGTGCCACCTCTCTCTCTGTAATTGTGGGCCATAGAAAGCCTAATTTTTTTTTTCCTTCATTTGTGTTTTAAAATCTACCTCAACACAAAAACACTACATCAATCAGTGGGAGAAAAATATTGGCCTCAGTCAGGGCTTGTGTGCCACTCCTGTGCGTGCCATCTCTCATTCAGTGGGCCATAGAAAGCCTTTTTTTTTTTTTTTTTTTTTTTTTTTTTTATAAATATTATTTGGTTTCTAAAGTCTCCCTGAAAAAAAAAAAAAAAAAAATTAGGTGGGAGATTAATATTGACATTAGTGCTTGAGTGACAGTCCTGCTTGTGTGTCATCTCTGTGATTTGGTGCCACAGAAAACAGAGTGTGTAACATTGTGCCTGATTTTCCTTGTGGTCTCACCAACCTGTTAAGGGATATTGAAATCATACTGAAGTTATAGCTCACCATGTAAGTTGTTTGACAGCAACAAATAAAGTTACTTTGGTTAAGATTTTAAAACAATGAGGAAGTCTGGTGCAAGAGGTCGTCATGGGCGTTCATTGTCAGCTGGTAATGATGGTAGTGGTAGTGGAGCATCAGGTGGTCGTGGGGATAAAAATATTCCACCTAAGTCTGGAGCTGTGGAGCCAGTTTCGTCGTCAGGCTACACAAGGCCTCGAACGCTCTCTTTTCTGGGAGTAGGAAAACCGCTTTTAAAGGCGGAGCAGCAACAGCAAGTTTTGGCTTACATTGCAGACTCAGCCTCTAGCTCTTTTGCCTCCTCTTCAGAAACTGGTAAATGTAAAAGCAGCGCGTCGCTTGTGGATGTTCACGGTCAGGGACAAGTCGCTTCCTTGTCCTCCTCAGCAAAAACTACAACAAGAGAGAAGGATGCAGCAGGCGACACAACGGGTCACTCCATGGAGCTCTTTACACATACCGTCCCTGGCTTAGAAAGTGAAACATTTAACAGGCCATGCCCATTACAAGTACATTCTGACATGGAGTGCACTGATGCACAGCCACAGCCAGAGTACTATGCTGCTCCTTTGACTCAGACCACCATATTGCCCTCTCAGGGTACAGATCCACAATCAGACCCTGATGAGACTATGTTGCCCCGCCACGAACGCTATACCACCGACCGACACAGTGACACAGACGAAGTTGCACACGAGCTCGAAGAGGAGGTAATAGATGACCCAGTTATTGACCCCGATTGGCAGCCATTGGGGGAACAGGGTGCAGGCGGCAGTAGTTCAGAAGCGGAGGTGGAGGAGGGGCCGCAGCAGGCATCAACATCGCAACAGGTTCCATCAGCCGGGCCCGTATCTGGCCCAAAACGCGTGTAAAAGCCAAAACCTGTTGGAGGACAGCGTGGCCATCCGGTTAAAGCTCAGTCTGCAATCCCTGAAAAGGGATCCGATGCTAGGAAGAGTGCAGTCTGGCATTTTTTTAAACAACATCCAACTGATCAGCGCAAAGTCATCTGTCAAAAATGTTCAACTAGCTTAAGCAGAGGTCAGAATCTGAAAAGTCTAAATACTAGTTGCATGCATAGACACTTAACCACCATGCATTTTCAAGCCTGGACTAACTACCAAACGTCCCTTAAGGTTGTAGCACCCTCGGCCAATGAAGCTAGTCAGCAACGCAACATCCCTTCCGTCACTGTAAGGCCACCATTTTCCGCACCACCGGCAGATTCTGTGCAGGTTTCTTTGCCAGCCAAAAGCAGTCAGGGTCAGGGAATCACCAGTTTTGTAGGAGGAAATATTGCATCTAGGGCACCGGCGGAAACAATACCGTCTCCAACCGTCTCAGTCTGCCATGTACACCGGCACACCCGAAAGTTCCACGATCTCCAGCTCTCCAGTCCAGCTCACCCTACATGAGACTCTGGTTAGAAAAAGGAAGTACTTATCCTCGCATCCGCGTACACAGGGTTTTAACGCCCACATAGCTAGACTAATCTCGTTAGAGATGATGCCCTACCGGTTAGTTGAAAGCGAAGCTTTCAAAGCCCTGATGGAGTACGCTGAACCACGATACGAGCTACCCAGTCGACACTTTTTTTCAAGAAAAGCCATCCCAGCCCTGCACCAGCATGTTAAACAGCGCATCGTCCATGCACTCAGGCAATCTGTGAGTACAAAGGTGCACCTGACTACAGATGCATGGACCAGTAGGCATGGCCAGGGACATTATGTGTCCATCACGGCACACTGGGTGAATGTGGTGGATGCAGGGTCCACAGGCGACATCAATTTAGGGACAGTTGTGCCTAGCCCACGGTCTAGGAAACAGTTGGCTGTAGGCGTTCGCACCCCCTCCTCCTCGTCCTCCTGCAGAAGCTACAGCTCTTCCACAGAACGCAGTCGGCCAACCACTCCATCGGCAGATGACACTGTTGCACACCAGTTGTCCCATTATGGGCCAGCTACTGGCAGGCTGTATTGGCTATGAAGTGTTTGGGCGACAACAGACACACCGCGGAAGTTCTGTCCGAGTTCTTGCAACAAGAAACGCAGTCGTGGCTGGGCACAGTAGATCTTGAGGCAGGCAAGGTAGTGAGTGATAACGGAAGGAATTTCATGGCTGCCATCTCCCTTTCCCAACTGAAACACATTCCTTGCCTGGCACACACCTTAAACCTGGTGGTGCAGTGCTTATTGAAAACTTATCCTGGGTTCTCCGACCTGCTCCTCAAAGTGCGTGCACTTTGCTCACATATCCGACGTTCGCCTGTACACGCCAGCCGTATGCAGACCTATCAGCGGTCTTTGAACCTTCCCCAGCATCGCCTAATCATAGACGTTGCAACAAGGTGGAACTCAACACTGCACATGCTTCAGAGACTGTGCGAACAGAGGCGTGCTGTTATTTATTTGTGGGAGGATACACGGGCAGGCAGTAGGATGGCAGACATGGAGTTGTCAGGTGTGCAGTGGTCTAAGATACAAGACATGTGTCAAGTCCTTCAGTGTTTTGAGGAATGCACACGGCTGGTTAGTGCAGACAACGCCGTAATAAGCATGAGCATCCCCCTAATGCGTCTGCTGATGCAAAGTTTGACGCACATAAAGGAGCAGGCGTCTGCACCAGAGGAAGAGGAAAGCCTTGATGACAGTCAGCCATTGTCTGGTCAGGGCAGTGTACAGGACGAGGTAGCGGGCGAAGAGGAGGTGGAGGACGAGGAGGATGATGGGGATGAGTATATTTTTAATGCGGAACCTTTCCCGGGGGCACTGGAAATTGGTTGCGTGTCACGGCCGGGTTCTGGTTTTTTGAGGGACACAAGTGACGTAGATTTGCCTGCAACTGCCCCTCAACCAATCACAACCGGAGATTTGACAACTGGAACTTTGGCCCACATGGCGGATTATGCCTTACGTATCCTAAAAAGGGACACACGCATTACGAAAATGATGAACGATGACGATTACTGGTTGGCCTGCCTCCTTGATCCACGCTATAAAGGCAAATTGCAAAATATTATGCCACATGAGAACTTGGAACTAATATTAGCAACCAAACAATCAACTCTTGTTGACCGTTTGCTTCAGGCATTCCCAGCACACAGCGCACGTGATCGTTCTCACACGAGCTCCAGGGGGCAGCAGACTAGGAGTGTTAGGGGTGCACACATCAGAAGTGGCGTTGGACAGAGGGGTTTTCTGACCAGGTTGTGGAGTGATTTTGCTATGACCGCAGACAGGACAGGTACTGCTGCATCAATTGAAAGTGACAGGAGACAACATTTGTCCAGTATGGTTACTAACTATTTTTCATCCCTTATCGATGTTCTCCCTCAACCGTCATTCCCATTTGATTACTGGGCCTCCAAATTAGACACCTGGCCAGAATTGGCAGAATATGCATTGCAGGAGCTTGCTTGCCCGGCAGCAAGTGTCCTATCAGAAAGAGTATTCAGTGCTGCAGGTTCAATATTAACCGAAAAAAGGACTCGTCTGGCTACCCAAAATGTTGACGATCTAACATTCATTAAAATGAACCACAACTGGATTTCGAAATCTTTTGCCCCACCTTGCCCGGCCGACACCTAGCTTTCCTATGAAAAGCTCTTGCCTGTGAATTACTTTTCTAATGTCTAATTTGCTGCAGCTGATTGTACAGCATACGACATGTTTACACCTCCCTAAATGGCCAAACTCCCCACACGGGGCCGTGGTATCGCGACTTGGCGCAAGCACCCGTGAGACTGCTGTTTGTCTGAAGAGGTGGGTGTGCTTGCTTTTGGTTGACGGCATTGCTACTGGGTCCCTCATAGTACAATGTAGTGTCTCTGGCGGTGGTGGTGCGCACCCAACGTCAGACACACCGTTGTAACATGAGGGGCCCTGGGGCGGTCCCGCCGGCCTCAAGAGAGTTCCCCCCTCCCCCAGCTCAAAATGTGCTGTACCACGTGCAAAATTATGTCGCACAGCTCCACCAATCTTTAGTCTATTCGCTGACATCATTCAATGTCTGGCACTGACAATACAAATTTGTAGACATCTATGATGCAACTTAAAGTAGTCTGTGTCTGTGTCCTATATTGGCACCATTAAATAGTTACCGCCAAATTACTATGTCAGAAACTCAGCAGATGAGCCCACCCCTGTACCTAAGTATGCCACCTTTTTTTTTGTTTTGGTTGTTTTGCGAGACATTAACATCTATTTATATTTTGGGAGTACTGGGACAGACACTCCTTGCAATACTCCTCCACTGACCACCAAGCTGCCTGTGTATCCATGTAACCGATGTAAAACTGCCATGAGCCTATTGTTTGTTATTTTAGGCCTTTGATAGCCTGTCTGCGGTCCCTACTTTCAATACTCCACCACTGACCACCAAGCTGCCTGCCGTGTATCCATGTAACCGCTGTAAAACTGCCATGAGCCTATTGTTTGTTATTTTAGGCCTTCGAAGCCTGTCTGCGGTCCCTCCTTCCACTAGGCCTCCACTGACCTGACCACTGCTGCCCGTGTACCCCTGGAACCAATTTTAAAGTGCCTACAGCCAGCCCATTTTATTGTGTTAGGCCTTCGAAGCCTGTCTGCGGTCCCTCCTTCCACTAGGCCTACACTGACCAGACCACTGCTGCCCGTGTACCCCTGGAACCAATTATAAAGTGCCTACAGCCAGCCCATTTTATTATGTTAGGCCTTGGAAGCCTGTCTGCGGTCCCTCCTTCCACTAGGCCTCCACTGACCTGACCACTGCTGCCCGTGTACCCCTGGAACCAATTTTAAAGTGCCTACAGCCAGCCCATTTTATTGTGTTAGGCCTTCGAAGCCTGTCTGCGGTCCCTCCTTCCACTAGGCCTACACTGACCAGACCACTGCTGCCCGTGTACCCCTGGAACCAATTTTAAAGTGCTTACAGCCAGCCCATTTTATTGTGTTAGGCCTTCGAAGCCTGTCTGCGGTCCCTCCTTCCACTAGGCCTCCACTGACCTGACCACTGCTGCCCGTGTACCCCTGGAACCAATTTTAAAGTGCCTACAGCCAGCCCATTTTATTGTGTTAGGCCTTCGAAGCCTGTCTGCGGTCCCTCCTTCCACTAGGCCTACACTGACCAGACCACTGCTGCCCGTGTACCCCTGGAACCAATTTTAAAGTGCCTACAGCCAGCCCATTTTATTGTGTTAGGCCTTCGAAGCCTGTCTGCGGTCCCTCCTTCCACTAGGCCTCCACTGATCTGACCACTGCTGCCCGTGTACCCCTGGAACCAATTTTAAAGTGCCTACAGCCAGCCCATTTTATTATGTTAGGCCTTGGAAGCCTGTCTGCGGTCCCTCCTTCCACTAGGCCTCCACTGACCTGACCACTGCTGCCCGTGTACCCCTGGAACCAATTTTAAAGTGCCTACAGCCAGCCCATTTTATTGTGTTAGGCCTTCGAAGCCTGTCTGCGGTCCCTCCTTCCACTAGGCCTCCACTGACCTGACCACTGCTGCCCGTGTACCCCTGGAACCAATTTTAAAGTGCCTACAGCCAGCCAATTTTATTGTGTTAGGCCTTCGAAGCCTGTCTGCGGTCCCTCCTTCCACTAGGCCTACACTGACCAGACCACTGCTGCCCGTGTACCCCTGGAACCAATTTTAAAGTGCCTACAGCCAGCACATTTTATTATGTTAGGCCTTCGAAGCCTGTCTGCGGTCCCTCCTTCCACTAGGCCTACACTGACAAAGGTACACCTGACAACAGACACATGGACCTGTAGGCATGGCCACGGAAGGTTACGTGTCCTTTGTGGCTCAATGGGTTAATGTATTGGATGCATGGTCCACACAGGGGACAGCCTGCTAAGTCTGTCTGCAGTCCCTAATTCAAGTTGTCCTCAACTGAATAAAGCTGAGCTTCTACCTTCCGGCTCTGATTAACTGCTGTTTTTAAACACATTGGTGGTTCCGGCCTACTAACGGTGTCTGCCCCTGCCTGGTGTTGTCCTCAACTGAATACAGCTGAGCTTCAACCTTCTGCCTCTCATTAACTGCTGTTTTTTTTTTTTTTTTTAAATGGTGTTTAGGGCCTACTAATGGTGTCTGCCCCTCCCTGGTGTTGCCCTCAACTGAATAAAGCTGAGCTTCAACCTTCTGGCTCTCATTAAGTGTTTTTTAAAAAACAAAATGGTGTTTAGGGCCTACTAACGGTGTCTGCCCCTCCCTGGTGTTGCCCTCAACTGAATAAAGCTGGGCTTCAACCTTCTGGCTCTCATTAAGTGTTTTTTAAAAAACAAAATGGTGTTTAGGGCCTACTAACGGTTTCTGCCCCTCCCTGGTGTTGGCCTCAACTGAATAAAGCTGAGCTTCAACCTTCTGCCTCTCAGTAAGTGTTTTTTAAAAAACAAAATGGTGTTTAGGGCCTACTAACGGCTTTTGCCCCTCCCTGGTGTTGTCCTCAACTGAATAAAGCTGAGCTTCAACCTTCTGGCTCTCATTAAGTGTTTTTTAAAAAACAAAATGGTGGTTAGGGCCTACTAACGGTGTCTGCCCCTCCCTGGTGTTGCCCTCAACTGAATAAAGCTGTGCTTCAACCTTCTGGCTCTCATTAAGTGTTTTTTAAAAAACAAAATGGTGTTTAGGGCCTACTAACGGCTTCTGCCCCTCCCTGGTGTTGTCCTCAACTGAATAAAGCTGAGCTTCAACCTTCTGGCTCTCATTAAGTGTTTTTTAAAAAACAAAATGGTGGTTAGGGCCTACTAACGGTGTCTGCCCCTCCCTGGTGTTGCCCTCAACTGAATAAAGCTGTGCTTCAACCTTCTGGCTTTCAGCCTATAGTATCAGATATTAAACTGCATTTGGCCTTCAACTTTGGTTACGGCCTACTAACGGTGTCTGCCCCTCCCTGGTGTTGCCCTCAACTGAATAAAGCTGAGCTTCAACCTTCTGGCTCTCATTAAGTGTTTTTTAAAAAACAAAATGGTGTTTAGGGCCTACTAACGGTGTCTGCCCCTCCCTGGTGTTGCCCTCAACTGAATAAAGCTGTGCTTCAACCTTCTGGCTCTCATTAAGTGTTTTTTAAAAAACAAAATGGTGTTTAGGGCCTACTAACGGCTTCTGCCCCTCCCTGGTGTTGCCCTCAACTGAATAAAGCTGTGCTTCAACCTTCTGGCTTTCAGCCTATAGTATCAGATATTAAACTGCATTTGGCCTTCAACTTTGGTTACGGCCTACTAACGGTGTCTGCCCCTCCCTGGTGTTGCCCTCAACTGAATAAAGCTGAGCTTCAACCTTCTGGCTCTCATTAAGTGTTTTTTAAAAAACAAAATGGTGTTTAGGGCCTACTAACGGTGTTTGCCCCTCCCTGGTGTTGCCCTCAACTGAATAAAGCTGGGCTTCAACCTTCTGGCTCTCATTAAGTGTTTTTTAAAAAACAAAATGGTGTTTAGGGCCTACTAACGGCTTCTGCCCCTCCCTGGTGTTGTCCTCAACTGAATAAAGCTGAGCTTCAACCTTCTGGCTCTCATTAAGTGTTTTTTAAAAAACAAAATGGTGGTTAGGGCCTACTAACGGTGTCTGCCCCTCCCTGGTGTTGCCCTCAACTGAATAAAGCTGTGCTTCAACCTTCTGGCTCTCATTAAGTGTTTTTTAAAAAACAAAATGGTGTTTAGGGCCTACTAACGGCTTCTGCCCCTCCCTGGTGTTGCCCTCAACTGAATAAAGCTGTGCTTCAACCTTCTGGCTTTCAGCCTATAGTATCAGATATTAAACTGCATTTGGCCTTCAACTTTGGTTACGGCCTACTAACGGTGTCTGCCCCTCCCTGGTGTTGCCCTCAACTGAATAAAGCTGGGCTTCAACCTTCTGGCTCTCATTAAGTGTTTTTTAAAAAACAAAATGGTGTTTAGGGCCTACTAACGGTTTCTGCCCCTCCCTGGTGTTGGCCTCAACTGAATAAAGCTGAGCTTCAACCTTCTGCCTCTCAGTAAGTGTTTTTTAAAAAACAAAATGGTGTTTAGGGCCTACTAACGGTGTCTGCCCCTCCCTGGTGTTGCCCTCAACTGAATAAAGCTGGGCTTCAACCTTCTGGCTCTCATTAAGTGTTTTTTAAAAAACAAAATGGTGTTTAGGGCCTACTAACGGCTTCTGCCCCTCCCTGGTGTTGTCCTCAACTGAATAAAGCTGAGCTTCAACCTTCTGGCTCTCATTAAGTGTTTTTTAAAAAACAAAATGGTGGTTAGGGCCTACTAACGGTTTCTGCCCCTCCCTGGTGTTGTCCTCAACTGAACAAAGCTGAGCTTCCACATTCTGGCTTTCGGCCTATACTATCAGATATTAAACTGCATTTGGCCTACTAGTGTGGTTAGGCCCTTGAAACAGTGTCTGCTGCTCTTGGGTTTGCTACTCCACTGAACAAAGCAATGCCGCCTGTTTAGTCCTGTTACCAATTTTGATCTGCATTTAGCCTACTTTATTCTTTGGCCCTATATCTGTTTCCTCCTCATCCTGCCCATTGCCCAGCCACTGCTAGATGAGTCTGCTGGTACATTGACCTAGACCACTACATTCCCCTTGTACTCTACACAGCCAGAATCTGACCCTGCTGAAAGTAAGGTTCCCCTTCCCACATATTATACCACCTTACACAGGGACAAAGAGGAAGGTGCAGATGAAAGTGCAGGTTCCTTCATCAGGTGGGGGGGGCATACTCGTTGGCGACGTCACTGGCACAGGGCCACTCAGAGTACGCAAAAGTGTCGCTGCTGGTGGGAGGCGCCCCCGCCATGCAAACACACCGCCGTACTTTGAGGGGCCCTGTGCCAGTGCCAATGCGAACGAGTGGGCCCCCCCTGCTTGCTCAGGATCACAGCACTTGCAACGTTGAAATACTTACCTCTCCCTGCTCCACCGCCATGACGTAGTCCACGTTTCCTGGGCCCACTAAAACCTTGAACCAGCCCTACCCCCCACAACTTTTGCCAAATGACCCCCAATTTCCAGTGCCCAACTATTATTATAAAGTTAATTAAGATTGACAAGCTTCAGAAAACAAGAATGGATGTTTTTGGCAGTAAAATGGGCACTGTAGGTGTTTTCCTGGCCTCCACTCACTGCCGGCTATGCTTCCCCATTGACTTGCATTGGGTTTCGTGTTTCGGTCGATCCCCGACTTTTAGCGATAATCGGCCGACTTCACTCGACTCGACTCTGGACTAAATCGGGTTTCACAAAACCAGACTCGATCTTAAAAAAATGAAAGTCGCTCAACCCTAGTTATGACAGCATTAGGGATGAGCGGACTAGTGCAACTTCTGGTTTGACTGAACTCTAGTCCGCACTGCCCAAGGTCCAATGGTGTAGTCACACATAAGGTGAAAGCATGAATGTGGTTTAATGTGTCAACGCGTTCAAGGACCTCCTCATCAGGACCAAACCACAATGATAGAATACAATTCAAAGAGTGTGCGAATATATGGACATATACAGTATGTAGTATACATGCAAAGGTTCGTCACTGTGCATCCTTTTTTGAATAACTTGTCCTTATTTTCCCGCACTTTTTGAGTTGCATTCTATCATTGTGGTTTGGTCCTGATGAAGAGGTTTGAAAACCTTGAACGCGTTGACACAATAAATCACATTCACTCTTTAACTTGCATATGACTACATCTTAGTCCAAACTTCAGCTCGGGTACCATTCCCAATGGAGCTGGAAAATTGCTCTCTAACCCACGCTGTCTCTCCAAACAAATACAACCAAACTCTGGGCTACAAAATATGATTGCATTCAAAAGAACACACCTGTTCATGAATTGTTTTTTCTTTTTTCATTTGAATGTACACATTGTAGATTCAATCTGAAGACAGGAAAACCAGAACCCCATTTACTTGAATACAGTGTTTGACACACTGTCATATGCATGACAGCGCGGCAACTTCTGATCGGCGGTAAAACCATCCCCGCTGGTCAGAGAATCGCGGTTCCCACGCTGTCAAAAGACAGCATGGGCGCTCAGCTGTGATCAGAGGTATACAGTTTACCTCCAGTCATTGGTGTCAGCTGATGAGACTACTGCTCCCATCATCCGACACCTGCTGCCACTAATGACCACAAGCGGAGGAGCGGCAGATGGGAGTAATCATTAGCCGGCTTCCCCGCTGGAAATAATAAAAAAAAAAACCTGCATGCGTTCCCCATATTTTTGATAATCAGCCAGGCAAAACTCACAGCCAGGGGATGCAGCCCTCAGCTGTCAGCATTAGCAAGTCTGGTTATGAAGAATAGAGGGTCCCCACGCTGTTTTTCTGGTAAGGGGCCATGGATATTGGCCCCCCCAGCCTAAAAATATCAGCCCACAGCTGACCAGAAAAGGCACATATAGAGATGAACCCTAAAAACGTGCCTTTAATAGATATTCTTTGAAAAGTGAAAAACAATAGAAAAAAAACAAAAGTATAAAAATATAAAAAGCACCTTTAAATCCTTGAGACCCAGGCTGGTGTAAATTGGTATATACACATCGATACCGGTATCGATGTGTATATACCAATTTACACCAGGCTGGGTCTCAAGGATTTAAAGGTGCTTTTTATATTTTTGTATTTTTGTTTTTTGATATTGTTTTTCACTTTTTTAACCCCTTAACCCCCAAGTGTGGTTTGCATTTTAATGACCAGGCCAATTTTTACAATTCTGACCACTGTCCCTTTATGAGGTTATAACTCTGGAACACTTGCATTGATTCTGACACTGTTTTCTCGTGACATATTGTAATTCATGCTAGTGGTAAAAGTTCCTTGATATAACTTGTGTTTATTTGTGGAAAAAAAGGGAATTTGGAAAAAAGTAGAAAATTTCGCAATTTTCCAACTTTTAATTTTCATACCCTTAAATCAAAGAGATATGTCACACAAAATACTTAATAAGTAACATTTCCCACATGTCTACTTTACATCAGCACAATTCTGGGACCAACATTTTTTTGTGTTAGGGAGTTAAAGGGTTAAAAGTGGACCAGCAATTTCTCATTTTTACAACACCATTTTTTTTAGGGACCACATCACATTTGAAGTCACTTTGAGGGGTCTATATGATAGCCAAGTGTGACACCATTCTAAAAATTGCACCCGTCAAGGTGCTCAAAACCACATTCAAGAAGTTTATTAACCCTTCAGGTGTTTCACAGGAATTTTTGGAATGTTTAAAAAAAAATGAACATTTCACTTTTTTTCACCAAAAATTTAATTCAGATCCAATTTGTTTTATTTTCCCAAGGGTAACAGGAGAAATTGGACCCCAAAAGTTGTTGTACAATTTGTCCTGAGTACGCTGATACCACATATGTGGGGGTAAGCCACTGTTTGGGCGCATGGCAGAGCTCGGAAGGGAAGGAGCACCATTTGACTTTTCAATGCAAAATTGGCTGGAATTCAGATAGGACTCCATGCCGCGTTTGGAGAGCCTCTGATGTGCCTAAACAGTGTAAACCCCCCAAAATGACACCATTTTGGAAAGTAGACTCTCTAAAGAACTTATTTAGATGTGTGGTGAGCACTTTGACCCACCAAGTGCTTCACATAAGTTTATAATGTAGAGCCGTAAAAAAGTTTTTTCACAAAAATGATATTTCGACCCCCAATTTTTTTATTTTCCCAAGGGTAACAGGAGAAATTGGACCCCAAACGTTGTTGTCCAATTTTCCTTGAGTACACTGATACCCAATATGTGGGGGTAAACAACTGTTTGGGCGCACGGCAGAGCTCGGAAGGAAAGGAGCACCGTTTTACTTTTTCAACGTAGAATTGGATGGAATTGAGATCGGATGTCATGTTGCGTTTGCAGAGCCCCTGGTGTGCCTCAACAGTGGAAACCTCCCAATTCTAACTCCAACCCTAACCCCAACACACCCCTAACCCTAATCCCAAACCTACCCACACCCCTAACCTGAACACACCCCTAACCCTAAATCCAACCCCAACACATCCCTAACCCTGACACACCCCTAATCCAACCGTAAACGTAATCCTAACCCTAATCCCAACCCTAACTTTAGCCCCAACCCTAACTTTAGCCCCAACCCTAACCCTAATGGGAAAATGGAAATAAATACTTTTTTTATTTTATTATTTTTCCCTAACTAAGGCGGTGATAAAGGGGGGTTTGATTACTATTTATAGCAGGTTTTATGTTTACACACTAAAAGATGCTTTTTATTGCAAAAAATATTTTTGGGGTTATCACAATCTGAGAGCTATAATTTTTCCATATTTTGGTCCACAGAGTCATGCGAGGTCTAATTTTTTGCAGAACGAGTTGACATTTTTATTTCTATCATTTTTGGGTACATGATATTTTTTGATCGCTTTTTATTCTGATTTTTGTTAGGCCGAATGAACAAAAACTAGCAATTCGTGAATTTCTTTTGGGGGGGGGGAGCGTTTATACCCTTCCGCGTTTCGAAAATTGTTAGGCAGTTTTATTGTTCGGGTCAGTACGATTACAGCGATACCTCATATATGTAATTTTTTTGTTTTGGTGCTTTTATACAATAATAACTATTTTATAGAAGAAATAATTATTTTTGCATCACTTTATTCAGAGGGCTATGACCTTTTTATTTTTTTGCTGATGATGCTGTATGGTAGCTTGTTTTTTTGTGGGACAAGATGACATTTTCGGCGATACCATGCTTATTCATATCTGTCTTTTTGATTGCGTGTTATTCCACTTTTTGTTTGGCAGTATGATGATAAATTATAGTATTTTGCCTGTTTTTTATTTATTTTTTTACGGTGTTCACTGAAGGGGTTAACTCGTGGGACAGTTTTATAGGTCAGGTTGTTACAGACGCGGCGATACTAAATATTTGTACTTTTATTGTTTTTTTATTTACATAAAGAAATATATTTATTGGAACAGTATATATAAACATTTTTTAATTTATTTAGTTTTTTTTTTTTTTTACACATGTAAATATTTTTTACTTTTTTACTTTGTCCCAGGGTGGGACATCATGGTATAGTGTCAGATAGCTGATCTGACACTTTGCACAGCACTGTGTTAGACCAGCGATCTGACAGGCAGTGCTGCAGGCTTGCCGGCGTCTGCTCTCAGCAGGCGCTTGCAAGCCACCTCCCTGCAGGACCCGGAAGGCCCCCCGTGGCCATCTTGGATCCGGGGCCTGCAGGGAGGAGGACAGAAGAGACGCTCGGAACAGCGCGATCACATCGCTTAGTTCCGATGGTCTCAGGGAAGCACACAGGGAGCCCCCTCCCTGTGCGATGATTCCCTATGCCGCCGGAACGCTGCAATCATGTTTTATAATATCAGCTGACACCCGGCCGCGATCGGCCGCTCTCCCCCATTCATTCATCAGTGGTTCTCAGCCTGGATAGTCGCATCTTGGCACCGTCCAGGTTCAAAACTGTTTATCCCCAGGATTTGAACCTAGCAGCTCCTGTGCACCAATTGGCAGTTCTTCCTTCTGAGCTATTCAACTCACTGGACAGTTCCATGCTTATCCAAATACTTGAACTTATGTTGTTGCTGATGTCTCCTCCCTGAGTTTCTTGTTGGGTACCACCCTGAGTTCCTGATTGGTTCATTCTGACTGCACACCTTATTTAAACCTGGCCTTGCTCTCAGTACCTTGCGTGATTATTGAGTTACCTGCCTTTAGTCAAGCTTCCTTCCACCTACTACTCCTTCAAACGATACTGCTGCTCTTGGTAAACGACCTCCGGCTTCCTTGACTAAAGTTCCTGCTTATTCCTTCAAACAATATTGCTGCTCCTGGTAAACGACCCCCAGCTTACTTGAGTACGATTCCTGCTTATTCCTTCAAAATACTTTGCTGTTCCTGTGTATCAACTCCTTGGCGATTCCAGACTATGTTACCTGCCCGGTGCTGCCCCTAGTGGTTGCAATATCACTACACAAACCAGGTCAGTTCATAACACATGGATTACGGCATGGGACAGAATGACAGAGATGTGAGGGATATGGTTGTTTTTTATTTTAATTCTCTTGCAGGAGACAATGGCGTTGGTGGAATAGGCGAGGTCGTAAGTATGGTTTAATTAAGATTTATTAAAGGTGACATCAACCCCCCAACTATCACCCCACTTGCCATTGCTACAGGGCAAGTAGGAAGAGCAATGCTAAGAGCCAGAATTGGCACATCTTAAAGGTGCACCTTTTCTGGGGTGGCTGAGAGCTGATGTTTTTAGCCTGGGGAGGGGGGCAGTATCCATGCACTAGTCTATTAATATCAGCCCTCAGTTGTCTGCATAGCCTTCGCTGGTTATTAATTATAGGGGGCCCCTATGTCATTTTTTTAGGGTCCACCATTTTAATAGCTGGTAAAGGCTAAGTATACAGCTGTGAGCTGATATTAATATCCTGGGAAGCTCCATGGGTATTACCCCCTTCCCAGGCTATGAACATGGCATAATTCGGGGGATATTAGCTACTCACAAATGGCCCCCTTACAAAATCCAGCTGCTGCAGCATCTCAATGAGGATGACCCAGATCGGTGCGCAGAATTTGCAGAATGGGCAAAACAAAAATTGGAACAGGACCCTCAGTTTAAACAGAACATAATGTTCAGTGATGAGGCAACCTTTTTTGGGTGGGCCATTTATATGGATACACCTAAATAACATGGGAATGATGACAGTTTTCTTGCGTAGGGTGTCTTGCATTGAAATTTGCTGCAATGACCCGGGTACTGTGTTAATGAAATAATAAAGTTACATTAAAACCAAGCACATCATTGTTTTTCTCAATAAGTTTGACGTGTCACATGACCCTCTTCCCATTGGAAAAAATAAAGTTGGATCCAAAATGGCCAACTTCAAAATGGCCGCAATGGTCACCACCCATCTTGAAAAGTTTTCCCCCTCCCATATACTAATGTGCCACAAACAGGAAGTTGATGTCACCAACCATTCCCATTTTATTTAGGTGTATCCATATAAATGGCCCACCGTATATATGTATATATGTATATATACACTACGGTTCCAAAGTTTAGGGTCACCCAGGCAATTTTGTGTTTTCCATGAAAACTAATACTTTTATTAATCAAATGAGTTGCCAAATGAATTGAAAATCTAGTCCAGACATTGACAAGGTTCGAAAAAAGGATTTTTATTTGAAATAATAATTTTCTCCTTCAAGCTTTGCTTTCGTCAAACAATGCTCCCTTTGCAGCAATTACAGTATTGCAGACCTTTGGCATTCTAGCAGTTAATTTGCTGAGGTAATCTGGAGAAATTTCACCCCATGCTTCCAGAAGCCCCTCCCACATGTTGGTTTGGCTTGATGGGCACTTTTTGCGTACCATACTGGTCAAGCTGCTCTTATAACACCTCAATGGAGTTGAGATCTGGTGACTGCACTGGCCACTACATTACAGATAGAATACCAGCTGCCTGCTTCCTCCCTAAATAGTTCTTGCATAATTTGGAGGTGTGCTTTGAGTCATTGTCCTGCTGTAGGATGAAATTGACTCCAATCAAGCGCTGTCCACAGGGTATGGCATGGCGTTGCAAAATGGAGTGATAGCCTTCCTTATTCAAAATGTCTTTTACCTTATCTCCCACATTCCCAGCACCAAAGCAATCCCAGACCATCACATTACCTCCACCATGCTTGACAGATAATAATAATCTTTATTTATATAGCGCCAACATATTCCACAGTGCTTTACAGTTTAACAGTTTCAAACACAACAGTCATAAGTAACAACGTTAACAATACAATAATTAAAGCAAAATAAGATGACCCTGCTCGTGAGAGCTTACAATCTACAATGAGGAGGGGGAGATACAAAGCACACATGTGTATTTACAATGATGTATTTACAATGATGGCCAGCCATCTTCAGGGGATGGGAGATAGATGGAAGTAATGAATGGGCTACACACACACACACACACACACACACACACACAAACCTAAAATGACTTTGATTAGGGAACATTATAGGCCGCTCTGACTAAATGTGTTTTGAGGGAGTGCCTAAAACTATGCAAATTGTGGATGGTCCTAATATCTTGGGTAGAGCATTCCAGAGGATTGGCGCAGCACGGGAGAAGTCTTGGAGTCGGGAGTGGGAGGTATGGATTAGTGCAGAGGTTAGTTGAAAGTCGTTTGCAGAGCGCAGTGGTCGGTTAGGCCGATAGAAAGAAATGAGGGAGGAGATGTAAGGGGGTGCCGCACTGTGGAGAGCTTTGTGGGTGAGAACAAGTACTTTGAATTGGATTCTATAATGAATGTGCAGCGAGTGTAATGATTGGCGAAGAGCGGACATGTCTGAATACCGATTAGCTAGATGGACAACCCTGCACTAAGGATAGACTGGAGAGGGGAAAGTTGATTAAGGGGGAGGCCAATTAATAGAGCATTGCAGTAGTCCAGGCAGGAGTGGATCAGGGCGACAGTGAGGGTTTTTGCTTTTTCCATAGTGAGAAAAGGGTGGATTCTAGAGATGTTCTTTAGGTGTAAGCGGCAAGAGCGGGCAAGAGATTGTATATGGGATGTGAAGGAGAGATCGGAGTCAAATATAACACCCAGACAGCGCGCCTGCTGCAGGGGTGTTATTATGGTGCCACCCACGGAGAGGGAACTGTCAGATTTAGGGAGGTTGGTAGATGGCAGGAGCAGATGAAGTTCAGTTTTGGAGAGGTTGAGTTTTAGATAGAGAGCGGACATGATGTTGGAGACTGCGGACAGTCACTGGCGTTCTGTAGTACAGCGGGGGTAAGGTCAGGGGATGACGTGTAGAGTTGTGTGTCATCAGCGTAAAGATGATACTGAAAGCCAAATCTGCTGATGGTCTGTCCAATTGAGGCCATGTAGAGAGAGAAGAGAAGGGGGCCAAGGACTGAGTCCTGAGGTACGCCAACAGTGAGAGGAAGAGGAGATGAGGTGGAGCCAGCAAACAAAACACTGAAGGACTGATCAGAAAGTTAGGAAGAGAACCAGGAGAGAGCAGTGTCCTTATTGCCTAGTGACTGGAGCCTAGAGCGTAGGAGACGGTGGTCAACAGTGTTGAAAGCTGCAGAAAGGTCAAGAAGAATGAGCAGAGAGTGTTCACCATTACATTTTGCTGTCAGGTCATTGGTTACTTTGATGAGTGCAGTTTCTGTCGAATGTAGAGGGCGGAAGCCGGATTGTGAAGGGTCTAGGAGGGAGTGAGTGGAGATGTAACGGTTAAGGCGGGTGTAGACTAGGCACTCCAAGAGTTTACAGATGAAGGGGAGATTGGAGACTGGTCTGTAGTTATTTGTGCAGGATGGATCGAGAGAGGGTTTCTTTACTAATGGAGTAATGATAGAGTGTTTGAAGGAGGATGGGAAAATGCCTGAGGAGAGGGAGAGATTAAAGATTGGTGTCAGGCACTCTTCCAGCATCCTTTCAGTTGTTCTGCATCTCACAAATGTTATTCTGTGTGATCCAAACACCTCAAACTTGGATTCGTCTGTCCGTAACACTTTTTTTCCAATCTTCCTCTGTCCAATGTCTGCCCATATTAATATTTTCCTTTTATAAGCCAGTCTCAGATATGGATGTTTCTTTGCCACTCTGCCCTGAAGGCCAGCATCCCGGAGTCGCCTCTTCACTGTAGATGTTGACACTGGCAATTTGCGTGTACTATTTAATGAAGCTGCCAGTTGAGGACCTGTGAGGCATCGATTTCTCAAACTACAGACTCTAATGTACTTATCTTGTTGCTTAGTTGTGCAGCGGGGCCTCCCACTTCTCTTTCTACTCTGGTTAGAGCCTGTTTGTGCTCTCCTCTGAAGGGAGTAGTACACACCGTTGTAGGAAATCTTCAGTTTCTTGGCAGTTTCTCGCATGGAATAGCCTTCATTTCTAAGAACAAGAATAGACTGTCGAGTTTCACATGATAGTTCTTTTTTTTCCTGGCCATTTTGTGAGTTTAATGGAACCAACAAATGTAATGCTCCAGATTCTCAATTAGCTCAAAGCAAGATCAGGTTTATAGGTTCTCTAATCAGCCAAACTGTTTTCAGCTGTGCTAACATACTTGCACAAGGGTTATAAAGGGTATTCTAACCATCCATTAGCCTTCTTATACAGTTAGCAAACACAAAGTACCATAAGAACACTGGAGTGATGGTTGTTGGAAATAGGCCTCTATACACCTATGAAGATATTGCATTACAAACCAGACGTTTGCAGCTAGAATAGACATTTACCACATTAGCAATGCATAGAGTGTATTTCTGAATCATTTAATGTTGGCTTCATTGGAAAAAACTGTGCTTCCCTTTAAAAAATAAGGAAATGTCTATGCAGCGCCCCAGAGTCCTGGTTGTTGCAGTACTGTTGCTCTGCCACTAAGGGGAGTGTTATGAACTGGTGGCCTAGAAGCAGTATGGACGAGCTCTGGAGTAGGTGGCCTCTATACTGACCGCAGACCCTGAACTTAACACATCAACTAGAAGTAGCCGTGGGATGTTCCTGTCACTCCCTAGACACCTCGTCACGGCCGGAGGACTAATTACACCTAAAGAAAGAAACAGGAATACTATCTTGCCTCAGAGAAAATTCCCAAAGGAAAGGCAGCCCCCCACAAATATTGACTGTGAGATGAGAGGGAAATTACAAACGCAGACTGAAAACAGAATTTAGCAAAGGAGGCCACGCTACCTAGAAAGAAAAGACAGGAAAGAATACTGTGCGGTCAGTATAAAAAATACTACAAAATCCACCACAGAGAATACAAAAATCTCCACACCTAACTAAAGGCATGGAGGGTAACTCTGTGACTCCAGAGCTTCCAACTTGGCTGAGTAAATCTTAACTGTCATGGTTCTCAATGGCAAGAGACCGTAGTAAAGCATACAAAAGGACTAGCTCTTGGAAGATGGGAACTCGAGCTGACTGTGAGCTAAACCTACCGCACAACTAACAGTGGCCGGGTAGCGTGCCTACGTTTTATCCCTAGACGCCCAGCGCCAGCCGGAGGACTGACTGACCCTAGCAGAGGAAAATACAGACCTGGCTTACCTCTAGAGAAATTTTCCCCAAAAGGCAGACAGTAGCCCCCACATATATTGTCGGTGATTTTAGAGGAAAATGACACACGAAGTATGAAGATAGGTTTAGCAAATTGAGGTCCGCTTACTAGATAGTAGGAAGACAGAAAAGGGAACTTCACAGTCAGCTGAAAACCCTTTCAAAACACCATCCCGAAATTACTTTAAAACTCTAATATCAACTCATGACACCAGAGTGGCAATTTCAGCTCACAAGAGCTTCCAGCCTCAGAAATATTCAAAAACAGAGAACTGGAACAAAAATGCAAAACAATCTTAGGACTACAAGTCCAACTTAGCTGATAGTAGTCTAGGAGCAGGAACAAGCAACAGAAAGGCTTCTGGTAACATTGTTGGCCGGCATAGAAATGACTGAGGAGCAAGGCTAAATAGAAACTCCCACATCCTGATGGAAACAGGTGAACAGAGGAGATGAAGCACACAAGTTCAGTACCACCAGTAACCACCGGGGGAGCCCAGAAACCAAATTCACAACAGTACCCCCCCCTCAAGGAGGGGGCACCGAACCCTCACCAGAACCACCAGGGCGATCAGGATGAGCCCTATGAAAGGCACGGACCAAATCGGAGGCATGAACATCAGAGGCTGTCACCCAAGAATTATCCTCCTGACCGTAGCCCTTCCACTTGACCAAATACTGAAGTCTCCGTCTGGAAACACGGGAGTCCAAGATCTTCTCGACAACGTACTCCAACTCACCCTCAACCAACACCGGAGCAGGAGGCTCAACGGAAGGCACAACCGGTACCTCATACCTGCGCAACAATGACCGATGGAAGACATTATGAATAGAAAAAGATGCAGGGAGGTCCAAACGAAAGGACACAGGGTTAAGAATCTCCAATATCTTGTACGGGCCGATGAACCGAGGCTTAAACTTAGGAGAAGAAACCTTCATAGGGACAAAACGAGAAGACAACCACACCAAGTCCCCAACACAAAGACGAGGACCAGCACGACGACGGCGGTTGGCAAACTGCTGAGTCTTCTCCTGGGACAACTTCAAATTGTCCACCACATGCCCCCAAATGTGATGCAACCTCTCCACCACAGCATCCACTCCAGGACAATCCGAAGACTCCACCTGACCGGAAGAGAAACGAGGATGAAACCCCGAATTACAGAAGAAAGGAGAAACCAAGGTGGCAGAACTAGCCCGGTTATTGAGGGCAAACTCCGCCAAGGGCAAAAAGGCAACCCAATCATCCTGATCCGCAGACACAAAACACCTCAAATAAGTCTCCAAGGTCTGATTAGTTCGCTCGGTCTGGCCATTAGTCTGAGGATGGAAAGCAGACGAAAAAGACAAATCAATGCCCATCCTAGCACAGAACGCTCGCCAAAATCTAGACACGAATTGGGTTCCCCTGTCAGAAACGATATTCTCCGGAATACCATGCAAGCGAACCACATTTTGAAAAAATAGAGGAACCAGCTCGGATGAGGAAGGCAATTTAGGCAAGGGGACCAAATGGACCATCTTAGAGAAACGGTCACACACCACCCAGATGACAGACATCTTCTGAGAAACAGGGAGATCAGAAATAAAATCCATGGAGATGTGAGTCCAAGGCCTCTTCGGAATAGGCAAAGATAACAACAATCCACTAGCCCGAGAACAACAAGGCTTGGCCCGAGCACAAACATCACAAGACTGCACAAAACCTCGCACATCTCGCGACAGGGAAGGCCACCAGAAGGACCTAGCCACCAAATCCCTGGTACCAAAGATTCCAGGATGACCAGCTAACGGAGAAGAATGGACCTCCGAGATGACTCTACTGGTCCAATCATCCGGAACAAACAGTCTACCAGGCGGGCAACGATCAGGTCTATCCGCCTGAAACTCCTGCAAGACCCGTCGCAAGTCTGGGGAAACAGCAGATAATATCACTCCATCCTTAAGGATACCTGTAGGTTCAGAATTACCAGGGGAATCAGGCTCAAAACTCCTAGAAAGGGCATCCGCCCTCACATTCTTAGAACCCGGTAGGTAAGAAACCACAAAATTAAACCGAGAGAAAAATAACGACCAGCGCGCCTGTCTAGGATTCAGGCGCCTGGCAGACTCAAGATAAATCAAATTCTTGTGGTCGGTCAATACCACCACCTGATGTCTAGCCCCCTCAAGCCAATGACGCCACTCCTCAAAAGCCCACTTCATAGCCAAGAGCTCCCGATTACCAATATCATAATTTCGCTCAGCGGGCGAAAATTTACGAGAAAAGAACGTGCAAGGTCTCATCACGGAGCAGTCGGAACTTTTCTGCGACAAAACCGCCCCAGCTCCGATTTCTGAAGCGTCGACCTCAACCTGAAAAGGAAGAGTAACATCAGGCTGACGCAATACAGGGGCGGAAGAAAAGCGGCGCTTAAGCTCCCGAAAGGCCTCCACAGCAGCAGGGGACCAATCAGCAACATCAGCACCCTTCTTAGTCAAATCAGTCAACGGCTTAGCAACATCAGAAAAACCAGTTATAAATCGACGATAAAAATTAGCAAAGCCCAAAAACTTCTGAAGGCTCTTAAGAGAAGAGGGTTGCGTCCAATCACAAATAGCCTGAACCTTGACAGGGTCCATCTCAATGGAAGAGGGGGAAAAAATGTACCCCAAAAACGAAATCTTTTGAACCCCAAAAACACACTTAGAACCCTTTACACACAAGGAATTAGAGCGCAAAACCTGAAAAACCCTCCTGACCTGTTGGACATGAGAGTCCCAGTCATCCGAAAAAATCAAAATATCATCCAGATACACAATCATAAATTTATCCAAATATTCACGGAAAATGTCATGCATAAAAGACTGAAAGACTGAAGGGGCATTTGAAAGACCAAAAGGCATTACTAAATACTCAAAATGGCCCTCAGGCGTATTAAATGCGGTTTTCCACTCATCCCCCTGCTTAATTCGCACTAAATTATACGCCCCACGAAGATCAATCTTAGAGAACCACTTGGCCCCCTTTATTCGAGCAAACAAATCAGTAAGCAGTGGCAAAGGATACTGATATTTAACCGTGATTTTATTCAAAAGCCGATAATCAATACACGGCCTCAAAGAGCCATCTTTTTTAGATACAAAGAAAAAACCGGCTCCTAAGGGAGATGACGAAGGACGAATATGTCCCTTTTCCAAGGACTCCTTAATATATTCCCGCATAGCAGCATGTTCAGGCACAGATAGATTAAATAAACGACCCTTTGGAAACTTACTGCCCGGAATCAGATCTATAGTACAATCGCAATCTCTGTGCGGAGGTAGTGAACCAAGTTTAGGCTCCTCAAAAACGTCACGATAATCAGATAAAAATTCCGGAATCTCAGAGGGAATAGATGACGAAATGGAAACCAAAGGTACGTCCCCATGAGTCCCCTGACATCCCCAGCTTAACACAGACATTGCTTTCCAGTCGAGGACTGGGTTATCAGATTGCAGCCATGGCAATCCAAGCACCAACACATCATGTAGATTATACAACACAAGGAAGCGAATAATCTCCTGGTGATCCGGATTAATACGCATAGTTACTTGTGTCCAGTATTGTGGTTTATTACTAGCCAATGGCGTGGAGTCAATACCCTTCAGAGGTATAGGAACTTCCAGAGGCTCTAAATTAAACCCACAGCATTTGGCAAAGGACCAATCCATAAGACTCAAAGCGGCGCCAGAGTCGACATAGGCGTCCGCGGTAATAGACGATAAAGAGCAAATCAGGGTCACAGATAGAATAAACTTAGACTGTAAAGTGCCAATTGAAACAGACTTATTAACCTTCTTAGTACGTTTAGAGCATGCTGATATAACATGAGTTGCATCACCACAATAGAAGCATAACCCATTTTTTCGCCTAAAATTCTGTCGTTCGCTTCTGGACAGAATTCTATCACATTGCATAATCTCTGGCGCCTTCTCAGTAGACACCGCCAAATGGTGCACAGGTTTGCGCTCCCGCAAACGCCGATCAATCTGAATAGCCATTGTCATGGACTCATTCAGACCTGTAGGCACAGGGAACCCCACCATAACATCTTTAATGGCATCAGAGAGACCCTCTCTGAAATTCGCCGCCAGGGCGCACTCATTCCACTGAGTAAGCACAGACCACTTACGAAATTTTTGGCAGTATATTTCAACCTCATCTTGCCCTTGAGACAGGGCCATCAAGGCTTTTTCAGCCTGAATCTCTAAATGAGGTTCCTCATAAAGCAACCCCAAAGCCAGGAAAAACGCATCCACATTGAGCAACGCAGGATCCCCTGGTTCCAAAGCAAATGCCCAATCCTGAGGGTCGCCCCGGAGCAAGGAAATTACAAACCTGACCTGCTGTGCAGGATCTCCAGCGGAGCGAGATCTCAGAGACAAAAATAATTTACAATTATGTTTGAAATTCTGGAAGCGAGATCTATCCCCGGAGAAAAATTCAGGTAAAGGAATTCTAGGTTCAGATATAGGAGCATGAATTACAAAATCCTGTAAACTTTGAACCTTCATAGCGAGATTATCCAAACCAATAGCTAAACTCTGAGGATCCATTTTAATCAGGTGAAATCAGAACCATTCAAGGATTAGAAGGAGAGAGAGACGAAGGCTGCAGTAAGCAGAGATGCAAGTGAATCAACTAATGAGCAAACTCAGAAAAAAAAAAAAAAAAATTCTCTGCAGACTTCTTTTCTCTCCTTTCTTCTGCCAATTATTTTAACTCTTGGCCGGCCAAACTGTCATGGTTCTCAATGGCAAGAGACCGTAGTAAAGCATACAAAAGGACTAGCTCTTGGAAGATGGGAACTCGAGCTGACTGTGAGCTAAACCTACCGCACAACTAACAGTGGCCGGGTAGCGTGCCTACGTTTTATCCCTAGACGCCCAGCGCCAGCCGGAGGACTGACTGACCCTAGCAGAGGAAAATACAGACCTGGCTTACCTCTAGAGAAATTTTCCCCAAAAGGCAGACAGTAGCCCCCACATATATTGTCGGTGATTTTAGAGGAAAATGACACACGAAGTATGAAGATAGGTTTAGCAAATTGAGGTCCGCTTACTAGATAGTAGGAAGACAGAAAAGGGAACTTCACAGTCAGCTGAAAACCCTTTCAAAACACCATCCCGAAATTACTTTAAAACTCTAATATCAACTCATGACACCAGAGTGGCAATTTCAGCTCACAAGAGCTTCCAGCCTCAGAAATATTCAAAAACAGAGAACTGGAACAAAAATGCAAAACAATCTTAGGACTACAAGTCCAACTTAGCTGATAGTAGTCTAGGAGCAGGAACAAGCAACAGAAAGGCTTCTGGTAACATTGTTGGCCGGCATAGAAATGACTGAGGAGCAAGGCTAAATAGAAACTCCCACATCCTGATGGAAACAGGTGAACAGAGGAGATGAAGCACACAAGTTCAGTACCACCAGTAACCACCGGGGGAGCCCAGAAACCAAATTCACAACACTTAACACAGACAAAGCTGGACAAGAAAAAACATAACAATTCACAGAACTATTAAGTCCACCGCATGTGGACTGCAAAAACAGAGCCAGGACTTATCTTTGATGATTTGGACAATCCAGAAGGAGAAACCAAGCAGAGATGTGGATCACTAGAAAACAATGGACAACTGGCACTCAATAAAGGAAGGAGCCAGACTAAATAGCCCCGTCCAAAGTGGAAACAGCTGATGACTGTTGTGAAGGACAAACAGCAGCACTACCACTTATAACCACCGGAGGGAGCGTAAGAGCAGAACCCACAACAGAATTCACAACAGTACCCCCCCCCCTTGAGGAGGGGTCACCGAACCCTCACCAGAGCCCCCAGGCCAATCCGGACGAGCCAAATGGAAGGCACGAACCAAATCGTCAGCATGAACATCGGAGGCAACAACCCAAGAATTATCCTCCTGGCCATAACCCTTCCACTTGACAAGATACTGAAGCCTCCGTCTAGATAAACGAGAATCCAAGATCTTCTCCACAACATACTCCAACTCCCCATCAATCAACACCGGGGCAGGAGGATCAACAGAGGGAACCACGGGCACCACATATTTCCGCAACAAAGATCTATGAAAAACATTATGGATGGAAAAAGAGGCTAGAAGGGCCAAACGAAAAGACACTGGATTGATAATCTCAGAAATCCTATAAGGACCAATAAACCGAGGCTTGAACTTCGGGGAAGAAACCATCATAGGAACATGACGAGAAGACAACCAGACCAAATCCCCAACCCGAAGCCGGGAACGCACATGCCGACGACGGTTGGCAAAACGCTGAGCCTCCTCCTGAGACAACACCAAATTGTCCACAACATGAGTTCAAATCTGCTGAAACCTGTCAACCACAGAGTCCACACCAGGACAATCAGAAGACTCAACCTGCCCTGAAGAAAAATGAGGATGAAACCCAGAATTACAAAAGAATGGTGACACCAAGGTAGCAGAACTAGCCCGATTATTAACCCCTTCCCGACATGTGACGGTATAGTACGTCACATGTCGGGACCCCCGCTTTGATGTGCGCTCCGGCGGTGAGCGCACATCAAAGTCGCGACATGTCAGCTGTTTCTTACAGCTGACATGTGCGCGCAATAGCGGCGGGTGAAATCGCGATCACCCGCCGCTATTAACTAGTTAAATGCCGCTGTCAAACACAGACAGCGGCATTTAACTACCGCATCCGGCCGTGCGGCCGGATATGAGCGCATCGCCGACCCCCGTCACATGATCGGGGGTCGGCGATGCATCAGGACAGTAACCATAGAGGTCCTTGAGACCTCTATGGTTACTGATTGCCGGTGGCTGTGAGCGCCCCCCTGTGGTCGGCGCTCACAGCACACCTGCAATTCTGCTGTGTAGCAGCGATCTTATGATCGGTGCTGCATAGCAGAGCCGATCGGGCTGTGCCTGCTTCTAGCCTCCCATGGAGGCTATTGAAGCATGGCAAAAGTAAAAAAAAAAAGTTTTTAAAAATGTGAAAAAAAAAAAAAAAACATAAAAGTTTAAATCACCCCCCTTTCGCCCCAATCAAAATAAATCAATAAAAAAAGCGCCCAACCTACACATATTTGGTATCGCCGCGTTCAGAATCGCCCGATCTATCAATAAAAAAAAAGCATTAACCTGATCGCAAAACGGCGTAACGAGAAAAAAAATCGGAACGCCAGAATTACGTTTTTTTGGTCGCCACGGCATTGCATTAAAATGCAATAACGGGCGATCAAAAGAACGTGTCTGCACCAAAATGCTATCATTAAAAATGCCAGCTCGGCATGCAAAAAATAAGCCCTCACCTGACCCCAGATCACGAAAAATGGAGACGCTACGAGTATCGGAAAATGGCGCAATTTTGTTTTGTTTTGTTTTTTGCAAAGTTTGGAATTTTTTTTCACCACTTAGGTGAAAAATAACCTAGTCATGTTAGGTGTCTATGAACTCGTACTGACCTGGAGAATCATAATGGCAGGTCAGTTTTAGCATTTAGTGAACCTAGCAAAATAGGCAAGCAAAAAACAAGTGTGCGATTGCACTTTTTTTGCAATTTCACTGCACTTGGAATTTTTTTCCCGTTTTCTAGTACACGACATGCTAAAACCAATGATGTCGTTGAAAAGTACAACTCGTCCCGCAAAAAATAAGCCCTCACATGGCCATATTGACGGAAAAATAAAAAAGTTATGGCTCTGGGAAGGAGGGGAGCGAAAAACGAAAACGGAAAAACGGAAAAAGCTCCGGGGGTGAAGGGGTTAAGGGCAAACTCGGCCAATGGCAAGAAAGCCACCCAATCATCCTGATCGGCAGACACAAAGCATCTTAAATAAGTTTCCAAAGTCTGGTTAGTTCGCTCGGTTTGGCCGTTTGTCTGAGGATGAAATGCGGAAGAAAAAGACAAATCAATGCCCAGCTTAGCACAAAAGGACCGCCAAAACCTAGAAACAAACTGGGAACTTCTATCGGATACAATATTCTCCGGAATGCCATGCAAACGAGCCACATGCTGAAAAAACAACGGAACCAACTCAGAAGAGGAAGGCAACTTAGGCAAAGGTACCAAATGAACCATCTTAGAAAACCGGTCACAGACCACCCAGATAACAGACATCCTCTGGGAAACAGGAAGATCCGAAATAAAATCCATAGAAATATGTGTCCAAGGCCTCTCAGGGACTGGCAAAGGCAAAAGCAACCCACTGGCGCGGGAGCAGCAAGGTTTGGCCCGCGCACAAGTCCCACAGGACTGCACAAAAGAACGCACATCCTGTGACAAAGAAGGCCACCAAAAGGACCTACTAACCAAATCTCTGGTACCAAAAATCCCAGGATGGCCAGCCAACACAGAACAGTGAACCTCAGAAATCACTTTACTAGTCCATCTTTATTTATTTAGTTTATTAGCATCCTGGATAGGACCTGTGCACAGTATATACCGTATGGGAATAAACATACTAGAAATAGGAGGAAACCAATATGGCTAAATAGAGCTGTAAGGGGCGCAATAAGGGACAAAAAGAAAGCATTTAGAGAATTAAAGAAAGTAGGTAGTGAGGAGGCATTAAATAAATACAGAAAATTAAATAAATTCTGTAAAAAGCAAATCAAGGCAGCAAAGATTGAGACAGAGAGACTCATTGCCAGAGAGAGTAAAAATAATCCCAAAATATTCTTTAACTATATAAATAGTAAGAAACTAAAAAATGACAGTGTTGGCCCCCTTAAAAATAGTCTGGGTGAAAAGGTGGATGAGGATGAGGAAAAAGCCAATATGCTAAATGACTTTTTTTCATCAGTATTTACAAAAGAAAATCCCATGGCAGACAAAATGACTGGTGATAAAAATTCCCCATTAAATGTCACCTGCTTAACCCAGCAGGAAGTACGGCGGCGTCTAAAAATCACAAAAATTGACAAATCTCCGGGCCCGGATGGGATACACCCCCGAGTACTGCAGGAACTAAGTACAGTCATTGATAGACCATTATTTTTAATCTTTAAAGAGTCCATAATAACAGGGTCTGTACCACAGGACTGGCGTATAGCAAATGTGGTGCCAATATTCAAAAAAGGGGCAAAAACTGAACTCGGTAATTATAGGCCAGTAAGCTTAACCTCTACTGTGGGTAAAATCCTGGAGGGCATTCTAAGGGATGCTATACAGGAGTATCTGAAGAGGAATAACCTCATGACCCAGTATCAGCACGGGTTTACTAGGGACCGTTCATGTCAGACTAATTTGATCAGCTTCTATGAAGAGGTAAGTTCCGGACTGGACCAAGGGAACCCAGTGGACGTAGTGTATATGGACTTTTCCAAAGCTTTTGATACGGTGCCACACAAAAGGTTGTTACATAAAATGAGAGTAATGGGGATAGGGGAAAATATGTGTAAGTGGGTTGAGAGCTGGCTCAGGGATAGGAAACAAAGGGTGGTTATTAATGGAGCACACTCGGACTGGGTCGCGGTTAGCAGTGGGGTACCACAGGGGTCAGTATTGGGCCCTCTTCTTTTTAACATATTTATTAATGACCTTGTAGGGGGCATTCAGAGTAGAATTTCAATATTTGCAGATGACACTAAACTCTGCAGGGTAATCAATACAGGGGAGGACAATTTTATATTACAGGATGATTTATGTAAACTAGAAGCTTGGGCTGATAAATGGCAAATGAGCTTTAATGGGGATAAATGTAAGGTCATGCACTTGGGTAGAAGTAATAAGATGTATAACTATGTGCTTAATTCTAAAACTCTGGGCAAAACCGTCAATGAAAAAGACCTGGGTGTATGGGTGGATGACAAACTCATATTCAGTGGCCAGTGTCAGGCAGCTGCTACAAAGGCAAATAAAATAATGGGATGTATTAAAAGAGGCATAGATGCTCATGAGGAGAACATAATTTTACCTCTATACAAGTCACTAGTTCGACCACACTTAGAATACTGTGCACAGTTCTGGTCTCCGGTGTATAAGAAAGACATAGCTGAACTGGAGCGGGTGCAGAGAAGAGCGACCAAGGTTATTAGAGGACTGGGGGGTCTGCAATACCAAGATAGGTTATTACACTTGAGGCTATTTAGTTTGGAAAAACGAAGACTAAGGGGTGATCTTATTTTAATGTATAAATATATGAGGGGACAGTACAAAGACCTTTCTGATGATCTTTTTAATCATAGACATGAGACAGGGACAGGGGGGCATCCTCTACGTCTGGAGGAAAGAAGGTTTAAGCATAATAACAGATGCGGATTTTTTACTGTAAGAGCAGTGAGACTATGGAACTCTCTGCCGTATGATGTTGTAATGAGTGATTCATTAATTAAATTTAAGAGGGGACTGGATGCCTTTCTGGAAAAGTATAATGTTACAGGGTATATACACTAGATTCCTTGATAAGGCGTTGATCCAGGGAACTAGTCTGATTGCCGTATGTGGAGTCGGGAAGGAATTTTTTTCCCCATGGTGGAGTTACTCTTTGCCACATGGGTTTTTTTTGCCTTCCTCTGGATCAACATGTTAGGGCATGTTAGGTTAGGCTATGGGTTGAACTAGATGGACTTACAGTCTTCCTTCAACCTTAATAACTATGTAACTATGTAACTATGTAACTATCTGTCAGGAACAAACAGTTTCCCCGCTGGACAGCGATCAGGTTTATCAGCCTGAAACTCCTGAAGAGCCCGTCGCAAATCAGGGGAGATGGCAGAAAGAATCACCCCCTCCTTCAGAATACCAACCGGCTCAAGAATCCCAGGGGAATCAGGCAAGAAACTCCTAGAGAGGGCATCAGCCTTAACATTCTTAGAACCTGGAAGATACAAGACAACAAAATCAAAACGGGAGAAAAACAGGGACCATCGGGCCTGTCTAGGATTCAGCCGTTTGGCAGACTCGAGGTAAATCAGATTCTTATGATCGGTCAAGACCACAATACGGTGCTTGGCCCCCTCAAGCCAATGTCGCCACTCCTCAAATGCCCACTTCATAGCCAACAACTCACGATTGCCGACATCATAATTGCGTTCCACAGGCAAAAACTTTCGAGAAAAGAAGGCACACGGTTTCATCAAGGAACCATCAGAATTCCTCTGAGACAAAACGGCCCCTGCCCCAATCTCAGAAGCGTCAACCTCAACCTGAAAAGGAAGAGAAACATCCCGCTGACGCAACACAGGGGCAGAAGTAAATCGGCGCTTAAGCTCCTGAAAGGCAGAAACGGCCTCAGAGGACCAATTAGCTACATCAGCGCCCTTCCTCGTCAAATCGGTCAGGGGTTTAACCACACTGGAGAAGTTGGCAATGAAACGGCGATAAAAATGAGCAAAGCCCAAAAATTTCTGAAGGCTCTTCACGGATGTGGGCTGGATCCAATCATGAATGGCCTGAACCTTAGCCGGATCCATTTCTATAGATGATGGAGAAAAAATGAAGCCCAAAAAAGAAACCTTCTGTACACCAAAGAGGCACTTAGACCCCTTCACAAACAAGGCATTGTCACGAAGGACCTGAAATACCATCCTAACTTGTTTCACATGAGACTCCCAATCATCTGAAAAAATCAAAATATCATCCAAATATACAATCATGAATTTATCAAGATAATTCCGAAAAATATCATGCATAAAGGACTGAAACACAGATGGGGCATTAGAGAGTCCGAATGGCATCACAAGATACTCAAAATTGCCCTCGGGCATATTAAACGCAGTTTTCCATTCGTCACCCTGCTTAATACGAACCAGATTATATGCCCCTCGAAGGTCAATCTTAGGGTTGAGCGAAACGGGTCGGCAATTTTCAGAAGTCGCCGACTTTTGGCAAAGTCGGGTTTCATGAAACTCGACCCCTGTGTGGGGTCGGCCATGAAGTCGGCGATCTTCTGAATCTGGAATCGGAATTCCGATACCGATTCCCGATATGTTTAAGATATCGGGAATTGGTATCGGAATTCAGATTTAAGTGTAAAATAAAGAATTAAAATAAAAAATATCGCCATACTTACCATCTGATGCGCCCTGGTACTAAGCGGGAACCTTCCTTCCTTAGAATCAGCCATCCAGGACCTTGCGGTGACGTCGCGGTGACGTCGCGGCTTGTGATTGGTCGCGTGGCCACCCATGTGACCGCTCGCGCGACCAATCAAAAGCCGCGACGTCACCGTGACGTCACCGAAGGTCCTGGAAGGGCTGATTCTTAGGAAGGAAGGCTGCCGGAAAGAAGCAGGGCACGTACGAGGGTGAGTATATACCTAATAGGAATATACTCACCCTCGGCTTCTTTCCGGCAGCCTTCCTTCCTAAGAATCAGCCCTTCCAGGACCTTCGGTGACGTCACGGTGACGTCGCGGCTTGTGATTGGTCGCGCGAGCGGTCACATGGGCGGCCGCGCGACCAATCACAAGCCGCGACGTCACCGCGACGTCACAGCAAGGTCCTGGAAGGCTGATTCTAAGGAAGGAAGGTTCCCGCTTAGTACCAGGGCGCATCAGATGGTAAGTATGGCGATATTTTTTATTTTAATTCTTTATTTTACACTTAAATATGGATCCCAGGGCCTGAAGGAGAGTTTCCGCTCCTTCAGACCCTGGGAACCATTGGAAACCCAATGCACTGCATTGGGTTTCGCGTTTCGGCCGACCCCGACCCCGACTTTTTTATAGGATCGGCCGATTTCACTCGACCCGACTTTTGAAAAAGTCGCGTTTCGTGAAACCCGACCCGATCCTATAAATGTAAAGGTCGCTCAACCCTAGTCAATCTTAGTAAACCAACTAGCCCCCTTAATTCTGGCTAACAAATCAGAAAGCAAAGGCAAAGGGTATTGGAATTTGACCGTGATCTTATTCAAGAGGCGATAATCAATACAGGGTCTCAAGGAGCCATCCTTCTTGGCAACAAAAAAACCCCCTGCTCCTAATGGAGAAGAAGATGGCCGAATATGCCCCTTCTCCAAAGACTCCCTTACATAGCTCCGCATGGCGGCATGTTCAGGCACAGACAGGTTGAAAAGTCGGCCCTTAGGAAACTTACAGCCTGGAATCAAATCAATAGCACAATCACAGTCCCTATGCGGTGGAAGGGAACTGGACTTGGGCTCATCGAAAACATCCTGGAAATCTGACAGAAACTCAGGAATTTCAGAAGAGGGGGAGGAGGAAATTGACATCAGAGGAACGTCATCGTGAACCCCCTGACAACCCCAACTAGTCACAGACATAGATTTCCAATCCAACACCGGATTATGTACCTGTAACCATGGAAACCCCAGCACAACAGCATCATGCAAATTATGTAACACCAGGAAGCGACAATCTTCCTGATGGGCTGGCACCATGCACATGGTTAACTGTGTCCAAAACTGAGGTTTATTTTTAGCCAATGGTGTAGCATCAATCCCCCTCAAAGGGATAGGACTCCGCAAAGGCTGTAAGGAAAAACCACAACATCTGGCAAATTCTAAGTCCATTAAATTTAAAGTGGCGCCTGAATCCACAAATGCCATGACAGAGAATGACGATAATGAGCAGATGAGGGTCACAGATAACAGAAATTTAGGTTGTACAGTACTGATAGTAACGGAATTAGCGATTCTCTTGGCACGCTGGAGGGCAATCAGAAATAACATGAGCAGAATCGCCGCAGTAAAAGCACAACCTATTCTGACGTCTAAATCCTTGGCGTTCCGCTCTAGACACAATCCTATCACACTGCATAGGCTCATGACTCCGCTCGGAAGACAACGCCATAGTGTGCACAACTCTGCGCTCACGCAAGCGCCGATCAATTTGAATGGCCAGAGACACAGAATCACTCAGACCTGCAGGCGTGGGGAACCCCACCATAACATCTTTAATAGATTCAGAAAGACCCTTTCTGAAAATTGCCGCCAAAGCATCCTCATTCCACTTAGTAAGCACAGACCATTTTCTGAATTTCTGGCAATATGACTCTGCCGCTTCTTGACCCTGACACAGGGCCAAAAGTGTTTTCTCAGCATGCTCTACAGAGTTAGGTTCATCATACAATAACCCAAGCGCCTGAAAAAAGGTGTCTACATTAAGCAAGGCCGGATTCCCAGATTCCTGGGAAAATGCCCAATCCTGCGGGTCACCACGCAACAGAGAAATGACAATTTTTACCTGCTGGATGGGATCACCAAAGGAACGGGGCTTAAGAGCAAAAAATAGTTTACAGTTATTTTTAAAGCTCAAAAATTTGGACCTGTCCCCGAAGAACAGGTCGGGGGTAGGAATTCTAGGCTCTAAAACAGGAGTCTGCACGATATAATCAGAAATACCCTGTACTCTAGCAGCAAGTTGATCCACCCGAGAAGCAAGTCCCTGAACATCCATGTCAATGCCTAACTCCTGAGCCACCCAGAAGTGAAGAGGGAAAAAAAAACACAACAGAGTACAGAAAAAAAAATGGCTCAGCACTTTCTTTCCCTTCTTTTGAGATGCGGTTAACTCATTGTTGGCCAGTTGTACTGTTATGAACTGGTGGCCTAGAAGCAGCATGGACAAGCTCTGGAGTAGGTGGCCACTATACTGACCGCAGACCCTGAACTTAACACATCAACTAGAAGTAGCCGTGGGTAGTGTTGAGCGATACCGTCCGATACTTGAAAGTATCGGTATCGGAAAGTATCGGCCGATACCGGCAAAGTATCGGATCCAATCCGATACCGATACCCGATACCAATACAAGTCAATGGGACTCAAGTATCGGACGGTATCCCTGATGGTTCCCAGGGTCTGAAGGAGAGGAAACTCTCCTTCAGGCCCTGGGATCCATATTAATGTGTAAAAGAAAGAATTAAAATAAAAAATATTGCTATACTCACCTCACCGAGGGAACCGGCAGCGTTCTTTGCTTAAAATTCGCGCGTTTACTTCCTTACGTGAAGTCCCGGCTTGTGATTGGTCGCGTGCCGCCCATGTGGCCGAGACGCGACCAATCACAGCAAGCCGTGACGTAATTTCAGGTCCTTTAGGATTTTAAAATTACGTTCTGGCTTGTGATTGGTCGCGTCGCGGTCACATGGGCGACGCGACCAATCACAAGCCGTGACGTCACGGGAGGCTGGACACGCGCGCATTTTAAAATGCGCGCGTGTCCAGCCTCCTGTGACGTCACGGCTTGTGATTGGTCGCGTCGCCCATGTGACCGCGACGCGACCAATCACAAGCCAGAACGTAATTTTAAAATCCTGAAGGACCTGAAATTACGTCACGGCTTGCTGTGATTGGTTGCGTCGCGGCCACATGGGCGACGCGACCAATCACAAGCCGTGACGTAATTTTAAAAATGCGCGCGTTTCCTGCCTCCTGTGACGTCACGGCTTGTGATTGGTCGCGTCGCCCATGTGACCGCGACGCGACCAATCACAAAGCCGGAGCGTAATTTTAAAATACTGAATGCCTAGAAGGACCTGAAAATAACGTCACGGCTTGCTGTGATTGGTCGCGTCGCGGCCACATGGGCGGCACGCGACCAATCACAAGCCGTGACGTCACGGAAGGAAGGAAACGCGCGCATTTTAAGCAAAGAACGCTGCCGGTTCCCTCGGTGAGGTCCAGGCTGCGTCGGAGAGGTGAGTATAGCAATATTTTTTATTTTAATTCTTTCTTTTACACATTAATGTTGTTTCGATACCGATACCCGATACCACAAAAGTATCGGATCTCGGTATCGGAATTCCGATACAGCAAATATCGGCCGATACCCGATACTTGCGGTATCGGAATGCTCAACACTAGCCGTGGGATGTTCCTGTCACTCCCTAGACACCTCATCACGGCCGGAGGACTAATTACACCTAAAGAAAGAAACAGGAATACTATCTTGCCTCAGAGAAAATTCCCAAAGGAAAGGCAGCCTCCCACAAATATTGACTGTGAGAGGAGGGGGAAATTACAAACGCAGACTGAAAACAGAATTTAGCAAAGGAGGCCAGCAAAGGAGACCACGCTACCTAGAAAGAAAAGAAAGGAAAGAGTACTGTGCGGTCAGTATAAAAAATACTACAAAATCCACCACAGAGAATACAAAAATCTCCACACCTAACTAAAGGCATGGAGGGTAACTCTGTGACTCCAGAGCTTCCAACTTGGCTGAGTAAATCTTAACACAGACAAAGCTGGACAAGAAAAAACATAGCAATTCACAGAACTATTAAGTCCACTGCAGGACTTATCTTTGATGATTTGGACAATCCAGAAGGAGAAACCAAGCAGAGATGTGGATCCCTAGAAAACAATGGACAACTGGCACTCAATAAAGGAAGGAGCCAGACTAAATAGCCCCAAAGTGGAAGCAGCTGATGACTGTTGTGAAGGACAAACAGCAGCACGACCACTTATAACCACCAGAGGGAGCCTAAGAGCAGAACCCACAACAGAATTCACAACAGGGGAGTGATGGTACGCCTGATTGCACTAACGGAGTTCACCTGACCAGGTAACACACACCCACAATACACTTCACACTCCGGCCACCAGGGGGGTGGTTTTATCTATTAGACCACTCCCCACACTTGGGTAAAACTGGGGGGTTGGACAGGAAGTCAGGGAGAAAGGGGCTGGGAAGAGCTCAAGAGAGGACCTGTCAGAGGTGGGATCCTGACAGAGGCCTAGAAAACAGAAAGAACGTTACGGAGCCGTGCCTGTGCTTTCAGCGGCAGTCTCCTTGGAAAGGACAAGAAGCGAGGGGTATTGTGAAGGAGTGAGGAACGGGAATACAGCGCAGAGGAGATAGGACCAGAAGGAGTCGTGCTGTAAGATTGAGGCAACATCCTTCTGAGGCGCAAACAGTCGGTGGCCGGAACGCCGAGCAAGTAAGAGACTCTAAGCATTACTTCAAACCACGGCAGGACAGCCAATTATAGGTTGGCTGTCTCACCTAAATCACCTAAGCAGACAACAGAGGCAGCTGTGGGAGAGGGGTGACTCTAGGGTTCCGGAAGAACTCCAGGCCTACCCCGTCATACGGGTGCGTCCTAACCATATCATCTGGGGGACGGAGAGAACGAACATCAGAGACAGACACAACAGTTGTGAGGACTATCCCGGGGTGCTCAGCAGGGAAGGACTACAACACCCTGGCGCTAGAAGGTAGACACTGATTCCCACCTGTTAAGGGAACTCCGGATGTGCCTTCGGACCGGCCGATCTCAGACAGCCTTGTTAACAGTGCTCTGGATTGAGTATCTCGAGACCTTCAGTGAAGAGGTAAAGAGACTGCAACTCTGTGTCCTTGTTATTCATCGCGACCTGCACCACACCACAACATCATCACTCTCAACTTTCACTGGACGCCCCTCAGCAGGGTCACGGACCGGGTCTAGCCACCGTGACAACCCCAGAACTGAGACAGAGAGGCCCGGTACCGGGTACCCCTCGGCCCTGCGGCAGTGGGGGCGCTCCAACTTGGCGTCACGAACAGGATCTACTTAAGCCTGAAGAATCAGGTCATGTGTGCCTTGGAACTGTGATTTATTGTGCTTGGACTGTGACTTATTGCAAAGACTGTGCATTGCTATTGCCGCCAAGAGTTCCCGCCACAATTCGCCATCGTCGCGCATGGAGGGAGGAGCCTTAGCTTTGTGGGCGGAACCGGTCAAAAGAAGAACGGAACGAGAAAGCGCGGTAAAGTGCCAACCCCGGAAGAGGAACTCCGACCTCCAGCAGGTTAGTGGGAGGAAGGGACAGCCATGTCTGAGTCGGGAGGAGCGGGGGCGGCGGTGCAGCCGTGGACACAGGGGCAGCTCCGGTCCCCGCAGCGGACGCAGGCGCGGCCCTAATACCACCACCGGTTGTCACAGAACCCGCTGCCCCCATCAGCCAGCCGGACACTGCCACTACCACCAAGGCCATAATGCCCTTCTCTATGCTGTACCTGCCCGGAGCGGCCTGGCTCCCGCGATACTCCGGGGAGTCGCATACATTCACTGACTTTAAAGAAGGGATCTGCAGGCTGCTCGAGTTCTATCCCCTGACAGAGCCTCAGAAGGTTCATATGATAATCGGCCAACTCTTTGGGGCGGTTCTGAGAGAAGTGAAGTCCTGGCCCGCTGCGGATAAGGGAACTGCACAGCAGGTTTTTGCAAAGCTTAAAGCCACCTTCGATACCCGTACTGCTACAGAAATTAAATTGACTTTCTATGGGTGCAAACAGAGACCGCAGGATAGCTTACGGGACTATGCCCTAAATCTCCAGAAAGGCGCTGCGGGCCATTAAGCAGAGTGACCCCGGCAGCATGCAGGATGAGGATAAACTCCTGAAAGAACGGTTCATTGAGGGGCTCCTGTGCAGTCACCAAAGGGGCCAATTGCACTTCCTGGCCATGCAGAATCCAGACTTGACTTTTGCGCAATTCAAGGATAAAGCTATCCAGGTGCTGCAGGAGCGACAGCCCAGCCGTGCAATGCCAGCCAGGCGTCCCGCTCTCACATACCACCAAGAGGTGGCGTCGGATGCCCCAGTCGCCGCCGAGGCCGATGCCCAGAGCCTAGAGGACGGCTCCCCTGCAGGACTCTGCCTCCAGATGCAGGAGCTGACCAAGAGCATTGCTGCCCTAGCCCGGACTGTTCAGTCCCTACAGGAGGCCAAGGAGAAGATCCAGCTGGCCTCCAGACCAGAGGATGTTCCCTGGATGCGACAGAGGAGGACTCCGCCGACCAGAGGCCGGGACGACGATCGCTTCCATCGGGACGGACGACCTATCTGCCGCCGCTGTCACCAGGTGGGCCACCTTGCAAGGTACTGTCCTTTAAACGAGCAACCCCTGGGGCAAAGGGCCAACCCCCAGGAGTAGGATGATCAGGCCCGCAGCATTGGAGAGCCAAATACGTTGAAGGGCGACCAGTTCGTCCTGTTGTGATCGACGGTATCACCATGAACGCTCTGCTGGACACCGGTTCTCAGGTGACAACTATGCCTTACGTGCTTTATAAACGGTATTGGGAGGACACTGATATTACTTGTGGCCCCGATGATGATTTCACCATAATAGCCAGTAATGGTCAGCCATTGCCACAAGTGGGGTATAAAGAGGTCACCATCAAGGTGGGGCGGGTGGAATTGAAGGCCCAGGGGATTGTAATTGTTGATATTGACCGCCGTGAATGTAATCCCATGATGACTATCGGTAACAATGTTATAGAAAATTGTCTTGCTGAAGTTATTGTCTTGTTACAACAGGTAGCAGAAACCGCTGGCTACAGTGAACAACGCGCCCTGCAAAAAGAAATCAGAGCTCTGATGCAGAGACAGCAGGTAGAGCTGACTGGTGGTGAAATTGGTCGTGTCACTGTGAGTGATTCAAACCCTATCGCGATACCTCCCAGAAGTGAGATGTTGATATGGTGTCGGGCAGCCATAGGCCTCAGGGGTAAGGACTACCAGGCTCTGGTAGAACCCGTATATTCAGACAATAGGCCTACTCTCCTAACAGCCAGGGGGGTGGTCGACGTCCGCCAGGGGAGGGTGCCAGTACGTGTCCTTAATTGTGGGGAGGAAGAGGTCCATCTCACCAAGTATGCCACGCTCGCCAAACTGTTCGCTGTCAATAATAGTGTGATACAGACACCTGGACCCTTGGCCCCGTCTGACCTGGCGGAGGATAACGGTTCTGCAGGGCACTCGAAAGATTGGTGTCGGGAATTGCATGTGGGCACTGACTCTACCCCATCCCACCAGAAACAGGGGGCCTACAGGGTGGTCCACGAGTACGAGCGGGTATTTAGCGAACACCCCTTAGATTTTGGACTGGTGAAAGGGATCCAACATCATATCCCCACAGGAGATCATCGGCCCATAAAAGAGAGATACCGCCCTGTACCCCCAGCTCATTACCAGTGTGCCAAGGACATGTTACGAGAAATAAAGGAGGCTGGGGTGGTGAGAGACAGTTGTAGCCCCTGGGCAGCTCCCTTAGTCCTTGTTAAAAAGAAAGATGGCACGATGAGGATGTGTGTTGATTACAGGCAATTGAATCGCATTACACATAAGGATGCATACCCACTGCCCAGGATAGAGGAGTCTCTGGCTGCCTTAAACTCTGCTAACTATTTCTCTACCTTAGATCTCACCAGTGGGTACTGGCAGGTTCCCGTGGCGGAGGCGGACAAAGAGAAAACGGCCTTCACAACACCGATGGGTCTCTGCGAATTCAATTACATGCCCTTCGGATTGTGCAATGCCCCGGGGATGTTCCAGAGGATGATGGAGTGCTGTCTGGGGCACAAGAACTTTGAAACCGTACTGCTGTATTTGGATGATGTCATTGTCTTCTCTAAGACCTACGAAGACCATCTGAAGCACCTGGCTGAGGTGTTTGAAGCTCTGTCCAATTTTGGCTTAAAGGTGAAACCGTCCAAATGCCATCTGTTGAAACCCAAAGTGCAGTACCTGGGCCATGTGGTGAGTGCTGAAGGAGTGGCCCCAGACCCCGACAAGGTCACAGTGATCCAGGACTGGCCGAAGCCCAGCAACCTCCACGAAGTCCGGCAGTTCCTCGGGCTGGTAGGCTATTACCGAAGGTTCATTAAGGACTTCACCAAGAAGGCCGCGCCCTTGCAAGACCTGTTGGTGGGCCAATCAAAGAAGACCAAGGGGAAGAATGCCCCATTTGATTGGAACGAGGGGCTGGAAGGATCCTTCACTTGTTTGAAGTCGGCACTGACGGGAGAAGAGGTACTGGCCTACCCCGAATACGACCAACCGTTTGTGCTGTATACGGATGCCAGCAATGTAGGATTGGGAGCAGTGCTGTCCCAGGTCCAGAAAGGCAAGGAGAGGGTGATCGCTTACGCCAGCAGGAAGCTTCGTCCCACGGAAAGGAACCCTGACAACTACAGTTCCTTTAAACTGGAGTTCCTTGCCATCGTCTGGGCAGTGACAGAGAGGTTCAAACACTACCTGGCCTAGGCGAAATTCACCGTCTTCACGGATAACAATCCGCTGACGCACTTGGATACAGCCAAGCTCGGGGCCTTGGAACAGCGGTGGATGGCCCGGCTGTCCAACTACGACTTCACCATCAAGTACCGGGCAGGACGCAAGAATGTGAATGCCGATGCCTTGTCCCGGATGCCCAATTTGCCAGAAACGGGGGAGGACCCGGAGGCACTTGAAGAGGTAGAGCTGCCCGCATTCCATCGCCCCAAAGTCGCTCAGTACTCCCATCATGTGAAGAACAGGCACAAGAACCAACAGGATGCCACGCTGAATCCCCTGCCCCATCACGGATGGGCGGAGACCCAGGATGGTGACCCCGCGGTCCGTCGGGTGAAAGAGCTCTTGACGCAGGCAGGGTTGCATCCCAGCCCAGATGATCCACAGGAGACACGACAGCTGTGGAAGGGGAGAAGCAAACTGTTTATTCACGATGGTAAGCTGTGCCGGAGGAGCATCGACCCACATACTCATGAATTGGTATGGCAGATAGTGGTGCCAAGGCGAGATGCACCCATGGTTCTGGGAGCCTACCACGATGGAGCCGGACACTTCGGATGGAGAAAGCTGGAGAGGCTACTCCGAGGGAGGTTCTATTGGATTGGCATGAAGAGAGCCATTGAGAAGTGGTGTCGGGAGTGCGGTCCATGTAGCCTACGCAGGAAGGACCGTGACAGCCAACGGGCTCCCTTGCAGCCCATCATCACCAAACGGCCGCTCGAACTGGTCACGCTGGATCATGTGAAGCTGACACCTAGCCGGTCAGGCTATATCTTTGCTCTTACCATCGTAGATCACTACTCCAGATTTTTGGTGGTTGTACCTGTCAAGGATCTAACGGCCAGGACGGCTGCCAAGGCCTTCCAGCATTACTTTTGTAGGCCCCATGGGTACCCGGAGAAGGTACTGACCGATCAGGGACCAGCATTCGAAGCAGAGGTGTTCCAAGAGTTCTGCCATCTGTACGGGTGTAAGAAGATCAGAACCACACCGTGCCATCCCCAAACCAACGGGATGTGTGAAAAGATGAAACAAGTGGTGATCGACTTACTGAAGACCTTGCCCGTAGAGGAACGGAACCTGTGGCCAACAAAGTTGCCTGACTTGGTGGACATATACAATCACATCCCAGTAAATTCCACCAACTGCACTCCAGCATACCTGATGCGAGGAAGATCTAGCAAGTTACCCATTGACCTGGACATGGGGGTTCTAGTCTCCGAAGATACCTCGCCGGATGCAGATTGGGATGCAGAAAGGCAGCGAAGGTACCGCAAAGTACAGGAATGCATGGAAAGAAGTCTCGCCCAGTCTAGGCAAAAACAAGAAAGAGACTACAACCAGCACGCTCCTGCGATTCCCTTGTCACCCGGTGAGCAAGTACTCAAACGAAAGAGGAGGCTACACAAACTTGACGACCAATGGGAAGTGGAACCGTATACCATCCTGCCATCCGATTTCGACAACACGAAGGTTTGTCTCATCAGCAAGGATGGAGGGGAGACCTCGACGGCGATATCCAGGGACCACCTTAAAGTCTGCCCCGATAAGTTGAGAGAGAGGGAAACGGATCCAGGAACCTCCCCACCTGTAGAAGAGGAGAAGATGATACACACTGTTCTTGGTGATTTTCCCCAGTCCTGGACTCAGATAAATCAGGCCATCGTGGTACCTGTTCTAACGTTCCGCCAGCCGAACCCACCAGAACTAATTGTGGTACCAGATCATCCAGGCCCGCAATCTCAGCAGACCCTACCTGAAGATGCCATACCAACTGTTGAACCGGCAAATCCTCCCTCTGCTATTGGCGAATCTGCCGTACCCACTGTTGGTAGCAGCAGCCCTGAGAGCTCCAGCATGCCAGTGCTACCCAGACTCACTAGAAGCGTAGTTAGAAGACAGTGCACTACACCAGCGGTAGCAAGCGTAGCGGGCCCTGTTAGGCCAATAGCAACCCCTGCACTGCGGAGATCGACACGTAGCACCAAGAATCAAACTCCACTCCGCTACAAAACTTGGAGGTATTAATGAGGGCTGCTATTTAGTTGAAAATGTTTGTGTGCATATCTTTTGTTACAGGTTTAAAAATGGACAACGGAGTAATGGACAGTGAATTGCTCCAAAAACTTCCAAAAGGGGACCCCTTTGTTTACCCGGGGTCCCCGCTGTTTCAACCACTGGACTGGGAGTCATAAACTGTGCATGACCCAAGATTTGCCTAACGTTCAAGTGTCCTCACCTCCCATAAAGGGAAGCATTGTTATATAGTTGCTGGTTCATAGCATTTACTTGTTTATAGTGCTTCAAAGTTTGGTGTGTTTCTTGCTAACATGTAATGTTATTTTTCTTTTCCCAGTCCGGGAGTACTGGATTTAACCGGGGGGGAGTGCAGCGCCCCAGAGTCCTGGTCATTGCAGTACTGTTGCTCTGCCACTAAGGGGAGTGATGGTACATCTGATTGCACTAACGGAGTTCACCTGACCAGGTAACACACACCCACAATACACTTCACACTCCGGCCATCAGGGGGGGTGGTTCTATCTATTAGACCACTCCCCACACTTGGGTAAAACTGGGGGTTGGACAGGAAGTCAGGGAGAAAGGAGCTGGGAAGAGCTTGAGAGAGGACCTGTCAGAGGTGGGATCCTGACAGAGGCCTAGAAAACAGAAAGAACGTTACGGAGCCGTGCCTGTGCTTTCAGCGGCAGTCTCCTAGGAAAGGACAAGAAGCGAGGGGTATTGTGAAGGAGTGAGGAACGGGAATACAGCGCAGAGGAGATAGGACCAGAAGGAGTCGTGCTGTAAGATCGAGGCAACATCCTTCTGAGGCGCAAACAGTCGGTGGCCGGAACGCCGAGCAAGTAAGAGACTCTAAGCATTACTTCAAACCACGGCAGGACAGCCAATTATAGGTTGGCTGTCTCACCTAAATCACCTAAGCAGACAATGGAGGCAGCTGTGGGAGAGGGGCGACTCTAGGGTCCCGGAAGAACTCCAGGCCTACCCCGTCATACGGGTGCATCCTAACCATATCATCTGGGGGACGGAGAGAACGAACATCAGAGACAGACACAACAGTTGTGAGGACTATCCCGGGGTGCTCAGCAGGGAAGGACTACAACACCCAGGCGCTAGAAGGTAGACACTGATTCCCACCTGTTAAGGGAACTCCGGATGTGCCTTCAGACCGGCCAGTCTCAGGCAGCCTTGTTAACAGTGCTCTGGATTGAGTATCTCGAGACCTTCAGTGAAGAGGTAAAGAGACTGCAACTCTGTGTCCTTGTTATTCATCGCGACCTGCACCACACCACAACATCATCACTCTCAACTTTCACTGGACGCCCCTCAGCAGGGTCACGGACCAGGTCTAGCCACCGTGACAACCCCAGAACTGAGACAGAGAGGCCCGGTACCGGGTACCCCTCGGCCCTACGGCAGTGGGGGCGCTCCATCTAAGTGACCCTAAACTTTGGAACGGTAGTGTATATATATATATTCTATTCTAACCTGTCAGTGTGATTTTACTGTATGCGGCACTTGAATTGCCGGCTTTTCAAAGAATCTAGAGATATAGTTCTACAGGAAGTAGTTTTTTTTCCTCTGGGGGCACTCAACTTTATTAGCATGCACAAAAAGACACAAGCTAGCCCCCAAATACTTGTTTATAATATCTTCCAGACATGTTTTGTTTATGTAGGGCATACCAATGTTGTCAGAGTATTACTCCACTTTTACAAACTGACAATAAAACATTCTAAACTGCACTTAAAATGGATTTGACTGGAAAAAATATTACTATTACTATACTACTTGTATATAAGGCAAAATAAATAAGACAAAAAAAATTGCTCCACACCTTGGGCTATGTTGACACGTAGTATTTTTCTGTGTTTTTGCAAATTTACATTGCTTTCAATGGTGAAAAAAACATTCTACAGGAAATGTAATTTTATCATTTTAATACCGTATCTGTCCATGTGTGTGAGATCATCATCCGGAGGTGTATAGAAGTCTGGCCCAATCCAGCATTTGTTCATTTTGATAAGAGTAAGCCTTTCAGCATTTTTAGTTGACAGGCGGATGCGCTTATCGGTTATAATACCTCATGTCTAGCTTGGATACCCAATAGCTGTAAGGCACAGGGGAATCACAGAGGACGCTTGTACTTGTCAGAGTACCCCGTGCATCAGGGCCTGGTCAATGGGAGGGTCTGAGAAAATGGTCCCAGACCTTTGATAGTGTTCCCCTGCCTCTGCTGCATCTGATGTGTGTCTCCCTAATCTCCACTCCTTGCTTGTCCAAGGAACTGTGACCTCTGCTGCCAGCATTGTCAGATGAGAATTTTATTAATAATTCTTTAACTAGGGCCCATCCAGGTTGAAAAGAAGAGGTGAGGCTGGACTGTGTAGCATCACCCAGTATAGTTTCTTGCTCCATCTCAACTTGTTCTGCAAAACCTCCTCTTTAATTGTGAGCAGTGAGCGTTTCAGTAGAAGGACAAGTGGGATTGTGATGCTGATTATGGCATCATTGCTGCACCAACTTGGCAAAGACCTCAAAGTGTTGCTTTACCCATTTTAAATTACGTATGATATTGTCAAGACTCTGAACATTTTTTACCTTTTGTGCATTACTGCCATTTTCCAAGATGGCGTCTTTGGTCTCATGTGCACTGTGTCTTCCTGCTATATAACTCCACCCCAGCCTTCAGTCTGTGCTAGAGTATTCTGCCTTGCATCCAGCTCCTGACCTCTGATTACTCCCTGGCTATACACCTGCTCTTGTGAACCTGTGTGGTGATCCTGCTTCTCTGCTCTGAGTTCCTGCTGCATACACAAGTTTCCAGTAATCCTCCTTCATCTGCTGTTCGTGTTTACTTCCATCTGCATTTGCTGGACATGTAAGCTGTTTCTACTTTGCAATAACCTGAGACTACTAACCAGTAGGGTTGAGCGAAACGGATCGTTCATTTTCATAAGTCGCCGACTTTTGGCAAAGTCGGCGTCTCATGAAACTGAGCCGATCCCTGTGTGGGGTCTGCCATGCGGTACGCGACTTTCGTGCCAAAGTAGCGTTTCAATGACGCTAAAAGCGCCATTTCTCAGCCAATGAAGGTGGACGCAGAGTGTGGGCAGCGTGATGACATAGATCTCAGTCCCCACCATCTTAGAGAAGGGCATTGCAGTGATTGGCTTGCTTTCTGCGGCGTCACAGGGGCTATAAAGGGGCGTTCCCGCCGACCGCCATCTTACTGCTGCTGATCTGAGCGTAGGGAGAGGTTGCTGCAGCTTCTTCGGAAGCAGGGATAGTGATAGGCAGGGTACATAAAGCTACAAACCGCTTGTGCTGTAGCGATTTCCACTGTCCAACACCACCTTTTGATTGCAGGGACAGTGGAAGCTACATTTTTTTTTTCCTCAGCGCTGTAGCTCATTGGGCTGCACTAGAAGGCTCCCTGACCCTGATAGCTGCGTTGCTGTGCCTGTGTGTACGCCGCTGTGCAAACCAACTGCTTTTTTCAAAGCACAAATCCTGTTTTTCCTTCCATTCTGCACAGCTATCTTGTGTGTTTGTCCACACTTTTGTGTGCAGCAGTCCTTTTTATAGCTGCCTGCCATACTTTTCTGAGATAACTGCAGGGAGATAAATATTGGCAAGTCTGCCTCCGTGCCATTGCTGTGTGTGGCATCTGTCTCTCATTGTGTGGCACCGAAAACACTGTGTAATACTTGGCCATTTTTTTTTTTTTTGGGTACATTCTCCCTTTTCCAAAAAAAAAATTAGTGGGAGATAAATATTGGCAAGTCTGCCTCCGTGCCATTGCTGTGTGTGGCATCTGTCTCTCATTGTGTGGCACCGAAAACACTGTGTAATACTTGGCCATTTTTTTTTTGGGGGGGTACATTCTCCCTATTCCAAAAAAAAAATTAGTGGGAGATAAATATTGGCAAGTCTGCCTCCGTGCCATTGCTGTGTGTGGTATCTGTCTCTCATTGTGTGCCACCGAAAACACTGTGTAATACTTGGCAATTTTTTTTTTTTCTAAATTCTCCCTTTTCCCCAAAAAAAATTAGTGGGAGATAAATATTGGCAAGTCTGCCTCCGTGCCATTGCTGTGTGTGGCATCTGTCTCTCATTGTGTGGCACCGAAAACACTGTGTAATACTTGGCCATTTATTTTTTTTGGGTACATTCTCCCTTTTCCAAAAAAAAAATTAGTGGGAGGTAAATATTGGCAAGTCTGCCTCCGTGCCATTGCTGTGTGTGGTATCTGTCTCTCATTGTGTGCCACCGAAAACACTGTGTAATATTTGGCCATTTTTTTTTTTTCTAAATTCTCCCTTTTCCAAAAAAAAAAATTAGTGGGAGATAAATATTGGCAAGTCTGCCTCTGTGCCATTGCTGTGTGTGGCATCTGTCTCTCATTGTGTGGCACCGAAAACACTGTGTAATACTTGGCCATTTTTTTTTTTTGGGGGTATATTCTCCCTTTTCCCCAAAAAAAATTAGTGGGAGATAAATATTGGCAAGTCTGCCTCCGTGCCATTGCTGTGTGTGGTATCTGTCTCTCATTGTGTGCCACCGAAAACACTGTGTAATACTTGGCAATTTTTTTTTTTTTGCTAAATTCTCCCTTTTCCCAAAAAAAAATTAGTGGGAGATAAATATTGGCAAGTCTGCCTCCGTGCCATTGCTGTGTGTGGCATCTGTCTCTCATTGAGTGGCACCGAAAACTGTGTAATACTTGCCCATTTTTTTTTTTTGGGGGTACATTCTCCCTTTTCCAAAAAAAAAATTAGTGGGAGATAAATATTGGCAAGTCTGCCTCCGTGCCATTGCTGTGTGTGGTATCTGTCTCTCATTGTGTGCCACCGAAAACACTGTGTAATATTTGGCCATTTTTTTTTTTTTGCTAAATTCTCCCTTTTCCCCAAAAAAAATTAGTGGGAGATAAATATTGGCAAGTCTGCCTCTGTGCCATTGCTGTGTGTGGCATCTGTCTCTCATTGTGTGGCACCGAAAACACTGTGTAATACTTGGCCATTTTTTTTTGGGGGGGGGTACATTCTCCCTTTTCCAAAAAAAAAAATTAGTGGGAGATAAATATTGGCAAGTCTGCCTCCGTGCCATTGCTGTGTGTGGTATCTGTCTCTCATTGTGTGCCACCGAAAACACTGTGTAATACTTGGCCATTTTTTTTTTTTGCTAAATTCTCCCTTTTCTAAAAAAAAAATTAGTGGGAGATAAATATTGGCAAGTCTGCCTCTGTGCCATTGCTGTGTGTGGCATCTGTCTCTCATTGTGTGGCACCGAAAACACTGTGTAATACTTGGCCATTTTTTTTTTTTGGGGGGGGGTACATTCTCCCTTTTCCCCCAAAAAAATTAGTGGGAGATAAATATTGGCAAGTCTGCCTCTGTGCCATTGCTGTGTGTGGCATCTGTCTCTCATTGTGTGCCACCGAAAACCACTGTGTAATACTGGGCCTTTTTTTTTTTAGGGTAAATTCTCCCAGAAAAAAAAAAAAAATTGTGGGAGATTAAGATTGGCATTTCTGCTTGAGTGCTTGTCCTGTGTGTGCCATCTGTCTCAAATTATTGGGGCACAGAAAACCTAGTGTGTAACATTGGGCCTGATTTTCCTTTCAGTGTCAGGCACCTATAAAGGTATATATAAATCCAACAGAAGTTTGAGTTCACCTGATAAGTTGTTTTACAGTAACAAATAGCGTTACTTTGGTTACGTTTTGCAAATAATGAGGAAGTCTAGTGGAAGAGGTCGTGGCCGTGGGTGGTCATTGTCAGCTGGTAATGATGGTAGTGGTGGTGGAGCATCAGGTGGTCGTGGTAAAAGCAGTACAGCACCTAAGTCTCGAGTTGTTGAGCCAGGTTCGTTGTCTGGCTACACAAGGCCTCGAACGCTCTCTTTTCTGGGAGTAGGAAAACCACTTTTGAAGCCGGAGCAGGAGGAACAAGTATTGGCTTTCATTGCTGACTCTGCCTCTAACTCTTTCGCCTCCTCCTCGGAAAGTGCCAAATGTCAGAGCAGTGCATCATCAGTGGATGCTCCTGGTCAGGAACAAGTCGCTTCCTTGTGTCCTTCACTAAAAACAACAGTTAAGGATGCGTCATTCGACACAACAGGTTACTCCATGGAGCTCTTTACACATACCGTTCCTGGGTTAGACAGTGAAACAGTTAACAGGCCATGCCCATTAGAAGTTGAATTGGACATGGAGTGCACAGATGCACAGCCACAGCCAGATTACTATGCTGTTCCTTTGACTCAGACCAGAACATTGCCCTCGCAGTGTACTGAGGCAGAATCAAACCCAGCGGAGACTATGGTGCCCCGTCACGAACGCTATACCACCGGCTTACACGATGACACAGATGAAATTGCACACGACATAGAAGAGGAGGTCATAGATGACCCAGTTGTGGACCCCGATTGGCAGCCATTGGGGGAACAGGGTGCAGGCGGCAGTAGTTCTGAAGCGGAGGAGGAGGAGCCGCAGCAGGCATCAACATCACAACAGGTTCCATCTACCGGGCCCGTATCTGGCCAAAAACACGTGGCAAAACCAAAACCAGTTGGAGGACAGCGTGGCCATCCGGTTAAAGAAGCTCAGTCTGCAATGCCTGAAAAGGTATCCGATAGTAGAAAGAGTGCAGTCTGGCATTTTTTTAAACAACATCCAAATGATCAGCGCAAAGTCATCTGTCAAAAATGTTCAACTACCTTAAGCAGAGGTCAGAATCTTAAAAGTCTAAATACAAGTTGCATGCATAGACATTTATCCACCATGCATTTGCAAGCCTGGACTAACTACCAAACGTCCCTAAAGGTTGCAGCACCCTCGGCCAATGAAGCTAGTCAGCAACGCTACATCCCTTCCCTCCCTGTAAGCCCACCATTTCCCGCGCCACCTGCAGTATCTGTGCAGCTTTCGTCGCCAGGCCAAAGCAGTCAGGGAATCACCAGGTTAGTAGTAGGAAACACTGCATGTAGGGCACCGGCAAGAATACCATCTCCAACCCTCTCTCACTCACCCATGTCCACCGGCACCACCGCTAGTTCCACGATCTCCAGCTCTCCAGTCCAGCTCACCCTACATGAGACTCTTGTTAGGAAAAGGAAGTACTCATCCTCGCATCCGCGTACACAGGGTTTGAACGCCCACATTGCTAGACTAATCTCATTAGAGATGATGCCCTACCGGTTAGTTGAAAGCGAAGCTTTCAAAGCGCTGATGGACTACGCTGTACCACGCTACGAGCTACCCAGTCGTCACTTCTTTTCTAGAAAAGCCATCCCAGCCCTCCAACAGCATGTTAAAGACCGCATCGTCCATGCACTCAGGCAGTCTGTGACTACAAAGGTGCACCTGACAACAGATGCATGGACCAGTAGGCATGGCCAGGGACATTACGTGTCCATCACGGCACACTGGGTGAATGTGGTAGATGCAGGGTCCACAGGGGACAGCAATATTGGGACAGTTCTGCCTAGCCCACGGTCAAGGAAAGAGTTGGCTGTAGGCGTTCGCCCCCCCTCCTCCTCTTCCTCCTCCTCCTGCAGAAGTGAGAGCTCGTCCACAGACCGCAGTCGCACATCCACTCCATCCGCAGCTGCCACTGTTGCACACCAGGTGTGCCATTATGGGACAGCTAGTGGCAAGCGTCAGCAGGCTGTATTGGCAATGAAGTGTTTGGGCGACAACAGACACACCGCGGAAGTTCTGTCTGTGTTCTTGCAGAAAGAAACTCAGTCATGGCTGGGCACTGTACATCTTGAGGCAGGCAAGGTAGTGAGTGATAACGGAAGGAATTTCATGGCTGCCATTGCCCTTTCCCAACTGAAACACATTCCTTGCCTGGCTCACACCTTAAACCTGGTGGTGCAGTGCTTCCTAAAAAGTTATCCGGGGTTACCTGACCTGCTCCTCAAAGTGCGCAGACTTTGCTCGCATATCCGCCGTTCGCCTGTACACTCCAGCCGTATGCAGAACTATCAGCATTCTTTGAACCTTCCTCAGCATCGCCTAATCATCGACGTTGCAACAAGGTGGAACTCCACACTGCACATGCTTCAGAGAGTGTGCGAACAGAGGCGTGCTGTTATGTATTTGTGGGAGGATACACGGGCAGGCAGTTGGATGGCAGACATGGAGTTGTCAGGTGTGCAGTGGTCGAAGCTACAAGACCTGTGTCAAGTCCTTCAGTGTTTTGAGGAAAGCACACGGCTGGTTAGTGCAGACAACGCAATAATAAGCATGAGCATCCCCCTAATGCGTCTGCTGATGCAAAGTTTGACGCACATAAAGGAGCAGGCGTCTGCAGCCGAGGAAGAGGAAAGCCTTGATGACAGTCAGCCATTGTCTGGTCAGGGCCGTGTAGAGGACGCGGTAGCGGGCGAAGAGGAGGAGGAGGAGGATGATGGGGATGAGTACTTTTTTAATGAGGAAGCTTCTCCTGGGCCAACAGAAATTAGTGGCGTTGCAAGGCCGGGTTCTGTTTTTGTAAGGGAGACAAGTGACGTAGATTTGCCTGTAACTGCCCCTCAAACCAGCACAACCGCAGATTTGCCAACTGGAACTTTGGCCCACATGGTGGATTATGCCTTACGTATCCTCAAAAAGGACCCATGCATTATTAAAATGATGAGCGATGACGATTACTGGTTGGCCTGCATCCTTGACCCTCGCTATAAAGGCAAATTGCAAAATATTATGCCACATGAGAACCTCGAACAAATATTAGCAACCAAACAAGCTACTCTTGTAGACCATTTGATTCAGGCATTCCCAGCACACAGCGCCGGTGATGGTTCTCACACGAGCTGCAGGGGGCTACAGGGCAGAGGTGTTAGAGGTGCACAGATCAGAAGTGGCATTGGACAGAGGGGTTTTCTGACCAGGTTGTGGAGTGATTTCACAATGACCACAGACAGGACAGGTACTGCAGCATCTATTCAAAGTGACAGGAGACAACATTTGTCCAGTATGGTTACTAACTATTTTTCAGCCCTTATTGATGTTCTCCCTCAACCGTCATTCCCATTTGATTACTGGGCATCCAAATTAGACACCTGGCCTGAATTGGCAGAATATGCGTTGCAGGAGCTTGCTTGCCCAGCAGCTAGTGTGCTATCAGAAAGAGTATTCAGTGCTGCTGGTTCAATATTAACCGAAAAAAGGACTCGTCTGGCTACCCAAAATGTGGATGATCTCACCTTCATTAAAATGAACCACTCCTGGATTTCAAATTATTTTGCCCCACCTTTCCCGGCTGACACCTAGCTTTCCTATAAAAAGGTCTTGCTTGTGGACTGGTCTTACTGAGTGTTCAAATCTCTTAATTTGCAGCAGCTGTTTGACCAGCATACGACATGTTTACACATCCCCCAATGGGAAAACTCCCCCCACGGGGCCGTTGTCTCACTATCGACACTTGGTGCAAGCACCCGTTAGTTACAGTGCTGTTTGTCAGAAGAGGTGGGTGTGCTCGCTTTTGGTCGACGGCACTGCCACTGGGTCCCTCATAGTACAATGTAGTGTCTCTGGCGGTGGTGGTGCGCACCCAACGTCAGACACACCGTTGTAACATGAGGGGCCCTGGGGCGGTACCGCCGGCCACAAGAGAGTCCCCCCCCCAGCTCAAACTGTGCTCTAAAACGTGCAAAATTATCTCGCACAGCTCCACCAATGTTTAGTCTATGCGCTGACATCATTCAATGCCTGGCACTGACAAACAATACCAATTTGTTGACATCTATGATGCTAGTTAAAGTAGTCTGGGTCAGCATCCTATATTGACACCAGTAAATACTAATTTACTGCCAAATTACTTTGTCATAAACTCTGCAGATGAGCCCACCCCTGTACCTAAGCATACCACCCTTTTTTTTATTTATAGTTGTTTTGCGAGACATTAACATCTATTTATTTTTTGGGAGTACTAACTGTGTCAGACACTTCTTGCAATACTCCTCCACTGACCACAATGCTGCCTGCCTGTGTATCCATGTAACCGATTTAAAACTGCCATGCCTGCCTATTGTTTGTTATTTTAGGCCTTTGTTAGCCTTTCTGCGGCCCCTACTTGCAATGCTCCTCCACTGACCACAATGCTGCCTGCCTGTGTATCCATGTAACCGATTTAAAACTGCCATGCCTGCCTATTGTTTGTTATTTAAGGACTTTGATAGCCTGTCTGCGGCCCCTACTTGCAATACTCCTTCACTGACCACAATGCTGCCTGCCTGTGTATCCATGTAACCGATTTAAAACTGCCATGCCTGACTATTGTTTGTTATTTTAGGCCTTTGTTTGCCTGTCTGCGGCCCCTACTTGCAATACTCCTCCACTGACCACAATGCTGCCTGGAGTGCCTGCCTGTGTATCCATGTAACCGATTTAAAACTGCCATGCCTGCCTATTGTTTGTTATTTAAGGCCTTTGATAGCCTGTCTGCGGCCCCTACTTGCAATGCTCCTCCACTGACCACAATGCTGCCTGCCTGTGTATCCATGTAACCGATTTAAAACTGCCATGCCTGACTATTGTTTGTTATTTTAGGCCTTTGTTAGCCTGTCTGCGGCCCCTACTTGCAATACTCCTCCACTGACCACAATGCTGCCTGCCTGTGTATCCATGTAACCGATTTAAAACTGCCATGCCTGCCTATTGTTTGTTATTTTAGGCCTTTGTTAGCCTGTCTGCGGCCTCTACTTGCAATACTCCTTCACTGACCACACCAATGCTGCCCGTGTACCCCTGGAACCTATTTAAAAGTTCACAGAGCCTAGTTATATATTTTATTTACTATTAATAAGGCCATGATGGACTACGCTGTACCACGCTACAAGCTAACCAGTCAACACTTCTTTTGCGAGAAAAGCCATCCCAACCCTCCACCAGCATGTAAAAGACCGCATTGTCCATGCACTCTGGCAATCTGTGAGTACAAAGGTGCACCTGACAACAGACGCATGGACCTGTAGGCATGGCCACGGAAGATTACGTGTCCATTACGGCGCAATGGGTTAATGTGGTGGATGCATGGTCCACAGGGGACAGCCTACTAAGTCTGTCTGCAGTCCCTAATTCAAATTGTCCTCCACTGTCTAAATCGGAGCTTCCACCTTCTGGCTTTCGGCCTATAGTATCAGAAATTAAACTGCATTCGGCCTTCAACTTTGGTTACGGCCTACTAACGGTGTCTGCCCCTGCCTGGTGTTTGCCCTCAACTGAATAAAGCTGAGCTTCAACCTTCTGGCTCTCATTAAGTGCTGTGTTTTTAAATATTGGTGGTTAGGGCCTACTAACGGTGTCTGCCCCTCCCTGGTGTTTGCCCTCAACTGAATAAAGCTGAGCTTCAGTCTTTAGGCTTTTGGCCTAAAGTATAAGATATTAAACTGCATTTGGCCTATTAGTGTGTTTGGGCCCTTAAAACAGTGTCTGCTGGTCCTGGGTTTGCTACTCCACTGAACAAAGCAATGCCGCCTGTTTAGTCCTGTTACCAATTTTGAACTGTATTTAGCCTACTTTATTCTTTGGCCCTATATCTGTTTCCTCCTCATCCTGCCCATTGCCCAGCCACTGCTAGATGAGTCTGCTGGTACATTGACCTAGACCACTACATTCCCTTTGCACTCTACACAGCCAGAATCTGACCCTGCTGAAAGTAAGGTTCCCCTTCCCGCATGTTATACCACCTTACACAGGGACAAAGAGGAAGGTGCAGATGAAAGTGCAGGTTCCTTCATCAGGTGGGGGGGGCATACTCATTGGCGACGTCACTGGCACAGGGCCCCTGTTGTGAATTCTATTTTTGAGCTCCCTCTAGTGGTCACAAGCGGTACTGTGTAGTGTTGTCTTTCTGCAGGTTGGCTGCATCAGCTGGTTCGTTATCCTTGGTTGGTTTCCTATTTAGCTCACCTGGAGACTCAGTTCCTTGCCTGCTATCAATGTATTCAGTGCTCTTCAGATTCCTTGTGTCTACCTTGCTCCCAGTCTCTCCAAGACAAGCTAAGTTTTTGTTTGATCATTTTTTGATTATCAGTGTTCATTATGTTTTTAGTCCAGCTCGCTAAAATGTGATTTCCTCGCTTGCTGGTTGCTCTAGGGGACTGAGTTTCTCCCCCCACACCGTGAGTTGGTGTGGGGGTTCTTGAAATCTCAGAGTGGATATTTTGTAAGGGTTTTTTACTGACCGCATAGATTCCCTTTTCTATTTTCTGCTATCTAGTATTAGTGGGCCTCATTTGCTGAATCTGCTTTCACCCCTGTGTATGTGCCTTCCTCTTACCTCACCATTATTATCTGTTGGGGGCTTCTATATCTTTGGGGACTATTTCTCTGGAGGCAAGAGAGGTCTTTCTTTCTCTCTAGGGGTAGTTAGTTCCTCAGGCTGGCTCGAGACGTCTAGGATTTTTAGGCACATTCACCGGCTACTTCTAGTGTGTTTGGATAGGTTCAGATTTGCGGTCAGTTCAGTTTGCCACCTCCCTAGAGCTTGTCCTATGTTTGTTACTTAGCTGGAGTAAAGGATCATAACAGTATAGCAGGCCAAAAAGTGTTTAATGCATCGCAGAAGTGGGATAAAAAGAAGACCTGAGTACACTTTTTTTTTTTCTCCTCCCGCTTTTCCTTTGCTGCAGTCTGTTTAGCTTCTTATATCCCCTTGAACTCTGGGTGGTTTTGAGCTCAGCTGCAGACATGAATGTTCAGACTCTGACTTCTAGTGTGGATCATCTTACTGCACGGGTGCAAAGTATTCAGGATTTTGTTATTCATAGCCCTATGTCAGAACCAAAGATACCCATTCCTGAGTTGTTTTCTGGGGATAGATCTAGGTTTCTAAATTTTAAGAATAATTGTAAGTTATTTCTATCTCTGAGACCTCGTTCCTCTGGTGATTCCGCTTAGCAAGTTAAAATTGTTATCTCCTTGTTGCGTGGCGACCCTCAAGATTGGGCTTTCTCTCTGGCGCCAGGAGATCCTGCATTGCTTAATGTAGATGCTTTTTTTCTGGCTCTTGGACTGCTTTATGAGGAACCTAATCTTGAGAATCAGGCAGAAAAAGCATTGCTGGCTATCTCTCAGGGTCAGGATGAAGCAGAGGTGTATTGTCAAAAATTTCGGAAATGGTCGGTGCTTACTCAATGGAATGAGTGTGCCCTGGCTGCAAATTTCAGAGAAGGTCTTTCTGAGGCCGTTAAGAATGTTATGGTGGGGTTTCCCACCCCTGCAAGTCTGAGTGATTCTATGGCTTTAGCCATTCAGGTTGATCGGCGTTTGCGGGAGCGCAAATCTGCTCATCCTTTGGCGGTATTTTCTGAACAGAGACCTGAGTCTATGCAATGTGACCGAACTCTGACCAGAATTGAGCGTCAAAGTCATAGACGTCAAAATGGGTTGTGCTTTTACTGTGGTGATTCTACTCATGTTATCTCAGCATGCTCTAAACGCTTAAAAAAAATCGCTAAACCTGTCACCATTGGTACTATACAGCCTAAATTTATTTTGTCTGTTACTTTGATTTGTTCTTTGTCGTCCTACCCGGTTATGGCTTTTGTGGATTCGGGTGCTGCCCTGAATCTGATGGATTTGTCGTTTGCCAGGCGCTGTGGTTTTGTCCTGGAGCCTTTGGAATTTCCTATTCCTCTGAGGGGAATTGATGCTACGCCATTGGCTGAGAATAAGCCTCAGTATTGGACACAAATGACCATGTGCATGACTCCCGTACATCAGGAGGTGATTCGCTTTCTTGTTCTGCATAATTTGCATGATGTTGTCGTTTTGGGTCTGCCATGGCTGCAAGCTCATAATCCAGTTTTAGATTGGAAAGCTATGTCTGTGTCAAGTTGGGGTTGTCAGGGAATTCATGGCGATTCTCCGTTGGTGTCTATTGCTTCTTCCACTCCTTCTGAGGTCCCTGAGTTTTTGTCTGACTACCAGGATGTATTTGATGAGCCCAGGTCCTGTGCCCTGCCTCCTCATAGGGATTGTGACTGTGCTATAAATTTAATTCCTGGTAGTAAATTCCCTAAGGGACGACTTTTTAATTTGTCTATACCAGAGCATGCCGCGATGCGGAGTTATATAAAGGAGTCTCTGGAGAAGGGACATATTCGCCCATCCTCTCTTCCCCTCTTGGTGCAGGATTTTTTTTTTGTGGCCAAGAAGGACGGTTCTTTGAGACCTTGTATAGATTATCGTCTTCTGAATAAAATCACAGTCAAATTTCAGTATCCTTTGCCACTATTGTCTGATTTGTTTGCTCGGATTAAGGGTGCCTGTTGGTTCACCAAGATAGATCTCCGTGGTGCGTATAACCTTGTGCGCATTAAGCAGGGAGATGAATGGAAAACAGCATTTAATACGCCCGAAGGCCATTTTGAGTACTTGGTGATGCCTTTTGGACTCTCTAATGCTCCTTCTGTGTTTCAGTCCTTCATGCATGACATCTTCTGAGAATATCTGGATACATTTTTGATTGTTTATCTGGATGACATTTTGGTCTTTTCTGATGATTGGGAGTCCCATGTGAAGCAGGTCAGGATGGTGTTTCAGGTCCTGCGTGCTAATGCTTTATTTGTGAAGGGCTCAAAATGCCTCTTCGGAGTACAGAAGGTCTCCTTTTTGGGTTTTCTTTTTTCTCCTTCTACTGTGGAGATGGACCCAGTCAAGGTCCAGGCTATTCATGACTGGACTCAGCCCACGTCTGTTAAGAGTCTTCAGAAGTTCTTGGGTTTTGCTAATTTTTACCGTCGTTTCATCGCTAATTTTTCTAGCGTGGTTAAACCTTTGACGGATTTGACCAAGAAGGGTTCTGATGTGACTAATTGGTCTCCTGCGGCCGTGGAGGCCTTTCGGGAGCTGAAACACCGGTTTTCTTCAGCTCCAGTCTTATGTCAGCCAGATGTCTCTCTCCCCTTCCAGGTCGAGGTTGATGCTTCTGAGATTGGAGCAGGGGCTGTTTTGTCGCAGAGAAGCTCTGATGGCTCTGTGATGAAGCCATGTGCTTTCTTTTCAAGGAAGTTTTCGCCTGCCGAGCAGAATTATGATGTTGGTAATCGGGAGTTGTTGGCTATGAAGTGGGCATTTGAGGAGTGGCGACATTGGCTCGAAGGAGCTAAACATCGTGTGGTGGTCTTGACTGATCACAAAAATCTGATTTACCTTGAATCTGCCAAGCGCCTGAATCCTAGACAGGCTCGTTGGTCGTTGTTTTTCTCCCGTTTCAACTTCGTGGTCTCATACCTGCCTGGTTCGAAGAACGTGAAAGCTGATGCACTTTCTAGGAGTTTTGTGCCTGACTCTCCGGGAGTTTCTGAGCCGGCTGGTATTCTCAGAGAGGGAGTGATTTTGTCTGCCATTTCCCCAGATTTGCGACGAGTGCTGCAGAAATTTCAGGCGGATAGACCTGACCGTTGTCCACCAGAGAGACTGTTTGTCCCGGATAGATGGACCAGCAGAGTTATTTCCGAGGTTCATTCTTCGGTGTTGGCGGGTCATCCTGGGATTTTTGGTACCAGCGATTTGGTGGCTAGGTCCTTCTGGTGGCCTTCCTTGTCGCGGGATGTGCGTTCCTTTGTGCAGTCTTGTGGGATTTGTGCTCGGGCTAAGCCTTGCTGTTCTCGTGCCAGCGGTTTGCTTTTGCCTTTGCCTGTTCCGAAAAGGCCTTGGACGCACATTTCCATGGATTTTATTTTGGATCTTCCAGTATCTCAGAAAATGTCCGTCATCTGGGTGGTGTGTGATCGTTTTTCCAAGATGGTCCATTTGGTGCCCTTGCCTAAGTTGCCTTCTTCCTCCGATTTGGTTCCTCTATTTTTTCAGAATGTGGTTCGCTTGCACGGCATTCCTGAAAATATTGTGTCGGATAGAGGATCCCAGTTTGTGTCCAGGTTTTGGTGGACTTTTTGTGCTAAGATGGGCATTGATTTGTCTTTTTCGTCGGCCTTCCATCCTCAGACTAATGGCCAAACCGAGCGAACTAATCAGACGTTGGAAGCTTATTTGAGATGTTTTGTTTCTGCTGATCAGGATGATTGGGTGACTTTTTTGCCATTGGCAGAGTTTGCCCTTAATAATCAGGCTAGTTCTGTTAATTTGGTTTCGCCTTTTTTCTGCAATTCTGGTTTCCATCCTCGTATTTCCTCGGGTCAGGTTGAGCCTTCTGACTGTCCTGGGGTGGATTCTGTGGTGGATAGGTTGCAGCAGATTTGGAACCATGTGATGGACAATTTGAGGTTGTCACAGGAGAAGGCTCAGCGCTTTGCCAACCGCCGCCGCGGTGTGGGTCCCCGACTTCGTGTTGGGGATTTGGTGTGGCTGTCTTCTCGGTATGTTCCTATGAAGGTCTCCTCTCCTAAATTCAAGCCTCGCTTCATCTGTCCTTATAAGATCTTGGAAATCCTTAACCCGGTTTCTTTTCGTTTGGATCTCCCAGCATCGTTTGCCATTCATAATGTGTTCCATAGGTCTTTGTTGCGGAGGTATGTGGTACCTGTGGTTCCTTCTGTTGAGCCTCCTGCTCCGGTGCTGGTCGAGGGCGAATTGGAGTACGTGGTGGAGAAGATTTTGGATTCTCGTATCTCTAGACGGAGGCTTCAGTATTTGTTTAAGTGGAAGGGCTATGGTCAGGAGGATAATTCCTGGGTTGTCGCCTCTGATGTTCATGCGGCCGATTTGGTTCGTGCCTTCCACGCAGCTCATCCTGATCGCCCTGGGGGTCTTGATGAGGGTTCGGTGACCCCTCCTCAAGGGGGGGTACTGTTGTGAACTCTATTTTTGGGCTCCCTCTAGTGGTCACAAGCGGTACTGTGTAGTGTTGTCTTTCTGCAGGTTGGCTGCATCAGCTGGTTCGTTATCCTTGGTTGGTTTCCTATTTAGCTCACCTGGAGACTCAGTTCCTTGCCTGCTATCAATGTATTCAGTGCTCTTCAGATTCCTTGTGTCTACCTTGCTCCCAGTCTCTCCAAGACAAGCTAAGTTTTTGTTTGATCATTTTTTGATTATCAGTGTTCATTATGTTTTTAGTCCAGCTCGCTAAAATGTGATTTCCTCGCTTGCTGGTTGCTCTAGGGGACTGAGTTTCTCCCCTCACACCGTGAGTTGGTGTGGGGGTTCTTGAAATCTCAGAGTGGATATTTTGTAAGGGTTTTTTACTGACCGCATAGATTCCCTTTTCTATTTTCTGCTATCTAGTATTAGTGGGCCTCATTTGCTGAATCTGCTTTCACCCCTGTGTATGTGCCTTCCTCTTACCTCACCGTTATTATCTGTTGGGGGCTTCTATATCTTTGGGGATTATTTCTCTGGAGGCAAGAGAGGTCTTTCTTTCTCTCTAGGGGTAGTTAGTTCCTCAGGCTGGCTCGAGACGTCTAGGATTTTTAGGCACGTTCACCGGCTACTTCTAGTGTGTTTGGATAGGTTCAGATTTGAGGTCAGTTCAGTTTGCCACCTCCCTAGAGCTTGTCCTATGTTTGTTACTTAGCTGGAGTAATTTGTGATCCTCAACCACTAAGGATCATAACAGGCCCCTCAGAGTACGCAAAAGTGTCGCTGCTGGTGGGAGGCGCCTCCGCCGTGCAAACACACCGCTGTACTTTGAGGGGCCCTGTGCCAGTGCCAATGCGAACGAGTGTGCCCCCCTGCTTGCTCAGGATCACAGCACTTGCAACGTTGAAATACTTACCTCTCCCTGCTCCACGGCCGTGACGTAGTCCACGATTCCTGGGCCCACTAAAACCTTGAACCAGCCCTACCCACCACAACTTTTGCCAAATGACCCCCAAGTTCCATTGTACAACTATTATTATAAAGTTAATTAAGATTGACAAGCTTCAGAAACAAGAATGGATGTTTTTGGCATTAAAATGGGCACTGTAGGTGTTTTCCTGGCCTCCACTCACTGCCGACTATGCTTCCCCATTGACTTGCATTGGGCTTCGTGTTTCGGTCGATCCCCGACTTTTAGCGATAATCGGCCGACTGCACTCTACTCGACTCTGGACAAAGTCGGGTTTCACAAAACCCGACTCGATCTTTAAAAAATGAAAGTCGCTCAACCCTACTAACCAGGCCTCCCTGGTTATGCTAAGATATGATTTGAACTGCCTATAAGCATATCTATCTGTGCCTGGACTAAGACAAGGATTTATTCGTGTCAAGTATCCTCAAGAATAACTGTGCTTTATAGACCTTCTGCTTGATTGCATTTTCCTCTGAAGTTTCCTATAGTCTGATAAGCTGCGTTTATTATTTGCACCAAGTGTTGTGGACTTGAGTTTCTCTCTGCACCTGTTTGAATCACCGTGTGATAATATAGACTTTACCACTTATAAAACTATGTCCTGTAGTTGTCTTGTCCCACGCAAAGAGTCTCCTGAGTTATCCCCTATAATTATTACAGGATACTCTAGCCTAAAAAAAAAAAAAAGGAGACTGCTGGAACAATAACTGCAGAAAGCAAATTAGAGCAGGTGTTTTCCATAATTAGATCACTGCAGAAAGATGTGGAAGGTCTGCAAAAGAAGTTTGGAAGCTTTGAACAGAATCAACAAGTGTTTGGAAAAACTTTGCAGGACTTGAGCAACCGCATGGCAGCCCAGGAAAACAAACTTGCTGGCATAGAGTCTCAGTATGGACGAGCTTTTCAGGACATAAGCACGCAAATAGCTGCACAAGTGACTTTACCCTCTGGGCAACTGCCACCAGCTGGCCCACCTAAGTTGCCCCCATTCAGATTTAATGGTGATCACGACAAATTTCGTGGCTTTGTGAATCAATGTATGCTATATTTTGATGTGCATGCTGACCGTTTTCCTACTGATAGATCCAAAGTATTGTGTGTAATAATGCTACTGTCCTCACGAGCGCTCGCCTGGGCGAATCCGATGATTGAGTCTCGTGACCCACGGTTAAATGACTTGGATGATTTCTTGGCCGCTATGGCATTAATGTTTGATGACCCTAATCGCCATGCAACCGCTGAATCTGCTTTGTTGTCTTTACGCCAGGCTAAACGTTCTGTTATTGAGTATGCCACTGAATTCAGAAGATTGGCGGTAGATACCAATTGGGCAGTTATGCACAATTGCCTATTTTTAAAAGGGATCTGTCTAGTATTGTAAAAGATGAACTAGCCCGCTCTGAGTCACCACAAGAGCTAGAGACATTTATACAGCATTGTGTGCGCATAGACATTCACCTTACTGAGCGTAGGCAGGAGAAATTTGCTGCATATAACCGTGTTTCTAACTTTTCTCTTCCTTCCAAAGACCCTGCAGGTAAAACCTCTCGGAGGTGGAGGAGGTGCCCATGCAAAATGATTCCGTTCAGAGGCACGAGATCAATGAGCGCCGGGAGCATCGCCTTTGTGAAAGTCTATGTTTCTACTGCGGCCAGTCTGACCACTTCTTGATCAATTGTCCTAAGTGTCCTAGACGGCCTAACAAGGTGCTAGCAGCAATAGGGGAGTATGACAATTGTGATGATGAATCTGACATCTCTGAATGTAGCCTGCCTTTAAACGCTGTATTCCATTCACTTTCTATGACTTCACCCCCCAAGGAGCTGAAGGAAAAGAACTCTCACTGTTCTCTCCCTATTAAGATCCTGTGTTCAGGACAGTGGATTTCCAGTTCAGCTATGATTGACTCTGGTGCAGGTGGCAATTTCATGGATATCGCATTTGCCAAGGAACATGGTATTAAAATTCAGCAAAGAGCCTCTCCAATTACCATGGAAACAGTGGATGGGTCACCTTTAATCTTCTGGGCCTGTGGATCAGGAGACCGTACCCCTTGAAATTTTGTTGGAGCCTAATCATCAGGAGCAACTTTCTTTCTTGCTAATTTCTTCTCCTCATTTTCCTGTGATTTTAGGCATTCCTTGGTTGCGTTCTCAGAACCCAATTATCAACTGGGAGACCAAGGAGATTATCTTCCCAACAAGGAGCAACTCAGCATTAACAGAAGCTGTCTCTGAGTCCACGGCTACGGAACTACATGTACAGGTATTTTCTTTAACATATACCCTTTGGTGGCACCTGAGCTTCAAGCTTTAAAAGAGTATATTGATGAAAATCTGGCCAAAGGCTTCTTCCTCACCAGCAGGGGCACCTATCTTTTTTGTAAAGAAGAAGGATGGGACCCTGAGACCCTGTGTTGACTATCGAGATCTCAATAAAGTAACCGTATGAAACCGTTACCCTTTGCCTCTGATTCCCGAATTACTGGAAAGAGTCCGCCATGCTAAGGTGTTCTCTAAACTGGATCTTCGTGGGGCTTATAATTTGGTGCGTATTCGTCCAGGGGATGAGTGGAAGACAGCATTCAGATGCCGGTATGGACACTTTGAATCTCTTGTGATGCCCTTCGGGCTTTGTAACGCCCTTGCAACGTTTCAACACCTTGCTAATGACATTTTCAGAGATTTGTTGGACCAGTTTGTAGTGATCTATTTGGACGATATACTAATCTTTTCTGACTCTCTACAGGAACATGAAGAACATGTCAAAACTGTTTTAAGACGTCTGAAAGAGAAACATCTGTATATTAAGCCGGAGAAATGCAAGTTCCATCGTTCTGAGATACAGTTCTTAGGTTATATCATCTCTCCCCAGGGGCTGAACATGGAATCTGGTGAGACTGGCCGGTACCCAAGAACTTTAAGGAGGTCCAACGTTTTATTGGTTTTGCAAATTTCTACAGACGCTTCATTCGAAATTTTTCTGATATTGTCCGTCCCATTACTTCCTTGACAAAGAAGGAAAAGCCCTTTAAGTGGTCATCACAGGCTCAAGAAGCTTTTGATCGGCTTAAGATCTGTTTCACATCAGCACCGCTGTTGATACACCCAGATCCAACACTTCCTTTCATTGTGGAGGTAGACGCTTCTGATAATGCTTTGGGGGCTATTCTCTCCCAAAGAACTGGAGAGAAGGGTCTGCTACATCCTTGTGCTTTCTTTTCCAGTAGACTAACCTCAGCAGAGAAGAATTACGACGAGTTAAGTTTCTAGTGACCATTTGCAAAGCCCATAAGCATCTTGATTATCTTCAATCTGGTCATAGACTGAATCTTCATCAAGCTGACTGGCCTAATTTATTTTCATGGTATGACTTCATCCTCATCTATCATATAGCCATATCCTCCTTCTTCTCCTCTCGCTTCCTCAAACTCAATGTGGACAAATCTGAACTCATCATCTTTCCTCCATCTCATAGATCTTCCTTACCTAACCTACCTATCGCAATTAACAACATAACGCTTTCCCCCATACTGGAATTACGCTGCCTCGGAGTAACCCTTGACTCTGCGCTGTCTTTCAAACTACACATCCAAGCTCTTTCCACCTCCTGTCGCCTCCAGCTCAAAAATATCTCCAGAATCTGTCCTTTCCTCAACTGTCAATCTACTAAAATGCTTGTGCATGCCCTCATCATCTCCCGCCTTGAATTCTGCAACATCCTCCTCTGTGGCCTCCCTGCCAACACCCTTGCACCTCTCCAGTCCATCCTTAACCCCTTCCCGACCTGTGACGCCACGTAGGCGGTCACGAAAGTCGGTGCCAGTCCGACCTGTGACGCCTATGTGGCTTCATGGAGGGATCGCGTCCCTGCAGATCGGGTGAAAGGATTAACTCCAATTTCACCCGATCTGCAGGGACAGGGGGAGTGGTACTTTAGCCCAGGGGGGGTGGCTTTGCCCCCATGTGGCTACGATCGCTCTGATTGGCTGTTGAAAGTGCAACAGACAATCAGAGCAATTTGTAATATTTCACTTATGAAATTTGGTGAAATATTACAATCCAGCCATGGCCGATGCTGCAATATCATCGGCCATGGCTGGAGACCGCGATCTGACCCCCCACCGACTGACAGCGGCGATCTGCCGCCGCTGTCAGTCTTTCCTCCCCTCCGTTCTGTGCTCCGCTGCCCTCCGCTGCTTTCCTCTTCCCTCTGCTGCTTTCCTCTCCCCTCCAATGCCCCCCCGCTGTCCGAGCCCACCCCCCGTACCGCTGGAGTCCCGGGAGTTCCGTCCGGCATCTTCGATGGGCGCTGCCATCTTCCAAAATGGCGGGCGCATGCGCAGTGCAGGTACATTTTGATCACTGTGATAAGTTATATCACAGTGATCAAAATAAAAAAAATAGTAAATAAAGCCCCCCCTTATCACCCCCATAGGTAGGGAAAATAATGAAATAAATAAAATATATATTTTTTAATTTTCCACTAGGGTTAGGGTTACAACTAGGGTTAGGGTTAGGATTAGGGTTAGGGCTAGGGTTAGGGCTAGGGTTAGGGCTAGGGTTAGGGTTAGGGTTAGAATAAGGCTATGTGCACATGGTGCGGATTTGGCTGTGGATCCGCAGCGGATTGGCCGCTGCGGATTCGTGGCAGTTTTCCATCACGTTTACAGTACCATGTAAACCTATGGAAAACCAAATCCGCTGTGCCCATGGTGCGGAAAATACCGTGCGGAAACGCTGCGCTCTATTTTCCGCAGCATGTCAATTCTTTGTGCGGATTCCGCAACGTTTTACACCTGTTCCTCAATAGAAATCCGCAGGTGAAATCCACACAAAAAACGCTGGAAATCCGCAGTAAGTCCGCAAGTAAAACGCAGTGCGTTTTACCTGCGGATTTTTCAAAAACGGTGCGGAAAATGTTTCCGCACACGAATCCGCAACGTGGGCACATAGCCTTAGGGTTAGGGCTGGAACTAGAGTTAGGGTTAGAATTAGGGTTAGGGTTGGAATTAGGGTAAAGATTAGGGTTAGGGGTGTGTTGAGGTTAGGGTTAGGTGTCATGAATCCCAATGGCTAGGGATAGCACAGGACAAGCAAAGTACAAATATATTACGGACGAGCTCTAGGGTGATGGAACCTGGGCTTACCGCTGCCCTACGCCTGACAAACGCAACTAGAGATAGCCAGGGAGCGTGCCTACGTTGGTTCTAGATGCCACGCACCAGCCTAAGAGCTAACTAGCACTGCAGAGAAAATAAAGACCTCACTTGCCTCCAGCGGAATGAACCCCAAAAGATATAGTTGCCCCCCACATGTATTGACGGTGAAATGAGAGGAAGGCACACACATAGAGATGATATATATAGTTTTAGCAAATTGAGGCCCGCTGTAAACTAGAAAGCAGAACGATACAAAAGGGGACTGAGCGGTCAGCAAAAAACCCTAATCAAAAAAACCATCCTGAGATTACAAGAACCCATGTGCCAACTCATGGCACATGGGGAGAACCTCAGTCCACTAGAGCTACCAGCTAGCATAGAGACATAATAAGCAAGCTGGACAAAAAAAACCAAACAACTGAAAATCAGCACTTAGCTTATCCTGAAAGATCTGGGAGCAGGTAGGCAGGAACCAAACAGAGCACATCTGAATACATTGATAGCCGGCAAGGGAAATGACAGAAAGGCCAGGTAAAATAGGAAACACCCAGCCACTGATGGACAGGTGGAAACCAAAGGCCGCAACCCACCAAAGTCACCCAGTACCAGCAGTAACCACCAGAGGGAGCCCACAAACAGAATCCACAACAGTACCCCCCCCTTGAGGAGGGGTCACCGAACCCTCACGAGAACCCCCAGGGCGATCAGGGTGAGCTCTATGGAAGGCGCGGACCAAATCAGTCGCATGAACATCGGAGGCGACCACCCAGGAATTATCCTCCTGACCATAACCCTTCCACTTAACCAAATACTGGAGTTTGCGTCTGGAAACACGAGAATCCAAGATCTTCTCAACAACATACTCCAATTCTCCCTCCACCAGCACCGGAGCAGGAGGCTCAACCGAAGGAACAACGGGCACCTCATACCTCCGCAACAACGACCGATGGAACACATTATGAATAGCAAACGATGCTGGGAGATCCAAACGAAAAGATACAGGGTTAAGAATCTCCGAGATCCTATAAGGACCGATGAACCGAGGCTTGAACTTAGGAGAAGAGACCTTCATAGGGACAAAACGAGAAGACAACCACACCAAATCCCCAACAAGAAGTCGGGGACCCACGCGGCGACGGCGATTAGCAAACTGCTGAGTCTTCTCCTGAGATAACTTCAAATTGTCCACCACCTGATTCCAAATCTGATGTAGCCTGTCCACCACCACGTCCACTCCAGGACAATCCGAAGTCTCCACCTGACCAGAGGAAAAACGAGGATGAAACCCCGAATTACAAAAAAAAGGAGAGACCAACGTGGCCGAACTAGCCCGATTATTAAGAGCAAATTCGGCCAGTGGCAAAAAAGCAACCCAGTCATCTTGATCAGCAGAAACAAAACACCTCAAATAAGTTTCCAAGGTCTGATTAGTTCGCTCCGTCTGGCCATTCGTCTGAGGATGGAATGCAGACGAGAAAGACAAATCAATGCCCATCTTGGCACAAAACGTCCGCCAAAATCTAGACACAAACTGGGATCCCCTGTCAGAAACGATATTCTCCGGAATCCCATGCAAACGAACCACGTTCTGAAAAAATAAAGGGACCAACTCAGAGGAGGAAGGCAACTTAGGCAAGGGCACCAAATGAACCATCTTAGAAAAGCGGTCACACACAACCCAGATAACGGACATTTTCTGTGAAACCGGGAGATCAGAAATAAAATCCATGGAAATGTGCGTCCAAGGCCTCTTCGGGATGGGCAAGGATAACAACAACCCACTGGCCCGAGAACAGCAAGGCTTAGCTCGAGCACACACTTCACAAGACTGCACAAAGGTACGCACATCCCTAGACAAGTAAGGCCACCAAAAAGACCTGGCCACCAAGTCTCTAGTACCAAATATTCCAGGATGACCAGCCAACACAGAAGAATGGACCTCGGAGATGACTCTACTGGTCCAATCATCCGGAACAAACAGTCTTTCTGGTGGACAACGATCCGGTTTATCCACCTGAAACTCCTGCAATGCACGTCGCAAGTCTGGGGATACGGCGGACAATATTACCCCATCCCTAAGGATACCAGTAGGCCCAGAGTCTCCAGGAGAGTCAGGCACAAAACTCCTGGAAAGAGCATCTGCCTTCACATTCTTTGAACCTGGCAGGTATGAAACCACGAAATTGAAACGAGAAAAAAACAACGACCAACGAGCCTGTCTAGGATTCAAACGCCTGGCAGACTCAAGGTAAATGAGATTCTTGTGATCAGTCAAGACCACCACACGATGTTTAGCACCCTCAAGCCAATGACGCCACTCCTCAAATGCCCACTTCATGGCCAAAAGCTCCCGATTACCCACATCATAATTGCGCTCGGCGGGCGAGAATTTTCTAGAGAAGAATGCACATGGCTTCATCACCGAGCCATTAGAACTTCTCTGTGACAAAACCGCCCCCGCTCCAATCTCGGAAGCATCAACCTCAACCTGAAAAGGAAGTGAAACATCTGGTTGACACAACACAGGAGCAGAAGAAAACCGGCGCTTAAGTTCCTGAAAGGCTTCCACGGCCGCAGGAGACCAATCAGCAACATCAGCACCCTTTTTAGTCAAATCAGTCAAAGGTTTAACAATACTGGAAAAATTAGCAATGAACCGACGATAAAAATTAGCAAACCCCAAGAACTTCTGAAGGCTCTTAACAGATGTAGGTTGTGTCCAGTCACAAATCGCCTGAACCTTGACGGGATCCATCTCAATAGTAGAAGGAGAAAAAATGTACCCCAAAAAAGAAATCTTCTGGACTCCGAAGAGACACTTTGAGCCCTTCACAAACAGAGAATTGGCCCGCAGAACCTGAAACACCTTCCTGACCTGTAGAACATGAGACTCCCAGTCATCAGAAAACACCAAAATATCATCCAAATACACAATCATAAACTTATCCAGATATTCACGGAAAATATTGTGCATAAAGGACTGAAAGACTGACGGAGCATTGGAGAGTCCAAAAGGCATTACCAAATACTCAAAATGGCCCTCAGGCGTATTAAATGCGGTTTTCCACTCATCACCCTGTTTCATCCGCACCAGATTATACGCACCGCGAAGATCTATCTTAGTGAACCACCTAGCCCCCTTAATGCGAGCAAACAAATCAGTCAATAATGGCAATGGATACTGATACTTGACTGTAATCTTATTCAGAAGGCGATAATCTATACAAGGCCTCAGGGAACCATCTTTTTTTGCCACAAAAAAAAAACCTGCTCCCAGAGGGGACAAAGATGGACGAATATGTCCCTTTTCCAAGGACTCCTTAACCCCTTAAGCCCCGAGGGTGGTTTGCACGTTAATGACCGGGCCAATTTTTACAATTCTGACCACTGTCCCTTTATGAGGCTATAACTCTGGAACGCTTTGACGGATGTTGGCGATTCTGACACTGTTTTCTCGTGACATATTGTACTTCATGATAGTGGTAAAATTTATTCGATATAACTTGCGTTTATTTGTGAAAAAAATGGAAATTTGGCGAAAATTTTGAAAATTTCGCAATTTTCCAACTTTGAATTTTTATGCCCTTAAATCACAGACATATGTCACACAAAATACTTAATAAGTAACATTTACCACATGTCTACTTTACATCAGTACAATTTTGGAACCAAAATTTTTTTTTGTGACGGAGTTATAAGGGTTAAAAGTCGACCAGCAATTTCTCATTTTTACAACACCATTTTTTTTTAGGGACCACATCTCATTTGAAGTCATTTTGAGGGGTCTATATGATAGAAAATACCCAAGTGTGACACCATTCTAAAAACTGCACCCCTCAAGGTGCTCAAAACCACATTCAAGAAGTTTATTAACCCTTCAGGTGTTTCACAGGAATTTTTGGAATGTTTAAATAAAAATGAACATTTAACTTTTTTTCACACAAAATTTATTTCAGCTCCAATTTGTTTTATTTTACCAAGGGTAACAGGAGAAAATGGACCCCCAAAGTTGTTGTACAATTTGTCCTGAGTACGCTGATACCCCATATGTGGGGGTAAACCACTGTTTGGGCGCATGGCAGAGCTCGGAAGGAAAGGAGCGCCATTTGACTTTTCAATGCAAAATTGACTGGAATTGAGATGAGACGCCATGTTGCGTTTGGAGAGCCCCTGATGTGCCTAAACACTGAAACCCCCTACAATTGACACCATTTTGGAAAGTAGACCCCCTAAGGAACTTATCTAGATGTGTGGTGAGCACTTTGACCCACCAAGTGCTTCACAGAAGTTTATAATGCAGAGCCGTAAAAATAAAAAATCATATTTTTTCACAAAAATGATCTTTTCGCCCCCAATTTTTTATTTTCCCAAGGGTAAGAGAAGAAATTGGACCCCAAAAAATGTTGTGCAATTTGTCCTGAGTACGCTGATACCCCATATGTGGGTGTAAACCATTGTTTGGGCGCATGGCAGAGCTTGGAAGGGAAGGAGCGCCATTTGACTTTTCAATGCAAAATTGACTGGAATTGAGATGGGACGCCATGTTGCGTTTGGAGAGCCCCTGATGTGCCTAAACATTGAAACCCCCCACAAGTGACACCATTTTGGAAAGTAGACCCCCTAAGGAACTTATCTAGATGTGTTTTGAGAGCTTTGAACCCCCAAGTGTTTCACTACAGATTATAACGCAGAGCCGTGAAAATAATTTTTTTTTTTTTCTCAAAAATGATTTTTTAGCCCCCAGCTTTGTAATTTTACAAGGGTAACAGAATAAATTGGACCCCAAAATTTGTTTTCCAATTTGTCCTGAGTACGCTGATACCCCATATGTGGGGGGGAACCACTGTTTGGGCGCATGACAGAGCTCGAAAGGGAAGGAGCGCCATTTGGAATGCAGACTTAAATGGATTGGTCAGCAGCCGTCACGTTGCATTTGCAGAGCCCCTGATGTACCCAAACAGTACAAACCCCCCACAAGTGACCCCATATTGGAAACTAGACTTCCCAAGGAACTTATCTAGATGTGTTTTGAGAACTTTGAACCCCTAAGTGTTTCACTAAAGTGTATAGCGCAAAGCCGTGAAAATAAAAATTCTTTTTTTTTTTTCACAAAAATGATTTTTTAGCCCCAAGTTTTGTATTTTCACAAGGGTATCAGGATAAATTAGACCCCAAAAGTTGTTGTCCAATTTGTCCTGAGTACGCTGATACCCCATATGTGGGGGGGAACCACTGTTTGGGCGCATGACAGAGCTCGGAAGGGAAGGAGCGCCATTTGGAATGCAGCCTTAAATGGATTGGTCTGCAGGCGTCACGTTGCATTTGCAAGAGCCCCTGATGTACCCAAACAGTACAAACCCACCACAAGTGACCCCATATTGGAAACTAGACCTCCCAAGGAACTTATCTAGATGTGTTGTGAGAACTTTGAACCCCCAAGTGTTTCACTACAGTTTATAACGCAGAGCCGTGAAAATAAAACATCTTTTTTTTCCCACAAAAATGATTTTTAGCCCCCCAAATTTTTATTTTCCCAAGGATAACAAGAGAACTTGGACCCCAGAAGTTGTTGTTCAATTTGTCCCGAGTACGCTGATAACCCATATGTTGGGGTAAACCCCTTTTTGGGCGCACGGGAGAGCTCGGAAGGGAAGGAGCACTGTTTTACTTTTTCAACGCAGAATTGGCTGGAATTGAGATTGGACGCCATGTCCCGTTTGGAGAGCCCCTGATGTGCCTGGACAGTGGAAACTTCCCAATTCTACCTGAAACCCTAATCCAAACAGACCCCTAGCCCTAATCCCAACGGTAACCCTAACCACACCCCTAGCCCTGACACACCCATAATTCTAATCCCAACCCTAATCCAAACCGTAAATGTAATCCAAACCCTAACTTTAGCCCCAACCCTAACTTTAGCCCCAACCCTAACCCTAACTTTACCTCCAACCCTAGCCCTAACCCTACCCCTAACCCTAAACGTGACTGAAATACGTGGCACTGAAATACGTGGCACTGAAATATGTGGCACTGAAATATGTGGCACTGAAATACGTGATACGTGGCACTGAAATACGTGGCACTGAAATACGTGGCACTGAAATACGTGGCACTGAAATACAAGGCACTGAAATACGTGGCACTGAAATACGTGGCACTGAAATACGTGGCACTGAAATACGTGGCACTGAAATACGTGATACGTGGCACTGAAATACGTGGCACTGAAATACGTGGCACTGAAACACGTGGCACTGAAATACATGATATGTGGCACTGAAATACGTGGCACTGAAATACGTGGCACTGAAATACGTGGCACTGAAATACGTGGTACTTAAATACGTGGCACTAAAATATGTGGCACTGAAATATGTGATACGTGGCACTGAAATACGTGACACTTAAATACGTGGCACTGAAACACGTGGCACTGAAATACGTGATACGTGGCACTGAAATACGTGGCACTGAAATACGTGGCACTGAAATACGTGGCACTGAAATACGTGGCACTGAAATACGTGGCACTATGACTGTCAGAAAATGTTCATTAAACGGTTAGGGGTGAGGTTAGGGGTAGAGTTAGGGTTAGGGTTTGGATCCCGTTATCACCTTGATGGTGGTGGGTGGCTTTTCAGTGTGTTTTCTGTTTTTTTTTCGATAAAAACGCATGCGTTTTTAACGCAAACGCATGTGCTTAAAAACGCAAGAAAATACTGCAGGCTGTATTTCTGAAAATGAACACATGCAGAAAAAAACGCATGCGTTTGAAAACGCGACCAAACGCGTACAAAAAAACGCATGCGTTTTCAATGTTAAATATAGGGAAAAAACGCATGTGTTTTTTTGTGCAAAAAACGCTGCAGACAAAAACGCAAGTGTGAAACCAGCGACGCTTTTTATAGCAAAAAAGTTTTTGCGTCTCCACATTTTGAGACCTATAATTTTTCCACATTTTGCTCCACAGAGTCATGTGAGGTCTTGTTTTTTGCGAGACGAGTTGACGTTTTTATTGGTAACATTTTCGGACACGTGACCATTTTTGATCACTTTTTATTCCGATTTTTGTGAGGCAGAATGACCAAAAACCTGCTATTCATGAATTTCTTTTGGGAGAGGCGTTTATACCGTTCCGCGTTTGGTAAAATTGATAAAGCAGTTTTATTCGATGGGTCAGTACGATTACAGCGATACCTCATTTATATCATTTTTTTATGTTTTGGCGCTTTTATACGATAAATACTATTTTATAGAAAAAATAATTTTTTTGGTATCGCTTTATTCTCAGGACTATAACTTTTTTATTTTTTTGCTGATGATGCTATATGACAGCTCTTTTTTTGCGGGACAAGATGACGTTTTCAGCGGTACCATGATTATTTATATCAGTCTTTTTGATCGCGTGTTATTCCTCTTTTTGTTCGGCGGTATGGTAATAAAGCGTTGTTTTTTGCCTCGTTTTTTTTTTTTCTCTTACGGTGTTTACTGAAGGGGTTAACTAGTGGGGCAGTTTTATAGGTTGGGTCGTTACGGACGCGGCGATACTAAATATGTGTACTTTTATTGTTTTGTTTTTTTTATTTAGATAAAGAAATGTATTTATGGGAATAATATATATATATTTTTTTATTATTTATTTAGGATTTTTTTTTTTTTTTTTTTTTTTACACATGTGGAAAATTTTTTTTTTTTACTTTTTTACTTTGTCCCAGGGGGGGACATCACAGATCGATGATCTGATAGTGTGCACTGCACTTTATCAGATCACCGATCTCACTTACATCGGTGCAGGCTTACCAGCGTCTGCTCTGAGCAGGCACTCGGTAAGCCACCTCCCTTCCTGCAGGACCCGGATGCCGCGGCCATCTTGGATCCGGGACCTGCAGGGAGGAAGAAGGTAGGAGACCCTCGCAGCAACGCGATCACATCGCGTTGCTCCGGGGGTCTCAGGGAAGCCCGCAGGGAGCCCCCTCCCTGCGCGATGCTTCCCTATACTGCCGGTACACTGCGATCATGTTTGATCGCGGTGTGCCGGGGGTTAATGTGCCGGGGGCGGTCCGTGACCGCTCCTGGCACATAGTGCCGGATGTCAGCTGCGATATGCAGCTGACACCCGGCCGCGATCGGCCGCGCTCCCCCCGTGAGCGCGGCCGATCGCGTATGACGTACTATCCCGTCACCCGGAATTACCTTGACGGGATAGTACGTCATACGGGATTAAGGGGTTAATATAATTCCGCATAGCAGTATGCTCTGGCAGTGACAGATTAAATAAACGACCCTTAGGGAACTTACTGCCAGGAATCAATTCTATAGCACAGTCACACTCTCTATGGGGAGGGAGCGAATTGAGCTTAGGCTCCTCAAAAACATCCCTATAGTCAGACAAAAACGCAGGGATCTCAGAAGGAGTAGATGAAGCGATTGAAATCGGAGGTGCATCATCATGAACCCCCTGACATCCCCAGCTTAACACAGACATTGTTTTCCAGTCCAGGACAGGATTATGAGTTTGTAACCATGGCAGACCAAGCACTAGTACATCATGTAAATTATAAAGTACAAGGAAGCGAATCACCTCCTGATGAACGGGAGTCATGCGCATGGTCACTTGTGTCCAATACTGCGGTTTATTCATAGCCAATGGTGTAGAGTCAATTCCCTTCAGAGGAATAGGAACTTCCAGAGGTTCCAGACTAAAACCGCAGCGTTTAGCAAATGACCAATCCATAAGACTCAGGGCAGCGCCCGAATCCACATAGGCATCGACGGAAATGGAAGACAGTGAAAAAATCAGAGTCACAGACAAAATTAACTTAGGCTGCAGAGTACCAATGGCAAAAGATTTATCAACCCTTTTTGTGCGTTTAGAGCAGAGGTCCCCAACCTTTTTTGCACCAGGGACCGGCTTTAAGCAAGACCAGTTTTCCATGGCCCGGTGGGGGTGGGGCAGGGGCGGGGCTTTGGTCATATGGGGGTGGGGTTATGGAGGGATGGAGCTTAGTGCATACTTATCATATAATTATGACATTTATAATGAGAATGTGATTCAACTTACCATAGGTTCAGAATGAGTGGGAGCACCATGCTTGTTTCCCTGGTGCTCTGCACCATTATTGCCCCATAGCTGTGCCATATAGTGCTCTGCACCATTATTGCCCCATAGCTGTGCCATACAGTGCTCTGCACCATTATTGCCCCATAGCTGTGCCATACAGTGCTCTGCACCGTTTATTATTGCACCATAGCTGTGCCATACAGTGCTCTGCACCGTTCATAATTGCCCCATAGCTGTGCCATATAGTGCTCTGCACCGTTCATAATTGCCCCATAGCTGTGCCATATAGTGCTCTGCACCGTTCATAATTGCCCCATAGCTGTGCCATACAGTGCTCTGCACCATTATTGCCCCATAGCTGTGCCATATAGTGCTCTGCACCATTATTGCCCCATAGCTGTGCCATATAGTGCTCTGCACCATTATTGCCCCATAGCTGTGCCATATAGTGCTCTGCACCATTATTGCCCCATAGCTGTGCCATATAGTGCTCTGCACCATTATTGCCCCATAGCTGTGCCATATAGTGCTCTGCACCGTCCATTATTGCCCCATAGCTGTGCTGCTGCTGCTGCAATAAAAATAATAAAACACATACTCACCTGTCTTGCTTGCAGCTCCTCGGCGCCATCTTCCCGGCGTCTCCCTGCACTGACTGATCAGGCAGAGGGCGGCGCGCACACTATATGCGTCATCGCGCCCTCTGCCTGCAGTCAGTGCGGAGAGACGCCGGGAAGATGGAGACAGCGCCCGGCGTGTGGAACGAGGACAGGTGAATATGCGATACTTACCTGCTCCCGGTGTCCCGCTCCTTCCCCCGGACAGCTGGTCTTCGGTGCCGCAGCCTCTTCCTCTGTCAGCGGTCACCGGCACCGCTGATTAGAGAAATGAATTATGCGGCTCCGCCCCTATGGGAGGTGGAGCCGCCTATTCATTTCTCTAATGAGCGGTCCCACGTGACCGCTGAACAGGGGCGCCGCGGACCGGCTGAAAAACCCCAACGGCCCGGTCCTGGTCCGCGGACCGGCGGTTGGGGACCTCTGGTTTAGAGCATGCTGATATAACATGAGCTGAATCACCACAATAGAAACACAATCCATTTTTCTGCCTATAATTTTGCCGTTCACTTCTGGACTGAATTCTATCACATTGCATAGTCTCAGGTGCCTGTTCAGAAGACACCGCCAACTGGTGCACGGGTTTGCGCTCCCGTAAACGCCGATCAATCTGAATGGCCATAGCCATAGACTCATTCAGACCTGTAGGCGTAGGGAACCCCACCATAATATCCTTAATGGCCTCAGAAAGACCATTTCTGAAGTTTGCAGCCAGGGCGCACTCATTCCACTGAGTAAGCACCGACCATTTCCGAAACTTCTGACAATATATCTCCGCTTCATCATGCCCCTGAGAGAGGGCTAATAAAGCCTTTTCAGCCTGAATCTCCAGGTTAGGTTCCTCATAGAGCAATCCCAATGCCAGAAAAAACGCATCCACACTGAGCAATGCAGGATCCCCTGGTGCCAATGCAAATGCCCAATTCTGAGGGTCGCCCCGCAGGAAAGATATTACAATTTTGACCTGTTGAGCAGGGTCTCCAGAGGAGCGAGATTTTAAAGAAAGAAACAATTTACAATTGTTCCTGAAATTCAGGAAGGTAGATCTATCTCCAGAAAAGAACTCTGGAATAGGAATTCTAGGTTCAGACATGGGAGTGTGAACAACAAAATCCTGTATGTTTTGAACTTTTGCCGCGAGATTACTCAGGCTGGAAGCCAAACTCTGGACATCCATGTTAAACAGCTAAGATCAGAGCCATTCAAGGGTTAAGAGGAGGTAAGAAGCAGCTAGACAGCAATTAAGGGCTAGGCAGCAAAACTCTGAAGGGAAAAAAAAATAAAAATAAATAAAAATTTCCCTTAAACACTTCTCTTTCTCCTGCTTCAGCCCAAACAATTAACACTTAGTGGGCCGGCTATACTGTCATGAATCCCAATGGCTAGGGATAGCACAGGACAAGCAAAGTACAAATATATTACGGACGAGCTCTAGGGTGATGGAACCTGGGCTGACCGCTGCCCTACGCCTGACAAACGCAACTAGAGATAGCCAGGGAGCGTGCCTACGTTGGTTCTAGACGCCACGCACCAGCCTAAGAGCTAACTAGCACTGCAGAGAAAATAAAGACCTCACTTGCCTCCAGCGGAATGAACCCCAAAAGATATAGTTGCCCCCCACATGTATTGACGGTGAAATGAGAGGAAGGCACACACATAGAGATGATATATATAGTTTTAGCAAATTGAGGCCCGCTGTAAACTAGAAAGCAGAACGATACAAAAGGGGACTGAGCGGTCAGCAAAAAACCCTAATCAAAAAAACCATCCTGAGATTACAAGAACCCATGTGCCAACTCATGGCACATGGGGAGAACCTCAGTCCACTAGAGCTACCAGCTAGCATAGAGACATAATAAGCAAGCTGGACAAAAAAAACCAAACAACTGAAAATCAGCACTTAGCTTATCCTGAAAGATCTGGGAGCAGGTAGGCAGGAACCAAACAGAGCACATCTGAATACATTGATAGCCGGCAAGGGAAATGACAGAAAGGCCAGGTAAAATAGGAAACACCCAGCCACTGATGGACAGGTGGAAACCAAAGGCCGCAACCCACCAAAGTCACCCAGTACCAGCAGTAACCACCAGAGGGAGCCCACAAACAGAATCCACAACAGTTAGGCTTGTGGTTAGGGTTATGATTAGGGTTGGGATTAGGGTTGGTTGTGTGTTGGGTTTAGGGTTGGGATTAGGGTTAGGGTTGGGATTAGGGTTAGGGGTGTGTTGGGGTTAGGGTTGTGATAAGGGGTGTGTTGGGGTTAGGGTTGTGATTATGGTTAGAGTTGGGATTAGAGTTAGGGGTGTGTTGGGGTTAGTGTTGGAGTTAGAATTGAGGGGTTTGCTTAGGTACATCAAGGGGTCTCCAATCACGGCATGGCGCCACCATTGATTCCAGCCAATCTTGCATTCAAAAAGTCAAATGGTGCTCCCTCCCTTCTGAGCCCCGATGTGTGCCCAAACAGTGGTTTACCCAAACATATGGGGCATAAGCGTACTCAGGAAAAATTGTACAACAATTTTGGGGGTCTAATTTCTCCTGTTACCCTTGGAAAAATAAAAAAATGGGGGCTAAAAAATTATTTTTGTTGGGGTTCAAAGTGCTCACCACAAATCTAAATAAGTTCCTTGGGGGGTCTAGTTTCCAAAATGTGGTCACTTGTGGTGAGTTTCTACTGTTTAGGTACATCAGGAGCTCTGCAAACGCAACGTGACGCCCGCAGACCATTCCATCAAAATCTGCATTTCAAAACGTCACTACTTCCTTTCCGAGCCCCAACGTGTGCCCAAACAGTGGTTTATCCCCACATATGGGGTATCAACATACTCAGGACAAACTGTACAACAACTATTGGGGTTCAGATTCTTGTGTTAACCTTTTGAAAATAAAAAATTGCGGGCTAAAAAATCATTTTTGAGGGAAAAAAATTATTTTTTATTTTCATGGCTCTGCATTATAATCTTTTGTGAAGCACTTGGGGGTTCAAAGTGCTCACCACACATCTAGATAAGTTCCTTGGGGGGTCTAGTTTCCAAATTGGGGTCACTTGTGGGGGGTTTCTACTGTTTAGGCACATCAGGGGCTCTGCAAACGTAACATGACACCCGCAGACCATTCCATCAAAGTCTGCATTTCAAAAAGTCACTACTTCCCTTCCGAGCTCTGCCATGCACCCAAACAGTGGTTTACTCCAACTTATGGGGCATCATCGTACTCAGGACAAACTGGTCAACAAATCTTGGGGTCCAATTGCTCCTGTTACCCTTGTTAAAATAAAAAATTGCAGGCTAAAAAATAATTTTTGAGGAAAGAAAAATGATTTTTTATTTTCATAGCTCTGCGTTATAAACTTATGTGAAGCACTTGGGGGTTCAAAGTGCTCATCACACATCTAGATGAGTTCCTTGGGGGGTCTAGTTTCCAAAATCATGTCAATTGTGGGGGAGTTCAAATGTTTAGGCACACAGGGGCTCTCCAAACTTGACATGGTGACCGCTAACGATTGGAGCTAATTCTTCATTCAAAAAGTCAAATGGCGCTCCATTCCTTCCGAGCCTTGCTGTGTGCCCAAACAGTGGTTTACCCCCACATGTGAGGTATCGATGTACTCAGGAGAAATTGTTCAACACATTTTATGATCCATTTTATCCTGTAGCCCATGAGAAAATGAAAAAAATTGAGGCTAAAGGAATTTTTTTTTTTTTTAAAAATACTTTATATTTTTTACGGATCAATTTGTGAAGCACCTGGGGGTTGAAAGTGCTCACTATGCACCTAGATAAGTTCCTTGTGGGGTCTAGTTTCCAAAATGGGGTCACTTGTGGGGGAGCTCCAATCTTTAGGCACACAGGGGCTCTCCAAACATGGCATGGTGTCTGCTAAAGATTGGAGCCAATTTTTCATTCAAAAAGTAAAATGGCGCTCCTTCCCTTCCGAGCCCTGTCGTGCGCCCAAACAGTGATCCCCCCCGCATATGGGGTATCGGCGTACTCAGGACAAATTCTACAACAACTTTCTGGTCTAGTTTATCCTTTTACCCTTGGAAAAATAAAAAAAATTGTTGCTAAAAGTTCATTTTTGTGACTAAAAAGTTAAATGTTATTTTTTTCCTTCCATGTTGCTTCTGCTGCTGTGAAGCACCTGAAGGGTTAATAAACTTCTTAAATGTGGTTTTGGGCACTTTGAGGGGTGCAGTTTTTAGAATGGTGTCACTTTTGGTTATTTTCAGCCATATAGACCCCTCAAAGTGATTTCAAATGTGAGGTGGTCCCTAAAAAAAATGGTTTTGTAAATTTTGTTGTAAAAATGAGAAATTGCTGGTCAAATTTTAACCCTTATAACTTCCTAGCAAAAAAAAATTTTGTTTACAAAATTATGCTGATGTAAAGTAGACATGTGGGAAATGTTATTTATTAACTATTTTGTGTCACATAACTCTCTGGTGTAACAGAATAAAAATTCAAAATTTGAAATTTGCAAAATTTTCGCCAAATTTCCGTTTTTTTCACAAATAAACACAAAAATTATCGACCTAAATTTATCACTAACATGAAGCTCAATATGTCACGAAAAAACAGTCTCAGAATCGCTAAGATCCGTTGAAGCGTTCTTGAGTTATTACCTCATAAAAGGACACTGGTCAGAATTGCAAAAAATGGCCAGGTCATTAAGGTCAAAATAGGCTGGGTCATAAAGGGGTTAACTCTGCTGCCTGACTAATTCATCTCTGTCCTTGCTACTCCTCCGCTTCCCCCCTCTGCAAATCTCTTCGCTGGCTCCCATTCCCTCAGCGTATCCAGTTCAAATTACTAATACTGGCCTACAAAGCCATCCATAACCTGTCTCCTCCATATATCTCTGAACTAATCTCCCGATATCTTCCGTCACGTAATCTCTGGTCCTCCCAAGACCTCCTTCTCTCCTCCACACTTATTTGCTCCACACCCAACCGCCTCTAAGACTTCTGAATATCCCCCATCCTCTGGAATTCTTTTCCCCAACACGTCTGACTATCAACCACATTCGGATCCTTCAGATGGAACCTGAAAACCCACCTCTTCAGGAAAGCTTACGGCCTGCACTGACCCTGCTGCCTCCTAACCACTACCGCAGCTGCCACCTCACCAACACCAGAGCTGCCGCAACCCCCCCTACTATCTCCTTCCCCACCATCCTGTAGAATGTAAGCCCGCAAGGGCAGGGTCCTGGCCCCTCTGTATCAGTCTGTAATTGTTAGTTTGCTTACTGTAAGTGATATCTGTAATTTGTATGTAACCCCTTCTCATGTACAGCACCATGGAATCAATGGTGCTATATAAATAATAATAATTTATCATCCAGGCAGGAAAAATCATACCGCTGATGCATAATCCAGATCTTTCAATCCACGTGATACCACAGAAGTACCCTCTCATGTGATTGAGCCCAAATGTATCTGGCCTCAGTATGCTCATAAAAGCTCCTTGTCAGAAGATACTGTCTTAGTTCCATTCTAAGCTTTTTTTCTGGTCATCCTGGTGTTACGCGAACTGCTTCTTTATTGTTTATACTAGTTGTTTTAGGTGGAGAAGAGATGTAAAAGAGTCTGCAGCATCTTGCTCTTGATATGCCCAAGTAAAATCTTCATATTAGCTGCCTCTTGTTCCTCATCAGCTATTACCTATGCCACAAGAGCCCTGGGCTGAAATTTATATGGACTTTATTAGAGATCTTCCTGACACACAATGGTTCAATAACATCTGGATCATGTTAAACCAATACTCCAAGCTCTCTCGTTTTGTTCTGTTACTTGGATGTCGATCAGTTTTAAAGCTGGTCTAAGTATTATTCAAATAAATTTAATAGTTCCATGCTCTTCCAGCTTGTATAGCCTGACAGTTGTGTGCACTTTTTTTCATGGTTTTGGAGGTTGCTTGGCAAAGTTCTCAACAGATCCTCTGCTTATGACCCCCAAAATAACAGGGCAACTGAAAGGGTCAATCAGTCTATGGAACAATATCTTTGGATGATGTTTAATATCAATCAAGCACTATTGCTTGGATTTGCTTCCTTTGGCTAAGTTTGCACAAAATTATTTTTCTGAGTCTTCTAGAAAGTCTTCTTTGGTCACTGTCTTTTGGCCATGAGCATCATCTTACCCTGCCTATTGCTTCTAAAAGTTGCAGATTCTATTTATTAAACTGTGTTACTTCGCTCACAGTTTAATCAAATTATATGAGCCCATTTATCAGCAGCAAGATGACCTCTTTAGATGAGAACCCACATTAACATTTTTACCTCTCTAAGGCCTAGGCTTAGAAATGTAATGGGCATGTAGGAACCAGCTCTAAAAAAAAGGCTTGGACAGATGGCAGCTAATTGACGAAATCCATATTTGGCTGAGTGCCATATGTACATGAAGCCATCTGAGTGCATTGACATGTCCCGTGTACTTCCAACTTCATTTCCTATTGCCCTGCAAGCTAGATTTCTCATGACTGGCATATCATATAACAACAAAAAAAGGTATTACTTGTTAGGGAACAAGCAAATATAAGGCTATATTAACACTACCTCCATATGGAAAACTCTGCTGACAGTTTCCCGTTAAGATTTTTGTCAATAACCATCCCCAGCTGAAAACAGCTTGTTGAGTTCAAAAGACAATCTTGTTCAAACAAGTGGAGATAATGATTGACTTTTGAGCTACATAAATTATGCCCAACGGAAGATTCATATGTGTCTTGTTCAGCCAAAGCCCAGGTGGAAGCCCAATATGTGGTTAGTAAACTACCGTTTGGGTGCACAGCAGGGCTCAGAAAGGAAGAAGTGACATTTTGAAACCCAGACTTTGAAGAAATGATCTGCAGGTGTCATGTTGCCTAAACAGTGGAAAACCCCTAGAAGTGACCCCCCGTTTGGAAACTAGACCACTCAAGGAATTTATCTAGAGGTGTGGTGAGGACCATAAACCCACAGGTCCTTCACATAATTTTACAAAGTTAATATGTGAAAATGAAAAAAATATATTTTTCCCACAAAAATTTAATTTTAGCCCCAAATGTTTTCATTTTCACAAGGATAGCAGGAGAAAATGGACTCCAAAATTAGTTGTGCAATTTGAGCATGGCAATACCCTATATGTTGTTGAAAACTACTTTTGAGGCACAGTGCAGAGCTCAGAAGGGAAGAAGCACCATATTCGAGTTCAGATTTTGCTCGACTGGTTTGAGGGTGCCATGTCACATTGGCAGAGCCCCTGAAGTGTCAGAACAGCAGAATCTCAAATAAGAGACCCCATTTTACAAACTATACCTCTCATTGAATTAATCTAGGGAGCAGTGATCATATTAATGCCACAGGTGTGTCACAGAATACATATTGGGCAGTAAATAAAAAAATAATTACATTTTTACCATCAAAAGTTTGTTTTAAGCCACAAATTTTACATTTTTACATTGAGAAAGGGGTAAAAATGGTAACAAAAATTGTCCAACAATTGCTGCTGAATGTAGAAATACCTCATATGTGGCTGTACAGTACTGCTTAGCCATACGAGAGACTCGGGAGGGACAGACCACTGTTTGACTCCTGGAACTCAGATTTTCCACGAATAGTTTGTCGGCTCCATATACAGAGCCCCTAACTGCTAGAAGAGCAGCATGCCCCTTCAATCAACTCCATTTTGGAAATTATACCCCATCAGAGATTTATCTACAGGTGTAGTGTACATTGTAGTTGCAGCGCCCCAGAGTCCTGGTCGTTGCAGTACTGTTGCTCCGCCACTAAGGGGGGCTATGGTACGTCTGATGGCACTGAAGGAGTTCACCTGACCAGGTATCACAGACACCAATACACTTCACAGTCTGGCCTCCAGGGGAAGCTAAGGGTGCTATGTATTAGGCCACTCCTCACAATCTGGTAAAACTGGGGGTTAGATAGGAAGTTAGACAGAAGCTGACTGGGTTGGAACCAGGCAACATCCTGTGGCAGAGGGTGTTGCAGGGGAAGATTCAGGGGGGTCCCTGTCAGGGGTGGGATCCTGACAGAGGCCTAGCGAACAGAAAGAACGTTACGGGACCGCGTCTGCACTTCATTGCGGCGGTACCCCAAGAAAGGACAAGAAGCGAGGTTTATTGTGAAGAGTGAGAAACGAGATCAACGCAACAAGGAGATAACACCAGTAGGAGTCGTGCTGTAAGATCGAGGCAACATCCTACTGAGGCGCGTAGCCGGTGGCCGGAAACGCCGAGGAAGTATTGAGCTCCAGGCCTTACTTCAAACCTACGGCAGGACAGTCAGTTATAGGCGGGCTGTCTCACCTAAATCACCTAAGCAGACATAGGGGGCAACAGTTGGAGAGGGGCGACTCTAGGGTCCCGGAAGAACTCCAGGCCTACCCGTCATACGGGTGCGTCCTAGCCATATCATCTTGGGGGACGGAGAAGAACATCAGAATCAGTTGTGAGGGAACTTCAGAAACAGACACAACAGTTGTGAGGATTATCCCGTGGTGCTCAGCAGGGAAGGACTACAACACACAAGCGCTAGAAGGAAGGCACAGATTTCCACCTGCAAAGGGAACTCTGGAGGTGCCATCGGACCGGACGATCTCAGACAGCCCTGTTAACCGTACTCGGGATTGAGGATCCTGAAGCCTTCAGCAAAGAGGTAAAGAGACTGCAACCCTGTGTCCTCGTTATTCATCGCACCCTTCACCACACATTACCACTCTCAACTTTCACTGGACGCCCCTCAGCAGGTTCACGGACCGTGTCTAGCCACCGTGACAATCCCAGAACCGAGACAGAGAGGCCCGGTACCGGGTACCCCTCGGCCCTGCGACTGTGGGGGCGTTCCATAGTGACTAGTACATTGTGCCCAGGTAATGCTTCTGGAGACACGCAACCAAAATATATCTTGCCAAATCAGACAAGGTGATTTTCTGGATTTGTTTTCTCATTTTGACTCTCATAGTTGTGGTCTACCTATGATGTCAATTACAGGCCTCTCTCATCTTGTGGGAGAACTTGCACAGTTTGTGGCTGACTAAATACTTTTTTCCCCACTGTATATGGAGGCACTGTGGACTCTGACCTGTGATCTAGCGGTGTCCCGTGTTTTTAGGCATGCATAAAAGTGCCATCAGCCACAGTTTTGTGCACTTCCGAAAAGAACTGCTCAGAAGTCAGTCTTTTTAAGTGGGAGAACTTGCACAATTGGTGGCTGACTAAATACTTTTTTTCCCCACTGTAAATCTCCGTACAACGTTATTCAGATGAAACTCCTGAGTGGTTCATTCACTATTACTCTGAACTTTGTCTGACTTCTGCACATACGTGATTAGACAACGTTATTCTTCAGTTTGGTGAGATTACAGCGATACCAGATTTATATGGGGTTTTTATGTCTGGAAGCTGTCACACACTAAAAGATGCTTTTTTTTGCATAGCCATATTTTGAGAGCTATCATTTTTACAGATTTCGGCCAACAGAGTCATTTGAGGGCCTGTTTTTGCAGGATGAGTTGACGTTTTTTATTGATACCATTTTTGGGCTCATGACATTTTTTGACCACTTTCTATTCTGATTTTTTGGAGTCACAATGAACAAAAACCAACAATTCTGGAATTGGTTTTGGGACCTTTTTATGTGGTGTGGTAAAATTGATAAGCCAGCTTTATGGATGCGGCAATACCAAATATGTGTACAATATATATTTTTTATTGTTATTTTGTGAATTTAAAAAAAAATACTTTTATATATATTTTTTTACTTAGTCCCTCTATGGGACTTTTATTTTTAGCAGTCTGATCACTGTTATAGTACACTGAGATGTACCAACATTGCACTGCATTAGAACAGACCTGGATAAATTACAACTGGTGGGCCACATCTGGCCCTCTGCCTGTTCCAGTCCGGCCCGTGGACTGAGACAGCCGAGGGGCTGGAAAACAGTGGCCCGCAGGCCGCATCATGCCCTTCCAGGCCCGCCTGCTCCTTGTCTCCATCCATGCTAACTTCATTGGTGGAGAAAGGGCCTCCTTCCACTTCCTCCACCAATCAGCATGTGAAACAGATGATGTAATGATTGTAATGTAATGTCATTGCATCAGAGAGAGAAGCAGAAGCAAAGCACTGGGAGAAATGGACCGAGGAGAATATGTGGCGTTTTCTTATTTTTCATGTGTATGGGATGTTTGGCTGGACATGGGGAGGTTATGGGGGTATCATCCTAGACATGGGGAGGCTAAGGGGCTCTCATGCTGGACACAGGGAGGCTAATGGGCTCTCATGCTGGACATGGGGAGGCTAAGGGGCTCTCATGCTGGACACGGGGAGTCTATGGGGCTCTCATGCTGGACATGGTGAGGCTATGGGGCTCTCCTGATGGACACGGGGAGGCTATGGGGCTCTCCTGGTGGACACGGGGAGGCTAAGGAGCTCTCATGCTAGACACAGGGAAGCTATGGGGCTCTCAGGCAGGACACTGAGAGGCTATGGGGCTCTCATGTTGGACACTGGGAGGCTATGGGGCACTCATGCTGAACATCTAGAGACTATGGGGTTCTCATGTTGAACATGGAGAAGCTATGGGGCTCTCATGCTGGACATGGGGAGCCTATGGGGCTCTCATGCTGGACATGAAAAGGCTATGAGGCTCTTGCTGGACATGGGTAGGCTGTAGAGCTCTCATGCTGGACATGGGGAGGCTGTGTGGGGCTCAAGCAGTATATAGGTAGGCTTTATGAGGCTCATGCAGTATACGGGGAGGCTGTGTAGGGCTCATGCAGTATATGGGGAGGCTACATGGAGAAAGGGCCTCCTTCCACTTCCTCCACCAATCAGCGTGTGAAACAGATGAGGCAATGACGTCATTGCATCAGAGACAGAAGCAGAAGCAAAGCTCTGGGAGAAATGGGCTGTGGGGAATATGCGGTTTTCTTATTTTTCATGTATATGGGATGTTTGGCTGAACATGGGGAGGCTATGGGCATCTCATCCTGGACATGGAGAGGTTTTGGGGCTCTCATGCTGGACACAGGGAGGTTATGTGCCTCTCATGATGTATAAGGGGAGGCTAAGGTGCCCTCATGCTGGACACGGGGAGGTTATGGGACTCTCTTGCTGGACATGGGAGGCTATGGGGCTCTCCTGATGGACACGGGGAGGCTATGGGGCTCTCCTGGTGGACACGGGGAAGCTAAGGAGCTCTCATGCTAGACACAGGGAAGCTATGGGGCTCTCAGGCAGGACACTGAGAGGCTATGGGGCTCTCATGTTGGACACTGGGAGGCTATGGGGCACTCATGCTGAACATCTAGAGACTATGGGGTTCTCATGTTGAACATGGAGAAGCTATGGGGCTCTCATGCTGGACATGGGGAGCCTATGGGACTCTCATGCTGGACATGGGAGGCTATGGGGCTCTCCTGATGGACACGGGGAGGCTATGGGGCTCTCCTGATGGACACGGGGAGGCTAAGGGGCTTTCATGCTGGACACGGTGAGGCTAAGGGGCTCTCATGCTGGACATGGGGAGGCTAAGGAGCTCTCATGCTGTTCACGGGAAGGCTAAGGGACTCTCATGCTGGACACGGGGATGCTATGGGGCTCTCATGCTGGACATGGGAGGCTATGGGGCTCTCCTGATGGACACGGGGAGGCTATGGGGCTCTCCTGATGGACACGGGGAGGCTAAGGGGCTTTCATGCTGGACACGGTGAGGCTAAGGGGCTCTCATGCTGGACATGGGGAGGCTAAGGAGCTCTCATGCTGTTCACGGGAAGGCTAAGGGACGACTCTCATGCTGGACACGGGGATGCTATGGGGCTCTCAGGCAGGACACTGAGAGGCTATGGGGCACTCATGCTGAACATGTAGAGGCTATGACGTTCTCATACTGAACATGGAGAAGCTATGGAGCTCTCATGCTGGACATGGGGAGGCTATGGGGCTCTCATGCTGGACATGAAGAGACTATGAGGCTCATGCTGGACATGGGTAGGCTGTAGAGCTCTCATGCTGGACATTGCAAGGCTGTGTGGGGCCCAAGCAGTATTATAGGAAGGCTGTGTGGGGCTCATGCAGTATACGGGGAGGCTGTGTGGGGCTCATGCAGTATATGGGGAGGCTGTGTGGGGCTCATACAGTATATAGGGAGGCTGTGTGGGGCTCTTGCTGTTTATGGGGAGACTGTGTGGGGCTCATGCTGTTTATGAGGAGGCTGTGTGGGGCTCATGCTGTATATAGGGAGGCTATGTGAGGTTCATGCTGAATATGGGGAAGCTGTGTGGGGCTCATGCAGTATACGGGGAAGCTGTGTAGGGCTCATGCAGTATATGGGCAGGCTGTGTGGGGCTCATGTTGTATGTGGGAGGCTTAGTGGGGCTCATGCTTTAAATAGGAGGCTGTGTGGGGCTCATACTGTTTATGGAGAGGCTGACTGTGACTCATGTTGGATATGGGGAGGCTGTGTGTGGCTCATGCAGTATATAGTTAGGTTGTGGGGGGCTCATGTTGTATATAGGGAGGCTGTATAGGGCTCATGTTGTATGTGGGGAGGCTCTGTGGGGCTCATGCTGTATATGGGGAGGCTGTTTGGGGCTCATGCTGTACATGGGCAGGCTGCGTGGGGCTCTTGCTGTATATAGGTAGGCTATGTGGGGTCTTGCTGTATATTGGGAGGCTGTGTGGGGCTCTTGCTGTATAAAGAGAGGCTGTGTGGGGCTCTTGCTGTATATAGGGAGGTTGTGTGGGGCTCTTGCTGTATATAGGGAGACTGTGTGGGTCTCATGCTGTATATAAGGAGGCTGTGTGGGGCTTGTTATGGTACATAGGGGGCTTTGGGGGAGCACATATGATATATAGAAGGGGCTGTATTCGAGTTCAAATGATATATAGGGAGATGTCAGCATGCTTAATTCTGCTCAATATTAAGTGACACAATTATTATTAACCCCTTAGTAACAGAGCCAATTTGGTACTTAATGACCAAGCCAATTGTTACAACTCTGACTATTATCATTTTATGAAGTTGTAGCTCTGGAACACTTCAACGGATCCCACTGATTCTGAGAATGTTTTATCATGACATATTGTGCTTCATGTTAGTGGTAAAATTTTGTCGATGTAACTTGCATTTATTTATGAAAAAAACGGAAATTTGGCAAAAACTTTTTGCAATTTTCAAACTTTTAATTTTTGTACCCTTAAATCAGAGAGTGCTGTCACACAAAATAGTTAATAAATTACATTTCCCATATGTTAGCTTTACATCAGCACAAGTTTGGAAACATACATTTTTTTTTGCTAGGACATTATAAGGGTTAAAAGATGACCAGTTTTCAAATTTTTCCAACAAAATTTCCAAAACCATTTTTTTAGGGACCACCTCACATTTGAAGTGAGTTTGGGGGTCAATATAGCAGAAAATACCCAAATGTGACACCATTCTAAAAACTGTACCCCTCAAGGTGTGCAAAACCACATTCAAGAAGTTTATTAACCCTTCAGGTGCTTCACGAGAACTAAAGTAATGTGGAAGGAAAAAATGAACATTTTACTTTTTTCACAAAAATGTTTTATTTTGGAACCAATTTTTTTTATTTTTACAAGGGTATCAGGAGAAAATGGACCACAAAATTTGTTGTGCAATTTCTCCTCAGTACGCCAATGCCCTGTATGTGGGGAAAGCCACTATTTGGGTGCATGACAGGGCTCAGAATGAGAGAGAGCACGTTTGACTAAGGCTACTTTCACATTAGCGTTTTAATCTGCAGCGTTTAATCCGCAAACGCAAGGACACGAAAAATGCATGAAAACGCGTGTAAACGCAGCGTTTTTAAAACGCTTACGGTTACCGCATGCGTCATTAAAACGCTGCGTTTACATGCTTTTGCTTGCGTTTTCCATGCGTTTGCGTTTTTTGTGCGCATGTCGCAAAAATTTACCAGAGAAAAAATCTAGATGCAAGAACCAGCCAATGGGACTACAGAGGGCGTGTATTATGTGAAATCTATATATAGACCCTAGGACAGCTGAAATCTTCAGATTTTGCTCCTGTGTCCTGTGACAAGATGGATCTTCACATGGATAGCTATTACTTCAAACTGGATCTGAGCATCAAGATTTTTCTGGCATGTGCGTTTGCTTGGGAGCAACACCGAAACCGGGAAAGACAGAGAAGGACAGGGCGTAGGCGGTTTTGGCAACACCCCATTGTAGAACTGCGTGAGAGCCGTGGTGCATATCACACCCTGTATGGTGAGCTCAATGAGAACCCAGAAAAATTCCCGGAATATACCAGGATGTCACAAGACTCTTTCCGGGATTTGCTTGATCGTGTCCAAGGAGCCATCTGGAGACAGGACACACAGCTCCGTAGAGCCATTCCACCAGAGGAACGTCTCCTGGTTACCTTAAGGTACGTAATAATTCTAAACAAAAGCTACCCAAAATTTTTTGCAGGTCTGATGTTTTTTTGCCTATTTTGTAAATTATTTATTCTTACTACAGATTTCTTGCAACTGGAGAGAGCTTGTCATCCCTTCATTTCCAGTACCGCCTTGGGATTTCCACGCTGTCCGGAATTGTTTTTGAAACCTGCCGGGCTTTATGGACCATTCTCCGTGAGGAATTTATACCCATACCCACGGAGGACATGTGGAAAGAAATTGCTGACAAATTTTGGACTGTTTGTGATTTTCCCAACTGTTTGGGTGCTGTGGATGGGAAGCACATCCGGATTACCAAACCAGCCAGAACGGGATCACAGTTCTTCAACTACAAAAAATATTTTTCAGTAGTTCTTATGGCAATAGCCGATGCGGACTGTCGCTTCATTGCTGTGGACATTGGTGCTTTTGGCCGTGGCAACGATTCACAGACTTTTAAAACCTCTGATATGGGCCGACGTGTTTATGGCAAAAATTTTAATTTCCCACAGCCACGACCACTCCCCTACACTCAAGGCCCACCGCTGCCATTTGTAATGGTTGGGGATGAGGCCTTTCAGATGAGTGAAAATCTCCTGAAGCCCTATTCAAGTCGGGACTTGAACCGCACAAAACGGATCTATAACTACAGAGTAACCAGGGCACGCAGAACAGTAGAGTGTGCCTTTAGGATTATGGTGTCCAAATGGCGCATTCTAGCAACTGCAATAAATCTAAAAATGGAGACAGTGGATGAGGTGGTTAAAGCCTGTGTGGTTCTCCACAATTTCATTCTGGCTAAGGAGCGACCCACCATAGAACTTGATGAACCTGTTGCAAACCCTTTGCCTGATTACCGTCATCACCCGCTGCGGTCAACAGTTGAAGTAGGCCACATGCGGAACCAATTTGCAGCCTTTTTTGATTCTGACATTGGACGTGTGCCATGGCAGGACAATATGGTGTAAAATGTACTGCTGGTTTCGGGTCTGCAAATTTATGTTTGGAATGTTAATGTTTTTTCTAATAAAATAATTGTGATTTACTTTCTTCACCATGTCTCCTATCTATTTCCTTAACAAACCACTTTGGGTTTTTGGGCTTAGGTTCTTGACGTCATTGAGTGCTGTCTTGTTTCACCATTAGCTATTTGCCGCAGACTGTATAGACGATGTCTGTTATTGTCGCAGTAGTTGTCCAGTACTTAACAGCATTATTTGTAAGCCAAAACCAGGAGTGGTAGTTAAATGCTTTTAGTGGTGCATATGTGTTTATTGAACTTTTCCTCACATAGCTCCACTCCAGGTTTAGGCTTACAAATAGTGCTGTAAAATACAGAGCGAATACTGAGAGTGTGACGGCAGCCTATACCACAAATCTATAGTAATCAAGTCAGGTGTCTGAAATAATGAATTTATGATGCTAATTGCTCTTGAATTCATTTTTCATGACACTTGTCCGGGTGAGTATAGATATGTCATGTATGACGTACATTGACCCTTCACTTTGTGTGAAATATATGTATATGTACCCATAAGATAAAATGGAGGTAATATAATGCATTTCTAAAATCAGCAGGTCAGGGGTCATAAATAATGTTTCTGATAAGACACGACCTGTTGAGTACACTTGTGCTGTGTATTACCACCATTTTGTCTTCTGTGTGCTACCAAAAGTCACGGAGTAAACAGAAAGAACTGTTTTTGGAGAAAATACAAGTGTTTTTTTGGGGGGCAACCTCATATCTCTTAAGCAAACACACACCAAGCTTCAGTGTTCTGTTAATTAAGTACTGTAGGTTGGAGGTGGCCCCCAAAAAAGTGTTTGACGCATTATTTGTTATTGGCGCACGGTGTGTGGTGACGGCGGCGAAATACACAATTAACCGAACCTCATTGGGGCAAAACACAGGTTTATTAAACACAAAAACAAAAAAATTAACTGCGCCTGCTTGGGGTTGAGTGCCGATATTGTGGGGTGTTGAGTTGTGAGGTCTGGCTTATTGTAGCCGACATAGGGGTGGCAGGAGAAGGCGCAATGAAACTGCTGGGGTCAGGATATTCAGGGATAGGGCTAGACACATGAGAGGGCTGAGACACACTGGAAGGGTGAGACAAACCAGACATTACAGACACATTGGGAGGTGAGGGGGGAGGGATAGCTATGGTTTTTTGCTTTTTTTTGCCTTTCCCCTTCCTTGTTTTGCGCGGGCTCATTGTCGTGGTGGCAGGGAACGCCAGGGCAGGGTCCGGCAACGGCAGTCTGGTGGTGGTGCCAGGAAATGCCAGGGCAGGGTCCGGCAACGGCAGTCTGGTGGTGGTGCCAGGAAACGCCAGGGCAGGGTCCGGCATTGGCAGTCTGGTGGTGGTGCCAGGAAACGCCAGGGCAGGGTCCGGCAACGGCAGTCTGGTGGTGGTGCCAGGAAACGCCAGGGCAGGGTCCGGCAACGGCAGTCTGGTGGTGGTGCCAGGAAAAGCCAGGGCAGGGTCCGACAATGGCAGTCTTGTAGTGGTGGCGGGGAACACCAGGCCAGGGTCCTGCGGCGAAACTCTAGTGGTAGCGGGGAACGCCAGGCCAGGGTCCTGCGGCGGCAGCATGCTGGTGGCAGTGGAGGAGGCCCAAGCAGGAGCAGCAGTTGTCATGGTGGTGGCGGTGGGCTGACCCACTGCACTGGGCATGGTGGTGGTGCTATAATACGGTCCGGCAGTGTTTGGAATGGAGGTGGCCGTGCAGTGGTATGCAGCAGATGTCGGCATTGATGTAAAGCGTGACAGTGTGGGCACTGTTGGAAATGCCCCCACTGTCTGCTGAAAATACCGACTCTGCTGCATAGCCTGCACGTAAGCAGCATTGCAGGCCTGCATAACAGTAATCTGGAGCTCAGGACTAAGGTGTTCCGACATGCCCTGTTCTACCTGATTAAAAAAAAATGATGTGCTGGCCTCTGGAGGTCGGCTTTCACTTGGGCAAGGGCTGTGGTAACCTCCTGGATACGTGTGCTCATATGACTAATGGCAGTATCCAGTCGGTCACCCATCGCCTTGAGTCCCTCATGGAAGACCGAGCTCAAGTGTAAAAACTCGGGCATGAGTGATCTGTCCGCGGCCCTCTGCCACTGCCGGGAGGAGCCCCTAAAAAATTGGCTAGAGGCAGAGGACTGGGGAAGGGGAACACCTGATGGACCAGCTTCCTGGTCTCCAGGTTGTGTGGCAGGCCCACTTGCTGCAGCGCTGGAGGATGGCTGGGACGGGTCCGTGGCCGACTGATGAAGGACCGCTCCAGAACCTGGGCCAACAGTTGAGCTCCAAGTGCTGCGGAAAAAAAAAAAAATTATTACAAAACATTTACAAAAAGATAACTCAACAGTTAGATAAACATTCAGATAGGGAAAGGTCACACTAACACTATTTGTAGTGAATTTTACATCAGAATTTGCAAGCCAGGAGTTCAACAGTAGGAATAAAAGTTTCATAAAACAACATGCTATACTTCTGCATGCATCGACCAGTCCTTGGGGATTAAAAAAACTGATGTAAAATATGAAGAGACGATGGAGGCAATACAAGCCATATCTCTATACAAGGTATTGGTAAGCCAAAACCTGGAGAGGAACTATGTGAGGGAAAGTATTCAAAGAACACGTCCCCCACTTCTGCATCTATCAACCACTCATGGTTTTGGATTACAAATACTGATGGGAAATATGAATTGACGACAGAGGACATACAAGCCACCTGTATACTCACCAGGACAAGTGTCAGGAAAAATGAATTGAGGAGCCATTGGCATCCTGAATTCATTATTTCTGACACCTAACTTGCTGAGTATAGATCTGTTGTGCAGGCTGCCGTCACACTCTCAGTATTTGCTCAGTATTTCAAATCAGTATTGGTAAGCCAAAACCTGGGGAGGAACTATGTGAGGGAAAGTATTCAAAGAACACGTCCCCCACTTCTGCATCTATCAACCACTCATGGTTTTGGATTACAAATACTGATGGGAAATACGAATTGACGACAGAGGACATACAAGCCACCTGTATACTCACCAGGACAAGTGTCAGGAAAAATGAATTGAGGAGCCATTGGCATCCTGAATTCATTATTTCTGACACCTAACTTGCTGAGTATAGATCTGTTGTGCAGGCTGCCGTCACACTCTCAGTATTTGCTCAGTATTTCAAATCAGTATTGGTAAGCCAAAACCTGGAGAGGAACTATGTGAGGGAAAGTATTCAAAGAACACGTACCCCACTTCTGCATCTATCAATCACTCAAGGTTTTGGATTAAAAATACTGATTTGAAATAATGACCCCCAAAAAATTGCATTATACACCACTTTTTTTTTTCTTTTTTAACCAATATACTTACGTTCTTCGTGCAAGGACCGGTCTCAAAAACGCAAGGATGCGGTGGTACTTGTATTTGCGTATCCTTGCTGCAGAACCACTTGGAAGCTGGCTCTCTTGGCGCAGGTCCTTGTTGAAGCGGTCCTTCATCGATCTCCAACGTGTTTTCACTTTTGACACTGTTGGCAAAACAAAACATAATAGTTAGGACAATGGTCTTTTGACCATGGTCACACAACTGTATGTGCTGTGAAAAAGTAATGACTTTCTCACATCATACACAGTTGTGTGAGCATGGCCAAGGTATTGACTACATCACACTGCATTGCGATACTTACCAAATGCAGAACGGACCCGAGCCGGGGCATTGGCCCAGCCATCCCACAACGCTGCGGCCACCTCATTCCAAAGCCTCCGGATCGTCACATTGTTGGCGTGCAGTGGATCCCGGGTGTCCCACAATGCGACTCGCTCGTGAACCAGGGAGATGAGGTGTTCATTCTCAATTAGGTCCTCATCCTCTGGAACCTAACAACAAAAAGTACATTAATATAGGAGGCGTTCACATACGGAAGACAGAAAACAGAATCAGAGGAATGGCATGAATATTGAAGTAAAAAAAAACACTGGTGCTGAAGCAAAAGGGAAAGAAAGAGAGAAGTAGAAAGAAATGAAGATTCAAGAATTATAAAGTGAGGATACAATACACATTCAGCCAGCTATACTTACACGATGCCGCCGTGTTGCCCGGCCGTGACTACGCTGCTCCTGCCCAGTCTCCTGCCCAGTCTCTTCCGCTGTAGAAGAAGTGGTCTGAAAAAGGGAAAATATACATTGTCATATGTGTAGATGTGACAGTGAATACTTACCAATCTGAGGAGGTGAATACTCACTTCGCTGACATGTTCCCCTTGTGCAGGCCCAGGCGTTTCCTCATCAGAAGAAGAAGACATTCTGATGTGTGCAGAAAGAAAGGAATGACAGAAATTAGGGCATATAGACACAGATTATAGAAAAGAAATGCATTGGATAGGATATACTCACATAGTTCTGAGGCTTGTTTGCTGCTCCAAGGGGCTGTGGGGCGTCTCGTCTGCAAGGCAGTCTGATGAGTAGTGACCTGCAACTGTCCACACCCTCCCTTTATCACCTTGTATGTGAGGGGTGGCTTATCAGTGTCTAGACATGTTTTTCTCAATTGAGACGCATGCGTCGGCAAACGCAAGCAAACGCATGTACTGAAAAACGCATGCGTTTACATAGACTACAATGCGTTTTTTTTGGCGCAAACCTTGCGCAATCAGCCGCATACTTTTCCAGGCGGCAAAATGACGCCTCTAAAAATTACTACATGTTGCATTTTCGTGCCAAGACGCAGACGGCTAGACGACGCATGCGTCGTCAAACGCGGCAAAACGCGAACATAGAAAAACGCATGCGTCGATAATGTTAAAGATAGGAATACACAACGCATGCAGATATTTGCGGAAGAAACGCTGCGGACACAACCGCAAATGTGAAAGCGGCCTAATTGAACGCAAAGTTGGCTGGAATCAATGGCATCGCCATGTCACGTTTGGAGACCCCCTGATGTACTTAAACAATGGAACCCTTCCAAATTCTAACTCCAACCCTAACTGCAACACACCTCTAACCCTAATCCCAACCCTAACCGTAATCCCAACCATAACCACAATCCTAAACCTAGCCCAACCCTAACTTTAGCCCAAAGCTAATTTTAGCACAACCCTAACTTTAGTCCAACCCTAAGCCTAGCCCAACACTAACCCTAGCCCCAACCCTAACCCTAATGGAAAAATACATTTTTTTATTGTATTATTTTTACCTAACTAAGAGGGTGATAAAGAGGAGTTTGATTTGCTATTTTTTTTATTTTGATCACTGTGATAGGGTCTACCACAGTGATCAAAATGAACCAATAGGAAAAATGTCCTATTGTTGCGCGGTGCCAGACGGCAGATCTCGGAGGGCGTATTGCACATGTGCCCGCCATTTTCTTACAGGACGACGCCGCAGGCCGGGGGACTTCACGGAGGGATGCAGGGACTCCAGAGGTACCGGGGGGATCGGGGATCACATCAAAGGAGAATATTTTCTGCGGTCACTTGTTATTCTGTTAATAACAGCGATTGCAACAAGCTCATGTTCTCTGGTGTCTCAGCTGCCCCCAGTAGCAGAGACCCCAGAGAAATTCCGATGCGGGGGGCGCTATACATTTATTTCTCAGCGCCGTTTAAAAGCGGCACTGAGGAATATGTACCCTTAACTGTCGGCGTTAAAAGGCGTATTGGCGGTCGTTAAGGGGTTAATATAATTATCAATAACATAATAATTAAAATTAATATATTGATTTTAATATTGGGCAGAATTAATTTCAGCCTATTGGTTTGGCCCTCCACAACAGTTAAAGTCTCTCATGTGGCCCCTTGGGAAAATTATTTGCCCACTCTTGCATTAGAACTATCAGTCTGCTCTCACACATACTTGTTAGATCATGCACTGAGCATGATCTACCAAGCTTGCTAGAGCCTGGTTATCCAGATGCCATCATGAAGACATTGGTTCACCACTGCAACAATCGGGCCCCCATGGGATAACGATGTTGGGGCGGCAATCAGAGGGCAGAGGGGGCTCCAATCCATTGCCTTCTAAATGCTGCGATCACTATCGATTGTAACATATAGAGGGTTAATCTGTGTGGGCACCAATCCTGGCAGTGAGTGCCAGATGTCAGTTGTCATATCAGCTGAACACACGGCAGTATTTGCCAACGCACAGCCTCTGTGCACGCAAAATCGCCTGGACGTATCCATGTGTCCAAGGTTAGTAAGTACCTACTGACCTGGTCGTATGGATACGTCTAAGGTCATAATGGGATTAACCAGAGTCCAGCAATGAGCTTCTACTTTCATGCTCTGCTAACCTTATCCCAGTACTACTGAACTCTCATCTCTACTATAGCTTTAGTTTTTAAGGTTGAAGGTAGAAATAAGTCCCTTTTAACCTAAAATGTTGATCCAGAGGATGGCAACCCTCCTTGAGGCAGATGTCAAATGCTCCATATTATGGGAAAAATTAATTCAAGGCTCCTAATGCTGCAATCAGACTGGTTCTCTGGATCAATGTCCGATGACAGAATTTAGTTTCCAGGCCATAACCTATAGCATTATATTTTTCAAGAAAGGCATCCAGGCCCTCTTTGATCTTTTTTAGTGAATCAATCAATGCTCTTGCAAAAACTGCTTAAAACAAGGACAAATAAATCAATTATACTGAAGGGTTACATCAGTTCTATAGCTTAGTCTTGAAGTACCTAATATAAAGATCCAAAAGGACTAACTATTCTACAAGACGTGTCATGCTGGTGGCATGTAGTTATCATAGATGTTGAGAGCTCCAGCTTCAAATTGAAGAGTTGTCCCTTTCTTCTTAAATTTGAGTAAACAGACAGTGACATAGATACTTTGGTCATTGTTTAATAATTAGTGACATTGCATGGGCCGAGAGAGAGAACAGTTGAGTGATTGGGTAAGAGTACAGGAGCAGAAGGTATAAATACTAATGGGAGTTAGAGATGCTCCAGTTTATTGGACATTGGAGAACACATAACATAAACCATGAGCGGCTGCCCATTTATGGGGACGAGGCATGCGTAAGTACATTGTCACTAAACAATATTCTGAGATTGTAAAAAAAAAATTCTAATAACACAGTAAGTAACTCTGATTTGTAATCTCTTTAAGGCACACTTTCAGCAAACTGTCTCTGGAAGATAAAAATGGAGACGACTCACAAGAAGGAATAAATAAAGCCAGCAGAGGAGGACTGCTATATGGGGACTATTTGCAAGTAAATTCTGCCATATATATTTTAGTTTACTATAAAACAGACATTTGTAAGGATGCACTTTTATGGCTGCATTGAGAAAACAAAACAGATAAGCTAATCATAATTAATGAACTAATATGAATGTTTATTTTTTTGCTTCTTTAAGCTTTCTAAAGTGTTGGAGGCTCAAGAACTACAGAGTGAAAAAAAGGGAAATAAAATCCATGATGAACATCTTTTCATTGTCACTCATCAAGGTATGTGGAAAACTCAGCTATACAAACATTTATGGTATATCCTTAGATTATGGCATGAATCCATGATATGTACAGGTTCCATCTCTCGACTCTTCTACTATCAAAACAATGGAGATTGTATGTCATTCTCCACCAATTCACAGTGGCCGCAATCGCCCAAAAATTCAATAAATAAGTGGCCACATTTATAATATAATATTATAATATATTATAAGATATATATATATATATATATATATATATATATATATTATAATATATATAATATTATATGTATTCAATAGGAGAGCTATTGAAGAAGTCTCCTAGTGGGTGAGGGTCCTAGAGGGCTCTGAGATCCGCAGCAGAAATTTATGGTATATCCTTTAATTTCACAATAAATGCTTAAGATGAGATAACCCATTTAAAGTGTAACCCTCGTTTTAATTTGTATTAAATAAATTAATAGTACACATGAACAAAGCAACTTTGTAATATGTATTACCAGAGAAATCTGCTTCTTTCACCTCCTGAACAGGTCTTTCATTTTTCAAAATTCGCAATTTAAAGGGAATCTGTCACCACATTTGACCTATCCAAACTATTAATATGGGCATACAGGCTACAGAATGCTGAAAACAGTCCTCCGTGTGTGTCAGATATCAGATGCCTTTTTGCTGAGAAATCATCTTTTATCACTATGGCTATGGGGAGGATGGGGCCTGGGGATAACTCTGCCTCCAGAGCTTGTTATACATGAAGGAGGCGTTCCCAGTGAGACGAGTAACCAACACAGAACAGGAGAAATTTGTCTTTACAAACATATTTTTTGCTTTTCTCTCAATTCTGCTGTATTGCAACCCTGTCTGCCTATGAGCTGGAAACTGAGAGGAACCTGCAAATGTGTGAGGTATAACCACACACAGCCCTGCAGTGAGATCAGGAAAGCAGAGAGCGACCATTGCATATCTCACTGGTAACTCACTTTCAAATAAAATAAGCTCTGGAGGCAGAATTCTCTTCCAGGCAGTGTCCTCCCTACAGCCCGGAAAAGGTCATTTTCATATAGTGATAAAAGAGCATTTCTCAGCAACTACACAGCTAATATGAGACACACAGGGAGGACTGTTTTCATCATTCTATGTATAGCCTTTATGTCCATATTAATAGTTTAGATAGGTCAAATGTGGTAACAGATTCCCTTTAAGGAAGCATTTCTATATTGACACCTGTGAGATGTGAAGTAGAAATAACACCATAACCATTGGTTATACATTATGCATTTATCTTGAGAAAGAGCCCTAGACATGCAACACTGTCAGTGGACAGGTGGCCAGAATTCCTATTTATTAGTAAGGGAATTCCAACCATGTCTACCCTGATGCAATAATCGCGGGGTCTCATTCTTGATATACAGTAAAAGTGGCTCCAGCATCTACTATACATTTATGGCATATCCAATGCACATGCCATGAACGCACAAGATGGAAATAACCATTTAACTGCTACAAAGTATGATGAGCAACTGTACCTACATAAAGTATTCTATAACTATAACTATTCATGTTACTGGTTTTAACTATAGTGCTATTAAACACTGCATGTAAAAATTGCAAGCTATAAAATAAAATAACTTTTTTTTTGCTGTAGCATATGAACTTTGGTTTAAGCAAATACTCTGGGAACTGGATTCTGTCAGAGAAATCTTCCAGAATGGACATGTAAGTTGATGCTTTTTTTTAAATAATTCTTGTTAAAATGATTTATTTCTGCAGCTTGATGAGGAGCCAACACACAGAAGATTCTCGGCAGATTTCGGGGCAGAGATACCTACAGAGTGTATCCATCAGCACAGTTTCAAGCAATGTTTCCTACTCTTGTCAATGAAGACCACCTTCAGTTGGTTGATACTGTGATCCTCCCAAAATGACATGACTTCACTAGTTATCCTTTGTGCTTCCAACACTAAATTTGCCCAATATCACCGAAATATTAGTTAGTGTTACTGGAACCAAAGAAACGTTTCCAGTTACACGATTGTGATTTTGATTGAAACCAATTTGGGTAAATTTAGAATTTTAAGGCATAGAAAGCCAAATCGGCCTCCTCTTAATTCTCTGTAAATACTGTGAATAGCAGAATAGCGCACAGTTTAGGTACTGTTGGTATGTAGCACTGGTGTCTTAAAGGGTTTGTCCAGTGAAAACAAGTTATTATAACCAATCTGATCATCGGGTCCTGCACCAATCTGCAGATTATTAATCCGGATAGGGAACTTTTATTCTTGTTACAAAATGGAGAAGGGTGGGCTACCTGACTGCTGTCCATTCATACTCTATGGGGCAGCTAAAAAAAACTAAGCACATTGAACGTCAGCTCCACAGGGAATGAATGGAGCAACATATACCAGTAATAATAAAAAATGACATTTTAATACATGTATTATTTTTGTTTGCAGGTAAGAGATGAAAGAAATATGCTGAAAGTTGTGACTCGCATCCATCGCATTTCCATGATTCTTAAACTACTCGTTGAACAATTCTCAGTTCTAGAAACAATGACCCCCATGGATTTCTTTGATTTCAGGTATGACCTTACATAACTGTAGCTTGTAAAATGACTCAAGCCAAATCAACATGATAAACTCATAGTAGGGAGCACCAAGGAATTAAGTCATTGAAATCCATAACTATCTTGGCATATAATATACTGGTGTAAACTCTAGAGCAGTGTTCCCCAACTCGGGTCCTCAAGAGCCAACAACAGGTCATGTTTTCAGGATTTCCTTATTATTGCAAAGGTGATAATTGCATCACCTGGACAGGCAAGCATTCAATCACTGTGCAATGCTAAGGAAATCCTGAAAACATGACCTGTTGGTGGCTCTTGAGGACCGGAGTTGGGGAACACTGCTCTAGAGGAACAATGGCTACTATAGGGGAAACCTCTGCATGTGACCCGGGTTGTAATGAACTACGTGAAGTGCCTTTCCAGTGCAAAATATAAAGGGGCCAATTGAAACACAATGGCGCATAGCAAATGTGGTGCCAATATTCAAAAAGGGCTCTAAAAGTGAACCTGGAAATTATAGGCCAGTAAGTCTAACCTCTACTGTTGGTAAAATATTTGAAGGGTTTCTGAAGGATGTTATTCTGGATTATCTCAATGAGAATAACTGTTTAACTCCATATCAGCATGGGTTTATGAGAAATCGCTCATGTCAAACCAATCTAATCAGTTTTTATGAAGAGGTAAGCTATAGGCTAGACCACGGTGAGTCATTGGACGTGGTATATCTCGATTTTTCCAAAGCGTTTGATACCGTGCCGCACAAGAGGTTGGTACACAAAATGAGAATGCTTGGTCTGGGGGAAAATGTGTGTAAATGGGTTAGTAACTGGCTTAGTGATAGAAAGCAGAGGGTGGTTATAAATGGTATAGTCTCTAACTGGGTCGCTGTGACCAGTGGGGTACCGCAGGGGTCGGTATTGGGACCTGTTCTCTTCAACATATTCATTAATGATCTGGTAGAAGGTTTACACAGTAAAATATTGATATTTGCAGATGATACAAAACTATGTAAAGCAGTTAATACAAGAGAAGATATTATTCTGCTACAGATGGATCTGGATAAGTTGGAAACTTGGGCTGAAAGGTGGCAGATGAGGTTTAACAATGATAAATGTAAGGTTAGACACATGGGAAGAAGGAATCAATATCACCATTACACACTGAACGGGAAACCACTGGGTAAATCTGACAGGGAGAAGGACTTGGGGATCCTAGTTAATGATAAACTTACCTGGAGCAGCCAGTGCCAGGCAGCAGCTGCCAAGGCAAACAGGATCATGGGGTGCATTAAAAGAGGTCTGGATACACATGATGAGAGCATTATACTGCCTCTGTACAAATCCCTAGTTAGACCGCACATGGAGTACTGTGTCCAGTTTTGGGCACCGGTGCTCAGGAAGGATATAATGGAACTAGAGAGAGTACAAAGGAGGGCAACAAAGTTAATAAAGGGGATGGGAGAACTACAATACCCAGATAGATTAGCGAAATTAGGATTATTTAGTCTAGAAAAAAGACGACTGAGGGGCGATCTAATAACCATGTATAAGTATATAAGGGGACAATACAAATATCTCGCTGAGGATCTGTTTATACCAAGGAAGGTGACGGGCACAAGGGGGCATTCTTTGCGTCTGGAGGAGAGAAGGTTTTTCCACCAACATAGAAGAGGATTCTTTACTGTTAGGGCAGTGAGAATCTGGAATTGCTTGCCTGAGGAGGTGGTGATGGCGAACTCAGTCGAGGGGTTCAAGAGAGGCCTGGATGTCTTCCTGGAGCAGAACAATATTGTATCATACAATTATTAGGTTCTGTAAAAGGATGTAGATCTGGGGATTTATTATGATGGAATATAGGAATATAGGCTGAACTGGATGGACAAATGTCTTTTTTCGGCCTTACTAACTATGTTACTATGTTACTAATTCAGCAATTTCATAGGGAAACATCTCATGAACATAGGGATGGGGCAAATACAACACTTTGAAAATCAGATATTTAGTCTATGTTACACCCTTAGGAATTCTAAAGTGATGGTTAGATTTCATACATGGAAATAATATTGTGTATGTTGTTTTGTTTCTAAAGGGAATACTTGGCATCTGCATCTGGATTTCAGAGCTTGCAGTTTCGAGTTCTTGAAAACAAAATTGGTGTCCCAGAAAGTCTGAGAGTTCCTTACAACAGACGCCATTACCGTGACAATTTCAAGGGAAAAGAGAATGAAGTGCTACTTAGATCTGAAGAAGAACCTACTCTTCTGGGCCTCGTAGAGGTAAAGTAAGAAATGCGATCTACAGTATACATAAAGTGTATAGAAAGTCCATAATAGATATATTTAATGATCTCAACTGCTTTTATAATATTTTTCTATTAAATTACACAACATTTGAACTTTTTTTAAACATTTATCAAAAATTTTGAATGCTAGTGTTTTTTTTTTAAGGCATGGTTGGAACGCACACCTGGTTTGGAAGAAGTTGGCTTTAATTTTTGGGGAAATCTACAGATCAATATATTTCAAGGATTAGAGGAGGAGCTCAAACAGGCAATGGTAAACATTCTGAACAATGAATATGGGTAATCCTTGATGCCATTAACTCTTCAAATCTCTTTCTTAAAAAATAATACTAAGATAATTTGATTGTTTTATATTAAATGAGTATACTAGATTGTAGGTTCTGGGAACAAACGAGTGGTGAAAAGAGAAAAAGAAGGCTTAAAGTGTATACTAGTGTTGAGTGGTGTTGAGCATTCCAATACCGCAAGTATCGGGTATCGGCCGATATTTGCTGTATCGGAATTCCGATACCAAGTTCCGATATTTTTGTGATATTGGAAATCGGAATCGGAAGTTCCCAGTGTATGGTTCCCAGGGTCTGGAGGAGAGGAGACTCTCCTTCAGGCCCTGGGATCCATATTCATGTAAAAAATAAAGAATTAAAATAAAAAATATGGATATACTCACCCCTCCGGCGGCCCCTGGACCTTAGCGATGTAACCGGCAGCCTCCGTTCCTAAGAATGCAGTGAGTTTAGGACCTGCGATGATGTCGCGGCTTGTGATTGGTCGTGTGAGCGGTCACATGAGCGGTCACGTGATGAATCACAAGCCGCGACGTCATCGAAGGTCCTTCATTCTTCATTCTTAGGAACGGAGGCTGCCGATTACATCACTAAGGTCCAGGGGCCGCCGGAGGGGTGAGTATATCCATATTTTTTATTTTAATTCTTTATTTTTTACATGAATATGGATCCCAGGGCCTGAAGGAGAGTTTCCTCTCCTTCAGACTCTGGGAACCATCCAGGATAGCTTCCGATACTTGTGTCCCATTGACTTGCATTGGTATCGGGTATCGGTATCGGCGATATCCGATATTTTTTGGATATCGGCCGATCCCATCCGCTACCGATACCTTTGAGTATCGGAAGGTATCGCTCAACACTAGTGTTGAGTAGTGTTGAGCATTCCGATACCGCAAGTATCGGGTATCAGCCGATATTTGCTGTATCAGAATTCCAATACCGAGTTCTGATATTTTTGTGATATCGGAAATCGGAATCGGAAGTTCCCAGTGTATGGTTCCCAGGGTCTGGAGGAGAGGAGACTCTCCTTCAGGCCCTGGGATCCATATTCATGTAAAAAATAAAGAATTAAAATAAAAAATATGGATATACTCACCCCTCCGGTGGCCCCTGGACCTTAGCGATGTAACCGGCAGCCTCTGTTCCTAAGAATGCAGTGAGTTTAGGACCTGCGATGACGTCGCGGCTTGTGATTGGTCGCGTGAGCGGTCACATGAGTGGTCACGCGACCAATCACAAGCCGCAACGTCATCGAAGGTCCTTCACTCCTCATTCTTAGGAACGGAGGCTGCCGGTTACATCGCTAAGGTCCAGGTGCCGCCGGAGGGGTGAGTATATCCATATTTTTTATTTTCATTCTTTATTTTTTACATGAATATGGATCCCAGGGCCTGAAGGAGAGTTTACTCTCCTTCAGACCCTTTGAACCATCCAGGATAGCTTCCGATACTTGTGTCCCATTGGCTTGCATTGGTATCGGGTATCGGCATTGGCGATATCCGATATTTTTGGGATATCGGATCCCATCCGATACCGATACCTTTGAGTATCGGAAGGTATCGCTCAACACTAGTGTTGAGTAGTGTTGAGCATTCCGATACCGCAATTATCGGGTATCGGCCGATATTTGCTGTATCAGAATTCTGATACCGAGTTCTGATATTTTTGTGATATCGGAAATCGGAATCGGAAGTTCCCAGTGTATGGTTCCCAGGGTCTGGAGGAGAGGAGACGCTCCTTCAGGCCCTGGGATCCATATTCATGTAAAAAATAAAGAATTAAAATAAAAAATATGGATATACTCACCCCTCCGGTGGCCCCTGGACCTTAGCGATGTAACCGGCAGCCTCCATTCCTATGAATGCAGTGAGTTTAGGACCTGCGATCGATGACGTCGCGGCTTGTGATTGGTCGCGTGAGCGGTCACATGAGTGGTCACGCGACCAATCACAAGCCGCGACGTCATCGAAGGTCCTTAACTCTGCATTCTTAAGAACGGAAGCACCGCTAAGAGCAGGGGCCGCCGGAGGGGTGAGTATATCAATATTTTTTATTTGTATTCTTTATTTTATACATGAATATGGATCCCAGGGCCTGAAGGAGAGTTTCCTCTCCTTCAGACCCTGGGAACCATTCCGATATTTTGTGTCCCATTGATATGCATTGGTATCGGGTATCGGTATCGGCGATATCCGATATTTTGTCGGTATCGGCCGATCCAATCCGATACCGATACCTTTGCATATCGGAAGGTATCGCTCAACACTAGTGTTGAGCGATACCTTCCGATATGCAAAAGTATCGGTATCGGATTGGATCGGCCAATACCCAAAAAATATCGGATATCGCCGATACCGATACCCGATACCAATGCATGTCAATGGGACACAAAATATCGGAATGGTTCCCAGGGTCTGAAGGAGAGGAAACTCTCCTTCAGGCCCTGGGATCCATATTCATATATAAAATAAAGAATAAAAATAAAAAATATTGATATACTCACCCCTCGGACGGCCCCTGGCTCTCACCGGTCCAAGCGTCTGCCTCCGTTCATAAGAATGCAGAGTGAAGGACCTTCGATGACGTCGCGGCTTGTGATTGGTCGCGTGACCGCTCATGTGACCGCTCACGCGACCAATCACAAGCCGCGACGTCATCGCACACTCACTGCATTCTTAGGAACGGAGGCTGCCGGTTACATCGCTAAGGTCCAGGGGCCACCGGAGGGGTGAGTATATCCATATTTTTTATTTTAATTCTTTATTTTTTACATGAATATGGATCCCAGGGCCTGAAGGAGAGTCTCCTCTCCTCCAGACCCTGGGAACCATACACTGGGAACTTCCGATTCCGATTTCCGATATCACAAAAAATATCGGAACTCGGTATCGGAATTCCGATACAGCAAATATCGGCCGATACCCAATACTTGCGGTATCGGAATGCTCAACACTAGTGTATACCCAAGACTTATATTTTTTACTATGGGCTTAAAAATTATCAGCTACCAGCTGGTTGTGACCAGTGCCGATTTCTGCCAATACAGAGATGTCAAAGACCGCTCCTACCGGTGATTCAGCTGCATGTGCTGATGTCATGATGTAAAAGCAGTGGCTTCTTATCTGTCAATGGGGTGTGACTGCTGATGTCATGCTGATTGACAGCCGCCTCCCAGCTGCCTTACAGACCACGGACTGTCAATCAGCATAAGGTCAGCAGTCTCACCCTATCGACATAGCAACCAATAATAGAAGAGCTGCTCTGTTGATGTTGAGCAGCTCAATCACCGGCAGGAGCGGTTAATAACTGCTATGTGCAGGCACAGGGTAGACCAGGCAAGTAGTTAGAAACTATCAGCACTGTTTTTTTTGCTTGTCATTTACTAAGGGCTTAAAACAAAGTCCTGGATAAACCCTTTAAGAAGCTTTATTCTTCAGATGAAGGTAGAGAGTCTAGACATAAATAAAAAATAGATTTTCAACAATATATTTGGTTACTTTTACTAGGCGAAACCAGACTCAGAGGACAAGGAGGAACAACTGGCAGAGCTTCAAAAACAAAAAGAAGTCTTTACAGCGTTGTTTGACGAGAAACGACATGAACATCTGCTTAGTAAAGGTAAAAGCACTATCTGATCATATAAGGAAAGCATTCTAATTAGCTATGGATTCAGGCAAGTTGTTTAATAGAACACTTTAAAGTGACCCTCCAGGCTTCCCCTTATTAAGGGTCATTATAAATTGGCAGAATTCCCTCTTGCTGCAGTCATGGAGAGAACGGAGCAGCACATGATGACTTCTATAAAAAGTGCCTCCCTAGCTACGCCTCACCAACAACTAGGGGGCACCTCATAGTTTAAGAATCATTGATATAAAGTTCCCGACTACAGTAAGAATTGGGTCAGAACTGTCGGACAGGAGGTCCCAGCAAGTCGAGTGGTTTCCTTCAAACTTACATGGCAGCATTTCAGGCTTCCCATAGAAACATGCAGATAAAAAACACATAAAAAATTGCATAGTTAAACAGCATTATCAGACAAACAATGAGCATCAGTTTTCATGAAATCCCATCTATTTTGCTTGGATAATTAAACATAGCAGATTTTCTGCATTAAAAAACCCATTGGAAAAAAATGCAGTATTTATGCAATGTGTGAACACGTCCTTAGTCAAAATCGAGAGCTCTCGCTTTCTGACTGCAAGTGCTGCTAAGAAGGGTGGTAATATTTTGGGATTCCTCAACCCAAAAGTTTGGATCTGATTTCTACCAAAGACTTTAGGCCTTTATTGGAAAACTATCTTTTTTTTACAGCAAACATATCACTACAGCACCATATACAGTAGCTGTGATAGATACAGGCGTATTATGCATTAGCTCTGCAATAATATAACATACAGTAATTATATTTTTATGTATTACAGGAGAAAGAAGATTGTCATATAAAGCATTAAAAGGGGCTTTAATGATATATTTCTACAGGTACAGTCACAGCAGATCAATTCTTAGTATATTCACATCTAATGTGAAACAATGGTCCAATACTAATTGTATGTGTTCATTTTGAAGGGAGGAACCACGATTCCAGGTCCCATTTCAGCTCTTAACTTACCTAATGGACATTGATATTTTGATGACCAAATGGAGATGTAAGTATTAAATGTAGAACTTTCATTCTTTAATCATAACCATATTGATGTTGGCATGTCATATAAACATATATTGTAGCTGTCACAGCGCCATTAAACATTAGTTTTTCCCAAATAACCTATGTGAAAAAAATCATTTTTTTTTACTTGTTGGGGTATTTAATGGAAATTTTTACCTAAAGCTTAAACTGATAGAGAACATGGGAGAATTAGGAAATAATACATAGGATATTTTGGATATTGAGTACACACCAGGTGATAACAATGGTAACAGCTTAAAGCATACGTACTGTTTCAGATGAATTTTTAGAATAAGCTGTTGTGTGTGTACATGAGGTATAGCACTAGTTCTGGCCATCATATAACAGGCATCTTGTATTTTTTAAGTTTTTTACCTCTTTAGTAGAAGTTGTAGCATTTTCTCTGTTAGGTCACAATCACATATCAGTATTTGGTCAGTACTTGTATTTAGCTAATAAATAAAATTAATGAAAAAAATTGCATGGGGTACCCCTATTTTTAATAACCAGAAAAAGCTAAGCAAACAGCTGATATTAAAAGGCTGGGATGCTGCATGGATATTGGCCCCTTCCTAGCCTAATAGAACCAGACCTCAGTCGTCCCTGAAATGGAGCATCCAATAGATGCGCCAATTCTAGCACTTAGTCTTGGCTGTTCCCAATTGCCCTAAAGCATTAGCAATAGGGGTAATGGTATTGGGGATGAAGCCAGCTGTATAATGTCCACTGACATCAAGCCCAGGAGTTAGTAATGGAGAGGTGTCTATCAGACATCCCTATTACTAACGCCACAGTCAAGAGAAACACACACACACACAAAACTACTTTATTTGTAAAATGCACTCCTCAACATATTCCCGGCAGTAAGTTCTCATGCTGCGAGCGGTGATGTCAGTAAGGCTACCGCAGTTCAGTGCCTGTGAGCTTTGTTCTCTGAATGGGGCTCCATACACTGGATGAAGAAGACAGGGGTCATGTGGGACCTCTATATGGAAGTCAGCGAACCGCGTGGATTACTTTTTTCTGGTAATAAATGGGTATAAGAGGGAATTTGTCAGGGAGTGCTTTTTACAAATAAAGGATTTTTGTGTGTGTTTCTTTCTTTTGACTATGAGGTTAGTAATGGGGGGTGTCTGATAGACGTCTCTCCATTACTAATCACAGGGCTTGATGTCAGCGGACATTACACAGCTGTCATGATCCAGTCCTGAGTTTGCTTTCAGCTCTCTTGTCTCTGGACTGGTCATGCTGGAGTTGATCCCCTCTGCCTCGTTTTGAAGCTGGCTGGGCTATTTCAGTCCTCTGCAGCCTGCAGGCCAGTGTCAGCTATAGTTCATGCTTCCTGGCTTGAGCCCCTGACCTGTATACCTTAGTGATCCTTATGCCTCTTACTGCATGTACTCGTGTATGACTCGACCTGATCTCTGGACTTCGCCCCTTGTTTTCTGCCTCTGATACCACGCTCCCCGACTGGCTTCAACTCTGGCTTGTATCCCGACTTTGTCTTATGTCTCACGTTTTGGTTACCATGTTCTAGGCTCTGACTTCTTGCTTGTCCCTGACCATGTGTTTTGCTGTTATCTTTTGGTACTTCGGCTCCTGACAGTTTTGGAATTGTCTTGTCTGACTACTCTTTTGCTACCTGTGGCACCTGTGCTGCTGCTCAGTGTTGCTACTCTGTCTGTGCAACCTCTCTTCCCTCAAAAGCACCCCCTGGTGGAGGTTGCACTATACTGCACTGCAGCAGCACATTACAACAGCAAACATAAACTTCCCAGCCTATTAATATCAGCTCACAGCTGTCTGCTTAGCATTTGCTGTTTATTAAGAATAGGGACGACCCCACATCATTTTTTTAGGGTCCCCCCTTTTTAAAAAACAGTGAAGTCTAAGCAAACAGCTGTGAGCTGATATTAATAGGCTGGGAAGCTATAGGGAGATTATCCTCTTCCCAGACTAATAAAACCAGCTCACAGCTGTCTGTTTTCCCATAGCTAGTTATTAAAAATAGGAGGGGACCCAACACCATTTTTGTTTACATTTACTTTTAAAAGGAGCTGGATAAGCTCGAGAGAGCTTATTAAATATCAAATGGCTATCTAGCTATCTCTATCTATCCCATATCTATGCCTCTATATTTGACAATGTATCTATATCTATATATAACATAGCTTTATTAGTTGAAAACTAGCTTTAAGATATTAAGGTATGTAAAATGTTGAAAACGCATTGCATACGGATGTCATACAGATGCCAGGTGAGAAAAATCGCATTGTAATCGCATGACGCTCGTCCTACTATTCTGAGTCAACATCAGACTGATTTTTTTTATACCGTAGTGTGACTCCAGCCTTCTTCTTTTACCCACAGCACTCTCCACAGATTTTTATACGTTTCCGGTGTAATTTGTTCCTTCACTGAAGATAGATTATTAGACATCTTTGATTTTTTTTTTTATGTGAATGATCAGTGCAGGAGAGAAGTAAATTAAGTGGGGAAAGAAGAATTTTTTAACCCCTTCCCGACATGTGACGGTATAGTACGTCACATGTCGGGACCCCCGCTTTGATGTGCGCTCCGGCGGTGAGCGCACATCAAAGCCGGGACATGTCAGCTGTTTTGAACAGCTGACATGTGCCCGCAATAGGCGCGAGCAGAATCGCGATCTGCGCGCGCCTATTAACTAGTTAAATGCCGCTGTCAAACGCAGACAGCGGCATTTAACTACCGCATCCGGCCGTGCGGCCGGATATGAGCGCATCGCCGACCCCCGTCACATGATCGGGGGTCGGCGATGCTCCTCCATTGTAACCATAGAGGTCCTTGAGACCTCTATGGTTACTGATTGCCGGTGGCTGTGAGCGCCCCCCTGTGGTCGGCGCTCACAGCACACCTGCAAATCTGCTGTGTAGTAGCGATCTTATGATCACTGCTGCATAGCAGAGCCGATCGGGCTGTGCCTGCTTCTAGCCTCCCATGGAGGCTATAGAAGCATGGCAAAAGTTAAAAAAAAAAAGTTTTTAAAAATGTGAAAAAAATAAAAAAAATATAAAAGTTTAAATCACCCCCCTTTCGCCCCAATCAAAATAAATCAATAAAAAAAAACCCAACCTACACATATTTGGTATCGCCGCGTTCAGAATCGCCCGATCTATCAATAAAAAAAAGCATTAACCTGATCGCTAAATGGCGTAATGAGAAAAAAATTTGAAACGCCAGATTTACGTTTTTTTGGTCGCCACGACATTGCATTAAAATGCAATAACGGGCGATCAAAAGAACGTATCTACACCAAAATGCTATCATTAAAAACGCCAGCTCGGCACGCAAAAAATAAGCCCTCACCTGACCCCAGATCACGAAAAATGGAGACGCTACGAGTATCGGAAAATGGCGCAATTTTGTTTTGTTTTGTTTTTTGCAAAGTTTGGAATTTTTTTTCACCACTTAGGTGAAAAATAACCTAGTCATGTTAGGTGTCTATGAACTCGTAGTGACCTGGAGAATCATAATGGCAGGTCAGTTTTAGCATTTAGTGAACCTAGCAAAATAGGCAAGCAAAAAACAAGTGTGGGATTGCACTTTTTTTGCAATTTCACTGCACTTGGAATTTTTTTCCCGTTTTCTAGTACACGACATGCTAAAACCAATGACGTCGTTCAAAAGTACAACTCGTCCCGCAAAAAATAAGCCCTCACATGGCCAAATTGACGGAAAAATAAAAAAGTTATGGCTCTGGGAAGGAGGGGAGCGAAAAACGAAAACGGAAAAAGCTCCGGGGGTGAAGGGGTTAAAAAGATTTATAGGGTGATTCAAAAAGGATGGTGCAAAAGTACAGTACGCTCGTATGCTCGAATCCTGCTCATTGTGACTTCCAAAGGCTTTGGGAGGCCCGGATTTTCCTATGACAAACACCCAGTAGTTTAAAATTGCATCACACAATGCGAAATATGGTTTCATCGTGAAGCTCACTTACCAAATTTATTCTGAAAGCTTCGCTGTACTGTCACAGCGGACCTCGTTCTTCCAAATTTCAAAGTTTTTCCTTGCTTCAATGCGGCCATCTTTCTGCTACACTATATTTACACATTTTAAATTTGGCTCTTGAATAATGAAAAGCTTTGCTGTGATTCATTATTAAGGGCCACTTAGCCAGTTTTGCTTTGATTTTCATTCATTGCTGTTTTTTAGATAGAGGCCTTTTCTTTTGTTCAATTCTTTGTGGATCACACACTCCACCACCAGCAGCCATTGTATGGACAGAAGTGGTGGTCACTGCGTGAGGAAAGCTGCAATAACTAGAAAGTGGTGACCTCTTCATCTGAGAATCCATCTGTAAGCTCGTTCTGACAGTCGAACAGGAAATTTTGTTTATTTTCAGACTTTATCTGAGCCACTCTCACCTGATTATTGCCACAAACTGAATGCACAGGGAAATAGAAAGACTATAACAGCCAAACCGCACATTTGTGATGAATCCTGACTCCAAAGATGATTTTTAGCCCAAAATAGATGAATTTAAGTAAAGAAAAAAAGTCTCAAAATATGGCCAACCCAACTAATGATAAAGATAGCACAGAAAGTTAGTGAACAATGGTTTAAGAGTTCCAGGGCGGTTTAAAACTTACAAAACTGTGTAAGTATTGTCTGTACTGTTATCACTTGTCAACAGAACCTGAAATGAGAAAGAGGTCGATATCGATTGAAGAAGTTGGGATGATAAAGAGTTAAGGCAGGCAGAAAGCTAATGAGTCCAAGGTATTGAAAGAGGAAGGATAAAGACTGTCAGCATTGAATGTCTATTCAAACTAAGTACAGGCGCTCGGAGCATCATGGTGTGGTCACTTATATACACCTTCCCACCTGCTTGGCTTCCAACTATCTCCGCTAGTGATGAGCGAGTGTACTAATTGCTCGGGTTTTCCTGAGCACGCTCGGGTGACCTCTGAGTATTTATGACTGCTCGGAGATTTAGTTTTCATCTCGGCAGCTGAATGATTTACAGCTACTAGCCAGGCTGAGTACATGTGTGAATTCCCTAGCAACCAGGCAACCCCCACATGTACTCAGCCTGGCTAGTAGCTGTAAATCATTCAGCTGCCGAGATGAAAACTAAATCTCCGAGCAGTCATAAATACTCAGAGGTCACCCGAGCGTGCTCAGGAAAACCCGAGCAATTAGTACACTCGCTCATCACTAGTGTTTATAAATGATTGTCCCCGCCATGAAGCACCAAACAGCGGAACTTAATTTGAGAAGTCATTCTGTGCTGACAGAGTCCCTTTAAGGTGAACCTGCTATGTTGTATGTGCAGTCTCACCTGTGGACAGCATGGAGAAGCTGAGCAGCCTGACATAGGTTTGTTGAAAAAGATTTAATATAACATGTATTTAATGCATTGAAATTCCCAGTTTTTTATGCATAGCAGTCCAGTGGGAAGTCCTACTAGAGTGTGACCAAATGCTGCAGCTTAACACATAGGTGAAACTATGTCCGTTCAGTGAACAAATAGCCAATTTATTTTCCCAATTGTGCAGCCATTGGCCTTCCAAGGATGGTTGGAATTTCAGTCATATTCAGTTGTATCTTCTGACTACACTAAGTGGGATTCGTAATTCAGTAACAGATGTGATATGATAAAACTAATTTTTGTAAGAGTTTTGGCAATAGAGAAATGTTTAAAGGCTCAATTTACAAATTGGTGACATCATTTATTACCAAAAAGGAGCTAGAGTTGCACAATGCCACCACTTATGTTGAAAAGTTCCATAGTTTCCAGCAGTGGTCAGGTTTCAAATATTTCATTTTTGTGAGTTATTAGGAAACTGTTGTGTCTGGACTATGTGATTGTGAAATTTCACTTACATAAAATATAGTCTCAAATTCTGACCCATAGAAGACATTGAAGTGTCTACTAAGTGGGAGATCAGAAGACTGGAAGTTGTTATAGCCCTCAATATTAAGTGTTGGGGCATTGGTGATGAAATTCTACGATCCATCTTTCAAACTCAGGTCTCTCAGATTTGTACGATGGTTATGTCGGAGCAGAATTATATCATGCTGTGCTATTTGTACGTAATATAGTTTTAGTAGTGGAACTGGCGAAAAATGAGGTCTTGGTGGGTCCATTTTGAAACAGAAAACCTCCCAGACCGATAGATCATAGAGGTCAAGGGAAGAGATTATAGAACTAAAAAATGTCCAAGAGTGGTTTTAGTAATCAAGTTCTTTATCCCTGGGGAAAGCCATAATATTGTTTGAATCTAAACAGCTGAGTAGGTGATTGAGAATAAGTAATCTTTGAATTTCATGTTTTAACAGATAACCATGTTTGCATGGTGCACAGAATGATTGGCAGCAAAGCTGGAACTGGTGGTTCATCTGGCTATCATTACTTGCGGTCAACTGTGAGGTAAGGTAATTAATTGGAAAATGCAGAAATGAAAGATGGAAAGGATTTCTAAGCTTTATAATTATGAGCAATGATGGTGCTAAAATTATAAAACTCAACACTGTGTACTAGGACAACTCCATACAAATAACATCTGTATAACCCTCAGAGCAGAATTTGCGATAGTAGAGCAGAATGTCAAGATAGCCAATGTCTGCAAATGCCTCTTCTCTAATCTGTACCGCCAAGGCTAATCAAAGTAAAGTGGATTAGAAGCAGGGCTCCTAAAGACTCGACATTGAATTTTAGGATTGTTACTTCCAATAGGCGGCACTAGAGTTCATGTCCTCTTCCTCTCTCCAGAGGCAATTTGTATATTTAAGTTTTCCAGAGGAACACAGCGTGGCTTCTCCTCACACCAGTATACACGCTAAGGGTGCTTTCTTCACACTGCGTTTTGATACCAGTTCGTTGATCCCGTCGGGGCTTACAACTGAACCCCCCGCAAAATGTAGTAGACTGCATCTGGGTGGCGATCTCTAATAGGCATAGACGCTCAAAAATTATGCACAACAGAGCACACATTCATTTTGTTGGAAGGAACCAACAAACAGGTGGCAAAATGCAGCATGAAAGCACCCTTAGGGTATTTGCAGATGATACGGAAGTGGCAGCGCTTTGGAGGCAGCGCATTCTCACCATGTCCAAAGCACTAACGTCTAATGAACGGAGGTGAATTCTCATGTGCTCACTGAACCATGTGGATTCACCACGTCCAATACATTCTATGGGTGAAATTTCTCTCTGGGAGAGTCTGGAGAGATGCGTCGCATGTCTGTCTCCACGGGCATCTGTGGATGCATAGTGTGCATGGGATTTATTGAATTTCCATCCATTATACTGTAACATGTGGCCGCTGCGGGTTGGACGCTGCACAAGTATGCAGTAGACCCAAGGCCAGCTAAGATGACTGTTCGGTGGGTGCCCTTAGCGGTTAGAAAAGCATCACGTAAATGCCCCTATTTGAATACAGTCCAGTCTTTTGTAAGCAATGCTTACTTGTTTACTATATCCATTTGCTTGTGGATGAAAACATTCTCTTTCACATTCATTGTGCCTTAGTTCTTCATTCCCATAGTTGTACTACCTTTAGGAGCTGTCAGCGTGGAATCCAGAATAGAAGAGATATGTGCGGCTTCTGTGCACAGCTCACATAGGATTGCCTAGATCAGTGGTTTCCAACCTCTGGTACTCCAGCTGTTAGAAAACTACACATGCCAGCAAGATTTTGCAAACACAGACTGTCCAGAGTGATACATTGGGGAGATTAACAACTTATTTATTCCTACGGGACTTCTAGGTGAAAATAATAATCACAACAATTACTCACCTTTCCCTGCTTTGGCTTTTGATGACAAGTTGCAAACCTGAAATATTGACTACAGTGCACGTGACTGTTGCAGCTAATTACTGTTCGTGCCTTCATGATCGGCATCCCTGCTGAGCCTAGTGATTGGCTATAGTGGTCAAGTGTGCTGTAGTTGTGATGTCACTTGTCATGCAAGGTGAGCAGTAGGGGAGAGTCATTGCCGGAGCAGGGAGAGTAACACTTAGGTTTACTACATCAATTATTTGCATCATGTTATGTATTTTGGACACTTTGAGTCTTACATTACATTAGGGGTGTTACTTTGCAGAAAATGTGTGAGGCTTAATATGTAAAAAAATTGGGTTATAGACTGCATCTAAAATGAATGCACCTATTACCAATAAATAAGCCAATTAATAGATGGTGTTAAAAGCAGAGACTATTCTGTACCATACTAGACTACAAAGAAGTACCGACTATTAAACAGCTTCTTGACCCACTTTGAGAAATCTGTTACATTTAACACCGTCTAGTCTATAAATGAGGCAGGATTGGTAAATATGCCAAATTGTAGCAGTTGGTTTAGATTCTTTATGAAGAGGGTAAATCAATTTAAGCAAAGTCCTTGAAACAAACTATTTTAGAAGGTGATTAAATCGTTTTTCCGGGCAAGGCATACATTTCAGCAGGGACTGCATAATTCCAAATTCTAACAGTATGTGGCATATACACTGTTAGGAGTTTACTCTGTTGATCGTTTGATTGGTAATCATGTGATGTCCATAGCTGCTCAATTCACTGATATAATCTGTGTACCTCACTGAGGTACGAGAGGACAGTTTGTGAATGTAAAAAAAAAATACCGTACCTTCTAAAAAACCCATAAACTCCTCTAATTCTGCTGCTTTTTTCTATTTTGTTCTAGCTCACTCCATTGCAGAGATATTTAGATCTGCTGTTTTTGGAGCGTTCTATGTGAAATCTCGGCCTGCAGACTATCTGAGCTTTTCTTTAGAGTCTTCACTGGAAGTGTGTATTTTCACCTCTCCCTCCCAGGCGCTGCCAATGCAACTAGGTAGCCGATCTAGAAATCAGTGTAAGGTGCAGCAGAGCTGAGAATGGCAGTAAGTGAGGAGAGATGAAAGCTCATCACCCAGAGAAAACTCTGAAGAAATGTCCAGTTGGACTCCGAGCAGAGATTTCAGATACTGTGCTCCAAAAGCATCATATGTGAATATCTCTGCACTGGAATGACACAGTGCAAATCTGAGAAGAGTGTCAGAATCAGGACAATTCATTGAATTTTACTTAACTGAATTTTTTTAGCATGTGAAAGATTTGCTTTAACCGAAAAACAATAGTGCTGAAACCACCAGAAATGAGTATAACCAGTAATGTCTCTTTCTTCCACAGTGACAGATACAAAGTTTTTGTAGACCTGTTCAACCTCTCAACATTTTTAGTGCCAAGACACTGGGTACCTCGACTGAACCCAAGCATCCACAAATTCTTGTACACTGCAGAATGTTGTGACAGCTCGTATTTCAGCAGTGATGACTCAGATTAAGACTTTTTTGCCACTATTGCCATCACTTTTGTAGTACTTTAAAGAGAAGTTGTGATGAGCAATTAGGCTAGGACTACATCTGCACTTTATCGTATCCATTAAAAAAATATGAAATTGCTATCCATAGAAATGCATTTAGCAGCTTAAAAATCTCTTGTCCAGTCAAGCATGTTACTAATACTTTGCCTTAATTGGGATTTTTGAGCGATTATTAGAAACTAGTTGCTGCTTTTTCCACCACAGAATATTATGAAAATTCCTCAAAATGTCTTAATATTACTCACTGAGGTTTGCATTATTCTATGAAGAAAAAAAAAAAACTTACTACAAGAAGTGCAGTTGTAGCCCTAACCTTAAAGTACAAAGTCACAATTTTGGTGATATCATAATGTAATATATTTTTATATCAAAGTTTAAAATATACAATAATTTAACAAAAATAAAATGTAAAGAAAATTCTGTACATGGTTTAAAGTACTATAAACATCTATATAGCATAATGTAATGTATTTAAGCATTTACCTCCACTGTATGTGTAAACTTCTCTGTATACAATAGTTTATTTTGTAGATAGTAAATTTAAAGGTTGTGTAATAAACATGGACAAATAAATATATAAAAATGAAATCATTCATTGTAAAATATAAAAGTGACCCAAATATGCAACTACAATGTTATGTATTTCATAATAAAACATTAAGCAAACTACATAATCTGTGTGAAATGTTTGTTGATTTATATTACCGGACCAGCATCCATTAATATTCAAATATTTTATTGTTTAACCTCTTCCGAACAGAACCAATATGTGCTGGGTTTTTTTCCCTCTTCTTCTTGCATGAGCCAAGACTTTAATTTTTGCTATCGACATATGAGGGACTTGTTTTTTTGCAGAACAAATGGTAGTTTTAAATTACACCATTCACTTTACCATTTAATGTACAGAAAAACGGGGAAAAAAAACCCTGAGTCAAATGAACTGATGAAAAAACAATTTCGGCATTGATTTTGCAACGTTCAGTAGAAATTACCTGGTAACATTTTAGGTTCAGACTTTTGTGAATGCAAAAAGAAATATAGTTTTTATATTTCAATTTTTTTTTTTTTTAAAGATTTCTGCACACTTTTTAAAAATAAGTGTTTATAAGCCAAGAAATCCCACTTCTTAAACCTGACAGGGCACACCTGTGAAGTGAAAACCATTCCCGGTGACTACCTCTTGAAGCTCATCAAGAGAATGCCAAGAGTGTGCAAAGCAGTCATCAAAGCAAAAGGTGGCTACTTTGAAGAACCTAGAATATAAGACATTATTTCAGTTGTTTCACACTTTTTGTTAAGTATATAATTCCACATGTGTTAATTCATAGTTTTGATGCCTTTAGTGTGAATGTACAAGGAAGTGAGGATGAATCTGATCTGAGAGGAAGCCGGAGAGTCTCAACCAGAGATCACATGACCAGCACAGCAGTTCAGGTTACAGCTGGATTTGACAAAGTGTTTAGTGAAATGCTTATCTATGGGAGTTAATTTATATGTAAAGTAATGGACAACCCCTTTAAAAAAAAGTTTATTCATATACCGTATATGCTCGAGTATAAGCCGAGATTTTTTTAGGCTGAAAGTGCCCCTCTCAGCTTATACTTGAGTCATTGTCCCAGGGGGTCGACGGGGGAGGGGCAGCTGTCCATCATACTCACCTGCTCCCGGCGCGTCTCTGCATGTCCCTGCTTCTCCGGCGCCTGCAGCTCTTCCTGTGTTCAGCGGTCACGTGGTACCGCTCATTAATGAATATGGATGCGACTCCAGTCCCATAGGTGTGGAGCCGCATATTCATTACTTTTATGAGCGGAATCAGTGACCACTGAATACCGGAACAAGCTGCCGGCGTCAGAGACCATCGCGGAGAAGCTGCCAGGGACCGCGCTGGGAGGGTGAGTATAATGGGGGAGGTGAGCATTGCAATATTCACCTGTCCCCGTTCCACCGCTGCGTGCCGCTCCGTCTTCCGCGTCATCTGTGACGTTCAGGTCAGAGAGCGCGATGACGTGTTTAGTGTGCACGCCGCCCTCTGCCTGAACAGTCAGAGAGCCGGAAGACAGAGCAGTGAGCGGTGGTGGAACGTGGACAGGTGAATATTGTAAGTGCCGGTGTCCCCACCTGCTCAAGACAAGAGGGGAGTATGTCATTTTTTTTTAATCGCAGCAGCATATGGGGCAAACGATTCTATGGAGCATCTTATGGGGCCATAATCAACCTTAATGAAGCATTATATTGGTCAAATGTTTCTATGGAGCATCTTCTGGGGCCATATTCAACCTTAATGCAGCATCATATGGGGCAAATGTTTCTATGGAGCATCTTATGGGGCCATAATCAACCTTTATGCAGAATCATATGGGGCATATTTTCTATAGAGCATCTTATGGGGCCAAAATCAACCTTTGTGCAGCATAATATGGGGCATATTTTTGTATTAAAGGGAACCTGTCACCCCCCCCCCCCAGTCGTTTCAAACTAAAAGAGCCACCTTGTGCAGCAGTAATGCTGCATTCTGACAAGGTGGCTCTTTTAATTCTGGGTGCTGTAACTAGAGAAATAATCCGTTTTTTAAATTTGTCAGAAATACCTTGTCTTCAGTCAAGGAGGCAGGCGTTTCCCCCCTGCTTCAGACGCCACACATCCGTCACTCAAATCTTCTTGGCGGCGCCGGCTCCTCAGCGCTGTTTTGAAAATAGCCGGCGCCTGCGCTCTTTTCTCCTGCCTGGTGCAGGCGCATTGAGCGCTGCCTGTCTTTCCTCATATGCAGTCTTGGTGACTGCGCCTGTGCGGCCGCCCTGCCTGTGAATCTCTGCCCCGCAGTGACTTATGATTTATTCACACTGCAAGGCTGGGATTCACAGGCAGGGCGGCCGCACAGGCGCAGTCAGCTAGACTGCATATGAGGAAAGACAGGCAGCACTCACTGCGCCTGCACCAGGCAGGAGAAAAGAGCGCAGGCGCCGGCTATTTTCAAAACAGCGCTGAGGAGGCGGCGCCCGGCGCCGCCAAGAAGATTTGAGTGAAGGCTGTGTGGCGTCTGAAGCAGGGGGGAAACACCTGCCTCCTTGACTGAAGACCAGATATTTCTGACAAATTACAAAACTGATTATTTCTCTAGTTACAGCACCCAGAACTAAAAGAGCCACCTTGTCAGAATGCAGCATTACTGCTACACAAGGTGGCTCTTTTAGTTTGAAACAACTGGGGGGGGGGGTGACAGGTTCCCTTTAAGCATCTTATGGGGCCCATCATAAACTTTATGGAGCATTATATGGGGCATATTTTATTATGGAGCATCTTATGGGGCCCATCATGAACTTTATGCAGCATTATATGGGACATATTTTGTATGGAGCATCTTATGGGGCCCATCATGAACTTTATGGAGCATTATATGGGGCTCCTGATTCAATATGGATATTCAAAAACACTTAACCTACTGACGTCTCAATTAATTTTACTTTTATTGGTATATATTTTTATTTTTGAAATTTACCAGTAGCTGCTGCATTTCCCACCCTGTTGCATTTTCTTGTGTTCGGCGGGCACGTCAAAACGATGCACGTGGACACATACAACGCACGTCCCTGCATACCCAATGTTAAAGATATAACATATATGGTAGTATTTTCCTGAAGAAGGAGTCATATGCACTCCGAAATACGTAGAATAAACCACTGTTCAGTTGTACATTTTGTCTGTTTCTGGATGAGCTGGCAGTGCAGATCATAACACACAAATCCTCCTATTCAGTGTTTTAGCTATGGCCGCATGTCGACCAGTGGATCTGCGGCAGCCGCCACTATATGCCTATGAATCTTCTACATCAGGTGAGAAGTTACATTACTGGCGAATCTTCCTTTAAATCATGAGATAAGACACTATCTGCGCTTTTTCTAGCCTACAAGGTATATTACCAATGTTAAAGTTAGGTACGCAGGACACATGCTGAAGTGGGCGGAGCTAAGGAAAAGTCCGCAGCACCACGCTGCGGACTCAAACGCTAATGTGAACCTGGCCTAAACCAGAGTCGGGTAGAAACCCTGCCAGGCAGAATAAAGTTAATTTCCTCCCAGCAGAGTTTGACAATATCCAGGCGCTGGGCAGGTTAGTAATGTTATTACCCTGCAGATTAACCCCATATTTGAAGGTGAATAGTGCCTTTTCTGGTGACAGGTTCCCTTTAAAGGGAATCTATCACCTCATTTTTTGCATATAAGCTGCGGCCACCACCATTAGGGGCTTATCTACAGCATTCTGCAATGCTGTAGATAAGCACCCCACCCCGATGTAACCTGATAAGAAAAACAAGTTAGATGATACTCACTCAGGGGCGGTCCGGGTCTGATGGGCGTCACAGGTCCGGGGCCTCTTATCTTCATGCGACGATGTCCTCTTCCTTGCTTATGTCGCGTCTCATGCGCAGGCATAATTCTCTACCCTGTTGAGGGCAGATCGAAGTACTGCAGTGCGCAGGCGCCGGGAAAACTCAGAGAGGCCCGGCGCCTGCGTACTGCAGTACTTTACTCTGCCCTCAACAGGGCAAATCAGTACGTCTGCACAGGAGCCGCGACACGAAGCAAGGAGGATGGTGACATCGTATGAAGATGGGAGGCGCCGAACCCGGACCTGCAATGCCCATCAGAGCCGGACCGCCCCTGGGTGAGTATAATCTAACTTGTTTTTCTTATCTTTCAGGTTACATCGGGGGCTTATCTACAGCATTACAGAATGCAAGTGGCCGCAGCTTATAGGTGAAAAATGAGGTGACACATTCAAATAATACCGTAGTTTACAGAAGAGCATACTACATATAATAAAAGCCAAACAGCACCCAGGCGAGACTGGAGTTTGCTTATACTTCCCAAATAGAAGTTTAGTGGTGTTTTTTTCTTATTTCTGTGATGTGAAAAAAATACTGTACTGAGAAATTATTTATTTCACTATATAAAAAAAGTCTTCAAAAGATGTGTAAATTGTGACACGAGACAGATCCCTCGCGTGTGCGCCCCACCTCAAATACTAGTTGGCACCAAGGAGTATGGCAGTGTGATACGGAGGTGAGTCTTTAGCAGTAAGATGGTTTCACTGGATATAGCATTACACATATAAGTATACATATACACAATCATGTCCAATCAGAACGAAAACAGAGAAAAAAACATTTACATTAAAAAAAAAAAATGATTAAATGACAACTCACATTTATGTTTTAGATGAAAATCCCTATTAAAGGCACAAATAGTGGAAGGTTAAATACACATAAAGGATAGCCAGGTGTAGTAGCCTGTGGTTATGAGGAACAATAAGGCTCCTGTGATCCAACCAATATTTCACCAGGGAACAGCCCAGTAGAGATCATTAAGTCAGCAAAGGCTTTCCACCTCTTGGCTGCCAGTTCATCGATATTGTGGTTTTCCAGGATTAACTATATACACCACTGTCCCACCAGAGACACTAACATCTTTATGTCATGAGATCACGACCTGGGCACAAAGTATAATGGTAACATGGCTATCCCTGTTGTGGTTGTACTTCTCTGCAGTAACAGTTCATAGTGATATCAGACTCCTTTTAGTCCACAAAAGGCAAATCGTTCCAAATCACCCCAAGTACTAAGTCATTTGTAGCATGTAAAAGGAATTATGGCTCATCATGCCATCAAAAACTCAAGTAGGTAGACGTAAATGCTTCCCTTTACTTTCAATGTGCAACGTTAAGAAACTGGACTGAAAAAAATCCCCCAGCGTGTTTTCATTCTACAATCCACTGAAACAGTTCCTTAGTGTACGATCATCAATCAATTGCTATAGACCTTTCATGAGAAAGGTATCGCCTTTCTAAAAAGATATGTACGCCATAGAAATCTTCTGTTTGGCCTGTAGAGCCTACATATAATACACTACAGTGCAAGCTGTTAAGATCTTGTTCTGTTCTCATTCTAATAAGATTTCCAGCTCTTTTTGCAATAATCTTTTCTGACCTCTCCAAAAGCCAATTTCAGATTCAGTTCCATTTAAATGTCTTATCTATTTTTTTATTTTAGCTCAGATCAGTTATTCTAGAGAAGTCAGAGATTGGCTGCAAAGAGTCTATGCGCAGCCTGCACTGTAGGCTGCTACATGCAAGCTTCACAAGTCAAATAGTATAAAATGTTTATTAAAATCTAATCTGCTTTTTTTTTTTTTTTTACTTATAAAAGTGCATACAACAATAAAGTGTTCAAAGATGTAAACTGTTTAAAGGCATCAACTCTTGACTTTCCGTTTGCAAAGTTCATTTCAGGTCTCTCCAAATTAATTTTACTGCTTCAATTCCAAGTGACTTAATGTCTTATTGAAAGCAGACGATTTAAAAAAAAAAAAAAATCTGTCAAAAGGTCCACGGTTTTCCTTGTTTCCATCCAAGTCACATCAATGGAAAAGTCACAAAGTCTGCTATTCCTGTAAACAGATTAGTAAGAAAAAGAAAAAAATGTTAATTCTTAGAACAAGTGACAAGGATAATAATTTAACATGTAACATTTGCAGAATGCATTTATAGACAGGCAACCATCACACTTGTTCATATTCTCATATCTTGTCCATAACTTCAACCTTCACTTTATGCAGACATCCATCAAAACTGAGGCATTATTTTAAAGTACTTTATACCTGCTCTTTATAATAATTACTTTTGGATTTAGGTGGAGTTAATATTGAAACAGATTATTTTCTGCTTTTTTAGCTACAAACTTTTCCCCATCTCATCATAAATGGATAAAATTGCAAAGTGCTTGGAAAATAAGTATCATTGCAATTTACTTCACACTAAAAATCCTCTGTTCTCAAGAATGGAGGGTTTTTTCATTTTATAGCTCAATGCTTAGGTTACCGGACACTACGGAGCAGAGATGGTCGACCACGAGCAGAGCTTACAAGTTCTTTGCAAAACAGCTTGTAAACTCTACTCCTAAAGAGAAGGTGGCATCAAAAAATTTTTTTTTACAGCAATTGTAAAAATGTAAAGAATTAATGTTTACATTTTCTTTAAAAATATTATCATTTCTTTATAATTTAGTAAAATATGAAAAAATAATTTGAAAAGTTTTGGAATTTCCACTTTTAACCCCTTCATGACCCAGCCTATTTTGACCTTAATGACCTGGCCATTTTTTGCAATTCTGACCAGTGTCCCTTTATGAGGTAATAACTCAGGAACGCTTCAACGGATCCTAGCGGTTCTGAGATTGTTTTTTCGCGACATATTGGGCTTCATGTTAGTGGCAAATTTAGGTCGATAATTTTTGCGTTTATTTGTGAAAAAATGGAAATTTGGCGAAAATTTCGCAATTTTCAAATTTTGAATTTTTATTCTGTTAAACGAGAGAGTTATGTGACACAAAACAGTTAATAAATAACATTACCCACATGTCTACTTTACATCAGCACAATTTTGGAAGCAATTTTTTTTTTTTGCTAGGAAGTTATAAGGGTTAAAATTTGACCAGTGATCTCATTTTTACAACACCATTTTTTTTAGGGACCACCTCACATTTGAAGTCAGTTTGAGGGGTCTATATGCCTGAAAATACCCAAAAGTGACACCATTCTAAAAACTGCACCCCTCAAGGTAATCAAAACCACATTCAAGAAGTTTATTAACCCTTTAGGTGCTTCACAGCAGCAGAAGCAACATGGAAGGAAAAAAATGAACATTTAACTTTTTAGTCACAAAAATGATCGTTTAGCAACAATTTTTTTATTTTCCCAAGGGTAAAAGGAGAAACTGGACCCCAAAAGTTATTGTGCAATTTGTCCTGAGTACGCCGATACCCCATATGTGGGGGGGAACCACTGTTTGGGCGCACGACAGGGCTCAGAAGGGAAGGAGTGCCATTTGACTTTTTCAATGAAAAATTGGTTCCAGTCTTTAGAGGACACCATGTCACGTTTGGAGAGCCCGTGTGCCTAAACATTGGAGCTCCCCCACAAGTGGCCCCATTTTGGAAACTAGACCCCCCAAGGAACTTATCTAGATGCATAGTGAGCACGTTGAACCCCCAGGTGCTTCACAAATTGATCCATAAATATGAAAAAGTACTTTTTTTCACAAAAAATTTCTTTTAGCCTCAATTTTTTCATTTTCACATGGGCAACACGATAAAATGGATCCTAAAATGTGTTGGGCAATTTCTCCTGAGTACACCGATACCTCATATGTGGGGGTAAACCACTGTTTGTGCACACGGCAAGGCTCGGAAGGGAAGGAGCGCCATTTGACTTTTGAATGAAAAATTAGCTCCAATCGTTAGCGGACACCATGTCGTGTTTGGAGAGCCCCTGTGTGCCTAAACATTGGAGCTCCCCCACAAGTGACCCCATTTTGGAAACTAGACCCCCCCAAGGAACTTATCTAGATGCATAGTGAGTACTTTGAACCCCCAGGTGCTTCACAAATTGATCCGTAAAAATGAAAAAGTAATTTTTTTTTCACCAAAAAATTCTTTTAGCCTCAATTTTTTCATTTCCACATGGGCAACAGGATAAGGCTAGTTTCACATTTGCGTTTAAATCCGCAGCGCTTAAAACGCATCCGCAAGTGGTGGAAAAAACGCATATAAACGCGTACAAAAGCCGCATTTGTACGCGTTTATATGCGTTTTTTCATGCGTTTGCATTTTTGGTGTGCATGATGAGAAATTTCACAAGAGAAAAATCAAGATAACCAGACACCGCCAATGGGACTACAGAGGGCGTGTATTATGGGATTTCTTTATATAGACCCCTGAACAGCTGGAATCTTCAGATTTTGCTCCTGTATCCTGTCTCATGATGGATCTTCGCATGGAGAGCTTTTATTTCAACCTGGATTTAAGCATCAAGCTGTTTCTTGCCTGTGCTTTTGCTTGGGAGCAAGACAGAAATCGCGAAAGATGGAGAAGGAGACAACACAGGCGTTTTTGGAGACACCCCATTATCGAACTACGTGAGAGCCTATCACACGCTGTATGCCGAGCTTAACGCCAACCAGGAGAAATTCCATGAATATACAAGGATGTCGCAAGAATCGTTCCGGAATTTGCTTGCTCGTGTCCAAGGAACCATACGGAGACAGGACACCCAGCTCCGTAGAGCGATTCCACCAGAGGAACCTCTGCTGGTTACATTAAGGTACGTTCCAAATCTAAACCAATGACAGTCCAAATTTTGTGTTTTCTGACATGTATGTTTTGGGTATTTTCCTTTCTTTCTTTAGCGTAACCACACCATAAATAGAATAGATTGTAATTTTTGGGGGGTTTGTTTTTCTTACAGACTTCTAGCAACCGGAGAGAGTTTATTATCCCTCCACTTCCAATACCGGCTTCACCACCCTGTCCGGAATAGTTGCGGACACCTGCCGGGCTTTGTGGAATGTACTCCGGGATGAGTTTATACCCCTACCCACCTTGGACATGTGGCTTGAAATTGCGGAAAAATTCTGGAGTGTGTGTGATTTCCCCAACTGTTTAGGAGCGGTGGATGGAAAGCACATCTGCATTATCAAACCTGCCAGAACAGGATCGGAGTATTTCAACTATAAAAAACATTTTTCTGTTGTGCTCATGGAAATAGCCGATGCGAACTGTCGCTTCATCGCTGTGGACATTGGAGCTTTTGGCCGTGGCAACGATTCCCAGACTTGCAAGAACTCGGATATGGGCCGCCGTGTGTATGGCAACAATTTCAATTTTCCCCCGCCACAACCTCTCCCCAACACTCAAGGTCCACCGATGCCATTTGTTATGGTTGGGGATGAGGCCTTTCAGATGTGTGAAAACCTACTGAAACCCTATTCCAGTCGGGACTTGAACCACACTAGAAGGATCTTTAACTACAGACTGACCAGGGCCCAAAGAACAGTGGAGTGTACCTTTGGCATTCTGGTCGCTAAATGGCGCATTCTTGCATCAGCCATTAATCTAAAAGTGGAAACAGTCGACGAGGTGGTCAAAGCCTGTGTGGTTCTGCACAATTACATAATGGTTAAGGAGCAACCCAACATTGAACTGGATGAACCAGTTGCACACCCACTGCCCGATTTCCAGCATCACCCGCTGCAGTCAACTGCAGCCGTTGGTCACATGCGGGACCAATTTGCTGCCTTTTTTGATTCAGATATTGGACGTGTGTCATGGCAGGACAATGTTGAGTAAATGTCCTGTTGTAATTAGATCTGTACCAGTAATTTTCTGCAATGATGATAATATTTCTCATTAATAAACTTTACTTTTGGTTGTGTTGACCGTGTCTCCTATGTTTTTCCTCTACAAACCAAGGCTGTCCTAAAACTAGCAGTATTTGGTCTGTATTTAATATCTGTTTTTGTAATCCAAAACCAGGAGTGGGTGATAAAGGCAGAGGTGCTAGTTATTATGTTAATATCATAATTTACCTCTAATTGTTCCACTCCTTGTTTTGGCTTACAAATACTGATATAAAACACTGGCCACATACTCCTAGTGTTATGGCAGCCATGTTGCTTTAAGCTTGGTGACATCATTGCGTCCTGATTCTGTTCTGCAGTATCCATTGGACACAGACAGAAGAGACAATGACTGTCACATTTAAGAGATCTATACTCATCAAGTCAGGTGTCAGAAATAATGAATTCATGATGCACATATAACAGCCTCATGAATTCACTATTTCTGACACCTGTGCAGGTGAGCATAGATATGCAGTGTGTTTTCACCATTGTCCCTTCAATTTGTGTGTAATAGATTATGTACAAAGAAGAGAAAATGGTGGTTATACAAGGCAGTTCTATACTCACCAGGTCAGGTGTCCCAACTAATGAGTTTTTTGACACCTGACCTGTTCAGTAGAGTTCTGCACTGTATTTCCACCATTTTCTCTTCAGACTGCCACACTAGGCACAAACTAAGCAGAAAGAAGAGATTATGGAGATAATACATCTAATATTTTTGGGCCCACCTCATATCTGTATACTAAAGACACACAAAGCTGCAGTCTTTTTTTTTTATAACTACTGGAGATATGATGTGGCCCAAAAAGTAAGTGTGTGGCGAAGTTTCTTAGTTGGAGCACGGTGTGTGTTGCCGGCGGCGATAGACACAATAAACCAAACCTAATTGGGGCAAATCAAATTGTATTTATTTTTTAACAACCAAAAAACTTTATTTAACTGTGCCGGCTTGGGGTAGAGTGATGTAAATGGGGGGGTGAAGCACTGAGGCCTTGCTAACCGTGGATGACGCAGAGGTGGCAGGAGAAGGGGCAATGAAACTAGTAGGGTCTGGAAGTTCGGGGATGGGGCTTGACACATGAGAGGCTTGAGACGCACTGGAAGGGTGAGACAAACCTAACATTACAGACACATTGGGAGGTGAAGGGGGAGGAATGCTAAGAGTCCTCTGTTTTTTTTTTTGTGTGTTTTTTTTTTGTTTGCCTGGTTGTGGGAGGTCTTGGTGGGCTCATATGGCGTGGCGTGGTGGTGGGTGACCTGTCAAGAGTCCGGCTGCACTGTGTCAGAGTCCATAGTGCTCGTAGAGCGTGCAGCCATGCCAGAGTCCATAGTGCTCGTAGAGCGTGCAGCCATGCCAGAGTCAATAGTGCTCGTAGAGCGTGCAGCCATGCCAGAGTCCATAGTGCTCGTAGAGCGTTCAGCCATGCCAGAGTCCATAGTGCTCGTAGAGCATGCAGCCATGCCAGAGTCAATAGTGCTCGTAGAGCATGCAGCCATGCCAGAGTCAATAGTGCTCGTAGAGCGTGCAGCCATGCCAGAGTCCAAAGTGCTCGTAGAGCATGCAGCCATGCCAGAGTCAATAGTGCTCATAGAGCGTGCAGCCATGCCAGAGTCCAAAGTGCTCGTAGAGCGTTCAGCCATGCCAGAGTCCATAGTGCTTGTAGAACGTGCAGCCATGCCAGAGTCCATAGCGCTTGTAGAGCGGAAGGCCATGCCATGGTCCTGCTGCATCGTGGTGGTGGCGGTATGGAAGGCCATGCCAGGGTCCTGCTGCATCGTGGTGGTGGCGGTACGGAAGGCCATGCCAGGGTCCTGCTGCATCGTGGTGGTGGCGGTACGGAAGGCCATGCCAGGGTCCTGCTGCATCGTGGTGGTGGCGGTACGGAAGGCCATGCTAGGGTCCTGCTGCATCATGGTGGTGGCGGTATGGAAGGCCATACCAGGGTCCTGCTGCATCGTGGTGGTGGCGGTACGGAAGGCCATGCCAGGGTCCTGCTGCATCGTGGTGGTGGCGGTACGGAAGGCCATGCCGGGGTCCTGCTGCATCGTGGTGTCAGTGGAGGAGGTCCAATCAGGAGCAGCGGTTGTCATGGTGGTGGCGGTGGGATGTCCAACTGCACTCGGCATGGTGGTGGTGCTGTAGTGGTGTCCGGCTGTGGAAGGAATTGAGGTGGCCGTGCAGTGGTATGCAGCAGAGGTCGGCATTGAGGTCAATCGTGACAGTGAAGGCACAGGTGGATATGCCGACACTGTCTGCTGGAAATACCGACTCTGCTGCATAGCCTGCACGTAAGCAGCATTGCAGGCCTGCATGACACTCAGCTGGAGATCACGAATAAGGTGTTCCGACATGCCCTGCTCAATGTTGTTAAAAAAATGATGAAATGATGTGCTGGCCTCTGGAAGTCGGCTTTCACTTGGTCAAGGCTTTTGCTGACCTCCTGGATACGTGCATTCAAGAGGCTATATGAAACATCCATTCGGTCACCCAAAGCCTTGATTGCTTCGTGTAAAACCGAGCTCAAGTGCAAAAACTCGGGCATGAGTGACCTGTCCGAAGCCCTCTGCCGCTGCCGGGAGGAGCCCCAAAAAAAAGGGGCAGTGGAAGAGGACTGCGAAAGGGGAAGACCTGATGGACCAGCTCCCTGGTCTCCAGTTAGTGTGGAAGGCCCACTTGCTGCTGCGCTGCTGGATGGCTGGGACTGGTCCGTGGCTGTCGGATGAAGGACCGCTCCAGAACCGGGGCCAACAGTAGTGCTGTATGTGCTGTGAAAAAAGGAAAAATGAAAATTAATACCAAAAATTAACCAGACGCAAAATCCTGTGGAATATAAAAATACAGATTATGGCAATACAATACAACCTAATGCACGTGATAAATACTTCTCTGGGCAAGGACCGGTCTTAAAAATGCCAGAACTCGATGGTATTTGTATCTTCTGATCCTTGCTCCTGAACCACTGGGAACACGGCTCTCTTGACGCAGGTCCTTGTTGAAGCGGTCCTTCATCGAACGCCAACGTGTTTTGACTTTGGCCACTGTGAAAAAAAAACACCAAGGTTACTTACCGGTAGCCGGTTTTTCCGGAGCCCATGACAGCACACCTGAGAGAGAGATCCGCCCAGTCAGGACAGGAAACCTACTGAAATAAAAGGGCGGTACCTCTCCCTCGCTTCAGTTGGTTTTCAGAGCATGAGAGGCCCCCTTGGTTAGTACATGGTAATCCAACACCACATCATAATTATAACAAAACACACCCAGCTAAAAAGTGCGCACCAAAGGGTGAAAAAAAGAAGGGAGGGAATATACAGGTGCTGTCATGGGCTCCGGAAAAACCGGCTACTGGTAAGTAACCTTGGTGTTTTCCCGTCTTCCATGACAGCACACCTGAGAGATTTTTGGAGAAAGAACCCTCCCGACCACCGCTTGTAGCACCCTTCTACCAAAGGTAAGGTCAGTCGAGGAGGATAGATCTAGCCGGTAGTGTCTAAAGAAGGTAGACGGAGAGGACCAGGTAGCGGCCTTACAAATTTGATCTATCGATACCTCTGCTTTTTCTGCCCAGGAAGTAGCCACAGCTCTGGTGGAGTGAGCCTCGATGCCATCAGGGATCGGGGCGCCGCTTGAAGCATAGGATAAGGAAATAGCCTCCCTAATCCACCTGGCGATAGTACCCTTGGACACCCCATATCCCTTTCTGCTACCCTGGAAGGCTACAAACAGGGATTGATCCTTCCTCCACTGACTAGTTAAGGATATGTACTGCAAAATAGTTCTCCTTACATCCAGTGTATGAAATTTTGCCTCCCCTGGGTTCTTAGGATTATTACAAAAAGAGGGTAACACAATCTCTTGACTTCTATGGAATTTAAGTACAACTTTCGGAAGGTATGCCGGATCTGGTCTGAGTACTACTCTGTCATCAAAAATTTGTGTGTAAGGAGGGGAGACAGACAGGGCCTGCAAGTCACTCACTCTACGGGCTGATGTTAATGCTACCAGAAACACCGTTTTAAGAGTATCTTTATCGTTGATTCCTGCAAGGGTTCAAATGGACCTTTGGTTAGGGCATCTAACACCAGATTTAAATCCCACGGGGGAACTCTCTGAATTACCACTGGTCTAGACCTGCTACAGGATTTAATAAAGCGGGACACCCACCTATCGGAGGCAAGATTGCAATTATATAAGGCTCCTAACGCCGACACCTGAACTTTAAGCGTATTAGTTGCCAACCCCAGTTGTAAACCTGCTTGTAAAAATTCCAAAATAGTACCCACAGGAGCTTTGTCCCCCAAAGGTTGTCCTGAAACATCCAGAAACTTTTTCCATGTTCTACCATAAATTCTAGATGTTATTGGTTTTCTACTTTTTAACAAGGTGGAGACTAACCCTGGTGAAAACCCCCGCCTACTCAGTAATGCCCTCTCAAATTCCAGGCTGCAAGATGGAAGCGCTTCACTTGAGAGTGGCATATTGGGCCCTGGGTTAGCAGGTCCGGAATTTCTGGTAGAATCCAAGGATCGGTTATAGACATTTGTCTCAGGAGGGAGAACCAAGGTCTTTTCGGCCAAAATGGAGCAATCAAAATTACTCTCGCTTGCTCCATTCTGATCTTTCTCACCACTGCTGGAATCATCGCTATCGGTGGAAACACATAAGCGAGACTGAAATTCCATTGAATTTGAAGAGCATCTACCGCGAAAGGTTTCCCCCTCGGGTCTAACGAACAGAAACTCTCTACTTTCCTGTTGTTTAGAGTGGCAAATAAATCTATTACAGGTAAGCCCCAAGCCTGCACTATCTGTTGAAACACCCAGGGATTTAAAGACTACTCTCCCTGCCTCAGTGTCTTGCGACTTAGGTAGTCTGCTCTCGTATTCTCGACCCCTTTTATGTGGAGAGCAGAGAGGGATAGTAGGTGGCGCTCTGCTAGTTGTAGGAGGACAGATGCTGACTTCATTAGGGAAGGGGATCTCGTCCCCCCTTGGTGGTTGATATATGCTACCACTGCGCAATTGTCCGACATGACTCTGGTATGGTGACCTTGAAGGATGGGAAGGAAGTGTTTCACAGCTCATTCTACGGCCCATAACTCTCTTAAATTTGACGCCTGCTGTGATTCTTGATGGGACCAGGACCCCTGAATTGAGAGAGTTCCTAAATGCGCCCCCCATCCTGTACCGCTTGCGTCTGTGGTGATGACCTGCTCTACCGGAGTTATCCACTGGACCCCCGACGCCAAATGATCTCTTATGGCCCACCATTTTAGGGAACCTGTTACCTCCAATGAAAGACGTAGCTTGCCCTCTGCAGACAGGACCTCCCACTGCAACAGTCTTAGATGGAACTGAGCCCATCTTACTGCGGGTATACAGGACGTTAAGAGAACCCAGCAAGGACATTGCCTTCCTCAATGTCATTACCGGGTGTTGAATTGCTGCCTCCACAAGATTTTGAATTTTGACCAGCTTGCCTGGAGTCCAGAACTAGGCCTAAAAAGGACTGGACTAGCTCCGGCGTCAACCTTGATTTGGCGAGATTTATTTTCCACCCCAACAACTCTAGCATCGCCGTAACCTCTTTTATTTGTGACAGGCAGTGCGCCGCTGAATTCCCTATTATCAGGAAGTCGTCTAGATACGGAACTATTACCACGTTCCGGGAGCGGAGGAAGGACATGACCTCTGACATCAGCTTGGTAAAAATTCTTGGCGCTATTGACAGGCCAAATGGGAGGGCAGCGTATTGATAGTGCCTGAGACAACCTTGGACATAAACTGCTACCCTTAGGAATTTCTGAAAGTCTCGATGAATTGGGACATGGTAGTAGGCGTCCTTTAAATCGATAGCTGCCATGAAACACTGTGGAAACAAGAGTTTTATCGCTGTATTCACAGACTCCATCTAGAAGGAACAGTTTACTACCGATTGGTTGAGATTTTTTAAATTGACAATAGTTCTCAGTGACCCGTCTGGCTTTCTTATAAAAAAAAAAAAGAGGAGAATAAAAACCTTTTCCCTGCTCTTCCTCCGGGACTTCTACCAGAACATGTTTTGATACCAGCTCCAATACCTCTGTTTCCAAGGCTAGCTGCTCTTCCGGGGTCTTTCTTTGGGGTGTTGAAACAAAAGTCTGTCGCGGTGGATAAAAAAATCTATTTTTAGCCCGTCTTTGACCACCTTCAAAGCCCAATGACTGGGGGAGATGTTTACCCAGGCTGGGAAAAAAGACGAAAGCCTTCCCCCCACTGGCCTGGCGTCATTGGGAGGGCTTTTTTGTTGAAGTCGAGGGACCTTTAAACATATATCCAGATCCCCTTCTGTCTCTGGAGTCCCAACTACTTCTATCTCCCGGGGGGCGGCCCCTACTAAATTTGCCCCTCCGAAAATAAGGCTTTCTAAAGTCCACTGGAAAGCGAGGAAAACCCTTTTTCCTGTCTCCGGCTTTCTCTAAAATGTCCTCCAATTTTTTACCAAAGAGGAAATGGCCATCACATGGTATAGAACAGAGTCTATTCTTTGAGGGTAAGTCGCCCGGGCACCCCTTCAACCAGAGAGCACGTCTAGCCGCATTGGATAAACTTGCAGCTCTAGCCTGAAGAATCTGCTATAAAGGCTGCCGCTCCTTTAGCCATAGTCACATTGGTTAAAATTTCATCTCTTGGAGCTTTAGTTTTTAACTGCTCCTCAATTTGCTGTAACCAGACAATAAGGGAACGTGAGACACAGGTTCCTGCGATTGCTGGTTTTAAACCGCCTGCGGTTGCTTCCCAGGTGTGTCTTAGGAATCCATCCGCTTTCTTATCTAAGGGGTCTCTTAATACACCAGAGTCTTCTAAGGGAAGGGATAGTTTTTTAGAAGATTTAGCTACTGCGCCATCAATTTTCGGAACCTTATCCCAAGTCTCTGAATCCTTCTCCTCAAAGGGGTAACGTCTTTAAGAAGCAGAGGGCAGATTACCCGATTTCTCTGGCTTCCTCCATTCTTTCTCTATAAGGGCCTTTACTTTGGAGTTAACTGGAAAGGTACGCTTTCCTTTCTCCTCTAAACCCCCGAACATAATGTCCTCCAGGGATTTGGCTGCTTTCTCATCCTTTAGGCCCATTGAAGCTCTAACGGCTTTTACCAGCTTGTTCATGTTCTCGGTAAGAAAGCACGGACGGCCCCCAACATCGCTATCTGAAGAGGAGCCAGAGGACCTAGAGGAGGAGGAGGAGGAGGGAGGTAATGGTTCTTCCTGACACTCCTCATTAGAATGAGAAAACTCGGAAACAGAAACTGGTTCTAGGTCTCTACCACCCTTTTTCTTAAGGGCTGCTTTAACAGAGCCTTCTACTTCAGCTCTGATTATTGCTCTAAGACTAGAGGCAAAGTCAGGGGTTTCTTCCTGGATAGTCTTTTGGATGCAATCTACACAAAGACTCTTCTGCCACTGGACTGCCAACGGGACTCTACAGAGGGCACACTCCTTATTCTTTGTCTTGGAGCTAGCCTTCCTCGGCGCCTGCCAAGTAAACAGAAAATGTAGCCCATTACCACCAGGGTGACATTCACGTAGATCACTCACCACCCGCTGACCATAAAGGGTACCGGATTCCGAGGCGGACTAGGAGCACGGGGAACGTTCCTCCTGGAGGTAGAAGAATCCTGAGACGACCGACCAGGACGATTGCCACTCCTCCCACTCGAGCGGCTATCCATTTTAGTACGCTGGTGAGCAGGTGTATCAACTGAAAGGGGCTCTTGCTGCTGCTGCTGTAAAGGCTGCTGCTGCTCCATACGATCCTCCATCTCTGGAAAGCTGTATGGAAATGAGTGACGTTCAGCGCTGTTTTACCCTTAATAAAGGGTCATCCTCAGTGCTCCCCACCTCTTCCGGTAACCATTAAGCTCCTCTCCCCCTTCTGTATACCGCCGGGAAGCCTGTAACGTCACCGGCGTTTTTTCCCATGGGCGCCGCCATCTTGGATCCGGCACGCCGGTCTGACGTCACGCAGGCACGTCTATTCCCAGCGTACCTTGTGCGCGACGTCAGACGCGCGCCCGGAAGTCGCCCAGCTGAGGGGGAGAGAGCGGCGTGGCAGACACAGGACGGCCCCAGGAGTCCGGACTGTGCTGGACCGACGCCCGCACGTGCGCAAGAGCCCCACAGGATCTGCGAACGGCGCTACCGTCTCCTGAAGGCCGACATACAGGCGCCCTGCCTGTGCTTCCAGTGCCGGGACAGGAGCGGGTAAGTGGATCTTCTATCAAAACCGCCGTGTTTCAGCACAAGGGTTCCCATCAGGACAGGAAACCCAACTGAAGGGAGAGAGAGGTACCGCCCTTTTATTTCAGTAGGTTTCCTGTCCTGACTGGGCGGATCCCTCTCTCAGGTGTGCTGTCATGGGAGACGGGAAAAAAAAAAATTGTGGTCAGAAAAAGGACTTTTGGCCGTGCTCACCCAACTGTGTGTGATGACAGAAACTACTGAGAGTTTCTTTCATTACACACAGTCGAGTGAGCACGGCCAATGTCTCTGCTGCTTCACACTGCAGTGCAATACTTACCAAATGCATTTCGGACCCGTGTCGGGGCATTGTCCCAGCCATCCCACATCTCTTTGGCCACCTCATTCCATAAGCGCCGGATCGTGACGTTGTTTGAGTGCAGTGGATCCCGGGTGTCCCACAACGGGACTCGCTCCTGAACCAGGGAGATGAGGAGGTCATTCTCAATTAGATCATCCTCCCGTTGTGAAACCTAAAAATTAAATAAAGTCATTAAAGTTTGCTCAATTATCATAAGGAAAAGAAAGAAAAAAGATGCTGAGAAATGACATGAATAGGAAAGTCAACATACAAAAGGATTCCAGAAGAAAAAAAAGTAAAGAAATACGAATGGAAAGAAAGGAAGATTCAAGAATATTACACTGAGGATACATAAAACAGTCAGCCTTGTATACGTACCCGCTGCCGTCTTTCCACCGGACCTTGACTCCGCTGCTCCTGCCCTGTCTCTGCCGCAGTAGAAGAAGAGCTCTAAAAAAAAGAAAAATTCAAATTGTCACATGTGTAGATGTGACAGTGAATACTTACCAATCTGACGAGGCAAGTACTCACCTCACGGACATGCTCGACTTCACACGGTCCAGGAAGAAACTCCTCATGAGAAGAATCCGAAGAAGAAGACATTCTGATGCATGTAGAAAGAAAGAAATGGCAGAAATTAGGACATGTAGAGAAAGAAAATAGAAAATAAAGGCATTGGCTAGGATATACTCACATTGTTCGGGGTCTTGTTTTCCTCCAAGATGTAGCCTGTGTCTCGTCTGCTTCAGTGTCTGCTGAGTAGTGACCTGCAAATGTCCACTCCCTCCCTTTATCACCTTGTATGTGGGGGGTGGCTTATCAGTGTCTAGACATGTGTTTCTCTATTGAAACGCATGCGTTCACGAACGCAACCAAACACATGTGCTTGTGAACGCATGCGTTCATATAGACAGTAATGCGTTTTTTTGTCGCAATCCTTGCGCAATCGACCACATGCGTTTCCAGGCGGCAAATTGACGCCTCTAAAAATTACTACATGTTGCATTTCCACGACAAGCCACAAACGACGAAACGTTGCATGCGTCGTCAAACGCGAACAAACAAAAACGCATGCGTCCCTAATGTTAAATATAGGAATACACAACGCATGCGGATATATGCGGTACAAACTCTGCGGACACAACCGCAAATGTGAAGCCAGCCTTAAATGGATCCTAAAATTTATTGGGTAATTTCTCCTGAGTACACTGATACCTCACATGTGGGGGTAAACCATTGTTTGGGCACACGTCGGGGCTCGGAAGGGAAGTAGTGACGTTTTGAAATGCAGACTTTGATGGAATGGTCTGCGGGCGTCACGTTGCGTTTGCAGAGCCCCTGATGTGCCTAAACAGTAGAAACCCCCCACAAGTGACCCCATTTTGGAAATTAGACCCCCCAAGGAACTTATCTAGATATGTGGTGAGCACTTTGAACCCCCAAGTGCTTCACAGAAGTTTACAACGCAGAGCCGTGAAAATAAAAAAATCATTTTTCTTTCCTCAAAAATTATGTATTAGCAAGCAATTTTTTTATTTTTGCAAGGGTAACAGGAGAAATTGGACCCCAATAGTTGTTGCCCAGTTTGTCCTGAGTATGCTGGTACCCCATATGTGGGGGTAAACCACTGTTTGGGCGCACGTCAGGGCTCGGAAGGGAGGGAGCACCATTTGACTTTTTGAACGCAAGATTGGCTGGAATCAATGGTGGCGCCATGTTGCGTTTGGAGACCCCTGATGTGCCTCAACAGTGGAAACCCCTCAATTCTAACTCCAACACTAACCCCAACATACCCGTAACCCTAATCCCAACTCTAGCCATAACCCTAATCACAACCCTAACCCCAACACACCCCTAACCACAACCCTAACCCTAATTCCAACCCTAAACCTAATCCCAACCCTAACCACAACTTTAACCCCAACACACCCCTAACCCTAACCACAAGCCTAATCTTAACCCTATTTCCAACCCTTGCCCTAATTCCAACCCTAACCCTAAGGTTATGTGCAAACATTGCAGATTCGTATGAGATTTTTCCGCACCATTTTTGAAGAATCCACAGGTAAAAGGCACTGCGTTTTACCTGCGGATTTACCGCGGATTTCCAGTGTTTTTTTATGCGGATTTCACCTGCGGATTCCTATTGAGGAACAGGTGTAAAACGCTGCGGAATCCGCACAAAGAATTGACATGCTGCGGAAAATACAATGCAGCGTGGTATTTTCCGCACCATGGGCACAGCGGATTTGGTTTTCCATAGGTTTACATAGTACTGTAAACCTGATGGAACACTGCTACGAATCCGCAGCGGCCAATCCACTGCGGATCCGCAGCCAAATCCGCACCGTGTGCACATAGCCTAATTCTAACCCTAACCCTAGTTCTAACCCTAACCCTAGCCCTAACCCTAGGTCTAACCCTAACCCTAGTGGAAAAAAAAAATATATTTTTTTTCTTTATTTTATTATTGTCCCTACGTATGTGGGTGATAAAGGAGGGGTTCATTTACTATTTTTTTTATTTTGATCACTGTGATAGGTTTTTATACCTGGAACGAATCTGCCGGCCGGCTGAGTCGGCGGGCGCACTGCGCATGCGATTTTGGAAGATGGCGGCGCCCATGGAGAAGACGGACGGACACCGGGAGGCTCGGTAAGTATGAGGGGGGGGGAAATCGGAGCACGGGGGGGGGGGAATCGGAGCATGGGGGGGGGGGATCGGAGCACGGGGGGAGCAGACAGGAGGACGGGGGAGCGGACAGGCAGACGGAGGGGCGGACAGGCGGACGGAGGGGAGCGGAGCACCGGACGGAGGACTGGGGAGGTGATCGGTGGCGGTGTGCAGACCAGTGTTTCCAGCCATGGCCGATGATATTGCAGCATCGGCCATGGCTGGATTGTAATATTTCACCAGTTTTCATAGTGAAATATTACAAATCGCTCTGATTCACTTTCAACAGCCAATCAGAGCGATCGTAGCCATGGGGGGGTGAAGCCACCCCCCCTGGGCTGAAGTACCACTCCCCCTGTCCCTGCAGATCGGGTGAAATTGGAGTTAACCCACATAGGCGTCACAGGTCGGATTGTCACCGACTTTCATGACGCCTACGTGGCGTCACAGGTCAGGAAGGGGTTAAACACTAGGGGGAGCAGCTGCTGAAATTTCAGAAAAACCTAGTGTACAAATAGCTCACATTACAGCACTGCAGTAATTATGGGCGGAGTCTGCTGACGTGTGTGATGTCTCCTCTCCTCCCCTTCTGGGTGTTTGCTAAGGGATAAGAGAGGATGATATTCAGGAACCCAGTGAGCAGCCATTTTGTTGGTGACTGCAGAGTAAGGCTGCCGTCACACTATCAGTATTTGGTCAGTATTTTACATCAGTATTTGTAAGCCAAAACCAGGAGTGGAACAATTAGAGGAAAAGTATAATAGAAACATATGCACCACTTCTGCATTTATCACCCACTCCTGGTTTTGGCTTACAAATACTGAGGTAAAATACTGACCAAATACTGCTAGTGTGACGGCAGCCTTAGGCTACTTTCACACTAGCGTTGTTTGCAATACGTTGCAATGCGTCGTTCAGGAGAAAAAACGCATCCTGCAAAGTTGTCTGTAGGATGCGTTTTTTCCCCATAGACTAACATTACCGACACATTGCGACGTATTGCCACACGTCGCAACCGTCGTGCGACGGTTGCGCCGTGTTTTGGCGGACCGCCGCCACAAAAAAACCTTTACATGTAACTTATTTTGTGAGTTGAGTCTGCCATTTTCGACCGCGCATGCGTGGCCGAAACTCCGCCCCCTCCTCCCGGGACTTTGCAATGGGGCAGCGGAAGCGTCGTAAGACTGCTTCCACTGCCCACGTTGGGCATTTCTTTCACAGCATGCGTCGGTACGTCGGCCCGACGCACTGCGACGGCCCCGTACCAACGCTAGTGTGAAAGCAGCCTTATACTGACAAGTAGACAGTCACCGAGGATGGCAGGCAGCAAGGATTCTGGGAGATATATGGTGGAGGGAGCAGGGTGATAGCAGCACAGAGTATTTCAGGAAAGCAGTGTGCTTGTTTATGGGGGGCACCCTGTTTTGTGTGCGGAGCAGCCAGGGATTTACATAGAGCGCTGTCTTTTATACACATGGATGGACAGTCTGCTCCACAGAAATCATTTCTGCGGACTGATGGCCTGTTCTGATCCAGACTTTGCATGCAGACCCCATTCCCCTCCTCAGATCCTGTCTTCTCCATCCTGTCCTGGCGATGTGTGAAAGCGAGGCGACAGGCGAAGTACGGGGTGACGCTGGGAAGGAAATGTAGCTATATAGTAACGATAAAAATGAGACCCCTCTCTTCAGCTGCCTCACCAGCCTTCCGCTGACTGCACCTAACTGGAGGTCATGCTGCCCCCTCTATTACGCTACGTTCACATTTGCGGTCAGCGCCGCAGCGTCGGGCGCCACAGCATCGCCGCATGCGTCATGCGCCCCTATATTTAACATGGGGGCGCATGGACATGCGTCGCACTTGCGTTTTGCGCCGCATGCGTCACTGCGGCGCCCGCGTCCGGGCGCAGAGGACGCAGCAAGTTGCATTTTTGCTGCGTCCAAAATCAATGAAAAAAAGGACGCATGCGGCGCAAAACGCAGCGTTGTGCATGCGTTTTGCTGCGTTTTTGTTTGCGTTGTGCGTTGCGGCGCCAACGCTGCGGCGCACAACGCAAATGTGAACGTAGCCTTACCCCAGACCCGCGTGCAGGTGCTCAGCCAGAACCACCATAGAATGGGTCCGCTTTCTGAAGATAATACTGCCATAGTGTTCTCACATAATACTGCCATACAGATCACACACAATACTATCAAATAGATCACACAATACTGTCATACAGTTCTCACATAATACCACCATATAGATCACACATAATACCGCCAGTGTTCTCACATAATACCGCCATATAGATCACACAAAATACCACCATATAATTCTCACAATACTGATCAAGCATAATACCACCATACAGATCACATAATACCGTCATATAGATCTCACATAATGCCATAATACAGCATGACCCCTGCAGCTCCTGTTATCGCATGCATTGAGTTGTGTGTGCAATGGGGAAAGATATGCAGGGGGGAGAGGAGTGCATAGGAGAGGATTAGATACACGGTTCACCAGACAGTATCACACAGGATAGGATTAGATACACGGCTCAGCAAACAGTATCACACAGGATAGGATTAGATACTCGGTTCAGCATAGTATCACACAGTATAGGATTAGATGCATGGCTAGCAGACAGTATTACACAGTATAGGATTAGATACACGGCTCAGCATAGTATCACACAGGATAGGATTAGATTTAGATTGTGAGCCCCATCGGGGACAGCGATGATAATGTGTGCAAACTGTAAAGCGCTGCGGAATATATTAGCGCTATATAAAAATAAAGATTATTATTATTATACACGACTCAGCAGACAGTATCACACAGGATAGGATTAGATACACGGCTCAGCAGACAGTATCACAGTACAGGATTAGATACACGGCTCAGCATAGTATCACACAGTATAGGATTAGATACACGGCGCAGCAGACAGTGTCATACAGGATAGGATTAGATACACGGCTCAGCAGACAGTATTACACAGGATAGGATTAGACACACGGCTCAGCAGACAGTATTACACAGGATAGGATTAGATACACGGCTCAGCAGACAGTATCACAAAGGATAGGATTAGATACAAGGCTCAGCAGACAGTATCACACAGTATAGGATTAGATACACGGCTCAACACAGTATGACACAGGAAAGGATTAGATACACGGCTCAGCAGACAGTATCACACAGGATAGGATTAGATACACGGCTCAGCATAGTATCACACAGGATAGGATTAGATGCATGGCTCAGCAGACAGTATCACACAGTATAGGATTAGATAGACAGCTCAGCATAGTATCACACAGGAGAGGATTAGGTACACGGCACAGGAGACAGTATCATACAGGATAGGATTAGATACACAGCTCAGCAGACAATATCACACAGGAGAGGATTAGATACACGGCTCAGCACAGTATAGTGATAGATACACGGTCCTGTCAGGAGCTGCAGTGGGAGGCAGGGTCGGAGCAGCACTGAGAGCCTCCCCCTCTGTTACCTCTCTGCAGCTCCTGATAGAGGACATCAGACCGCAGCACTTCACCCTCTCTAGCGATTCTAGAGATCACAGCCACACACCAGGCAGCATGGCAGAGGACAGGGAACAGCCGACTGCTGACAGTGTGAAAGGGGAGACAGCTGGAGGCGGTCACCGCCCCCTGAGGAAGCAAGCTGACGCGAAACGTGCGTTGGGGCAACGGTGTGGTCCGGTCGTGGTGCCAGTACATGGGTAAGAGTCCGGGGGGAGGCTTTATGGTTTGACATGCGAGATGTGAGTCTGTGTACAGGGCTCATGGCATTGGTACATATTTTGCTATACGCTCCCCGTATCTAGACCTATGTTATACTTTGCACAATGCAAGTGATCTGTTTGTGGCATTTGGCATCAGACCGATTTCTGCACCGTTTTTTTGTCTGTGCTACCCCTACTCTTCCAATGTGCTTGATTTTTATCTTCATGTATCTTTATGTATTTGGAAATTATTGGTAAAAATGTTGTAATTTAATAAAATATTTATATAAATGTTTTTTTGGACATGAAACTCAGTTTCTTTTTTGCTTTATTGTATTGGCTTTAGGAGTGTCCTCACTATACTAAATATGTCCTCTTGGTAGTCTCCCCCACTGTGGTTGTGAGCATGCGGAGGAATTTTTTACTGTTTTCTTTCATTTTGGGTTTTTTCTACTATTTCAATCAAGCAAGCAGCACGTTGCCATCCTAAAGCAAGAAGTCAGGAAGCAGGATAGTGGTGCACTCTCGAAAAAGCAAGACGAGACAGCCCCTTTAAAATAATCTTTTCAATATTGCATGTAGAGCGACACTGCTGGTCCTTCTTATCCATATTTGCCACTTTAATAAAATTCAAAGCACTCCAGATCCTCTTTACCTGTAGTATACATGTTGGAGAACATTAAACAAATTGTCAGGACTCTGAACATTTTTATTACCTTTTGTGCATTACTGCCCTTTTCCAAGATGGCGTCTTTGGTCTCATGTGCACTGTGTCTTCCTGCTATAAAACTCCACCCCAGCCTTCAGTCTGTGCTAAAGTATTCTGCCTTGCATCCAGCTCCTGACCTCTGATTACACCCTGGCTATACACCTGCTCCTGTGAACCTGTGGGGTTCTCCTGCTACTCTGCTCTGAGTTCCTGCTGCATACACCAGTTCCAGTAATCCTCCTTCATCTGCTGCTCGTGTTTACTTCCATCTGCATTTGCTGGACATGTAAGCTGTTGCTGCTCTGCTTAAACCTGAGATTATCACCCAGGCCTCCCTGGTTGTGCTAAGATATTATTTGAACTGCCTTATAAGCATATCTATCTGTGTCTGGACTAAGACAAGGACTTATTCGTGTCAAGTATCCTCAAGAAATACTGTGCTTCATAGACTTTCTGCTTGATTGCATTTTCCTCTGAAGTTTCCTATAGACTGTTAAGCTGCGTTTAATATTTACACCAAGTGTTGTGGATTTGAGTTTCTCTCTGCACCTGTTTGAATCACCGTGTGATAATATAAACCTTACCACTTATAAAACTGTCCTGTAGTTGTGTTGTTCTACGCAAAGAGTCTCCTGAGTTATCCCCTATAATTATTACACAAATATTCTAGAATATATTACCAAAAATTACAGTAAAAAGGTCCTTCCATTAAACATTAAACAGATTTTCCAGGCTTCCACTCAAAGAGAAAGTTCGGTACTTGATATTGATGGCTTATCATTAGCATAAGTCATCAATATCAGATCAATTGGGGTCCGACCCCCAAGCATCAGATGCTCCAGGCCGGATGTGTTCAACTGAAGAGGGGAAGTACACAGCGCCTTCAACTTTATATTGGCCACAGCCGGGTACAGCAGATCCACCCCTAATAGCGTAAAACCCCCTCAAAAGGGAAGGCACCTCCTCCATATTGGGAAAGAAAGATTCAATCTCCAGAGGAGACAGGCCTTTTTTACCTTAATATATAGTTATATGTGGAATAGTTTACCCTCAGGAGCTGGTCACAGTGTAAACCCCATGGATGGTTTAAAAAATGATTTTTTTAAGAAAATGATGATGTAAATGTGTAAAGTTCTTTTCTGTAAGTTTATTCAAATGATTCGACAATTACGATCAGGAGGGAAAGATTAGCTCTTCTGGGGCTGACTTCATCTTGCATTATGGTTGCACATATACCCCTTCCTTTTATTCTTTCCCATCCTTCAGTTGAACATGATGGACATTTGTCTTTTTTAAACCATGGAAAATGTAAAAGACTCAAAGCAAAAAGCCGGGCATTTAGATTTTTATTGCTAAATAGGAGTAGCATATTTAAGACATTACACTCACCACATAAGTTCTGACCCATCTTAACATGCACATATCCATCTATACCCCAAGATTTACCCCAAGAATTCTTCACTATCCAGTAAGGAGTGTCACCTGCAAATAGATATTAAAAAATCAAATTCTAAAAGAAAAACAGCAAAGATAAAAACATGCAAAAAACTATGATCTTTGCAATGATTCTTGTATTTTCTGAGTTTTTTTTGTTTTTATAACTTGTGTTCCACTTATTCCTTCCAGACATTAACCCCTTAACACTACATAATGGATTTATATGCCCAGGAGCAGATCAGGGGGTGTGGAATGGGTTCAAGCCCAAGCCAGTTCCACATAGGGCAGATGCCTACTGTGCTACACAGCCAGCATCTCCCTCTAACAGCAGCTTTGGCAGCTGAGGGCCTGCTGAAGCCCCTCGTTAGTGCCATGCCTGTGAAGTTCAGCCACAATGCACAGTACAAACAATCACACGTTGAAGTTCCCTATGGGGACTGAACAAAAAAAGTTTTAAAAAAAATAGTGATCAGTGCCGGGAGTCAGGAGGATAGCTGTTCTCTTAGCTATGGGAAAAGACGCTGGGTCAATGATCTCCTCGTTCATAGGAAGCTGCCTCTGGAATATAAGACGGAGACATTTTTTAGCAAGATTTTTTTCTTTCTAAGTGTATCTTAAGGTATGTTCCCATGGTCAGTAAACGCTGCGGGCTGGACGCTGCGTACATCCGCAGTGTCCAACCTGCAAAGTCAAGATGTAAAAATCATAGTGGATGGGATTTTAACCCCTTCCCGACCTCCGCCGTACTATTACTGCGGAGGTCGGTACCCCCGCTTTGATGCGGGCTGCGGCGGTGAGCCCACATCAAAGCCGAGACACGTCAGCTGTTTTGAACAGCTGACATGTGCCCGCAATAGCGAAGGGTGGAATTGCGATTCAGCCTCCACTATTAACTAGACCACTGACAGCGGCAATGAGCGCATCGCTGACCACCGTCACATGATCGGGGGTCAGCGATGCGTCGGCATAGCAACCAGAGGTCCTTGAGACCTCTACGGTTGCTGATGCCGGCTTGCTGTGAGTGCCACCCTGTGGTCGGCGCTCATAGCAAGCCTGCAATTCAGCTACATAGGAGCGATCTATGCTTCGCCTCTATGTAGCAGAGCCGATCAGGCTACGCCAGCTTCTAGCCTCCCATGGAGGCTATTGAAGCATGGCAAAAGTTAAAAAAAAAAAGTTTTTAAAAAAATATGAAAAAAAAAAAAAAAGTTTAAATCACCCCCCTTTCGTCCCATTTAAAATAAAACAAAAAAAATAAAACCAAACCTATGCATATTTGGTTTCATCGCCTTCAGAATCACCCGATCTATCATAAAAAAAAAAAGAATTCACCTGATCGCTAAACTGCGTAGCGAGAAAAAAAATTCTAAACTCCAGAATTACGTTTTTTTGGTCGCGACTTTGCATTAAAATGCAAAAGATCGCATCTGCACCAAAATGGTATCATTAAAAACGTCAAGCTCGGCACGCAAAACATAAGCCCTCTCCTGATCCCAGATCACGAAAAAAGGAGACGCTACGGGTATTGGAAAATCGTGCAATTTTTTTTTTAGCAAAGTTTTGAATTTTTTTACCACTTAGATAAAATGTAACCTAGACATGTTTGGCGTCTATGAACTCGTAATGACCTGGAGAATCATAATGGCAGGTCAGTTTTAGCATTTAGTGAACCTAGCAAAAAAGCCAAACAAAAAACAAGTGTGGGATTGCACTTTTTTTGTAATTTCACTGCACTTGGAATTTTTTTTCCGTTTTCTAGTACACGAAATGCTAAAACCAATGATGTCGTTCAAAAGTGTAACTTGTCCTGCAAAAAACAAGCCCTCACATGGCCATATTGATGGAAAAATAAACAAAGTTATGACTCTGGGAAGGAGGGGAGCGAAAAACGAGAACGCAAAAACGGAAAAGGGCAAGGTCTTGAAGGGGTTAAGAAATCCCATCTCCACTATGCATGCTGAGACACCCGTGGATCACCCGCGGAGACGGACATGCGGCACATCTTTCCAGACCGCAGCATGTCTTTATCTTGCGGAGACGCTCTGCCTCTGAAAGATAAATGTCATCAGTCCAAAGTATTGGATGCGGTGATTCCATGCGGTTCAATGAGCACATGCGGAATCACCGGTGTTCAAATGCCATCAGTGCATTCGACGGAGCGGACATGCGCTGCATCCAAATAACTGCCAAACACTTAACATCTGCACATACCCTTATAGTCCAACGAATATGGTATACACAGACAAATATGATACACCTTATCTGCTGACCCATATACACAAACCCCTATGATAAAAGGAGTTGTCCATGACTTTTATACTTATGGCCTCTCTATAGGAGAGGATAATGTGGGGAAGGGAGAAGGTGGGGAAGGGAGAAGGTGGGAAATATATGTGAATTAAAGTATAGTTTTTTTTAATAATTACTCTAATTGATCAATAAAATAGGTTACTAATATCTATTTCTTATGAGCGGCTTACTCAAAATTGCCGCATTCTTCCAACAAAATTCTTGGTACTGTAATACAGAGAACAATAAAATTCTAGTCAATCTGTATACAGAGGGCTGTGATATATAACATTTGGGTTGTGCCCTCATTAAAATAATGGCCGACGCTGTGATTTCATACTATCGAGTTCGCTCCAGGCTGTGCGAGCAGAATCTCCACTAAAACATCCAAGTGGTTCACTGCTCAATGACATCGCGCACCTATGACAGACTACACCACCAACTCAGTGACATCTTAGTTTGCATACTGTTATTATCAGTAGGAGCTGCGTTAATATATCTCAGCACGCGCTTTTACTTACCAGTGCATTGCCACGTAGGACGCTGTTCTCCTTCAGTCTCTGACAGTTAGCAGAATTACCTTTGGTGATTGCACTGTCGCCTGTGACAGGAGCTGCACTTTCACCTTATTTTATGCCCTCCTATCTATAAGTATGGAAGCCTAGATCTCATGTACCGCGCTCATGAATACGCTCATGCTGCTGCTGATAATACCAGCTGAGCAGTTAGGCTACTTTCACACATCAGGTTTTCGCTGTCAGGCACAATCTGGCTAATTTTGAAATAAACGGATCCGTCAAATTTTGCCACCGGATCCGTTTTTTTCTCATAAGCTTGTATTAGCGCCGGCTGGCTTAACGTTTCATCCGTTTTTTGCCGGATCCTTCGAAAATCGGATTTCCGGCGGCCGGAGAAAAACAGGTGAAATGCTGAATCCGGCAACCGATTCAGTTTTTTTTTTTTTTGCCCCGTGGCAGCATATATATATATATATATATATATATATCTCTCTCCCCATTTCCCCAGCCCAGCTAGTGCCCAGACATCTGTTAGGCGGATCCAGAAAAATAAAAAAACAGATCCGTCACATCAGTTTTTCACAATTTGCAACGGATCCTATTTTTATTTTTTTTAAAGTAGCCGGATTCAGCCTGACGGCGAAAACCTGATGTGTGAAAGTAGCCTTAATATGGCAGAGCGGAGTTATAAATGTCATAATGCTCACATGCTAACTACAGTAGTATATTAATGCAAAATGGTTGTCTAGTAATATATAGAAGTACTGATTTCTGTTAATTGACCCATACACATAGACTTCCATACATCCACATCCCTTTACAGTTCGCTAAAATTAATAATTTTTAGTTAGCAAAGCTACTAATCCTGGAATTATCAGCTCTTGTTATTAGAATTCAATTATTTGGCTGGCTATGTACCCCATTTTTATGCTTTACATAGCTAATTTATATTAGCGGGACATTGGCTAAGACTATATACAGATTTTTGAAATGCTTATGTATGCATTGTTACGCCTGTCTTCTTTTCCCATTTCCTGTTTTACAGGGAATTACTTACCCTTCCCCCTTACACACTTTCCCTCCCCTTTTCCCTCTCCCTTATAAAAATTTATAAAACCAATAAAAATTATTGGAAAAAAAAAAGATTATATACAGATTGACTAGAATTGTATTGTCCTCTGTATTACAATACAGAGAATTCTGTTGGAAGAATGCGGGAATTTTGAGTAAGCCGCTCATAAATAGATAGCTCCAATTTATAAATATTAGTAACCTATTTTATTGATCCATTTAAAAAATTAGTTAATAAAAGCTATATTTTAATTCACATTTTTTCTCCATGTTCCCCCTTCCCCACATTATATGATCTCCACAAGCGGTGTCCACTTATGTGAATTGTAACTTTTCTTTTGCCATAGTCTATTAACCTTTACTCTCTATTGAATAGCCAGTATCAGATTGGTGGGTATAAGCCATCAATACCAAAGTCCTGGACAGCACCTTTAAACCATCGGTGTTCAGTATAGTAATACTAGCAGAAAGCACAACCAGAGGCATTATATAACAGCCATCAGAACTAGGAAACACTTCTTCTTGGGTGTGAGTCTAGATATTACTTTAGGCAAGTGACAATAAACCAGACGTGTGTCCATCTTACCTGACTTATCAAAGCCAACCACTAGGACAGCATGATTGGAGTGTCCGCTGGAACAGTGATGCTGAATGATACCTCCAAGGTAATCCTGCCAGCTTACCGCATCGACTATGACAGCCAAAGGGCCAACACGTATCAACAAGCTCATCATTTCCTCTTCACAGTTACTGAAGAAATATATGCCAATGATTAAGAAAATATAGGACAACTGACTGAACAGCAATCTAGTCTGAACTGGTGCATAACCAAAAAAGACTTATATAGCAAATAGATCAATGGCTGCACTCAATTTTACTGTACTAAAGCAAAGAAATGTGCGATACATGAAATGTGAATAGTATACTGGCTTGTGAAATCTATGAAAAAACACATGAGATGCTTAGCACAAGATTTGGCCAAAAATTGTGAGCCCATCCACCAAACGTCAAGGTAATCTCAGATCGGATGGGTACCTGACCTCTCTGCCTAGTGTGAACACTTACCTCTGGCTAATAACATGGTAAAGCCTGCATTTATAGGAAGGTCAGAACCAACTGTGTTTGGATGTAATTAAAATTACAGCATGGTGAAGGGCGGGGTGTTCAAGTCAGAAAAAATAGTACATAGTAAATATAGGAAAACTGACTGAACAGCAATCTAGTCTGAACTGGTGCATAACCAAAAAAAGACTTACATAGCAAATAGATACCCATCCAATCTAAGATTACCTTGACGTTTCGTGGATGGGCTCACAATTTTTGGCCAAATCTTGTGCTAAGCATCTCATGTGTTTTTTCATAGATTTCACAAGCCATTATGCTATTCACATTTCATGTATTGCACATTTCTTAGCTTTAGTACAGTAAAATTGAGTGCAGCCATTTATCTATTTGCAATGATTAAGAAAAAGCATTTTACTCATGGAGGATATTAAGATATTTAGGTCTAAGTCAAGCACTGGAAATATGTTATATTGCACAAACACACTTCTAATCATGAAGGACAGATCTCCATCCTATTGAAAAACCACAACTGTTCTGTAAGGACATGCTGGGAGTTGGAGACCACCGATTTGGTTACGGTGACATTATATAGATAAAGGCATCAGATGATCAGGTATTAACGACTCACTTGTTCCAAGGACCATGGCTATACTATTGAACTATTGCCCACTACTATGAAAACCCCTTCTCAATGCCTATATTTTTCGCCAGTAAAATAATAACACCTATACTCATCGCCGGTGTCATTCCAGTGGCGTCGGCATGGGCTCTCCCGGGAATCATGTGACATAGATATGTCAGGCGAATCCTGCGGCCCATTCGGACATATGGCATTTATCTGGAGGGAGTGAGAGAGCAGCAGATCTCTGGAGAATCCTGACAGCACACGCAGTGCACAATGTGAGGATTCACAAGCCCACAGTCACAGAGTCAAAAGCAGCCCTGGTGTCATGTGGATTCATTCTCAGAAAAACGAAAGTTAAAGCAGTTGTCGGTTTGAAAAAAAAATTCTTGCGGAGTATTTATAAGATAAATAGATACAACTTACTAATATATTTGCATTGGGAAATGATTCCAGGTCCTGGGTCCCAGCTTCGGGTTGTGTTTAACAGTTTGCTATGACAGCATACCACTATTGCTGTGCTTCAAGGGGGTTCGCAGAAATTTAAGCAGACTGTATACAGAGACGCACTGCAAAGAATGGATACCATGCAGAATATGTTTTTCACAATGGGCTCCCATTGTGGTCCGATGCCTGGCATCTCTCCTGGCTGCGGCCAGTGTTGAGCACATATCTCCTTAGTGTATGTGCCACATTGGGCACTGGTGCAGTGTGCACTTAGCCTAACAATGCAAATAGGAAAAAAGAGAGTGTCCTTATATGTTTTGTGTTAAAATACAAGAAGGAAAGGAGCATTGACCCCGACTAAACCAACTGTTTAGATTTGGAATCTTTAGAGGTAAAGGGAATAAAAACAAATGATCTCTGTCCTTTTAAACTTTTCTTTCTACTCATAGAACTTCCATTCAGCGTGAGACGGAGTGAGACAGAACTTGAGCAGGTCAGTTTCTGATGACACATTGCCTTTAATGGACCAGGAGATGATCAAAGCATTTAGATGTTGTTTATTGAATGCAGTAGCCGACTGTCAGGAGACTCTGAAGAACACAAAGCCATCAGACGATTTCTGACTTGTCTTTTACATGAGACAACCAAGTTAAAGGAATTGTCTGTGCTTAGGTATTTGATGATCTGCCTACAGAATAGGTCACCAGTAGCAGATCAATGGAGGTCCAACACCCGGCACTTACCACAATCAGCTGCAGCACAACTTCTGGAGCTGTGCATCAGAAGCAAAAAATGGCTGATCGGTGGAGGTGCCGGGTGTCGGACCCCCACCGATCTCACATTCATATCTCAATACATTGTGACCAGACATCCCCTTTGGTGTAAATCAGATTTCCAAAGTAGACAAATAACATTTACCTGAAATCATAAGCTTTATATCCCTTTATAGAAACACCATTTTCTGTTAAAGGAAAATAATGACAAATTCCAGTTCTTGCTTTAAAGGGGTATTTAGAAGACTCCACAAGCTTTGTATGCGACTGAAAAAACAAATAAAAACGTTGTTTAAAGTTTTCATTTAAAATTTGTTTTCCAAAATAAAACAAACCATCAGCAATGCAACTTTACGTTTCAGAACCCCTCCCCGCTGTGGCCAATTTTCATTTTTGCACTTGTTCTTCCAAGACTCAAAGTTTTTATTTTTCTGACGAAATAGCTGTAAGGCTTACTTTTTGCTGAATAGGCTGCAGTTTTGAAGGACACCATTCATTTACCATATACTGCACTGAAAAATGAGAAAAAAAATTCCAGCTGTAGTGAAAAGGCGAAACCCTCTCGCAATTTCAAGTTTTTGTGTGATATTTTTATGCTGTACATTGTGTGGTAAAAATGACCCGACAACATGATTCTTCAGATCACCAAACTTGTATAGTTTGTTTTTTATTTTAATGGTGAAAAAAAGGAAAATTTTGAAATTTGTATTAAAAATATATAATAATAGTTTGTCATTTTCTGGAAACTATAACTATTTGATTTTTCTGCCAATTGAGCTTTGTGAGGGAGTTTTTTGTGTTGCTAGCCAACTTTCTTTTTAGGGTACATACAGTGATTTGACCAATTTTTTAATGAAATTCTTGGTGGGAAATGCCACAATCTAAATAATGGCAATTCTGACGTTCCATTCTTTTTGCTTTACGGAGTATACCCATGGGTTAAATTTAACATTTTAATAGATCGGATTTTTACTACTGCGGTAATCCTATATATATATATATATATATATATATATATATATATATATATATATATATATATATATATATATATATATATATATATATATATATATATATATATATATATCTTCTTTTTTCAATGCTTTTGTTTTTTTCTAAATTTTTGTCCCATTGGAGGACTTGAACCTGTGATTGATTGTTCTATATATTGAAATAACACTGTATTGGTCTCTTATAAAGCTCAGACACAGGGTGACCTTTAGTATGCCATGGCAACTCTCAGCACTACATGATCGCGTGATCGAAACGCCATGTCCCGAGGGCCACATGAAAAAATGCCACAGAGATTGACAGCAGGTATTAACAGCATAATTAGGAGTCCAGTTGCACTCGCTGTCATTACATGCAAATGTTGGTAATGGAGCAGGCCCAGCTCCTGAGTCCGCTCCATGACCTAGAGGTACATCATGTAGCAGGAAGAAATTAATATTCGTAGTTAAAGTACAGCAACGTAACAACATGACCCCGATGTCTAAAATAAATCTGCACATAACATGTGATTACCTGATACAGCCATTTCAAAGCACTGTCTGTGGATCCCCCATCGCAGCCTCTATCCAAGTATGAACAGTCAATGACCTGCTGTACACTGAGGTCCTGCAGCGAGTGTCCGCTGATAGCGTAGGCAGACTCCACAGCACCGACTACACTGAAGGCCCAACAGGCACCACACTGAGAATAAGCAGAAAGCAGAATAGTAGGAGGTTAGAATTATTCCCACATAATATACTTTACTGGCCTAAGCAAATGCTGATAACTGTGTGAAATATCACAAAATGATGGGTTTTATTATGCTACTTAAATAGCGCCATCATATTCCACAGAACTTCACAAATATTGTAATCATTGTCCCCATTGGGGCTCACAATCTACATTCACTATCAGTATGTCTTTGGATTGTGGGAGGAAACCAGAGAACCCGGAAGAAACCCACACAAACCACGGGGAGAACATACAAAATCCTTGCAGGTGTTGTCCTTGGTAGGACTTGAACCAACGACTTCCGTGCTGCAAGTCTGCAGTGCTAACCACTGAGCCACCATGCTGAGTTGAATTGGTTCGCTGGGTTCCCCATTGGCTTTGGGCTGGAGCACACAGCTCTGCATGTATGTAATTTATAGAATGTGTACATCCTTACATTTAGTTCTGACTAAATACTAGTCGATGTTAATGGTAGACTTGTCTGTGTGAGAATGTAATCACCTTTGTATCATGAAAGGCAGAAGTGAACGAAATTCGCAGAAGGTAAAGGTGGACAACTGTACAGGATTATGTACCCTTAAACGTCCTCAAATATTGGTAAAGGGGATGTCCACTACATTTTACATAGTGTAAATTAGGGAGTAGGTGTAGCAATATTGGGATTTAAACATAATTTTCTATACGCTATTAAAGCAAGAGGTTAAAAACCAAACTAGAAACACAACATATAACAAAACCTGAATGCCATAAACAAGGTAGTTAATTACAGTTACTTACTAAATATTGTCACTACAGCCAAGGAGGCGTTGGGGGGAAAAAACAAAACAAAACACACACTACCCCCTAATTACACATATGCCCAAGACAGGCCTAGGAAATTACATATATATGGCTGTGTGAAAATTAAGTATCAGAAAAAAAAAAAAACAGGTAAGCAATATGCACCATAAGATTAGCAAAGGTATCTGCCAGTATAACCACTGTTAAATCAGGGAAAGCGAAATACACCCTGCATTAAATGCACTGAAGAGGAATTTTATATAATAGATGCAAATGGTTCAGAAAAACACAGATCCACCATGGATCTATTATATGCAGCTCCTAGAATGCCAGAGGTGGTATAATTCCCCACATTCCCATTCCATGTGATTCCTTTCAAATAATCATTTACATAGAAATACATGGAACTCTCTCACCCTAGGCTTCAAATGTCTCCATGTTATCAAGCATCAACCCTGTCTAAGGCCCATCAGGGCTATTACGTCCAGACACCGCCCGCGTAATTTCGCTCATTGCGGCACATGCGCAATCGTTCCCAAGGTGTATACACCCACATTATGTGTGGAGATGGTGACGTATCTGTTACTTCCTCCAACTGGAGCGCATATTCCCACTCTGTTGCACCACATAGTAAAAAGGGGAGGACTGCAGCCCAGAGCTCCCATAAACCCCAAGTAGCAGAGAATTTAATATTGATCAAAATTAAGAAGCCATCATTTGGTATAAAAGGTAACATCGTGTGTCACTAACAACAAAAGTTGTTTATACCCATGAGATTATTATGATCTATTAAATGCTAACACAACACCTTGGTGTAAAAAAAAAAAAGAAGAGGAGGGGCTCATTAGAGCTCCCACTAAATAATTGTTGCCAGTTCCCACGAGGGAGACATCAAAAACACCTATTAGGGCAGAGTCAGACTGCTGTATAACTCGTGCGATAATCACATCGCACTGCACGGACTGGCCGGCACCTCTCCTGACCTGAGCATGATGGATTACTATGCAGCTGTCAAGCTCAGGTCAGGAGAGCAGACAGCCAGTACGAGGTTTACGATGTGATTCTCGCACGAGAAATACGGCAGTCTGTCTCTGCCCTTATATAAAAATCCTCTTCGGTGAATTTAATACAGGGTCTATTTCGCTCTCCCTGATTTAATAGTGCTTATACAGGCAGCTACCTTTGCTAATCTTATGGGGCATATCACTTACCGTACATAAGCCAAGTTTTTTAGCACATTTTTTGGGCTGAAAACTTCCCCCTCGGCTTATATTCATTGTCCCAGAAAGATGGCGGGGGAGGGGGAGCGGCAGAGCAGCGGATCACAGAAAGCGGGAACTGGCAGCTGCGGCTGTAACTGTGTCCGCTGCTAAAGAGAAATGACTATTCACTGCGCTGGCAGTGAATATTCATTTCTCTTATAGTGCGCACAGTTACAGTCGCTAGCTTCCGTCACACATCCTACTTACCTACCCTGCATGCCCTCGCTGCATCTCCTTTCGGTGCCAGTCTTCCAGCTGAGCAATCACGTGTCCCCTGCTCATTAAAGTAATGAATATTCACCCCTCTCCACTCCCATAGGCGTGGAGTGAATATTCATTACTTTAATGAGCGGGGACATATGATCGCTCGGCCGGAAGAGCTGCTGGCGCCGTAACGAGATGCAGCGAGGGCGTACAGGAAATGTAAGTAAAAAGCCGGATTACTTACCGGTAATGCTCTTTTAATGAGTCCACGACAGCACCCCACATGAGAGAGGGATCCGCCCATAGGAACAGGAGACCTACAGAATAAAAGGAGGTGGTCCCCTCTCCTCCTCAGTTTAGTTTACAGAGTATAAAAAGGGAACCGCAAAAGCTTTAGTATTAACTCATATTCAGCAACATAAATGTCTTAAACTCTATACAACCATTATTTGTGAGCTTAAAATAAAGAAACTGAGCATAATTAGGGAGGGTAGTAAATGGGTGCTGTCGTGGACTCATTAAAAGAGCATTACCGGTAAGTAATCCGGCTTTTTACCCTTCGCCACGACAGCACCCCACTTGAGAGATTTTCAGAGAGTCATTATCTGGGTGGGATTACTGTACTAAGGACAGCTCTACCAAAGGTCAGGTCAGAAGATGTAGATAGATCAAGTCTATAATGGTTGTAAAAAGTAGAAGGTGTAGACCAGGTTGCGGCCTTACATATTAAATGGATTGGTACATCTGCTTGTTCCGCCCAGGAGGAAGCCATGGCTCGTGTTGAATGTGCTTTTATACCCACTGGAGGAATCTCACCCTTTGATGTATAAGCCAAGCAGATAGCTTCTCTGATCCGAGATATGGTAGCTCTTGTGACCCCATGTCCTTTCTTGTGGCCCTGAAAGGAGACAAACAGAGCCCTACTCTGCCTCCATGTCTGCGACATTTCTATATAGGTCAGGATGGCTCTTCTGACATCTAAGGTGTGGAACTTATGTTGTTCTGGAGTTACAGGGGAATCAAAAAAAGGAAGGGAGAAAAATTTCCTGTGATCTGTGGTAGGTGGATGCCACCTTAGGGAGGTATGAGGGGTCTGGTTTTAGGACTATTCGATCTTGAAATAACTAGTAAGAAAGGTGGGTCTACTGATAGGGCCTGGATGTCGCTAACCCTTCTAGCTGAGGTTAGAGCTACCAATAGGGCTACTTTATATGTTAGGACATTTAGAGGTATGTAATCTAGTGGCTCAAATGGAGAGCCGGTTAAGGCCTCCAGTACTAGATTTAAATCCCACGGAGGTAGACGGGGAATATGGACCGGGTTACTACGTTCACAAGACTTTATAAATCTGGAGATCCACCTATTAGCTGCTATATTGCATCCATATAGGTCTCCTAATGCTGAGACCTGAACTCTTAAGGTATTTACCGATAACCCTAATTCTCGGCCTTTTTGTAAGAACTCTAGAATAGGTGTCACCGGAACTTGCTTAGTGAACAGTACTGTATAAAAATTTAAGAATTTATTCCATACCCTACTATATATTAGGGTGGTAGATCTTTTTCTACTTAGTAAAAGGGTGTTTACTAGTTCCACTGAAAACCCCCTTGAACTTAATAGTTGCCTCTCAAATTCCACGCCGTCAAGTAAAGTCCTTTCACTTGCGGTTGGAAAAAGGGGCCCGGGAACAGCAGCTCCTTGTCTGATGGAAGAATCCATGGGTCGCATAGACACATGGTCTGGACATAAGAGAACCATGGTCTCCTTGGCCAAAAGGGTGCAATGAGGATTACTCTTGCTCGTTCCCTCCTGATTTTTCTGATCACTAGTGGAATCAGAGACATCGGAGGAAAGGCGTATGCCAGTTTGAGCTTCCACGGATGGTGGAGAGAGTCCAACATGTATGGATGATCCATGAAGTTCAGGGAAGCGAACCTTTTTACTTGTCTGTTGTCTCTTGTGGCAAACAGATCTATCTGTGGTATACCCCATGTTCTTGTTATCATTCTGAATATGGTTCTGTTTAAGGTCCATTCCCCTTGGCGTAACATGTTTCGACTGAGGTAGTCTGCTTTGATGTTTTCTACACCTCTGATGTGTAGGGCTGTTAGGGATGCGAGATGAGTCTCTGCTAGCTGGAAGATGTCTGCTGCTATGGTCATCAGACTTCCTGACCGTGTACCACCTTGACGGTTCACATATGCCACTGTGGTGGAATTGTCCGAGAAAACCCTTACATGTGCTCCTTGAATCTGTGGAAGAAAATGATTTAAGGCATATTCTACCGCTCTTAACTCTTTCCAATTGGAAGAACATGTTAATTCTGCCTGGTCCCAAGTATCTTGGGCCAGACTATCCTCCATATGTGCACCCCACCCCATAGGGCTGGCGTCGGTAGTAATTATCTTAGAAGGGTCTATTATCCATGGTAGACCCTTTGAAAGGTGCTCCATATCTAGCCACCAGGATAGGGATTCTATGACATCTCTGGAAAGAGTTAGTTTACTTTCCAGATGTCCTTTTCCCTGAGCCGACAATACTTCATACTATAATTGACGGGTATGAAATTGTGCCCACGGCACAGCTGGGATACACGAGGATAATGATCCCAGTAAGGACATAGCTTTCCTTAGTGTCATGTGTGGGTTTTCCATTGCCTCTGACACTTTTGATTGTATAGTCACTCTTTTTGACAGTGGGAGGAAGCATTTCTGACTTACGGAGTCTAGCTGGAATCCTAGAAATGTTTGAATGGTTTCTGGATTCAGCCTGGACTTTTCGAAGTTGACGATCCAACCTAACTCCTGTAGGGACGAGATCGTATTAGATAATCGAATCTTACATTGAAGTATAGAATTTCCTACTACTAGAAAATCATCTAGGTAGGGTATTATCAAAGTGCCCCGATGGCGTAGATGAGCCATCACTTCTAATATCACTTTTGTGAAGATGCGGGGAGCCATAGAAAGCCCAAATGGCATTGCTACGTATTGAAAGTGACGAACCTGTCCTGCCAGGATGACTGCTACCCTTAGGTACTGCTGGTGTTCGGCATGTATGGAAAGATGATAGTAGGCATCTTTTAGGTCTATCCCGGCCATGACACATCTAGGGAACAAAAGTTTGATGGTACAACTAATGGATTCCATTTTAAAAGTATGATTACGCAAAAAGGAATTTAATTTCTTGAGATTTATGATGGTTCTGAATGAACCATCTGGTTTATTGATGAAGAATAAAGGGGAATAGAACCCTCTCCCTTCTTGATCCTGGGGAACCTCTATTAGGACTTTTTTAGATAGAAGAGGTAGGATCTCTAATTCCAGAGCCCTTTGTTGCTCCCGTCCTTTTGGTGATGTTACTACAAAAGAATCCCAAGGGATTCGATCAAACTCCAATTTTAGACCGTATTGTATAATGTCCAGTATCCATTGGCTAGATGTCATTTGTTACCATTTGGGAAAGAAAAATTTTAATCTGCCACCCACTTCATGGTCAGCGGTATTTGTTACGCTTTGGATTATAGGATCCGCTAAACAAAGCACCTTTTTGTTTTGGATCTTTTGTCTCCCATCGCTCCCTTTGCTCAAACGGTTTGTTTCTGGTAAAGGGGCGTCTTCTGAAAGCTCTCCTGTAAGATGGAAGAGATTGATTAGGGAAGCCTTTCTTCCTTTCTATTCAGGAGTTCATCCAACGTTTTCCCAAAAAGGAACTCACCCTGGCAGGGGATCGCACAAAGTTTTGCTTTTGCCTGTGCGTCCCCTTTCCAGTTTTTCAACCAGAGTGCCCCCCGGGCTGTGTTCACTAGGCCGGCTGATCTGGCTGCTAGGCGTAGTGAATCCATAGAGGCATCTGCCAGGAATGCCCTCGCTTCTTTAATTAGAGGGATTTTCGGCAACATTGACTCTCTCGAAGTTCTACCTCTAATTTGTTCCTCCAGCTGTTCCATTCACACTAGTAGTGACCTTGCAGTGAAGGTACTAGAGATAGCTGGCCTGAATGCCCCCGTGTTAGCCTCCCACGATCTTTTTAGTAAGGCTTCTGCTTTACGGTCTAACGGGTTTGTCAGGACCCCCGAATCCTCAACCGGTAAGACCGATTGTTTAGACGTGGAAGCGACTGCGGCATCAACCTTTGACCAGGAATTTAGTTCCTCATCGCTGAAGGGATAGCGTCTCTTAGAGGATGATGGTAGGAAACCTCTTATGTTTTGCTTATCCCATTCTTTTTTAATTATTTCTTTAAAATAGTGGGTATGACGGGGAAGGATCTACGTTTTTTCTGTCATAACCCCGCAAACATGATGTCTTGAGCTGATTTTTTCCCTTTCTCGTCTGGGCACCCCATTGTGCTCCTGACAGATTTTACTAAGTTGTCTACACTGCTGTTAGGTAGACAAAGCCCCCCTTCATTCTCGGATGAACTCAGCCGGGATCCAGATTCGTCCGAGGAGCTATGTACATCCTCTGATTCTGAGCTTGCTGGAGATCGGGACCTGCTTGGTTGACGGGTACTGGTGCTACTTGTATGCGCCAAACCCTGCATTTCTTCCCGGATTATGGCTCTAACATCAGACGGAGTCATTATATTCTCCTGCTGTAAGGTTAGCATGATACATTCTGAGCATAACCTTTTGGTAGAAGAATCCAGAAGGGGCTGCGTACATAAGGCACATTCCTTGTGCTTGGACTTGTGTGTCCTTTTCTTAGTCTAGAGGAAGGGGATACAGGAGGAACATATATCAGCATATAGGAAGAGACTCTATTAAAAACTCACCCAGTGAAGCTGACAGGTACCGGTTCTGGAGGCGGATTTTTTGGCAATTGATCCTTCTGTTTGGTGGTAGATCTCTTTTCTGGAGGTCGACCACCACTTTTAGTGCTGCTCCTAGCGCTTCTCTCCTTGCTGGGAGAACGCTGCTCTGCTGCAGGCAGGTGTGCTTCGTCGGCCGGTGAAGCCATCTCATACACACCGGTCCAATGTCAGCGCCGCTTTTTTAAAACTGGCGCCGAATCTCCTGCCTCCCCGGACCCAACCCGGAAGTGCTCCGGGGACTTCCGGGTTAGACGCGCCGCTCTCTGCACCATGCGGCTGTGGAAATTAAGCCGGCCGCTGTAGCGCGCGCGTCCTCATGGATCCGGGCGGACCAGCGGTGACCGGACCCGGACAATGGATGGCTGGCCAGACGAGGGGGGAGGCTGCAAGCAGGGGCTCCCCCGCCGCTGCTTCTGGAACCGCAGCCCCTGCCGTTCCCACAGAACCGACGCAAGCGGGTGCATGGCCCAGGAATTATCTTGGACTGCAGGTACTTCGGATTCCTATAGGAACAGGAAACCTAAACTGAGGAGGAGAGGGGACCGCCTCCTTTTATTCTGTAGGTTTCCTGTTCCTATGGGCGGATCCTTCTCTCATGTGGGGTGCTGTCGTGGCGAAGGGTAAAATGTGGTTTATATTTTAATAGGAGCCATGAATACAAGGAAAGATCTTTGAACAAATTATTAAAAAACATGTAAGTAAGTACCTGAATAAGAATGAAATGATTAACCAGAGTCTGCACGGGTTTGTAACTAATAAGTCATGTCAGACTAACTTAATTTCCTTCTATGACAGAATCACTGACTGGGTGGATTAGGGAAATGCTGTAGATATAGTATATCTTGACTTTGGCAAAGCATTTGACAAAGTATCTCACACCATCCTTATTGAAAAAATGACTAAGTATGGAATGGACAAGGAAACTCTTAGGTGGATTCATAACTGGCTTAGTGATTGGACCCAAAGAGTGGTCGTAAATGGCTGCACATCCAGTTGGAAGAATGTCTCAAGTGGGGTACCACAGGGTTCTGTCCTGGGCCCTGTATTGTGTTCAACATCTTTATCAATGATTTAGATGAAGGAATTGAGGGTAAACTTATAAATTTGCTGATGACACAAAGCTAGGAGGAATAGCTAATACTAGAGAAGAGAGAGAGGATTCAAAAAGATATAAATATGCTGGAGCAGTGGGCAGCAACTAACAGAATGGTTTTAACAAGGAAAAATGCAAAGTACTACATCTGGACAATAAAAATGAAAAAAGGATATACAGAATGGGAGGAATAGGGCTAAGCAACAGCACACGTGAAAAAGACTTGGGTATACTAACAGATCACAGACTGAACATGAGAATCAACAGTGTGATGCAGCAGCAAAAAAGGCAAATGCAATTCTTGGATGTATTAACAGAAGCATTCAGTCTAGATCACGTGAAGTCATTATTACCCTCTACTCCTCTTTCGTCAGACCTCATCTGGAATACTGTGCCCAGTTTTGGGCACCACATTTTAAAAAAAGACATCAACAAACTGGAGCAAGTTCAGAGAAGAGCGACCAGAATGGTGACCGGTCTGCAAACCATGTCCTATGAGGAACGGCTACAGGATTTAGCTGTTGTGAATTAGACTTTTTGGCTCCCTCTTGTGGTTACTAGTGATATGACTCTGGGATTTCCTTCCCTCAGTTTGCACCCACCTGGGTCGTTAGTCCAGGGGTGTTGTTATATAAACCTCCTGGATCCTTAGTCCAGTGCCTGGCATCGTTGTAATCAGATCCTTTTTGTTTGCTCCTATCTGCTGGTCCTGGTTCGTGCAAAATTAAGCTAAGTCCTGCTTCTTTGTTTTTTCAGTTATTTGCTTGCTCTCATTTTTGTCCAGCTTGTACTAAATGTGATTCCTGACCTTGCTGGAAGCTCTAGGGGGCTGGTGTTCTCCCCCCGGGCCGTTAGACGGTTCGGGGGTTCTTGAATTTCCAGCGTGGATATTTTTGATAGGGTTTTTGCTGACCATATAAGTTATCTTACTATATTCTGCTATTAGCTAGTGGGCCTCTCTTTGCTAAATACCTAGCTCATTCTTACGTTTGTCTTTTCCTCTTACCTCACCGTTATTATTTGTTGGGGGCTTGTATCCAACTTTTGGGGTCTTTTCTCTGGAGGCAAGAAAGGTCTTTCCTTTCCCTTCTAGGGTTAGTTAGTTCTCCGGCTGGCGCGAGACGTCTAGAATCAACGTAGGCACGTTCCCCGGCTGCTGTTATTTGTGGTGCTAGGATTAGATATATGGTCAGCCCAGTTACCACTGCCCTATGAGCTGGTTTTTGTGTTTGCAGACTTAGTAACTATTTCTGAGACCCTCTGCCATTGGGGTCATAACAGTATGCCAGGCCAACATTGAATGTTTAATGCATTGCAGAAGTGGGATAATAAGAAAGGAAATTCTGAGTTTTTGTTTTTTGTTCTTTCCTCTCTTCCTCCCCTTTACCTTTGAGTGGCTTGTGCTTGCTGCAGACATGAATGTCCAGACCTTGGATTACAAGTGTAGACCAGCTTGCTGCTCGTGTGCAGGGCATACAAGATTTTGTTCCCAGAAGTCCTATGTCTGAACCTAAAATACCTATTCCTGAACTGTTTTCTGGAGACCGATTTAGGTTTAGGAATTTCAGGAATAATTGTAAATTGTTTCTTTCTCTGAGACCCCGTTCATCTGGAGATTCAGCTCAGCAAGTTAAAATTGTTATCTCTTTTTTACGGGGCGACCCTCAGGATTGGGCTTTCTCGCTAGCGCCAGAAGATCCGGCATTGGCAAATATTGATGCGTTTTTTCTGGCGCTCGGATTGCTTTACGAGGAACCCAATCTTGAAGTTCAGGCAGAAAAAGCCTTGCTGGCTATTTCTCAGGGTCAGGATGAAGCTGAAGTGTATTGCCAAAAATTTCGGAAATGGTCCGTGCTTACTCAGTGGAATGAGTGTGCTCTGGCCGCAAATTTCAGAAATGGCCTTTCTGAAGCCATTAAGAATGTGATGGTGGGTTTCCCCATTCCTACAAGTCTGAATGATTCCATGGCGCTGGCTATTCAAATTGATCAGCGTTTGCGGGAGCGCAAAACCGCTAATCCTCTGGTGGTGTTGTCTGAACAAACACCTGATTTAATGCAATGTGATAGAATTCTGACTAGAAATGAGCGGAAAAATCATAGACGTCAGAATGGGTTGTGTTTTTACTGTGGTGATTCTACACATGTTATATCAGCATGCTCTAAACGCCTAACAAGGGTTGTTAGTCCTGTCGCCATTGGTAATTTGCAACCTAAATTTATTTTGTCTGTGACTTTAATTTGCTCATTGTCTTCTTACCCTGTTATGGAGTTTGTGGATTCAGGTGCTGCCCTGAGTCTTATGGATCTGTCATTTGCCAAGCGCTGTGGTTTTGTTCTTGAACCGTTGGTAAATCCTATTCTTCTTAGAGGTATTGATGCTACGCCATTGGCGGAAAATAAACCGCAGTTTTGGACGCAGGTAACCATGTGCATGACTCCTGAACATCGGGAGGTGATTCGTTTTCTTGTTCTGCATAAGATGCATGATTTGGTCGTTTTGGGTCTGCCATGGTTACAGACCCACAATCCAGTCTTGGATTGGAAGGCAATGTCTGTGTCTAGTTGGGGCTGTCGGGGAATTCATGCTGATTCCCCGCCGGTGTCTATTGCTTCCTCTACTCCTTCGGAAGTTCCTGAGTATTTGTCTGATTATCAGGATGTATTCAGCGAGTCCAGATCCAGTGCTCTGCCTCCTCATAGGAACTGTGACTGCGCCATAGATTTGATTCCAGGTAGTAAATTTCCTAAGGGAAGGTTATTTAATCTGTCTGTACCTGAGCATGCCGCAATGCGTTCGTATATTAAGGAGTCTCTGGAGAAGGGGCATATCCGTCCATCCTCTTCCCCTCTTGGTGCGGGATTCTTTTTTGTGGCCAAGAAGGACGGATCTTTGAGACCTTGTATTGACTATCGGCTTCTGAATAAAATCACTGTTAAATTTCAGTATCCTTTGCCTCTGTTGTCGGACTTGTTTGCCCGGATTAAGGGTGCCAAGTGGTTCACCAAGATAGATCTACGTGGTGCGTACAACCTTGTGCACATTAAGCAAGGAGATGAATGGAAGACTGCATTTAATACGCCCGAAGGTCATTTTGAGTACTTGGTGATGCCTTTTGGGCTCTCTAATGCTCCCTCAGTGTTTCAGTCCTTTATGCATGATATTTTCCGGAAGTATCTGGATAAATTTATGATTGTTTATTTGGATGATATTCTGGTTTTCTCTGAAGATTGGGACTCACATGTGGAGCAGGTCAGGATGGTGTTTCAGGTTTTGCGTGAGAATGCTTTGTTTGTTAAGGGCTCAAAGTGTCTCTTTGGAGTACAGAAGGTTCCCTTTTTGGGGTTTATTTTTTCCCCTTCTGCTGTGGAGATGGACCCAGTCAAGGTCCGAGCTATTCATGATTGGACTCAACCCACATCAGTTAAGAGTCTTCAGAAGTTCTTGGGCTTTGCTAACTTCTACCGTCGTTTTATCGCTAATTTTTCTAGCATTGTTAAACCTTTGACGGATATGACCAAGAAAGGTTCTGATGTTGCTAACTGGGCTCCTGCAGCCGTGGAGGCGTTCCAAGAGTTGAAGCGCCGGTTTACTTCGGCGCCTGTTTTGTGCTAGCCTGATGTCTCACTTCCCTTTCAGGTCGAAGTGGATGCTTCTGAGATTGGGGCAGGGGCCGTTTTGTCACAGAGAGGCCCTGGTTGCTCGGTAATGAGACCATGTGCTTTCTTCTCTAGGAAATTTTCGCCTGCTGAGCGGAATTATGATGTTGGCAATCGGGAGTTGCTGGCCATGAAGTGGGCATTTGAGGAGTGGCGTCATTGGCTCGAGGGTGCTAAGCATCGTGTGGTGGTCTTGACTGATCACAAAAATTTGATGTATCTCGAGTCTGCTAAACGCCTGAATCCTAGACAGGCCCGCTGGTCATTGTTTTTCTCCCGTTTTGACTTTGTGGTCTCGTATTTACCAGGTTCAAAGAATGTGAAGGCGGATGCTCTTTCAAGGAGCTTTGTGCCTGACTCTCCTGGAGTCGCAGAACTAGTTGGTATTCTTAAAGAGGGAGTTATCTTGTCAGCCATTTCTCCTGATTTGCGACGCGTGTTGCAGAGATTTCAGGCTGGTAGACCTGACTCTTGTCCACCTGACAGACTGTTTGTTCCTGATAAGTGGACCAGCAGAGTCATTTCCGAGGTTCATTCCTCGGTGTTGGCAGGTCATCCGGGAATTTTTGGCACCAGAGATCTGGTGGCTAGGTCCTTTTGGTGGCCTTCCTTGTCACGGGATGTGCGGTCATTTGTGCAGTCCTGTGGGACTTGTGCTCGAGCTAAGCCTTGCTGTTCTCGTGCCAGCGGGTTGCTCTTGCCCTTGCCTGTCCCGAAGAGGCCTTGGACACACATTTCCATGGATTTCATTTCTGATCTCCCGGTGTCTCAGGGCATGTCTGTCATCTGGGTGGTATGTGATCGCTTTTCTAAAATGGTCCATTTGGTGCCTTTGCCTAAGCTGCCTTCCTCTTCCGATCTGGTTCCTGTGTTCTTTCAGAATGTGGTTCGTTTACACGGCATTCCTGAGAATATTGTGTCTGACAGAGGATCCCAGTTTGTTTCCAGGTTCTGGCGATCCTTTTGTGCTAGGATGGGCATTGATTTGTCGTTCTCGTCTGCCTTTCATCCTCAGACTAATGGACAAACGGAGCGAACTAATCAGACTCTGGAGGCTTATTTGAGGTGTTTTGTTTCGGCAGATCAGGATGATTGGGTGACCTTCTTGCCGTTGGCTGGAGTTTGCCCTTAATAATCGGGCTAGTTCCGCTACTTTGGTTTCGCCATTTTTCTGCAACTCTGGTTTCCATCCTCGTTTTTCCTCGGGACATGTGGAGCCTTCTGACTGTCCTAGGGTAGATTCTGTGGTGGATAGGTTGCAGCAGATCTGGAATCATGTGGTGGACAACCTAAAGTTGTCACAGGAGAAGGCTCAGCGTTTTGCCAACCGCCGCCACGGTGTGGGTCCCAGACTTCGTGTTGGGGATTTGGTATGGCTGTCTTCTCGATTTGTTCCTATGAAGGTCTCCTCTCCTAAATTTATGCCTCGCTTCATCGGTCCTTACAAGATATTGGAAATCCTTAATCCAGTTTCCTTTCGCTTGGATCTTCCGGTGTCATTTGCCATTCAGTCAAGTGGAAGGGCTATGGTCAGGAGGATAATTCCTGGGTGGTTGCCTCTGATGTGCATGCGGCCGATTTAGTTCGTGCCTTTCACGCTGCTCATCCTGATCGCCCTGGTGGTCTTGGTGAGGGTTTGGTGACCCCTCCTTAAGGGGGGGGTACTGTTGTGAATTAGACTTTTTGGCTCCCTCTTGTGGTTACTAGTGATATGACTCTGGGATTTCCTTCCCTCAGTTTGCACCCACCTGGGTCGTTAGTCCAGGGGTGTTGTTATATAAACCTCCTGGATCCTTAGTCCAGTGCCTGGCATCGTTGTAATCAGATCCTTTTTGTTTGCTCCTATCTGCTGGTCCTGGTTCGTGCAAAATTAAGCAAAGTCCTGCTTCTTTGTTTTTTCAGTTATTTGCTTGCTCTCATTTTTGTCCAGCTTGTACTAAATGTGATTCCTGACCTTGCTGGAAGCTCTAGGGGGCTGGTGTTCTCCCCCCGGGCCGTTAGACGGTTCGGGGGTTCTTGAATTTCCAGCGTGGATATTTTTGATAGGGTTTTTGCTGACCATATAAGTTATCTTACTATATTCTGCTATTAGCTAGTGGGCCTCTCTTTGCTAAATACCTAGCTCATTCTTACGTTTGTCTTTTCCTCTTACCTCACCGTTATTATTTGTTGGGGGCTTGTATCCAACTTTTGGGGTCTTTTCTCTGGAGGCAAGAAAGGTCTTTCCTTTCCCTTCTAGGGTTAGTTAGTTCTCCGGCTGGCGCGAGACGTCTAGAATCAAACGTAGGCACGTTCCCCGGCTGCTGTTATTTGTGGTGCTAGGATTAGATATATGGTCAGCCCAGTTACCACTGCCCTATGAGCTGGTTTTTGTGTTTGCAGACTTAGTAACTATTTCTGAGACCCTCTGCCATTGGGGTCATAACATTAGCTTGCAAAAAAGAAGACTGAGAGGAGACTTAATAGTTGTCTACAAATATCTCAAGGGCTGTCACATCGTAGAAGGATCATCTTTATTCTCATTTGCACAAGGAAAGACTAGAAGCAATGGGATGAAACTGAATGGGAGGAGACACAGATTAGATATTAGAAAAAACTTTTTGACAGTTAGGGTGATCAATGAGTGGAACAGGCTGCCACGAGAGGTGGTGAGTTCTCCTTCCATGGAAGTCTTCAAACAGAGGCTGGACAGACATCTGTCTGGGATGATTTAGTGAATCCTGCTTTGAGCAGGGTGTTGGACCAGATGACCCAGGAGGTCCCTTCCAACTCTACCCTTCTATGACTTTATGATAAGGACGGGAACGGGAGCCTGCATACAAGGAGGGGGAACGAGAGCCATGCATACGGTGACGGGGAGCCATGCATACAAGGATGGGAACGGGGAGCCATGCATACAAGGACGGGGAGCCATGCATACGAGGACGGGGAGCCATGCATACGAGGACGGGGAGCCATGCATACGAGGATAGGTATGAGCGGACAATGCATACCCGGCTATATTCGAGTCAATAAGTTTTTCCAGTGTTTTGTGGCAAAATTAGGTACCTCGGCTTATACTCAAGTATATACACTCACCGGCCACTTTATTAGGTACACCATGCTAGTAACGGGTTGGACCCCCTTTTGCCTTCAGAACTGCCTCAATTCTTCGTGGCATAGATTCAACAAGGTGCTGGAAGCATTCCTCAGAGATTTTGGTCCATATTGACATGATGGCATCACACAGTTGCCGCAGATTTGTCGGCTGCACATCCCAAAGATGCTCCATACAAGGCAGGATGGATCCATGCTTTCATGTTGTTTACGCCAAATTCTGACCCTACCATCCGAATGTCGCAGCAGAAATCGAGACTCATCAGACCAAGCAACGTTTTTCCAATCTTCTACTGTCCAATTTCGATGAGCTTGTACAAATTGTAGCCTCAGTTTCCTGTTCTTAGCTGAAAGGAGTGGTACCCGGTGTGGTCTTCTGCTGCTGTAGCCCATCTGCCTCAAAGTTCGACGCACTGTGCGTTCAGAGATGCTCTTAGGCCTACCTTGGTTGTAACGGGTGGCGATTTGAGTCACTGTTGCCTTTCTATCAGCTCGAACCAGTCTGCCCATTCTCCTCTGACCTCTGGCATCAACAAGGCATTTCCGCCCACAGAACTGCCGCTCACTGGATTTTTTTTCTTTTTCGGACCATTCTCTGTAAACCCTAGAAATGGTTGTGCGTGAAAATCCCAGTAGATCAGCAGTTTCTGAAATACTCAGACCTGCCCTTCTGGCACCAACAACCATGCCACGTTCAAAGGCACTCAAATCACCTTTCTTCCCCATACTGATGCTCGGTTTGAACTGCAGGAGATTGTCTTGACCATGTCTACATGCCTAAATGCACTGAGTTGCCGCCATGTGATTGGCTGATTAGAAATTAAGTGTTAACAAGAAGTTGGACAGGTGTACCTAATAAAGTGGCCAGTGAGTGTATGGTACCTGTTTTTTCTGACATTTAACTTGCACACAGCCATATATATGAAATTCCCTAGGCCCCTCTTGGGCATATGTGTAAGTCTACGTTCACATTTGCAGTGTGCGCCGCAGCGTCGTCGCCGCAACGCACGACGCATCAAAAACGCAATAGAAACGCATGGTTTTTCGACGCATGCGTTCAACGCATGCGTCGAAAAACGCAGCGTTTTTTGGAAACGCAGTTGCGTTTTGACCAAAAAACGCAGCGTTTTTCGACGCATGCGTTTTCCTACAGTGAGTCAGTCTTCATTCCCCCCCCCCCCAAAAAAAAAGTGTCTACACACTAGATAAGGACCACCAATGGCTTGAAGAGGGTTGGTGTAATGTAATTGTGTATATATACCCTGGCAGAGATGAATTCTTCCCATTTTGCTGGTATTCATGATGGAGCGTCCCATGGACAGTATCTACATGGATATGGAGATGGAATTTGTCTTGGCTAATGCCTATGCTGTCGCCTGTTTTCATCAAAGGGAAAGGGAAAAACGGAGATGGAGTCGTCGCCGCTTTTGGATACACCCTATCGTGGAAGTCCGGGAAAGCCGTGGAGCCTACCATTGCTTGTTTGGCGAACTCAATGACAACCTGGAAAAATATTTTGAGTATACCAGGATGTCTCAGGACAGCTTCCGCAATCTTCTGCGTCGGGTGGAAGGAGCCATTAGCAGGCAGGACACGCAGCTCCGGAGATCAATTTCCGCAGAGGAACGGCTGCTGGTGACTCTACGGTACGTAGCTGTGAATGACTGTGATATGTTCTTCCCTTTGTTTATCTTTTTTTTTTAATTTTTTTTTGGTTTGGTATGGTCAATGTACTTTTATAAATTGCAATGTACTTTAATGTAATTTCTTTATCTTCTTGGCAGTTTCCTGGCTACCGGAGAGACCTTGAGATCCCTTCATTTTCAATTCAGGATTGGAGTCTCCACTCTTTCCGGAATTATTGCTGACACATGCCGCGCTTTGTGGGATAATCTCCGGGAGGAATTTTTACCCGTCCCTACAAGTGAAATCTGGGAGGCCAACGCACAGAAATTTGAGCAAGTGTGTTCTTTTCCAAACTGTATTGGCGCAGTGGATGGAAAGCACATTCGGATTACCAAGCCTGCAAAAAGTGGATCCCTTTTCTATAATTATAAAAAATACTTTTCAACTGTTTTAATGGCAATTGCAGGTGCGGACTGCAGGTTTCTCGCAGTGGACATTGGTGCTTTTGGCCGTGCAAATGACTCACGGACCTTTAAGGAGTCGGATATGGGCCAAAAATTATATGGCAACAATTTTAATTTCCCCCAGCCACGACCTCTTCCCCACACCGAAGGCCCTGCGATGCCATTTGTTGTGGTTGGGGATGAGGCATTCCAAATGTCTGCCAACCTATTGAAACCCTACTCCAGTCGGGGCTTGGACCATACAAAACAGATTTTCAATTACAGACTGTCCGGGGCCAGAAGGACTGTGGAGTGCGCCTTTGGCATCCTTGTCTCCAAATGGCGTATACTGGGATCCACCATTAATCTTAAAATTGAAACAGTGGATGAGGTGGTGAAGGCTTGTGTGGTTCTCCACAATTATATTATGGCCAAAGAGAGACTGAACGTGGAACTCGATGAACCCGTAGCCAACCCATTGCCCGATTACCATGATCATCCTCTGAGGACAAGTGTGGAAATTGCGCAGATGAGGGATCGTTTTGCGGCCTATTTTGTTTCAGATGTTGGCCGTGTGTCATGGCAAGATCAAATGGTATAATGTTAATGTTACTGTTGGACTGTATTCTGGTTTTAACTACACCAATAAATACCTCTACTGTGACTGTGCTAAAAATATAATATAATAATAAACTAATTCGCCAGTATTATGTGCAATAAATGTCATCCGTTTAGGTTGGTTTTGTTAGGTCAAATTTTGCATCTACCTATACTTCACAAATGTAATGTGCCTTATCTAAAAACTTGGAACCCTTTGTTTTTAAAATGTTGTTGTTTAATAAAAATTTTTTCTAAGTTTTCTACCCTGCTTCAAAGAACATATTTATACCATACCATATACATATTTATTTGGTTGTCAGATCGCCGTGTATCGTTGTGTTTGACAGCAAAAGCAACGATACCAGCGATGTTTTACAATGGTAATCAGGGTAAATATCGGGTTACTAAGCGCAGGGCGGCGCTTAGTAACCTGATATTTACCCTGGTTACCAGTGTTAAATGTAAAAAAAAAATAAAACAGTACATATACTCACCTTCGCGTCCCCCGGCGTCCGCTTCCTGCACTGACTGAGTGCCGGCCGTAAAGTGAATGCACAGCACAGCGGTGATGTGACCGCTCTGCTGTTAGGGCCGGCACTCAGTCAGTGCAGGGAAGCGGACGCCGGGGGACGCGATTGTGAGTATATGTACTGTTGTTTTTTTTACTTTTAACACTGGTAACCAGGGTAAACATCAGAAGCGCGGGCCCTGCGCTTAGCAATCCGATGTTTACCCTGGTTACCCGGGGACCTCGGCATCGTTGGTCGCTGGAGACCTGTCACACAGACAGCTCTCCAGCGACCAAATAGCGACGCTGCAGTGATCTGCATCATTGTCTGTTTCGCTGCAGCTTTGCTTAAGTGTGAAGGTACATTTAGTGTTTGTAAACACCTCATACACTTTAGTGTTTGTAAACACCTCATACAGCAATGAGAGACACCCAAAAAAAGGCAAAATAAAAATTTTAAAAATACTGTCTGACATTGCATATATGAGGTGTTTGAAGCACAAAATATGTGTAGACGGCGCACGGCGTGAATTGCCGAGAAGTATACTGCAAAATAAGAACAAATATTGTTGTTTTAAAAATAACAATTTTTATTGGGGAAACAGGAAAAAAAAAGGGGAAATAAACTTAGGGGGTATCAACCTCAGCTGGTAAGTCTCTGGTTGGGAATGGGGAGAGGAAGAGGAGGATGATGAGCCAGAGTCCAACAGGCTCGATGGTAATTCCAAGCCCTCCTCAGGGTACACTGGTGAAGAAACCGCAACCTCTGTAGGGGAGGGAGGAGGCAAAACCAGTCTTGCCCTGGTTCTTGAATGGCCCTGGCTGCTCCTGCTGCGGCTATACCCCCGCCGCGAAGTTGGTGTCTGTATGATTGGAGCAGCCAGAGCCTCAGTGTGTGTCCTCCTTCTTTTTCTCTTTCTTTGATCTCCCGCGGCAGCTCCCACAGCATGATGACGGCTACGGGAGGATGAGGGCCTGGCAGGAGCAGGAGTCGGCGGCACAATGTTACGGTGCCTGCGGTGGCGTCGCTCCGCACGCGGACCTGGGTGGGGTGGCTGGAGTGGCTCTGCAGCAGGAGTCGGAGTCATGCTAGCCAGCGACGGCACTACGGGCATTGTTGTCGCTGACTGCATGACCCGAGCCTGCTGCAGAGCCCTCACGTAGGCAGTGTTGCAGGCCTGCATCACCGAAATCTGGAGTTCCGGCGTAAGGTGTTCCACCATGCCCTTAGCAATGGCACTAAAAAAATGTTTGGCCGGCCTCGAGAGCTCGGATTCCATATTTTCAAGGTGCCAGTCGATATTGGACAGAGCAGTGTCCATTCTATCGCCCAACACCTTGAAACAGTTCTGGAAGACCGTGCTCAAATGCAAAAATTCAGGCATGGTTGGCCTGTCCGAGGCCCGCTGGCGCTGTCGGGAATTCCCGAACGAAGGAGCGCCAGAGGCCTCGGGCAGGGGAACACCTGATGGACCGGCTGCCGGTTCTCCAGATGGTGGTGCAAGCCTGCTGTCGCTGTGGGATGGCTGTGACGGGTCAGATGGTGATTCATGAAGGTCCGCTCCTGATGGGCGAGCTCGCTCGAGGGTGCTGCTGTGTGTTCTGTGAAAAGATAAGGGAAAAATTAGTCTTCAATTAATAACCACACACGCCAACTCCTGTAATAAAATTAACATTACATGACACAACAATACATTACAATCCTCTGTCTCTCAGTCTGTGTGGCCTATAATAAATTGCTGATTGTTATTGCCAGCTGACCGTTATGGCTGACGATAACAATCATGGACATACCAACGGCAGAAAATGACTGCTCATTCCCGCTGCCAAAGCCTTTTGACCGTATACCACTGTCATCAGACAAAAATTATTTTGTCAAAAAATCTTTCTTGACGCTGCCTATGCCGCAAAAATAGTATAAAAAATTTTAAAAAAAGAGAGAACTTAAAAAAAAAAAAAAAAAAAAAAATATACACAGTGACTTTGCTGATGTCTGCCATGTTAACGCTGATCGCAGGAACGGCCATGACGTTAGGATCATGTGATCGAGACGTCATCATTATTCCTGCGATCAGAACTACCCTGACTCAGAACGTAACCAGTCATGGACTACAAGGACTCACGCTTAACCCAAAAAGTTACTAATCGACTATATACCATCCCACTAGGGAAAAAGTTACGTGGATGGCCAATATGCTACGCTGACTACATGGATGGCCAATACACTATGTGCCTGGGAAATATACTATGTGGATACGTGGCTAGAACGTGTACTATGTGTCTGCGATATAGTGGCCTGCCAATATACTATGTGGATGCACAATGTACGTGGCTGGGCAATGTACAATGTGGCTGTGCAATATGGTATGTGGACAAAATACTTACTGTCGACGGCCAAGGACCGGTCTTAGGAACTGTAATGCCCTGTGATATTTATAGGGCACAGACTTGGCCGCAGCAGCACCACTCCGAGCTTGCTCCTGCTCATTACGGAACCCCTTATTGAAACTGTCCTTCATGGATCGCCATCTGGTCCTCAACTTTTTAACTGTGAATGCAAAGAAAAAAAAAGGTTACATATTTAGCATTTAAAAAGGATAAAACAACCGTGTGCGATGCAAAGCACGGCGTATCAGCAATACTCACCAAAGTTGCTTTTGTCCGTGCCTGAAGTGCTTTCAAAGCCATCCCACAGCGACTTTGCCACCTCAACCCACAAACGCCTCAACACCACCTGGTCCATGTGCCGGGGGTCACGGCTGTCCCACAACGGGCCACGCTCCTGTATGCAGGTGATAAGGAGGTCCACATCAATACCACGATCTCCTTGGTCCCGTTGTGAAACCTAGAAAAATTAGAAAACATAAAGGTGAAAGACTTGAAAATATGAACAACCACCAGCACCTGTCATGATATGTACCTTTGCCCTGTCCTGTCTTTGAATAATATGCCATTTGATGTATGTATATCTCTGGTTTCTACACCTGTATTTATGTATGTTCTTGTGTGTATGTTACCTTCCCTCAAAACTTGCAGCCCTTAAAAGCTATCCCTAGTGAAAGCAGGATGCTACTCAAGAAAAAAAAAAAAATAAATAAATACTCACTCGCCGGCTTGACGCCACACCTTGGCCCCGAGCTCTCTGCTCCCGCTGACTCCCTTCTCCCTCACTTGAAGAAGCCTGTTAAAATTGGAGACAAAAATTATTGCCAAGGCTACAAATGACAGCGAATAGTAAGCAACTGGACATAATTACTCACCGCACTCCCCTGCGCCGATTGGCTATGTTCTGAGTCACTCGCCATTCTTGCAAGTTTGTTCTGCAATGAAAAAATGAGCAAAAAAAAATCACATCCAAAGCTAACAATGCCACATACAATTAAATAGCCCCCCCAAAAAAAATAACAACCACAATGGACTGTTGACTGATAGGACAATGCAAACTCAACAAGCGACACCACAACGCCATACATTGCAAGAGAATACAATAGAAGATACAACACAAGGCAGAGTATGAAAAAGTTTCATCCAGAATAGACCCAAACAAAATGAAGCCAAAATAGACACCTATGTCCAAACATTTATTTATACAGAAAAAAAAAAAAAAGGCCCAATGAAATAGCAAACTAATGAACGCCATACTTTACAATTACAACAAGACATGATCCAAAACAACACCATCTGGTGACATATAACCACAGAAATACATCAGAAAAAGGTGATAAATACCATTCTAGATAATAAGCAAAAAACATTACGGGACAACCGCTGTTACAATATACAGCAACCCAAAAGATAAACCATAGTCAAATAGAAAAATAAACCCATGAAACTAAAAAAAAAGGGCCCCACCAAAAAAAAAAAAAAAAAAACATCCATACTACACACTTGGCAATGCAAACAGTCAAGGAAGGAGATATATGCCATACGGAAAACGACGTAAAACCATCAAGGATAAAAAAAAAAAAAAATACTATTGAAAATAGAATGGCATATAGCCGCACGGAACAATACAATACAAATGAAACATCATAAATGTAGCCCCCCCACCAGCAAGAAAAGACACTCAAGGAAAGAAAAAAAAATGCCAACAGCATACTTTACAATAAAACACAGCAAGACATGAGCCAAGAAAACGCCATACGGTTACCCCCAACAATAGAAACCAGAAAAAGACATGAACCAGAAATTTAACAAGAAAAAATCAGCCAAAAAAAAGACATTGAACAACCGCATGACACCAGAACAACCCAAAATCCATTAAAACCAATCCATAACCAAGCAAGGCCGAAGACAATAAACGCCAGCATATAACGCCATAAGTACATCAGAACCAGATAAAAAAAAAAAATATTTCAATAACAAACCACAGTGCCATAACCGTACAATAGCACAGACCAAACATTGCACAAATGTAATCAAAATCAAGAAATAAAACACAGAATAAAAAAAATGCAAAGAGAAATTAATATACTTACAGGTTTTGAAAGCAGATTCTCCTCAGTCCTCTCTCTCTTGAATAGCCTTGTGAAAGACAATGCCAAACCCCCTTTTTTTTTTTATATATATATATATATATATATATATATATATATATATATATATATATATATATATATATATAGTGTTTTTTTAGTGTCTAGACAAAGTCTAGACAATGTTTTGCATTTTTTATTTGAAAACGCATGCGTCGTACAACGCACCACGACGCAAGTACTTGCGTCGTCTGCGTTGTCAATACAATTCAATGGGGAATAAGGCGCATCGACGACGCAAACACGACGCATGCGTTTTTTAAAAGGTCGGCGCCGCCCAAAAAATGCAACATGTTGCGTTTGCCGCGCCCTGACAGGTGCGCCCTAACGCCGCATGCGGCGTACAACGCACCACAACGCATGACAACGCATGTACATGCGGCGCCAATGTTAAAGATAGGGCCGCACGACGCATGCGTTTTCTTGCGGCGACGACGCTGCGGCGCACACCGCAAATGTGAACGGAGCCTAATTGGGGGTAGTGTGTTTTTTTTCCCAATGCCTCCTTGGCTGTAGTGACAATATTTAGTAACTGTAAATAACTACCTGGTTTATGGCATTCAGGTTTTATTATATGTTGTGTGTCTTGTTTGGTTTTTAATCTCTTGCTTTAAAAGCGTATTAAAAGTTATGTTTTAATCCCAATATTACAATACCTACCTTTCTATAATTGGGAACTTGGTCCCCATCCTACAGTTTTAATTTTTTTGTAAAAAAAAACAAAAACCTAATTTGCTAATTGTATAAATTAGAATCAACAAAAGTAGCTAAAGGGCATGCTCTTGTCTGCATTCACTATGAGCTATGCTGTCCATTCATTTATTATAACCAGCCGCCAATGGAGCTAATAACAGCTGATCAGTGGGGAGTTGGGTGTTGTACCTCGATCTGATATTATACACTCTTTTACCAATGGGGAGACTGGGGCAATTGCTCTTCCTTTTGGGTCAGTTTTATACAAACCTGCCTACAATGTCATGGCTCCTTAAAGGGAACCTGTCAGCTCTTACGGTTTGGGCAGCATGAATCAGCCACTGGCTGCGAGATCACAGCTATCTGCGTTTCAGAGACAAAGAACAACATGCTTTTAATAGCTGCTGAGGACCGAGCCGCACAGGTGACTAGTCGTACAGGTGGGTCCCCGCACTCTTCTCCCCACCCGCTGACAGTGACTGACAAGTCTCTGCCTATAAGACAACATATATGGCTGTGATCGCACAGCCAGTGGCTCAGACATGCTGACCGTGGTTTGGGCACCATGTATCAGCCGACAGGTTCTCTTTAAATAAACAGTAACCATTCTTCCAATTTACCATCAACAAAGTTTCAACATTTTACATAAAAATGGAGAAAAAAAATCCTATTTCACCATGTAGCTTACATCCAGCTGATTTTTCACTTCGGTCACCATGTTTTTATCTCTCCAGTCAAACCTCAGAGGTAAAGGATCGCCTTCAAACATTTTCTTATCAGGCACATAATGATCCAGCTTCTTTGAAGGGTAACTCCTCAGATAAATATCTACATAGAAAAAGGCATTGAAATACTACCATCAGGAATGAAGCCATATTTAATCAGAAATACCGTATGTAAAGATGACAAACATATCCTTCGTGCCGCAAGCTTCTGATTAGCAGGCCTGGAGTGATGTCATGGGCACGTTATGCTGTAACGAAGACGTTGCACCGGGCCCACTAGACAGAAGAGGCACTGGGGATGCCGGAAGTTAGCAGGAGGCTCACAGGTTTGGGTCCACTGAGGTTCTGTCATTCTGACATGAGCAGAGCTTCACGCCACGCTACTTTATCTATCACAGCTTTAATATATATGTGAGCAGAGCTTCATGCCGCGCTACTTTATCTATCACAGCTTTAATATATATGTGAGCCGAGCTTCATGCCGCGCTACTTTATCTATCACAGCTTTAATATATATGTGAGCCGAGCTTCATGCCGCGCTACTTTATCTATCACAGCTTTAATATATATGTGAGCCGAGCTTCATGCCGCGCTACTTTATCACAGCTTTAATACACTATATATGTGAGCAGAGCTTCACCTGTAGGCTCATGCGATACCCCTTTATTTAGCACGCACACTGCCACTGGGGTTCTCCTTTCCCACTGTGTGAGAGACACAATAATTGACATTAACTTACTGGCAAATTCTTCAACTGACAAATCAGAAAACTGATTAATTCCATAATAAGCATCGCCACTATCCTGTGCGTTATGGATCAGAAACTTATATCTCTCCAGACTGTCCTAAAAGAGAAAAGGTTACAGCATTACCTTACCAGCATTTCACAGCATAATCTAAAGATGAAAATCATTACTGACATCACAAAACCAGAATGTCACAAGTGTTCATAAAGGAATATGTTAATGCCGACCTGTAGTCCTCACACACAGACATGTTATGCCATATTCACATGAGCAGGTTTAATGCAGAACGTTGTGCAGATGACAGGATTGTTTCTACAACACAGGCATGGATGTCTACAAACCCCATTCAGAACAATGGGACACCCGTAGTTGATTAAAGGGACTGTCAGCACAGAACGACTGCTTAAACCAAGAAAAGGCGCTTGGTGCTTCACGGCGGGGCCAGTCATATATTTATACCTTTTTCCCCAGCTTGTATTCCCTCTCTCTCTGCCTCTATGAAACCAGAGCTGTCAATCAAAGGGGGGGGGGGGAGGGTTGGAGATGGAGGGAGAACAAGCAGGTGGGGAGGTGTATATAAATGATTGGCCCCGCCGTGAAGCCGGAGCAGCGGTATTTAGCATGAACAATCATCTTGTGCTGACAGTCCCTTTAAAGTGAACCTGTCAGCAGGATTGTGCACAGTAACCTACAGACACTGTCAGGTCGGCGCTGTTATACCGATTACAATGATACCTGGTGATGAAATCCATCTTGTAGTTGTTGCTGCTTAATCTTTATTTTCAGTTAATGAACTTCTTGTACTTCGGGGCGGCCTGGGGGGGGGGGTCTTCCTGTGGTGCTCAGAAGCATCTATTGCCAATAGATGCTACTGGGCCAGCGCCATTTTGCTGTAGTTATTTATTTTTCCAAAGTCCACAATATGACCTGCACAGTATTTAAAATAGGGGGCAGGTCACTGATGAATACCTAATCAGAGCACCACATGAAGACCCCCACATGCCGCCCCAGGGCACGAGCATATCCTTAAAGGTACCGTTACACTAAAAGACTTACCAACGATCACGACCAGCGATACGACCTGGCCGTGATCGTTGGTAAGTCGTTGTGTGGTCGCTGGGGAGCTGTCACACAGACCGCTCTCCAGCGACCAACGATCATGGGAACGACTTCGGCATCGTTGAAACTGTCTTCAACGATGCCGAAGTCCCCCAGCAGCACCCGGGTAACTAGGGTAAACATCGGGTTACTAAGTGCAGGGCTGCGCTTAGTAACCCCATATTTACCCTGGTTACCATTGTAAAATTAAAAAAAAAAACACTACATACATTCTGATGTCTGTCACGTCCCCCGCCGGCGTCCACAGGGTTAAAACTGCTTTCGGCAAGAGCGCTGCTAATATGCATACGCTGCTGCCGAGAGCTTCCCTGCACTGACTGTGTCAGCGCCGGCAGTAACAGCGGTGATGTCACCGCTGTGCTGTGCTTTACGGCCGGCGCTGACAGTCAGTGCAGGGAAGCTCTCGGCGGCAGCGCATGCATATTAGCAGCGCTCTTGCCGAAAGCAGTTTTAACCCTGTGGACGCCGGGGGACATGACAGACATCAGAATGTATGTAGTGTTTTTTTTTTTAATTTTACAATGGTAACCAGGGTAAATATCGGGTTACTAAGCGCAGCCCTGCACTTAGTAACCCGATATTTACCCTGGTTACAAGTGAACACATCACTGGATCGGCGTCACACACGCCGATCCAACAATGACAGCGGGTGATCAGCGACCAAAAAAAGGTCCTGATCATTCCCATCGACCAACGATCTCCCAGCAGGGATCGTTGGTCGCTGTCACACATAACGAGATCGTTAGCGGGATCGTTGCTACGTCACCAAAAGCGTGACGTTGCAACGATATCGTTAATGATATCGTTATGTGTGACTCAGCCTTAACTCAAAACTGAAAATAAAGATTACACAACAACCACAAGATGGATTTCATCACCAGGTATCATTGTAATCAGTATAACGGCGCTGACCTGGCACTGCCTGTAGGTTACTGTGCACAATCCTGCCGACAGGTTCACTTTAGAGAAAAAAAAAATTCTTCAGTGTCTGAACATATATGCTTCTGGCATATGTCTCATTCAGTGGAGCCGATTTTTAGTCGGCGTGCTGCGGTGTGACCACACATGGACCAATTATTGCACATGACCTCCGCTCCTTTCACGCATAGATATTCGGTATCGGTGAGGGTCCCAGCGGTTCGAGCCCCAGCAATCGGGAAGTGCTCCCATTGAAAAGGGACAACAATCAAACATGAGAATCCCCTTTAATCCCTTCCCGACACATACGGCACCTGGGAGCCTGCGGTATGGAGGATGTGCAGGCGGGATGGAGGATGTGCAGGCGGTATGGAGGATGTGCAGGCGGTATGGAGGATGTGCAGGCGGGATGGAGGATGTGCAGGCGGGATGGAGGATGTGCAGGCGGGATGGAGGATGTGCAGGCGGGATGGAGGATGTGCAGGCTGTATGGAGGATGTGCAGGCGGTATGGAGGATGTGCAGGCGGTATGGAGGATGTGCAGGCGGTATGGAGGATGTGCAGGCGGGATGGAGGATGTGCAGGCGGGATGGAGGATGTGCAGGCGGGATGGAGGATGTGCAGGCGGGATGGAGGATGTGCAGGCGGGATGGAGGATGTGCAGGCGGGATGGAGGATGTGCAGGCGGGATGGAGGATGTGCAGGCGGGATGGAGGATGTGCAGGCTGGATGGAGGATGTGCAGGCTGGATGGAGGATGTGCAGGCGGGATGGAGGATGTGCAGGCGGGATGGAGGATGTGCAGGCGGGATGGAGGATGTGCAGGCTGTATGGAGGATGTGCAGGCTGTATGGAGGATGTGCAGGCTGTATGGAGGATGTGCAGGCGGGATTATACAGACAGCAGCTCTGCTCCATTCATCGCTGCTGTCATTTCTGTGGGGTGCCACTAGTGAGGAGCCGGTTCCCTCGATCATGGGAGGCCGATAACTTTGATTTGCCCTTTTTCCTCAACACGACAATAAAGCAATAACCATACTTCATGGCATTCCACTTGTAAAAGTCCAACATATAAAATCCATATCTGGCAAACAGCGTAAGAAGGCTACATGCAAGAACCTGAAGACATTCTCGGCCCCTCACAGCTCACTTTACAAATGCAATGACCAGCTATATAAACCGCATAGTGACAGCAGTAAAACAAAACGACAAGCAAAAAGGAGTCATCAAAAGCTCCATGGTGGGGACACTGCGCACACACCGGGGGGGAGGGGAACTCTGCGCCTGGAATGAGTGCGACCACCCTAGACATCATATACGGTGGTGTCAGTACGGTGGTGTCAGTACGGCGCCGCCTGCTGGACTAAACCGGCATTACTTCCACTTGTATCGCCGCCAGTAAACACGCCGCCTACATTGGCACAACACACACAGGCACTAGTACCAGGAAGGCGCTGTATCCGTCCTCAGAGAGCGGAGGGCCGGCCGGGGATTTCTTGCCCACTGTCTCCAGGAAGCGCCATACTGTGTCATTGTGTGCGGGCACGGAGCTGCTCTCATTGTGTGCTGGGGGTCTGTCCTCCTGCCATGGCGGCGGCTCTCCGGCAGACACGGGCAGTGACGAGCTCACATGGACACTCACACAGCCCACGACACACAGCCACCACATGCTGCTCACAGACACGCAGGAAGTGACTGACCACACGGCGCTTCCTCGTCTCAGTGTAGCCGCTTGTGCGCCATCTTCCTGCAACCCTGCGCCATTGCTGTCACTGTTCCCCTGTACCGTGAGCCGGTGCCCGGTATTCGTGTAGTGTGGAGGCTGCACATGAAGACCCACATTCCCACATTAGGGTTTTGGTTGGGAGGGGGTGACATTTCTGAATGGGCCCCTAACCAGGTAACCTTCATTAGATGTAGGCTACTGCCACACATCAGATTTTCAGTCAGGCTAAATCCGGCGCAGATTGTGAAAAACTGATGCGACAGATACGTTTTTTTGACGGATCCAGCTAGCACATCTGGATTATTGGATGAAAAAAAAATTTGAGCATGCTCAGTTTAAAAAACCGGATCAGGCCGCCGTATCTGCCTTTTTCCGTATCCGGCACCTTCCGGCTCCCATAGGCTTCCATTCTAGCAAACAGCCGGAAGCGCCGGATCCGGTGCTTCAGGCTTTTTCGCCAGAGACAAAAAACGTTGCTATGGACGTTTTTTCATGAAACCGGAAGCAGCAGATTTGCCGAATCCGGCGAAAACCGGACAAAACGCAATGTCATCCGGTGAAATCCGGCACTAATACAAGTCTATGGGAAAAAAACCTGATCCGGCGGCAACATTCGCCTGATATTTTAAAAATGTATAATAATAATAAAATAATAATCCAGTTTTTTGAAAATTAGCCGGATTTAGCCTGACACTGAAAACCTGATGTGTGAAAGTAGCCTTAATGAAAACAATCTCTGTATAAAGACCAATATTGATATTACCGCCATATGGTCAGTGGTAAATACCAGCCCTGCAGAACATATAAGAGATCACTGCATAGTTACAGATAGTGACTAATGCTGACATACTTTCTGATGGAATCCTTCACTTTTCCCATCTTTTCCTTCTGTCCCAGACCGACATGACAACTTCTTCCAGCCAGGACTCGGCTGCAGAGATTACAACAAAGACACATTTCACTTCTCATATTCCAGCCCCATCACAATCTATTCCCAACCTGCAAAAACTCCTCATCCTGCTGATATCCCAATACTGAGCCTCTGCTGCAGTTTGTGTCCCTATTACTGCACCTGATACCCCAATACTGAGTCGCTGCTGCCGTATGTGTCCCTATTACTGCACCTGCTGTGTGGTTCTCTGTGCCCTCTAAATTCTAAAGCACCCCTCTATAATATAGTAATGCCGAGTGCAAGTGTCCTAGAAAACAGTGCCCACATTTTGCCCCCTAGAAAGTAATAGTGCCCTGTGTGCTCCTTTGACAGTCACAGTAACCTGAGTTCCCCTGTACCAATAAGTGCCCACTTTACATTGAATAATTTCGCGAGCAGGGCCGGACTGGCTATCTGGCAATTCTGGCAAATGCCAGAAGGGCCTGTCTGGTCATGGGCTGCCTTGCCTACTATATTGTTAACAGAATCAGTGTTCTCAAGACACCCATACTGTTAAGAGTTGTGACAGAGCACAAGTCGCTGACTCTGTCATTTACCCCACCAGGCCATGAGTATCATTAGATAGGTCTTTTAGAAAATCTTCCTTTCCTCCATCCAGGGTAATATTAGTAATATGTCCCGTCTGGTTCATGGGGACGGTGACAACATGGGCCTGTGTGATTTCAAATGCCAGGGCTGAATTTCATAACCAGTCAGAACCTGGTCCCGAGTCTGCCACCTGTACAGCTCCCCTATGCATAGTATGATGCTCCCTTACACATAACATGATGCCTCCACACAGTATACTGACCCCTTAGTAATCCCCAAACTGCTTGATGGCCACTTCACTGTAATCCCCACACTGTGTGATGGCCCCCTAGATAGCCTCCATATAGTGTAATAAGCTAGATAGTCCTCAATATAGTATAATGCACTACCCATAGGCCTGTATAGTATAATGCACTCCCCATAGGCCTGCATATTATAATGCACTCCCCATACGCCTGCATAGTATAATGCACTCCCCATAGGCCTGCATAGTATAATGCACTCCCCATAGGCCTGTCTAGTATAATGCACTTCCCATAGGCCTGTATAGTATAATGCTCTTCCCATAGGCCTGTATAGTATAATGCACTCCCCATAGGCCTGTATAGTATAATGCACTTCCCATAAGCCTGTATAGTATAATGCAGCCCATTAGGCAGCCAGCATAGTATAATGCACCCCCATTAGGCAGCTTGTACTGTATAATGCACCCCCATTAGGCAGCCAGTACAGTATAATGCACCACCACTAGGCAGCCAGTATAGTATAATGCACCCCCATTAGGCAGCCTGTATAGTATAATGCACCCCCATTAGGCAGCCAGTACAGTATAATGCACCCCCATTAGGCAGCCAATATAGTATAATGCACCCCCATTAGGCAGCCAGTATAGTATAATGCACCCCCATTAGGCAGCCTGTATAGTATAATGCACCCCCATTAGGCAGCCAGTACAGTATAATGCACCCCCATTAGGCAGCCAGTATAGTATAATGCACCCCCATTAGGCAGCCTGTATAGTATAATGCACCCCCATTAGGCAGCCAGTACAGTATAATGTACCCCCATTAGGCAGCCAGTATAGTATAATGCACCCCCATTAGGCAGCCAGTACAGTGTAATGCACCACCATTAGGCAGCCGCCAGTACAGTATAATGCACCCCCATTAGGCAGCCAGTACAGTATAATGCATCCCCATTAGGCAGCCAGTATAGTATAATGCACCTCCATTAGGCAGCCTGTATAGTATAATGCACCCCCATTAGGCAGCCAGTACAGTATAATGTACCCCCATTAGGCAGCCAGTATAGTATAATGCACCCCCATTAGGCAGCCAGTACAGTATAATGCACCCCCATTAGGCAGCCAGTACAGTATAATGTACCCCCATTAGGCAGCCAGTATAGTATAATGCACCCCCATTAGGCAGCCAGTATAGTATAGTGCATCCTCATTAGGCAGCCAGTATAGTGAAGTGCACCCCCATTAGGCAACCAGTACAGTATAATGCACCCCCATTAGGCAGCCTGTATAGTATAATGCACCCCTATTAGGCAGCCAGTACAGTATAATGCACCCCAATTAGGCAGCCAGAACAGTATAATGCACCCCCATTATGCAGCCTGTACAGTATAATGCACCCCCATTATGCAGCCTGTACAGTATAATGCACCCCCATTAGGCACCCTGTACAGTATAATGCACCCCCATTAGGCAGTCAGTACTAGGGTTGAGCGAAACGGATCGGACAAATTAAAAAATCGCCGACTTTCGGCAAAGTCGGGTTTCATGAAACCCAACCCGATCCTAGTGTGGGATCGGCCATGCGGTCGGCGATCTGCGCGCAAAAGTCGCGTTTCATATGACACTTTCAGCGCCATTTTTCAGCCAATGAAGGAGGACGCAGAGTGTGGGCAGCGTGATGACATAGGTCTCGGTCCCCACCATCTTAGAGAAGGGCATGACAGTGATTGGCTTGCTTTCTGCGGCGTCACAGGGGGTATAAAGGGGCATGCACGCCGACCGCCATCTTACTTCTGCCGATCTTAGCATAGGGAGAGGTTGCTGCAGCTTCATCAGAAGAAGGGATATAGTTAGGGAGGGAAGATTAAGCCCCAAACTGCTTGTGCTGTAGCGATTTCCACTGTCCAACACCACCTTTGTTTTGCAGGGACAGTGGAGGGAGGCTATATTTTTGTGCATCAGCTCTGTAGCTTATTAGGCTGCCTTATAAGGCTCCCTGATAGCTGCATTGCTGTTTGTACGCCGCTGTGCAAACCAACTGCTTTTTTAAAAGCAAAAATCCTGTTGCTTCTTTCTGCAGTTATCTTGTTTATTTGTTCACACTTTTGTGTGCAGCAGTCCTTTGTATTGCTGCCATACTTGTCCTGAGATCATTGTAGGGAGATTGAAATTGTACTACAGTCCTTGGATTTTTTCATATATCTTCCAGCCACTTTCTGCCACTTACATTGTGTTGTTTTATACACTGGGCCTGAGTTTGGGTTCAGTCTCCCCCCAAAAAAAGTGAGATTCAAATTCTCACAAAGTGGATATACTTCAGTCCTGTTAGTTTGTCGTATATCAGCCAGCCACTTTCTGCCACTTACATTGTGTTGTTTTATGCACAGGGCCTGAGTTTTGGTTCAGTCTCCCCCCAAAAAAGGAAGATTTAAATTCTCAACAAGTTTATATACACCTTCAACCTTGTTGTACAGTACCATATAACGGTTGTTATTTTGGTTAGATATCTTGGGCGACGGCACTGGCACAGGGTCCCTCATAGTACAATGAAGTGTCTCTGATGGTGATGGTGCACAACTAACGTCAGACACACCGTCATAATATGAGGGGCCCTGTGCCCTGTGCCAGTACCGCCGCCCACGAGAGAGTGTTCCCCCCCAGCTCGAACAGTGCTCTACCACTTGCAATACTTACCTCTCCCTGCTCCACCACTGTGTAGTCTGTGCTGGTAAATCCTTCAATGGCACTGCCAATACAAATTTGTTGAAATGATAGATGATAGTTAAAATATACCACTGTCTGCTACTCAGCAGAGGAGCCCACCCCTGTACCTAGCTATACCACCTGTTTATTTATGAACAATTTTTTGGCAGACATTTAGCCCACTTTATTATTTGGGCCTACTAACTGTGTCTGCCACTCATTACAGTTTCCCTCCACTGAACAAAGCAATGCCGCCTGTTTAGTCCTGTTACCAATTTTGAACTGCATTTAGCCTACTTTATTATTTGGGCCCATATCTGTGTTTCTTCCTCATCCTGCCCATTGCCCAGCCACTGCTAGATGAGTCTGCTGGTACATTGACCCAGACCACTACATTCCCCTTGCACTCTACACAGCCAGAATCTGACCCCGCTGAAAGTCAGGTTTCCCTTCCCGCATACTATACCACCTTACACGGGGACAAAGAGGAAGGTGCAGATGAAAGTGCAGGTTCCTTCATCAGGTGGGGGGGGGGCATACTCGTTGGCGACGTCACTGGCACAGGGTCCCTCATAGTACGCAAAAGTGTCTCTGCCAGTGACGCCACCCGCCGTCAAACACACCGTCATACTATGAGGGGCCCTGTGCCAGTGCCAACGAGTGTGCCCCCCTGCTTGCTCGGGATCACAGCACTTGCAAAGTTGAAATACTTACCTCTCCCTGCTCCACCGCCGTGACGTATTCCGCGTTTCCTGGGCCCACGAAAATCTTGAGCCAGCCCTACCCCCCCACAACTTTAGCCAAATGACCCCCAGTTTTCAATGCCTAACAATTATTATAAAGTAAATTAAGATTGACAAGCTTAAGTAATAAGAATTGATGCTTTTGGCATTAAAATGGGCACTGCAGGTGTTTTCCTATCCTCCACTCACTGCCGACTTTGATTCTCCATTGACTTGCATTGGGTTTCGTGTTTCAGTTGGCCCCCGACTTTTCGCAATAATCTGCCGAATTCACCCGACCCGACTCGATCCGAAAAAAGTAAAAGTCTCCCAACTCTAGTCAGTACAGTATAATGCACCTCTATTAGGCAGCCAGTACAGTATAATGCACCCCCATTAGGCAGCCAGTACAGTATAATGCACCCCCATTAGGCATCCTGTATAGTATAATGCACCCCGATAAAAAAATCCAATACTCTCCTCTCTTTCTCCTTGTTCCCGCAGTGCTCTGAGTGCCCGCTCATCTCCGGACCGCAGGCGCCGAGTACTGAAGTAATCGTGACCCCCTGTAAGTGTCAGCGTTGGTGACGTCAGACTCTGACAGGGGGATGATGGGAGAAGGAGCGTTACACCGATCCGCCACCAAATTTCACAGTGGGTGCCAGATACTGTGGCTTGTACGCCTCTCCAGGTCTCTGTCTAACCATTAGACAACCAGGTGTTGATCTGGGGATGCTTCAGCAAGGCTGGAATTGGGCAGGGTAATCTTTGCGAAGGGAGTATGAATTAAGCCGCATACAAGGTTATCCTGAAAAACAGTTGATTCCTTCTGCTCAGGCAATGTTCCCCAACTCCTAGGACTGTTTTTTCGAGCAGGACAATGCACCATGCCACACAGCTAGGTCAATCAAGGTGTGGATAAAGGACCACCACATCATATCCCTGTCATGGCCAGTCCAATCTCCAGAACTGAACCCCATTGAAAAGAAAACCTCTGGAATGTAATCAAGAGGAAGATGGATAGTCACAAGCCATCAAACAAAGAAAAACTGCTTAAATTTTTGTAGCAGGAGTGGCATAAGGTCACCCAAAAGCAATATGAAAGACTGGTGGAAAGCATGCCAAGACGCATTAAAGCTGTGATTAACCCCTTTCTGCCATCAGATGTACTATTCCGTCCATGTGACCTGGGACTTAATTCCCATGGACGGAATAGTACGTCCAATGCAATCAGTCACGGACCGCTCCCGGCACTTTAACTCCCGTTCCAGAGCCAGCAGAGGGGCTGACAGCCCCTCTTCTTTTGGATCGGAGACCCCGCGGCGGTACCGATCGCTCCCATGGTAACCCGATGTCGTCATGACGACATCCGGGTTACCAGAGCTGACAGACTTTCTATCATGCACAGTGCATGTCAGGAAGTCTCTAAGGTCAGTGTATAGAAGCTGCAGCGCTGACAGCTTCTATAACATGCAGATCTGCATGCTATAGAAATGATCAGCCTGCACAAAATGAGTGTCCCATAGTGGGGCACGGTGTAAAAGTTAGAATTAATTTAATTTTTTTTTTAATAATTGTAAAAATATTTTAAAAAATAATAACAATAAAATCAATATTTATTCCATCAATAAATAAATATTTGAATTAAAAAAAATCTAAACAATAAAAGTACACATATTTAGTATCGCCGCTTCCGTAATGACCCGACCTATAAAACTGTCCCACTAGTTAACCCCTTTAGTGAACACCATTAAAGAAAAAAAAAACAAGGCAAAAAACCAATGCTTTATCATCATACCGCCAAACAAAAAGTGGAATAACACGTGACCAAAAAGACGGATATAAATAAACGTGGTACCGCTAAAAACGCCATCTTGTTTCGCAAAAAACAAGCCACAACATAGCTCCATCACCGAAAAAATAAAAAAGTTATAGCTCTCAGAATAAAGCGATGCAAAAATAATTATTTTTTTTATATAAAATAGTTTTTATTGTATAAAAGCGCCAAAACATAAAAAACTAAAAAAAAAACATAAAAAACTGCTTTATCAATTTTACCACACGCGGAACGGTATAAACGTCCCCCTCAAAAGAAATTCATGAATTGCTGTTTTTTGTTCATTCTGCCTCACAAAAATTGGAATAAAAAGCAATCAAAAATGTCATGTGCCTGAAAATGGTACCAATAAAGATGTCAACTCGTCCCACAAAAAACAAGACCTCACATGACTCTGTGGGCCAAAATATGGAAAAATTATATCTCTCAAAATGTGGTGATGCAAAAACTATTTTTTGCAATAAAAAGCGTCTTTTAGTGTGTGAAAGCTGCCTAACATAAAAACCCGCTATAAAAAACACTATAAATAGTAAATCAAACCCCCTTTATCACCCCCTTAGTTAGGGAAAAATAACAAAATAAAAAAGTATTTATTTCCATTTTCCCATTAGGGTTAGGGCTAGAGTTAGGGTATGTGCACACGTCCGGATTTCTTGCAGAAATTTCCTGAAGAAAACCGAAAATTTTCTGCAAGAAATCCGCATTTTTTTTTGCGTTTTTTCCCCGTTTTTTTTCGCTTTTTTTAGCATTCTGCAAGCGTAATTAGCTTGCAGAATGCTAAAGTTTTCCAAGCGATCTGTAGCATCGCTTGGAAAACTGACTGACAAGTTGGTCACACTTGTCAAACATACTGTTTGACAAGTGTGACCAACTTGTTACTATAGATGCTGCTTATACAGCATCTATAGTAAAAGATAGAATGTTTAAAAATAATTAAAAAAAATAAAAAATGGTTATACTCACCCAGACGATCTCCTCAGCGGCGTCTGTTCCTATAGATGCCGGTGTGGTTCAGGACCTGTGATGACGTCGCGGCTTGTGATTGGTCGCGTGAGTCACATGAGCGGTCACGCGACCAATCACAAGACAGTGACGTCATCACAGGTCCTGAACCACACCATCTATAGGAACCGAAGAGAGAGCATGCATCAGAGAGGCGGGAACACTACGGGGGCCATCAGACGGTGAGTATAGGACTATTTTTTATTTTAATTCTTTTTTTTGACCAATTATATGGTGCCCAGTCCGTGGAGGAGAGTCTCCTCTCCTCCACCCTGGGTACCAACCGCACATAATCTGCTTACTTCCCGCATGGTGGGCATAGCCCCGTGCGGGAAGTAAGCAGATCAATGCACTCCTAGGTGTGCGGAATCCCCGCAATTACGCATTTTTAATGAACATGTTGCTTTGTTTTCCGCGATGGGATTTTTTCGCGGAAAAAATCGCAACATTTGCACAAAAAATGCGGAATACCCTGTAAATAATAGGAGGCATATGTAAGCATTTTTTTCGCGTTTTTATCACGTTTTTATAGCGAAAAAACACGAAAAAAACGCAAAAAATCCTGAACGTGTGCACATGGCCTTAGGGTTAGGGTTGGGGCTTAAGTTAGGGTTTGGGTTGGGGCTAAAATTAGGGTTAGGGTTGGAGCTAAAGTTAAGTTTAGGGTTGGGGCTAGGGTTCGGATTACATTATGGTTGGGATTAGGGTTATGGTTGGGATTAGGGTTGGGGTTAGGGGTGTGTCAGGGTTAAAGGTGTGGTTAGGGTTATGGATAGGGTTGGGATTAGGGTTAGGGGTGTGTTCGGGTTATGGGTGTGGTTAGGGTTATGCCTAGGGTTGAGATTAGGGTTAGGGATGTGTTGGGGTTAGGGTTGGAGTTAAAATTGGGGGGCTTTCACTGTTTAGGCACATAAGGGGCTCTCCAAACATTACATGGCGTCCAATCTCAATTCCAGCCAATTTTGCGTTGAAAAAGTTAAACGGCGCTCCTTCCCTTTCGAGCTGCCGTGTGCCCAAAGAATGGTTTACCCCCACATATGGGGTATCAGCGTACTCAGGATAAATTGGACAACAACTTTTGCATCTAATTTCTCCTGTTACCCTTGTGAAAATAAAAATTTGGGGGCTAAAAAATCATTTTTGTAAGAAAAAATTGTTTTTTTATTTTCACGGCTCTGCATTATAAACTTTAGTGAAACACTTGGGGGTTCAAAGTTCTCACAACACACCTAGATAAGTTCCTTGAGGGGTCTAGTTTCCAAAGTGGGGTCACTTGTGGGAGGTTTCTACTGTTTAGGTACATTAGTGGCTCATAGAAAAAATGATATATAACCTTTTAGGGGTCCAATTTAATGACAAATCGTTCACAGAAAGACCTCCAGTGAAAAATATGACATATTAAAATATATCCTTTATTAAATATTTTCTAAAAAATCTTAACCAGTGCATTATTCAAAACCTTCACCATTATAAAATACATACAATAGAAAAGGCCAGGGTGGTGCCTGGCCCTATACTGCACTATATGCACCCTACCTACCAGTGAAGGTTGGCACCCTATACCTGCTCAAATGGCGCCCCAGCTCACCGTCGTCTGTCCCTGCTACCCCTATATAACCATATGGGGTGGGGTAAGGAAAAATCATTAACATACATGCGATGTGCCAAAATGGTAGAATCTCTTGTAACTAGGGGTCAATGATAGGCTGTCCCTGTTATGATCCTACCTGTCTGCGGAGGTTGGCACCCTATTAATTAGCGTAAAGAGCGCCCCCGCTCCTCGACAGCTATCCCCAATATGTCCCTAATTTTGTAAATTTGAGGACTTCTAACATAAGGTGCTTTAGTGCCTCTTTGTGCAAAAATGTTTACAGTATTACTGGAATTTTCTAAAAGTTCATGTTAATGGGTCTCCCAAGTGTCCATTCACACATAGCTCAGAAATAGAGATACCCCCAGATACATCTATAAGATAAGTAATCTATTTGATATGATTTCTCAGATATCCATCAATTCTACCCATAACCAAAACCAGTCACTAGTCTATCCACAAAAAATCATAAGTGTATCCACAACAGCTCCATAAGTATGTCCACCACAACTCGAAGCGTTTCCCCTCTACCCATGAGGTTCATCAAGAGTAGATAAATATATCATATGGGACTACTTAGCGTATTCATAGATGATACACCCCGATATAGTCCTCGGCACATTAGGGCAGGTCCCCTCTCAATATGGTGCCTTGGATCAAATGCCTGGTTAGGTCCAAAATATAGCCTTTGTAATATCCATCCATGCGTTCCAAGGAATGCGCAGCAGCGGAAGTGCCTATACATCATTTGGCACACCACATGTATGTTAATGATTTTTCCTTACCCCACCCTATAGGGTTATATAGGGGTAGAAGGGACAGACGACGGTGAGCTGGGGCGCCATTTGTGCAGGTATAGGGTGCCAACCTCCACTGGTAGGTAGGGTGCATATAGTGCAGTATAGGGCCAGGCACCACCTTGGCCTTTTCTATTGTATGTATTTTATAATGGTGTTGGTTTTGAATAATGCACTGGCTAAGATTTTTTAGAAAATATTTAATAAAGGATATATTTTAATATGTCATATTTTTCACTGGAGGTCTTTCTGTGAACGATGAGACATCAGTGTCTCTGCAAATGCAACATGACGCCCGCTGACCGTTCCATCAAAGTCTCCATTGCAAAACGTCACTAGTTCCCTTCCGAGTCCCGACAGTAGTTTTCGCCCACATATGGGGTATCACCATATTCAGGACAAATTGGACAACAACTTTTGGGGTCCAATTTCTTCTGTTACCCCTGTGAAAATACAAAATTGGGGGCTAAAAAATAATTTTTGTTGAAAAAAAAAATGTTTTTTTATTTTCACGGCTCTGCGTTATAAACTTTAGTGAAACACTTGGGGGTTCAAAGTTCTCACAACGCATCTAGATCAGTTTCCAATATGGGGTCACTTGTGGGGGGTTTCAATGATTAGGCACATCAGGGGCTCTGCAAATGCAACGTGACACCCGTACACCATTCCATCAAAGTCTGCATTCCAAAAAGGCGCTCCTTTCCTTCCAAGCTCTGCCATGTGCCCACACGGTTCCCCCCCACATATGGGGTATCAGCGAACTCAGGACAAATTGCACAACAATTTTTGGGGTCCAATGTCTCCTGTTACCCTGGGAAAATAAAAAATTATGGGCGAAAAGATCATTTTTGTGAAAAAAATATGATTTTTTATTTTTACGGCTCTACATTATAAACTTCTGTGAAGCACTTGGGGGTTCAAAGTGCTCACCACACACGTAGGTAAGTTCCTTAGGGGTTTACTTTCCAAAATGGGGTCACTTGTGGGGGTTTCCACTGTTTAGTCACATCAGGGGCTCTCCAAACGCGACATGGCGTCCGATCTCAATTCCAGCCACTTTTGCATTGAAAAGTCAAACGGTGCTCCTTCCCTTCCGAGCTCTGCCATGCTCCCAAACAGTGGTTTATCCCCACATATGGGATATCGGCGTACTCAGGATAAATTCTACAACAACTTTTGGGGTCCAATTTCTCCTGTTACCCTTGGTAAAATAAAGCAAATTGGATCTGAAGTAAATCTTTTGTGAAAAAAAAGTGAAATGTTCATTTTTTTTGAACATTCCAAAAATTCCTTTGTAACACCTGAAGGGTTAATAAACTTCTTGAATGTGGTTTTGAGCACCTTGAGGGGTGCAGCTTTTAAAATGGTGTCACTTTTGGTTATTTTCTATCATATAGACCCCTTAAAGTGATTTCAAATGTGATGTGGTCCCTAAAAAAAAAAGGTGTTGTATAAATGAGAAATCGCTGGTCAACTTTTAACCCTTATAATTCCCTAACAAAAAAAATGTTGGTTCCAAAATTGTGCTGATGTAAAGTAGACATGTGAGAAATGTTACTTATTAAGTATTTTGTGTGACATATCTGTGTGATTTAAGGGCATGAAAATTCAAAGTTGGAAAATTGCGAAATTTTCAAAATTCAGTTTTTTTTTCACAAATAAACGCAAGTGATATCAAAGAAATTTTATCACTATCATGAAGTACAATATGTCATGAGTAAACATTGTCAGAATCACCCGGATCCGTTGAAGCGTTCCAGAGTTATAACCTCATAAAGGGATAGTGGTCAGAATTGTAAAAATTGGCCCGGTCATTAACGTGCAAACCATCCTCGGTGTAAAGGGGTTAAAAATCATGGTTATTCCACAAAAATATTCATTTCTGAACTCTTCCTGAGTTAAAACATTAGTATTGTTGTTTCTAAATGATTATGAACTTGTTTTTTTTTGCATTATTTGAGATCTGCAAGCACTGCATTTTTTTATTGTTTTGACCATTTCTCATTTTCCGAAAATAAATACAGAATTTCTGCTTGGAAATTCGGAGACATGCTGTCAGTAGTTTATAGAATAAAAGAACAATTTACATTTTACTCAAAAATACACCTATAAAGAGAAATATCAAACTGAAAATTTTGCAGTGGTCTCTTAATTTTTGCCAGAGCAGTATAATTGACACCATCTCCGGCTAGTGCAGGCTCATTTTCATTTCCTGAGCCTTCACCATGCGATAAGTCATATTATTACTGCAGTATGCCTTAAAGTCTCTCAAGACATAGTAGTATGTACTGGGGGAGGGAAAGAGGTTGTCTGGTAACATTATCTGAAAAGATAGGTCATCATGATAAGAGTGGTGGGGGTCCAACACCTGCCTCCCACTGCTCAGCTGTTATTTGCTCTATCCCAAAAGGATGTGAACACTTTGATCAGACCTGTAGGACACAGAGGAATTCAGTGTGTAGCAGGAACAGTTACTATTTAACCCCTTAACCCCCGAAGCTTTTTTCGGTTTTGAGTTTTCGTTTTTTGCTCCCCTTCTTCTCAAAGCCATAACTTTTTTATTTTTCCATCAATATGGCCATGTGAGTCCTTGTTTTTTGCGGGACGAATTTTACTTTTGAACAACACCATTGATTTTACCATGCTGTGTACTAGAAAACGGGATCAAAATTCCAAGTGCGGTGAAATTGCAAAAAAAAGTGCAATCCCACACTTGTTTTTGTTTGACTAAATGCTAAAACTGACCTGCCATTGTGATTCTCCAGGTCATTACGAGTTCATAGACACCAAACATGTCTAGGTTCTTTTTTATCTAAGTAGTGGAAAAAAAAATCCAAACTTTGTTAAAAAAATAAATTGCGCCACCTTCCGATACCCGTAGCATTTCCATTTTTCGTTATCTTGGGTTAGCTGAGGGCTTATTTTTTTGATTGCCGAGTGGACGTTTTTAGGTTATGTGCACACGTTGCGGATTTGCTTGTGGAATTTTCTGCGCGGATTCGATGCGTTTTTTATGCAGATTTGATGCAGATTTTCATGTGGATTTGAATGCATTTTTGTAGGCTAAATAAAGATATATTATTTACCAAGAAAAAAAATAGAATTGTGATGTAATTTCCTTGTCCAACCTCTTCTTTTACATACTGCATTGAAGAATAATGTTTACACACATAGATAGATAGATAGATAGATAGATAGATAGATAGATAGATAGATAGATAGATAGATAATACCAAGCCCACCAAGCCCGATGTTTAGTAATAAACATGATACAATGGTAAATACTGTAAACTATTTGTAATCTGCCTGAAGAAGGAGCCACTGTGCTCTGAAAGCTTGCAAACATATTATTTTCTGGTTAGCCAATAAAGGTATCACTCCTAGAATATTTTTGTCATCATTGGACAGAAAAGTATTCACATCAATTTTTCTGGCTAACACGGTACCACAATACAATTTTTTATTGTACATAATGGTACATAAAGAGTTAAATAAAGACACACACACAAAATCTGCGTTAGGCCAGGGTCACACTTGTGAGAAACTCACTCAAGTCTTGCACCTCAATACCCGGCACTGCCACCGACACTCGGACTGGAGCGTTCAGCTGCATAGAAATGCAGGCAGCCACACACTCTGGTCTTGAGTGCCAGCGGCAGTGCCAGGTATTGAGGTGCGAGACTCCGGCCTTAAACGCAATATCTGTTTAATTTGAAATAAAATGTCGTGGGCTGCCATGCAATTTTGCAAACCAGAGAGGGAAAGCCAGCGACTGGGGGCCGATGTTTATAGCCTGGGAAGGGAAGGGGGTAATACCCATGGAGTTTCCTAGGGTATTCATATAAGCTCACAGCTGTATACTTAGCCTTTACTGACTATTAAAATAGGGGAGCCCCCTAAAAATGACGTGGAGTCCCCATATAATTAATAACCAGAAAAGGATATGCAGACCGCTGTGGGATGCTATTATTAGCCTAGGAAGGGGTCATGGATATTGGCACCCCCGGCTACAAACACCAGCTCTCGGCCACCCCAGAAGTGGTGCATCTCTAAGATGCCCCAATTCCGGCACTTAGCCTCTCTTCCCACTTTCCCTGTAGCAGTGGCAAGTGGGGTAATAGTGGGGTTGATGTCACCTTTGTATTGTAAGGTGACATCAAGCCCACAGCTTAGTAATGGAGAAGTGTCAATAAGACACCTATCCATTACTAATCCTATAATTGTTACATGTTAAATAAAGACAGTCACAATTAAGTATTTTAATTAAATAAACACAACACAGTTTCCCACTTTCCAGGAAACTGTTCATGTAGGAATGCTCGGACCTGACACCCATAATGTGGTGGTGCGCCATCTTGGGTGTTAGGTCCGAGCATTCCTACATGAACAGTTTCCTGGAAAGTGGATAGGTCGCCTTGGGCCAGTTGAATGGCCACCAAGGTCTCCTGATCTGACCCCCTTAGACTTTTGTCTTTGGGGTCATCTGAAGGCAATTGTCTATGCTTTGAAGATATGAGATGTGCAGCATCTGAAACAACAAATACTGGAAGCCTGTGCTAGCATTTCTTCTGTTGTGTTGCTATCAGTGTGTCAAGAGTGGGAGAAGAGGGTTGTATTGACAATCCAACACAATGGACAGCACTTTGAACACATTTTATAAGTGGTCATAAACTTGTAAATAACTCATGAAAGAATAAAGTTATGTTAAAACCAAGCACACCATTGTTTTTCTTGTGAAATTCTAAATAAGTTTGATGTGTCACATGACCCTCTTCCCATTGAAAAAAATAAAGTTGGACCCAAAATGGCCGACTTCAAAATGGCCGCCATGCTCACCACCCATCTTGAAAAGTTTTCGCCCTCCCATATACTAATGTGCCATAAACAGGAAGTTGATATCACCAACCATTCCCATTTTATTTAGGTGTATCCATATACATGGCCCACCCTGTATATAGCAGATTTGTTCACTTGCTCTGAGCGCCGACCACTGGGTAGCGCTCACAGCAGCCCGACAGTGACAACTGCTCCATTTGATGTGTCTTCAGGAAACCTCCGGTTGTCATGCCAACACACCGGTGACCTGCAATTACGTGACACGGGTCACCGGTGGGCTTATTTCCAGCACGATTGCCGGAAGCGCTTATTAAATGCCTCTGTCAGAGTTTGACAGTGGCAGTTAACTGGTTAATAGCCGAGGGTGGATCGCGATTCCACCCGCAGCTATTGCGGGCACATGTCAGCTGTTCAAAACAGCTGACATGTCCTGGTAAAGATGTGGGCTCAGCGCCAGAGCACACATCAAATGGAGGGAGTCCGACATCGGTGTAAATGTATGCCTGATGTCACAAAGGGGTTAAAAGAATAGGAACTGGTGTGCAGTACCCGGAGCAGGGGTTACATGTTCAGTAGAGCTGGCCACCAGTGGGGAATGGCAGCTGATTGGTGGGGATGCAGGGTGCCGAACCTCCACGGGTCTGACATTGATGGACTGTTTCATAGATAAGTCATCAATATCTCTTGCTGGACAACGTCTGTAGGCCACGTTCACACGTTCAGTATTTGGTCAGTATTTTACATCATTATTTGTAAGTCAAAACCAGGAGTGGGTGGAAAATGCAGGAGTGGGTGACATGTTTCTATTATATTTTTCCTCTGAGTGTTCCACTCCCGATTTTGGCTTACAAATACTGAGGTAAAATACTGACCAAATACTGATAGTGTGTATGTGGACTTAAGGTGATTAACGAGAATGTATTCTGCCATTAATTGTAGCACTAGATCATTCCTTTTGAATTTCTATGGTTTTTTATACAGCTCATGACAATTAATTAATAGATCACTAAATGTTTTTGTCAGAAAAATTATATTAACACTCTCTTAAATGTTTGATTTTAGAGATAATTTCCATATCTTGTATTATCATTGAAAGGTCTGAGAAGAATAGAGATTAGGGATTTCTGATATTTTTTTAGGCTGTAACGTGTAATTCTCAAAAGTGTCCACATGATGGCAAAAAAATATTGTGTATGAATCTGAGAACGGATACTCTGTAAAAAAAAAAAAAAAAGATCCGCCGAGGAACTTCATCTTCCTGTATATAATATTGAAATAGATTCTCTTTTGATAAGGACGAGACAACTTCCACCGATGATAGCATGCCAGCTTCTTAGAAAACTGTAAGATGTGTTGGTGCCAGACTCATTAGTTCAGTTCTATAATGTCGGGCTTGAGGCTATGTGTTCATAGTGGCACAGAAAACCACTACCTCACAGGACTGATGATACATACTGCTAAGTGAGTATTCTAGAAAATAGATAAAGACAACAGTTTTCATCATATCGTGTTTTAAAGGGTTATTCCCATCTTGAGATAATGCTTGTGAATAAAGCACTTTTTGCAATTAAGTTCTTGTTAAAATTTGTAGTTGTTCTTGACATACTTTTCCTTTGATAACAACTCATTGCCCAGGAAATCGACCACCGCTGCTATTTAGCTTGTAAGCCCTGCGCTGAAGTCTGCTGGGCAAAAGAAGCAACTGCAAGCTGCACCAATCCTGGCCAGCTTCAAAATAATGCTTAAAAGTTCAATAAAAAAGAGCTAGTACGCAACCCATGCATGGACAGCCTGTGTGTTGTGACTATCACACAGCCGCGGCGCCGAACAGCTTGTTACCTGAGCACTCCAGGTAGCCGGGTTCCCGATGCATCTTCTTCGGTAAGCGCTCTAGCTTGCCGAAAAAGGAGGGAGCCGATGATGTTTGCTCATCTCTACTGCTGACCCCATGACTCTGCTGCTGTGATCACTGAGTAGCTGCTTCGTGCTTGCATATTATAGGTCACTAGTGAAAGTTGTGAAAGGAAGCAGCATGGAGGAGGGTGGACCATATGGAGAAGTGTTGGGAGAGTATGGAGAGGAGGGAGCATGTGGAACAATATGGAGGAATGAGGGGACCAATTGGAGAAGTGGAGGACATTATGGAGAGGTGGGGGCTGAATGGAGAAAATGTGAACATGTGGGGTCCATATGGGGAAGTGGGTGTTCAATATAAAGAAGTGAGGGGACAGCATGGAGAGATGGGAGTGTAAGGGACAATATGGGGAACAGGATATATAATTGGGAGTGTCTCAGGACTATATAGGGAAGTGGGAGTGAAGAGGGATTGTATGGAGAAGTGGCACAGTATGGAGAAGTGGGAGTGTGAGGGACTATGTAGAGGAGGTGGGGCACCATATGGAAAAATGGGGCAAATTTTGGAGAGGTGAGGAGGCCAAATGGAGAAATGGTAGTGTGGGTGTACCATATGGGAAAGTGGTAGAACAGGATGGAGTATAGGGGACAGTATGGAGAAGTGGAGGTACAGGATGAAGAATTGGGAGCATGTGAGACCATTTGGAGAAGTGGGAGTATGAAGGGATTGTATGGAGTAGTAGTATGTATGTAGAGATGGGAGTATGGGGAGACAGTATTGAGAGGTGAGAGCATGGTGGAAAATATGGAGAATTGGGGGAACAGTATGGAGAAGTGGGATAACAGTATGAAGAGATGGTAGTGTGGGAGGACATTATTGAGAGGTGAAAAAGTGGCACAGTATGGAGAAGTTGGATTCATTTACTAACAGTGGACTTGGTCATAGATTCTTCTACTGCTGTCCTGATTGTATACAAATGTACCAATCTATAACTGATTAGAGGACATCAACCAGCTGAGGTGGTCACCTTTCTGCCACTCGTTCCTTACTGTGGCTCTCACCCTGCTGCCAAAATGGGAACGGTAAGTGCCTTATAGAGCCGAAGGGTATAGGGACTTTTATTGTATATGATGGATGTTAATTTGAATGCACAATATCATGTGGGCAGCATGCAGAGGAGGAAAATGATAGTTCTAGTGCTGTATTCATCTACTGATAGTGGTTCTGGCACAACATTCATTTACCATTAGTGGTTCTGGTGGTGCATTCATGATGGTGGTTCTCATGGAATATTTATGTACTGACGGTGGTTATGTGTATAGGTGAGCTGTAGACCCACCATACTGTGTGTATGGAAGTTGTGGTTCATTATATTATGTGTAGTGGAGGTGTGGGGCCATCATACGCTGTATAAGGGAGCTGTAGGTCCACTATACTGTTAACAGAGAAGCTGTAAATCGGGGTACCCAGTGGACATTATTAAATTTTAAGTGGGCATTTTAGAAGCATTATGGTTATGGGGCACTCAGAGTATTATAACCATCAAAGTGGCAAAATGTGGACACTTTTCTAGTGCATTTGCATTTCAAAGGAGCAATTTTACCAACTAGAGGGTACAAATGAGGTGCTGGTATTATGTGGGGCAGTAAAAGGAGCTCTGTTTTTGTATCACACAGCAGGTGCAGATATAGAGACACATGACAGCAGTGGCTCAGTATTGGGGTATCAGCAAGATGAGGATATTGCGCAGCTTGGTTATAGATGGGGACATGCCTGAAAATGTGACAAGTCAAATGTTGTAATCTTTGCAGATGAGTGATGACTGGAAGAAGTTGTCATGTTGGCCTGGGCCACCAGAAATAACATCAGTTGTAAGTTATCATATATAATTGTACTGTAATTACTAGTATGGTCTGCCGGTCTGGTATCTACACAGGCTTGGACTGGCCCACCAGAGAACTGGAGGATTCTCCGGTGGGCCCAGGCACTGACACCTGCTGGCATACTGGCCAGCAGCTGCCTAGGACCCCTAGTGCTTGAAGGGTCCCCACTGCTCCAGGGGCCCCCAGCCAATGAGTCAAGGGGGCTCGCCCTGTGCCAGCCTAGCAGCAGCTGGAGACAGGATCCTGTCCCAGCTGCTAAAGCAAAATGAATATTCACGCTTCCCCATGCCCCTATGGGCATTATCATCCAGCGCAGTGTCTCAGACAGAAAGCTGGTGGTGAGGAAGAGGCTGCTGGGCTGTGCTGCTGCTGCGTGGAGATGAGCTGTGCTGTGTGTCTGTGTGCATGTGTGTGTACGTGGTATGGTGCTTTGTGTGTGAGTGTGAGTGTGATGCGGTGCTTTGTGTGTGTGTGTGAGAGGGGTGGTGTGGAAGGACAATGATATTGGTGGGGGAGGCAATGATGCAGGTGATGGGCAATGATGGATGTGGGGGAGACAATGATGGAGGTGATGGGCAATAATGGTGAGGGGAGGCAATGATGGAAGTGATGGGCAATGATGGTGGGGGAGGCAATGATGGAAGTGATAGGCAATGATGGTGTGGGAGGCAATGATGGCAGTGATAGGCGATGATGGTGGGGGAGGCAATGATGGCGATGATAGGCAAAGATGGTGGGGGAGGCAATGATAGTGGGGAGAGGCAATGATGGAGTTGATTAGGCAATGATGGAGGTGATGGGCAATGATGGTGAGGGGAGGCAATGATGGAAGTGATGGGCAATGATGGTGGGGGAGGCAATGATGGAAGTGATAGGCAATGATGGTGGGGGAGGCAATGATGGTGGGGGAGGCAATGATGGTGGGGGAGGCAATGATGGAGTTGATTAGGCAATGATGGAGGTGATGGGCAATGATGGTGAGGGGAGGCAATGATGGAAGTGATGGGCAATGATGGTGGGGGAGGCAATGATGGAGGTGATGGGCAATGATGGTGGGGGGAGGCAATGATGGAGTTGATAGACAATGATGGTGGGGGAGGCAATGATGGTGATGGGCAATGATGGTGGGGGGAGGCAATGATGGAGGTGATTGGGCAGTGATAGTGGGGGAGGCAATGATGGAAGTGATGGGCAATGATGGCGGTGGGGGGAGGCAATGATGGAGGTGATGGGCAATGATGGTGGTGGGGGGAGGCATTGATGGAGGTGATGGGCAATGATGGTGGTGGGGGAGGCAATGATGGAGGTGATGAAATGGACAATGATGTTGGTGGGGGAGGAGGCAATGATGGAGGTGGTGGAATGGGCAGTGATGGGGTGGTGGGGGAAAAGGCAATGATGAAGGTGGTGATGAGGACAATGATGAGGGTGGAGAGGGGCTGCATTATATTCTGTGGGGGGACTGCATTATTCTCAGGGGACTACATTATATTCTGGGTTGGCTACATCATACTATATGAGGGGGCTACAGTATACTCTGGGGGGCTGCATTATGTTCTGTGGTGGGGCTGCATTAGTCTCTCGGGACTACATTATATTCTGGGGGCTACATCATACTATATGAGGGGGGCAGAATTATGCCCTATGAGGGGGCTACAGTATACTCTATGGGGGGGCTGCATTATATTCTGTGGTGGACTGCATTATACTATATGAGGGGGGCTGAATTATACCCTATGAGGGTGCTACATTATATTCTATGATGAGTACTGCATTACACCTGAGGGGGTTTCATTATATTTTGTGGGGTGCTGCATTATATTCTATGAAAGGGGGCTGCATTATATTTTATGAGGGGGGCTACATAATTGTATGAGGGGGCTACATTATATTCTATGTGGGAGGCTACATATTCTATGAGGGGGTGACATTATATTCTATGAGGGGGCTACCCCTCTATGATTCTACCCCAACCCCTGCTACATAATTAAGACGTGTACTACCTTATATTATACCCTGATATTAGCGTGTTTTACCACACAATTGGTGGTCTTGTATTTATTTCTATGTAGCTACATAGTGGGCCCCAAGAATGATTTTCTCTGGTGGGTGCAAGGTGCTGCAGTCCGACGCTGTATCTACAACAGTATGGTCACCATTTGGCAGTAATATCAGTGTTGGTGTTTGTGTATAGATTTATTTTCAGTAACAGCACGGTTATCTGCTGAGGTTCCTGCATACCCATGATCGTGGTTTATCACCATAGTTGTACACACGGTTACCTGGTTTGGGGCCCACTTAGATGTTTCGGCATTCAGGCAGAATTAAACAACATAAACGTAGCAGCCTCATCAACATTGGTATTCCCAGCAGCAGCTTACACTTGTATTAAACTTGGTCACCAAACAGACACCTCTCTGTTTTCTCCAGCACACCTCTCTTTGCAGAACTGACTAACCAGCAGTTGCTGTTAGTAGACCTGTAAACCCGGGCCTGAGGTTCGACTTTTCCCAGCCAGGTTCTTTTGATTACTCAAAATACTCGAGCCTAAAATCCAGTCCCATTAAACCCTCTCGCTAACCTAGTGTTACTGGTGCAGCTTGATAACCGATACACAGAGCTAGCTAGGGTTTTGGTTCAGGGGGGCGAAGCTTCTGAGTGGGCCCCTCACCAGATAACCTTGATTACAATTTGGTGACGCGCCCTAATAGTGGAGGAGAACCAACATAGATATTACCACCTTACGGTCAGTGGTAAGTACAGTCCTACAGAACATATAAGAGATCACCGCACAGTTACAGATAATGGCTTATGTTTTCTGATGGAGTTGTTCACTTTTCCGGTCTTTTCCATCTGGCCCAGACCGACATGACAACTTCTTCCAGCTAGGACTCGTCTGCAGAGAATACAACAAAGACACATTTCACTTCTCACATTCCAGCCCCATCATCATCTACTCCCAACCTGCACAAACTACTCATCCTGCTGATACCCCAATACTGAGCCGCTGCTGCTGTATGTGTCCCTATTACTGCACCTGATACCCCAATACTGAGCCGCTGCTGCCGAATGTGTCCCTATTACTGCACCTGATACCCCAATACTGAGCCGCTGCTGCCGTATGTGTCCCTATTACTGCACCTGATACCCCAATACTGAGCCGCTGCTGCCGTATGTGTCCCTATTACTGCACCTGCTGTGTAAATTCTAAAGCACCCCCTCTATAATATAGTAATGCCAGGTGCAAGTGCCCTAGAAAACACTGCCCATATTTTGCCCCCTAGAAAGTAATATTGCCCTGTGTACTCCTTTGATAGTCACAGTAACCCGAGTTCCCCTATAAGGGCCCACTTTAAATTTAATAATGTCCTGAGTCTCCCCCTGTACAGCTCCCCTATACACAGTATGATGCTCTCTTATACACAGTATAATGCTCCCTCACTGTATAGTACCACCCACACAGTATACTGACCCCTTTGTAGACTCCAAACTGTTTGATGGCTCCAACACTGTATGATGGCCCCATAGATAACCTCCATATAGTATAATGTGCCAGATAGTCCTCAATATAGTACAAGACAAAACCCCTATAGGCAGACCCTGTGGTATAAGGCAGCACCCCCATAGGCAGATCCTGTAGTGTATAAGGCAGTCCCCCCTTAGGCAGATCCTGTAGTGCATTAGGCAGCAGCCCCCCCATAGTCAGATCCTGTAGTGTATTAGGCAGCCCCCCCATAGTCAGATCCTGTAGTGTATTAGGCAGCAGCCCCCCATAGGCATATCCTGTAGTATTAGGCAGCACCCCCCATAGTCAGATCCTGTAGTGCATTAGGCAGCAGCCTCACCACAGTCAGATCCTGTAGTGTATTAGGCAGCAGCCCCCCCATAGTCAGATCCTGTAGTGTATTAGGCAGCAGCCCCCCCATAGTCAGATCCTGTAGTGTATTAGGCAGCAGCCCCCACCCAGTCAGATCCTGTAGTGCATTAGGCAGCAGCCCCCCATAGTCAGATCCTGTAGTGCATTAGACAGCAGCCCCCACATAGGCAGGTCCTGTAGTGTATAAGGCAGCAGCCCCCCCATAGGCAGATCCTGTAGTGCATTAGGCAGCAGCCCCCCCATAGTCAGATCTTGTAGTGTATTAGGCAGCAGCCCCCCATAGTCAGATCCTGTAGTGTATTAGGCAGCCCCCCCATAGTCAGATCCTATAGTGTATTAGGCAGCAGCCCCCCATAGTCAGATCCTGTAGTGTATTAGGCAGCAGCCCCCCATAGGCATATCCTGTAGTATTAGGCAGCAGCCCCCATAGTCAGATCCTGTAGTGCATTAGGCAGCAGCCCCCACCATAGTCAAATCCTGTAGTGTATTAGGCAGCAGCCCCCCCATAGTCAGATCCTATAGTGCATTAGGCAGCAGCCCCCCCATAGTCAGATCCTGTAGTGTATTAGGCAGCAGCCCCCCCATAGTCAGATCCTGTAGTGTATTAGGCAGCAGCCCCCCCATAGTCAGATCCTGTAGTATATTAGGATGATTATTTTTGCAAATAAAATATATCTTAATAAATCAAATAACATACATACTAGAATAAAATGAGAATACCTTTTGTCATTATGATGTACATGTAGGGCAAAAACTTTGATGAGTTTTTCTGCTGTTGTGCGGTTTTGACTACTTCATTATTTGTAAACCCCTACGTATGACATACTTGTACATCATATAATGTGTCCCTACCTTTGATGCGGGATCATACCGCATGTTTTCATACACATGATGACTGATTTAATCAGTCCCCAGTCCACGCTTCCTATTTATTGTCTTTATTTGTATTAATTCATGTTGTTGCTGTTTTATTGGGGGGGGGGGTGTCACAGCCAACTCTTGGCTGCGTGGTGGTTGGTCAAGTGATGTTATATTTGCACACCAAAAAGAATAGCCTAGATTTGTGGCACTTCCAAAAAGTACAAAAAAAAAAAAACAAGGAAAAGGAAGCAAAATGCCATAAAAATAAAATTTTATTGATACAAATTAATTAAACGTGAATAAAAACATGATAATGTAGGGACAAAGTGCAAAAATAAGCGGCTTTCAAAAAAAGGGAATACACCACAAATAAACCAAATGTTGATGAGTCACCCTTAATGCTTGACTCAGTTTTGGCTCCAAAAAGGCTTATATAAAGGGTATAAAGAGAGTTATAAAAAACTTCAAGAAAAAGTATATTAAAGCCTATATACTATAAAATCCAGTGAAAGAGCCCAAAAGGAGTGAAAGATAAGCATTCACAATAAATACACAAAAGATGGGTATACAAAAAATGGAGATATATTTCACAATGCCTAATATGCATCTAAAATTTGTATTTTTATGGCATTTTGCTTCCTTTTCTTTGTTTTTTGGGTTTTGATGTTATATTTGTTGGCTCGAATCAATTAAGGACTAAGTCACCAAAGGTTTTACCAATTCATTATTTATTGATTTGATTAGTTATTAATAGTGATGAGCGAGTAATACTCGTTGCTCGGGTTTTCCCGAGCATGCTCGGGTGGTCTCTGAGTATTTGTTAGTGCTCGGAGATTTCTTTTAGTCGCAGCAGCTGTATGATTTGCGACTGTTAGACAGCTTGATTACATATGGGAAATCCCTAGCAACAACGCAACCCCCACATGTATTCAGGCTGGCTAGCAGCCGTAAATCATGCAGCTGCGTCAACAAAAACAAAATCTCTGAGCACTAACAAATACTCGGAGACCACCGAGTTGGTTGTTTACCCATTCTAATTGTTTTTTCAGGCATTGTGATGTGACGAAGGACTTTGAGGGACGTATTATTAATGACTAGTCGGGTGAGTACGGGCTCGATCACTGTGGCATCCTTTAATGTGAAAGGTCTTAATTACCCTTCAAAATGAAATCAAATCCTTTTGCTTTTAAAAAAAGCAAATGACACAAATAGTTTTTTTTCCAAGAAAGCCACTTCGAATTGGTCAGGGTTCCTAACATGTCATTCTCCACCCCTCCCACCGGGTATAATAGCTGCTCCTCTTCAGCTTCCAAAGGGGTTAGTGTGGCATTTAAAAAAGGCTCCCCTTCACATATAAAGACAGTTTAGCCGACCAGGAAGGTAGATTCATCTTTGTAAATGGCCTCTTAGCAAACACGATGGTGACATTTGCCAACCTATATGCCCCTAATATCGAACAATGGCTCATCAAAACACTTGACACATTTCACCTTTTTAAAGAAGGGTTGTTGACTGTGGGAGCTGATCTAAATTTGTCACTTCAACTCAGCCTAGACGTCTCTAGTGGCTCGTCCCCCATATCTCTGAAGCTGAGACAACGACTTCTTAATAAATTAGCTTATTCCCTACTACAAAGGACTGCACTTTCTTTTCCCCTCCCCACGACTCATACCATCGAATAGTTTACCTTTTTGTACAGTCTTGAGCTCTTCATTTGATTAGATCCTCCCGTATAGGAGAGATCACAATCTCGGACCATGCCCCTATTTTTATCGAACTTGTCATTTCTACATAGCCCCGCGCAATTATGACCTGACGGCTGAACGAATCATTATTGGAAAACTCAAAAAATGTCGAGAAGTTAAAAGTCATCATCTCACGATTCTTTAAATAAAAATATCACTACAGACCAACTCACGCCCAATATCTGGGAAGCGTATAAAGCGGTACTCAGAGGGGAAATCATCTCATTAAGCTCATACATCAAAAAGCAGAGAGATAAGGAAATCCAGTCCCTCCTTCACCAAATCAATATAGCAGAATGTTCCCACAAAAGCACTAGGTCACGTAAATCTTACCAGGACCTCAACTTCCTTCGCAATAAACTTAAAGACTTGTTAAATGTGAGATCGGCTAAACTGTTCATGTACTGTAGACATTGTTTCTACATGCATGATAACAAAAGTGGCAAACTCACCCCCAAATGCTTAACAAACAAAAAGACAAACAGTTTATAAAGAGCATTTACACTAAAGCAAATAAGAGGGTTGTTGAGTCCAGTGAGATTGCTGAGGCCTTTCGACAATATTATGAATCCCTATACAATTTGGACCCCTTTGAAGTCATGAAAGATTGCTCAATAGCCGCAATAAGAATTCAAACTTTCTCAGCCCCCCTTTCTGTCCCGACAATACCCTCTAAAGACCGTGAAGCCCTACTCTCCAAAATTACACTTAAAGAAATTAAAGACACTTTGCAAACTATTCCCAGTGGGAAAACACCTGGTCCATACGGGTTCCCGATTGGTTATTATAAAAAGTTTTCTGAAATTCTTCTTCCCCAATTAGTATATTTTTTAACTCTTTTATCGAAGGAGCAACCCCACCCCGTCAGGTGTTAGAGGCTCACATTGCCAACATCCCAAAGGAGGGGAAAGACGACAGCCTCTGTAGCAATTATCGACCCATTTCACTACTCAACACTGATACACTGATAACATTGAACTGTGGGCTAAGATATTGGCCTCTAGAATTAACGGAGTTTTGGCGAAGCTAATTCACCCTGATCAAGTGGGTTTTGTTAAAGGGCGTGAGGGCAAAGACAATTCCACTAAGATTCTTCATGCCATTTCTTACGCAAAGAGGTCTAGGACCCCTTACTATTTTATCAACAGATGCTGAGAAGGCGTTGGATAAAATCAGCTGGAACTATATGGTTTGCACTCTTCAAAAATTTGCATTTCCGCCCCTTTTATAAACGCTATCATGACTCTCTATTATCCCTAACTGCCAAAGTCGGGGTGAATGGGATCTTTTCAGACTCTTTCAAAATAAATAATGGAACCAAACAGGGATGTCCTCTTTCCCCTGCCCTTTTTGTCATGGTAATGGAGACCCTGAAACAAAAAAATCAGACAAGATGAAGATATCAAAGGCCTCTCTATAGGTCAGCTAGAGTTCAGAGCAGCAGCTTTTGCCGATGATCTCTTAATTCTTACCACAAACCCCAAATCAACATTTCCCAAACTATTGAACATATTCTCTGAGTTTGGTGATGTCTCTAACTTTAAAATAAACATGAACAAGTCGGAAGCACTAATTGTCTTCGCAAACAGTGCAGACACTTATAAAGAACACCCCTTTCAATTGGCCCCGAGAGAAACTAAAATACCTCGGAATTTTCGTAACTGCGGACCCTTCCTCCATGTATAATTATAACTACTTAACTCTTAGACAAGCCACAGACTCTCCTAAAAAAATATGACCTTCCATATTTCTCCTGAATAGGAAGAATTAACGTCATAAAATCTTACATCTTTCCAAAAATCTTCTATACCATGAACATGGTTCCCATACCTCTTCCCAACTCATTCTTTCTTTTGGTTAATCAACTTGTCTCCAGCTTTGTCTGGACATATAAAAAAGCCAGACTTCCCCTAAAGATCCTTTCACTCCCCAAGGATGCTGGTGGCCTAGGTCTCCCTGACTTCAAAACATATTACATTGCTATTCACCTCGCCCGTTGGATAGATTTGATTAAATGTGCATCGGTTAATTCACACACAAATTTGAAACTGTCCCTGATGGGGAAGAACGCCGACCTTTATCTTTGGTCATCTATTACTCCCTCAGAGCACAAATTCGATGAAATAACCTCAACTACCCTATCTATTAGACGTGCTTTATCCCAAACCACGTTCCCTATTGTTTTTTTCTGGACAATATCCCGCTCAAAATTATCTCGTGGCTAACAGACCCTGACTATGAAGATGCTTTTGGGCTTTGGAGTTCTTTACCGAACATCCCAATCTCTCACTTCCTCTCCAACCAGATCCCTTACATAGACTACTGTCCGACTGCTGCTTCAAAACGACCCTCTAACTTCCTTCAAAATCACCATGTGAGGCATATCATGATGAAATTTAGATCTGAGAGGACGCATTCCTTGGAATGGCTCTGGCTCGAGTTTCTGGTCAGACTTAATTCGCCGGTTCCTAAACTTGTTTCTAAACTATATGCAGATCTTATCAAACCCCCTGCTCGATTTAAACCCCTCTCCTCTCATGGGAATCAGAATTAATGATTTCCCTTTCCCCTCAAGAAACACAACAAATATTAAGCAACTCCCATGGGTTCTCCAGGTGCATTTTGTTACAAGCTTGCTTTGACCTCCATAGACATTGAAAGTCTGTATACTAGGATTCCCCAAAGGCTAGGGGTTGATACTATTAGACGTATTCTTGAGAACACACCCACCAGCATTGACACCATCCATTTCATATGTGAAGGTCTCTCTTTCATCCTCGAACACAATGCCTTTCAATTCGACACCCAGTGGTACCTGCAGACGGTGGGTACCGCAATGGGTACCCCCGTCGCATGTACCCTGGCGAACCTCTTCCTTGCCAGGTTTGAGGAGGAATATATTTATTCCTCAAATAATCCGTTCCTCAAACATATCAAGCTATATGCTAGATATGTTGATGACATGTTCATGGTATGGGACGGGCACCAGGATGAATTCACGGAATTTGTGAGTCACCTGGGGACGTCCAATACCATGAACATGGGCTTTACCTCGCAATTTGGGGGTTCTAGTCTGGTGTTCTTGGATGTTAAATTACAAATTATAGAGAATAGCATTGCCACAGAAGTATACCGTAAACCCACGGCTTCAAACGCGCTACTACACTATAATAGTGCTCATCCGCCTTACACTAAGCGGTCTCTCCCCTATAGTCAGTTTCTCAGAGTGAAAAGAATAAATAGTAACCCGGCGACATTTATCAAACAATCAATTGACTTAAAGGATAGGTTCATGAAACGAGGATATCCCCCCGCAGTCTTGAATGGTGCTCTCGAAAGGGCTGCCAAAGCTGAGACATGCGTTTCTCTCCAAAAAAAACAAGAAAAAAGATTCATTTTTAGTTTTAAATATGGTCCTTTGGATAATCAAATTAGAGCTGCTATTCGCAGAAACTGGCACATTCTGCGACAAGATGATGAGTTGAAAACCATGGTAGATAAAGGTCCCCTTTTTGCTGCCCGCCGGAGTAAGAATATCAGAGACAGTGTAGTTCGCAACAGATTTATATCCAACAAAAGTAATTGGTTAACAGAGAATATCCCTAAAGGAAATTATAAATGTGGAAGCTGTAATTTCTGTTCGTTCCATTTCACAGGGAACGTTATCAGAATTGGCCATGTACAGCATGTGGTGCGCGATTTTATATCCTGCAGAACCACTCATGTGGTCTATGTCCTTTTCTGTTCCTGTAGAAATTTCTACATTGGGAAAACTATCAGGCCTTTATTTGTTCGGGTTAGGGAACATTTTAACTCAGTAAAGACTGGAAAAGGTGCCTGTAGATTGATCGACCATATCCGCACTGACCATGCAGGAGACGCTCATGCTCTGCGTTTTGCCGGTCTGGAACGGGTCTCTCTCCCAGAGGGGGGCGGAGATCTTCACCGCCTCCTCCTGCAGAGGGAGGCTAGATGGATTTTGCGCACAGATGCTGCGGGACCCATCGGTTTAAATGACAAAGTGGACATGTCTGTGTTTCTATAAAAATTTCATTAGTTTTTGCATCCATTTAGTTATGTTCTACAAATAGTGCTTTGAGTATGTTTTTAACATGTATGTTTTGTCTTTTTAAAGCACAGCTTTGCCGGTGTTCTGACAGGTTGCTTGCCCCCGCTCTTCCTTTCCTCCCTTCCCCCCACCATGTGCTACAGGTGAGAGGAGGAGCAAGCTACCTAGATGGGTCTATAAAATCCGTTTAGAATCCATGAAGCTCCAGGACCCGTCGAAGTGCTTGTACGCACGAAACGGCTGTTGTCCAGAGCTGCTGTCATCCCTCCCTGCAATCTGTTTTTAAGTATGTCCAAATAAAGTGAATTATGCTTGAACAGGGGTAAGTGCGTTCCTTTTTTCTTCTTTTTTTCCTCTGGATGATTTGTATATTTCCTTGGAACCGCACCCCCAGTTTCATACAGGATACGTGTGGCTTTTGTAACCATTTTAGTGTGAAGTGGTTGAACTGTTTATGGATTGCATTCAGCTAGCAGTGCGGATTTGTGGTTTCTTTCTCACCTTTGATGTTACAAGAAAATGTTTTCAAAATCCTCTCTCGATGGTACAGAACTCCAGAGTGTCTGTTCCACCAAGGCCTTAGCAACTCTCCACTGTGTTGGAGATGCTCTGAGTCCATAGGAACTCTAACACATATCTTCTGGCAACTCCCAGGAATAATAAAATTTTGGACAGAAATAAATGACTCTCTTCATCGTATGGGGTTAATGAAGCGAGATCTTAGGGTACCGTCACACATTGAAATTTTCATCGCTGCGACGGCACGATTCGTGACGTCGCAGCGTCGTATAATCATCGCTCCAGCGTCGTAGACTGCGGTCACACGTTGCAATCACGGCGCTGGAGCGATGCCGAAGTCCCCGGGTAACCAGGGTAAACATCGGGTAACTAAGCGCAGGGCCGCGCTTAGTAACCCGATGTTTACCCTGGTTACCAGCGTAAACGTAAAAAAACAAACAGTACATACTCACCCGTCGGTGTCCTTCAGGTCCCTTGCCGTCTGCTTCCTGCTCTGAGTGCAGCCGTACAGTGAGAGCAGATCGCAGCACCGCTGTGATCTGCTCTCACTTTCCGGCCGGCACTCAGAGCAGGAAGCAGACGGCAAGGGACCTGAAGGACACCGACGGGTGAGTATGTACGGTTTGTTTTTTTACGTTTACGCTTGTAACCAGGGTAAACATCGGGTTACTAAGCGCGGCCCTGCGCTTAGTTACCCGATGTTTACCCTGGTTACAAGCGAAGACATCGCTGGTTCGCTGTCACACACAACGATCCAGCGATGTCAGCGGGTGATCAAGCGACGAAAGAAAGTTCCAAACGATGTGCTACGACGTACGATTCTCAGCAGGGTGTCTGATCGCAGTAGCGTGTCAGACACAGCGATATCGTAACGATATCGCTAGAACGTCACAAATCGTAACGTCGTAGCGATGGAAATTTCAATGTGTGACGGTACCCTTACTCCACAAGATAATTACTATCACTCCCCTCGGCAGCTTATACACCAAAGAAACACAATCTACTTCCTCTTTTGCTTGCTGCTGCTAAACACCTAATTTCAATACATTGGAAGCAATCAAGCCCTCCAACCCTGACTGAATGGATCAATAAGGTTCATGACCTACACTGTCTGGAAGAACTATCCAGCTGGGAAACTCGTACACACGAGAAATTTCAAACTTCCTGGCTCCTTTGGATTAAAAATTACCACACCCTTCTAGTTATGTGATAAGGCTCGTTAAAGGGTCGACATTGACTGTTAAGATTGCTACTTCCAATAGGTGGCACTAAAGTTCTAGTCCTCTTCCTCTCTGAAGAGACAATTTGCACACCCTTCTATAGAATCCTTTAATGAACTCCACCTTCTTATCCTGAATTCTGGTTGACACCTTTTTGGTTCATGTTTTTGGCTGTGTTGTAGTCCCCCTGAACCCCTTGCCTACGCCGCAGTGGTCGAGCCCACCGTCCTGTTTTGACAGCCCGTCTAAATCTTTTACAAGAAAGCAGCATTCTTCTTTTTGTCCTTACCTGTTAGCTGATATTCTACATTTAAAAAGTCCAAAAGTCACATCTCTTTACTAAAGCCTTCCAGCTGTTTCCTCGTGTAATAAAAGTGCTGGATTAGTGGTTAATTCTCGGCCTGATTTTGTTTTCATTGTTTTATTGTTGTTATTTTTGTCTGATTCTATTTTGCAATTCTCAGATTAGTAGACTACAATAGTTATGGTATGTGTATGCTGATATACACGTTCTATTTTCTTTTTGATTGCATTGAGTTTTGTATTAAATATGAATATCTGTTTTTTTTAAATCTTAAATAATATAAAAAAAATAAAATAAAACAATAAAAAAATAAAACGTACACATATTTGGTATCGCATTCAGAATCACCCTAGCTATCAATAACAAAAAAAAATTAACCTGATTGCTAAATGGCGTAGTGAGAAAAAAATTCAAAACACCAGAATTACGTTTTTTTTGGTCACAGCGACATTGCATTAAAATGCAATAATGGGCGATCAAAAGAATGTATCTGAACTGAAATGGTATCATTAAAAACGTCATCTCGGAACGCAAAAAATAAGCCCTCACCCAACCCGAGATCACGAAAAATGGAGACGCTACGGGTATCGGAATGTTGCACAATTTTTTTTTTTAGCAAGGTTTGGAAGTTTTTTTTACCAATTAGATAAAAAATAACCTAGACATGTTTGGTGTCTATGAACTCGTAATGACCTGGATAATCATAATAGCAGGTCAGTTTTCGCATTTAGTGAACCTAGCAAAAAAGCCAAACAAAAAACAAGTGTGGGATTGCACTTTTTTTGCAATTTCACCGCACTTCAAATTTTTTTCCTGTTTTCTGGTACACGACATGGTAAAACCAGTGGTGTCGTTCAAAAGTACTAGTCGTCACGCAAAAAATAAGCCCTCACATGGCCATATTGATGGAAAAATAAAAAAAGTTATGGCTCTCGGAAGGAGGGGAGCGAAAAACCAAAACGCAAAACCGAAAAAGCTCCAGTCATTAAGGGGTTAATGACTAGGCCAATTTTTTCCATTCTGACCTGTGTCAATTTATGAGGTAATCACTCTGAAACAGTTCAATGAATCCCACTGATTCTGAGAATGTTTTTTCGGAACATAATGTACTTCAAGAAAATGGTGAAATTTTTTAGATATAACTTGCTTTTATTTGTTAAAAAAATCGTAAATTTTGCGAAAATTTGGAAAAATGTCAACATTTTCAAACTTTGAATTATTATGCCCTTAAATCAGAGAGATGTTACAGAAAGTTGATAATAAGTAACATTTCCCACATGTCTACTTTAAATCAGCAGAATTTTTGAAACAAAATTTGTTTTTGTTAGGAAGTTATAAGGGTGAAAAGTTGACCAGCAATTTCGTCTTTTTCCAACAAAATTTACAAAACCATTTTTTAGAGACCACCTCACATTTGAAGTGACTATGGGGGGTCTATATGATAGAAAATACCCAAAAGTGACACCATTCTAAAATCTGCACTGCTCAAGGTGCTCAAAACCACATTCAAGAAGTTTATTAACCCTTCAGGTGCTTCACAGGAATTTTTGAAAAAAAATGTGCATTTAACTTTTTTCACAAAAAAATTTACTTCAAACCCCAATTTTTTTTATTTTCACAAGAGTAACAGGAAAAAATGGAACCCAAAATTTATTGTGCAATTTCTCCTGAACATGTTGAGGAAAATCACTGTTTGGGCACATGGCAGAGCTCGGAAGGGAAGGAGCGTTATTTGACTTTTTGAACGCAAAATTTGCTGGAACAATTAGCGGATGCCATGTTGCATTTGGAGAGCCCCTGTTGCCCCTAAACAGTAAAAATCCCCCACAAATGACACCATTTTGGAAACTAGATCTCTCAGGGAACTGATATAGTTATGCTGTGAGAAAATTGAATCCCCAGATGCTTCATGGAAGTTTATAACGTTGATCCATGAAAATAAAAAAAATCACATTTTGCCCACAAAAAATGTTTTTTAGCCCCAAAAGGATAACAGGAAAACTGCACCATACAATTTGTAGTGCAATTTCTCCTGAGTATGCTAATACCCCATATGAGGGATAAAAGTGCAGGGCAGGGCTCTGAATGGAAGGAGCATCATTTAACGTTTTGAATGTAAAATTTGCTGGAATCATTAGCGGATACAATGTCCCGTTTGAAGAGCCCCTGATGTTCCCAAACAATGGAAACACCCCACAAGTGACCCCATTTTGGAAACTAGTCCACTCAAGGAATGTATTTAGATGTTTGGTGAGCAACTTGAACCCCCGGGTGCTTCACAGAAGTTTATAACGTTGAGCTGTGAAAATAAAAAAATCACATTTTCCCAACAAAAATATTATTTTAGCCTAAAATTTAGCATTTTCATTAGGGTAACAGAAGAAAATTCACCATACAATTTGTTGTGTAATTTCTCCTGAGTATGCCAATACCTCATATGTGGGAAAAAACTACTGTTTTGGTGCACGGCCGGGCTCGGAAGGGAAGCAGCATCATTTGACTTTTGAATGTAAAATTTCCTGAAACCATTAGCGGATGCCATGTCCCGTATGAAGAGCCCCTGATGTTCCTAAACATTTATATATAGTTATATGTGTGGTGAGCACCTTGAACCCCCAGCTGCTTCACAGAAGTTTATTATGTTGACTGGTAAAATAAAAAATCACAAGGGAAGAGGCACCATATTAGAGTTCAGATTTTGTTGGAATGATTTGAGGGTGCCATGTTACATTGGCAGAGCCCCTGAGGTGCCAGAACAATAGAAACCCCCAGATGTGAATTCATTTTACAAGCTACACTCCCCAATGAATTCATCTAGGGGTGCAGTGATCATATTGACACTACCTGTGCCTCACCAAATTTTATACCATTGAGCAGTGAAGAAATAATAAATTCCATTTTTACCATTAAACAATGTTTTAGCCCCCCTACCATACATGTAATCAAGAAATATTTTTCAGGCACAGTGCAAAGCTCAGAAGGAAAGGAGCGCCATACTATGGTGCAGATTTTACTGTAATGGTTTGCGAGGGCCATGACCAGTACATTGTAGTGACCAGTAAATTGCAGTCACCAGTACGTTATGCCCAACTCATGCATCTGGAGACATGCACTTGTAAGTTAGACAGACTCTCAGCGCTTCAGAAATGCCAAACATGTGGACGCTATATTTGGTTTGGGTATATTGTGGGTTTCAGAATGGCAGGGGTCATTAGGATTTGGGAGGGCAGAATTTATAGAATTTCTTTTGAGCCATTTCGATTTTCCAGAGCCTTTGTACTACTAGCAACGTGGAAGTCCCTATATTTCCGTTCAGGCTATGTGCACACGTCAGGATTTCTGGCAGAAATTTTCCTGACAAAAAACGGACATTTCTGCCAGAAATCCGCATGCGTTTTTACTGCGATTTTACCGCGTTTTTACCGCGTTTTTGATGCGTTTTTTGTGCGTTTTTTCCCAATGCATAGAATAGCGGGAAAAACGTGAAAAAAATGCAAAATTAATGAACATGCTGCTTTTTTTACCGCAATGCGTTTTTTTCCGCGGAAAAAAATGCACCATGTGCACAAAACATGCAGAATGCATTCTAAATGATCGGATGCATAATGTATGCGCTTTTAATGAGTTTTTATAGCGTTTTTATAGCGAAAAAACGCGAAAAAACCTGAATGTGTGCACATACCCTACCAGATAACAGACCTGAGTGAGGGCTTGCTCTTTTTGTGGATTGAGTTGAAGCTTTTATTGGGAACATTTTATAACATTAGGGATCACATTTACTGTATTTGTCTCTCTATGCTGATGGGGTTTCCATGAAACCTCGAGGGATCCATTCACTATAATGAGGCAGCAAAGTTACTCTGGACTCTGTCTGGCCTCTGTTTTGCGTTGTCCTTCTTTTCAGAAGTGCACAAAAGTGTGGCTGGCAGCAGTTTTATGGAATCCTAAAAAGATGGACACCACCAGATCAAAACCCAGATGGTGTCCACAGTGCTTCCATCTGCATCAGTATATGGAATCTTCCAGCGGTGGTTCCTGAATCCTGTATTTCAGAAATTTTAACGTAAACCCTGGTGTAAGCGCTCAGTGCAGAGAACAGGATAGGACAAGTGAAGAATTGGTTTTATTTATATTTTACGCCGTTCCTCCTGCGGTATACGTGGTTAGACAACTTCATTCGCATCGGTGCAATTACAGCGATTACAGATTTATATCGGGTTTTTTTATTTGGCTGCTGTTACACACTAAAAGACATTTTTTATTGCAAAAACTGTATTTTGAGAGCAACAATTTTTCCATATTTTGGCCCACAGAGTCATGTGAGGGCTTTATTTTTGCGGGACAAGTTTTCAGACACATGACATTTTTGATTGCTTTCTATTCCGATTTTTGTGAGGCGAAATGAACAAAACTAGCAATTCAGGATTTTTTTGGGGGGGAGGATTTGGGGTGTATGTATGTATGACTGCAGATGTATTACTTCTCCCAGCGCACACAGTGTGCGTTGCGTGGATTAGGCAGTTTGTGCTTCGGGACCGGCGGGTACGTATGCGTTATGCATACTCCTGGCCAGAGCCTGAATAGTGGGTGTGGCCTTGCTTCATACACTTGTATGGGCCGAGGCCCCACCCACTAGACAGCCGCATCCACTAATTGTCCTCTGGCCGGGTAAATGGTGCAAAGTAGGCATTTTACTTTGTTAGATGGAAGGTGATGGGCATTACTATGTGTATAGGGGTACATACAGCAGCAGCTCAGTGCTGGGATATAAGCAGGATGAGCAGTTTGTGCTGGTTATGAATAGATGGGGACAATACTGGAAATGTGAGAAGTCATATGTGTCTTTATTGCAATCTATGCAGACGAGTCGTGGTTAGAGAAGTTGTCATGTCGGTCTGGGTCAGAGGGAAATGTCAGAAAAAGTAAATGACTGACACCAGAATATCAGTTGTAAGTCATAATCAATACTATACTGTAATCTCTTATTTATTCTGCAACACTGGCATCTACCACTATATGGTCACTATGTGGCGGTAATATCAGTGTTAATTTTTGTATAGAGATTTTCAGTAACAGCTCTGTCATCTGCTGAGGTTCCTCTATACCTATGATTAGGGTACACCACTGTAGCTGTACATGCAGTTACCTGGTTAGGGGTCCGCTCAGATGTCCCCCCCCATCTTGAGCTGAACCCCTAGTTGTACCTCTGGCTCCCATATACTGTTCTTGCTCAGAGGGCCTAGTCTGTCTGTGTACATCACTACTATGAGCATACCTTAATTTGAATTTTATAGTCATTTAATACCAGTTGGTAGAAAAAAACAAAGAAAAATATATCACCTTCAAGGTCAAATTCTTATGTTTGGCTAAACATTCACTAGGACCCACTACGAGGTTTGCCGTAACGTCGCAGTGGGCTTTATACACTCTGATCAGAATGTTAAACTAAGAAACTCATGTTCAGTTATATAAATTTTTGCCTAAATCAACGTATGATTTTTGGAGGTACTATTTTCTGACTTGAACGTCCCGCCCTTCTCCAGGTTTTAATCACATCTCAACACAGTTGGTTCTGAGCCTCCTATATAAGTAGGCTTTATCCTGTTATTAGCCATAGGTAAGTGTTCACATTAGGCAGTCAGCTCAGATACCACAAGTAAGTGTTCACACCAGTCAGTGTAGTTACCCATTCGATCTGAGATTACCTTGACGTTTTGGTGAATGGGCTCACAACGTTTGCAAATCTTGTGCTAAAAATCTCATGTGTTTGTTCATAAAGTTCATAAGCCAGTATGCTATTTCCTATTTCACATATTTCACATTTTCCTTAGTTTTTAGCACAGACTAATGTAGCCATTGATCTATTTTTGTTTTGGAGGTGCAGTTCATGCTCTTTTTTTTTTGTGCAATTCACTACTACCACTACTACATATAAAACAGTAATGGACAATACCAAGTTGCTCGATGAAGGTTGCCCAAAATCAAAAGCTAAAAGAAAGCTTTGAACTAACACCTTTTTATCATCCAGGCTATTAAATATATGCTTGTCTAACTTAATAGTTACATTTTTTTTTACTGGAATTTGCTGAAAGTCATGCTGAGATACAATATGAGAGATTGTACAACAAAATAAATTAAGCATCAGGGAGAAGATTACATATGGAAATGACTTGAGCAGAATTTCTTTAACTGAAACAAAATGACCTGAGCATACATTTGGCTTGATATCAATTTGTCTGGGTCATTTTCATACACCTATAAATCAAAGTGTCCTTTTTAGTGTTGCTGCAGAATATAGTACATCTGTTTCTAGCACCTGTTCCATGAAAACAAGTTCAGAAATCAACTTTGAAGACAAAAGAGAACTGGAATCGGCTTTGAAAATCATTTATCTTAGTTAGATTTTCTATGCTATGAAAATATTAAATTATCATAAAATTAACATTTTTACTTTTCTGGACACAGATCATCTGTAACAAAATCTGAGTTTATAGTTGTGTGGAACAAAACCAAATTTATGTTTTACTGTAGGTTATTCAGTATTAGGCTGTGTATATGCAAGTGTGCAGTAACTGCATGCAGGTTATGCTATGTAATCTGACAGCAGTTTGATGAAGACACAGAAACCCTCATTCCAGCGATGCATCAGATAAAATTACTGTATTCTCTCCTGCAGAACTAGCAGAGCTCGAAATGCTGAGCCCTGTGAAACCACACCCATAGCATTGATTGACATATTTTTATGTTTATTGTACAGTATATTGACAGAACGTTACTTATAAGTGATGTTAGTGTGGTTGGACTAGTAGGTACGAGACACCTAGTTCTGTAATGATAATCTTCTGATGATTAAATACTGATTGTATTGAAACGGCAAAAGACACAGCCCAGTAAGTGACACATTGCTGAAGTCATGGTCTCTGCTCTTACTTCATGCTGCTCTCATATTACACAGCAAAACCTGCTGACATATTAACTTTAATCTGTCAGGTAACACAGGGCTCGATAAGGTCTTTGGGCTATATGAACAGCAGATATCTAGCTCAAGGTAAGCACTGTGTGATGATAGTGTATGTCAATTTTTTGCTTTTTTGGTAGCAAATCATGTTTTTTATCCCTTGCCCGGCACCATTTCCCACATTGCTGAAGCATTACAGAGTGAGCTAATGTCTTTTTGCATTACTACTTTGCTTCCTCATATTGTCTGGCAGCCATGACATCTAGTGGACTATCATCAGGGGCTGGCTGGCAAATTTTAGCCTGGGGGGCAAGCACAATGCAGTGGCCCATTGTGACGCCGTCCGGTCTGATGGGTGTCGCGTTCCGGGTCCGGCACCTCCCATCTTCATACGATGATGTCCTCTTCTTGTCTTCATGCTGCAGCTCCTGTGCAGGCGTACTGATTTGCCCTGTTGAGGGCAGAGCAATGTACTGCAGTGTGTAGGTGCTGGGCCTCTCTGACCTTTCCCAGCTCCTGCGCACTGAAGTACTTTGCCCTCAACAGGGCAGAGAATTACGCCTGCGCTGGAGCCGCGACAGAAGCAAGGGAGATGACAACATCGTATGCAGATAGGAGGCGCCAGACCTAGACTGCGACGCTCATCGGACCCGGACCGCCCCTTGGGGAGTATAATCTAACCTGCTTTTATTATCTTTCAGGTTACATGGGGGGCTTATCTACAGCATTACAGAATGCATTACAGAATGCTGTAGATAAGCCCCTGATAGCGGTGGCCGCAGTTTTTATAGTGTCAAAATTACCGTATTTTCCGGCGTATAAGACGACTGGGCGTATAAGACGACCCCCCAACTTTACCAGTTAAAAAATAAAATCTTCTTAAAAGTTGGGGGTCTTCTTATACACCGTATGTCGTCTTATAGGGCCGGTGAATATGTGCCTTTTGGGGGGGGGGGAGTGATCCTGATGAGGACGAGGGGGCGTCTCACAGGAAAGTGAGTATCCCCCATTACCTTATCATAGCGCTGCAGCGTGGGGTCTCTGTGCTGGGAGCGGCGGCTGCTGTGCTGTGGCGGCTCCTCTTCTGCAGTGTGGGGCCTCTGGTGCTGTGGGGCAGTGGCGGCGGCGTATCTTCATGCAGTCGGGGCTCCTCCGGCATCTCAAAGACTGGAAGCCCCGCCGGCAACTCCATCGGTACAATGCGGTCAGGTGGCCTCCGGGAAAATGGCCGCTGCTCAGATTCAGATCTCGTCCCGAGATCTCGGGAGACGAGATCTGAATCTGAGCAGCGGCCATTTTCCCGGAGGCAGCTCAATAGGTGCGATGCGGTGGCCCGGCCGCTGGGGGCTGTGCATGCTCAGATTCAGATCTCGTCCCGAAATCTCGGGACACGAGATCTGAATCTAAGCAGCGGCCATTTTCCCGGAGGCCAGCGCATTACACCGATGGAGTTGCCGGCGGGGCTTCTAGGCTTTGAGATGCCGGAGGAGCCCCGACTGCATGAAGATACGCCACCGCCGCCACCGCCCCACAGCACCAGAGGCCCCACACTGCAGAAGAGGAGCCGCCACAGCACAGCACAGCAGCCGCCGCTCCCAGCACAGAGACCCCACGCTGCAGCGCTATGATAAGGTAATGGGGGATACTCACTTTCCTGTGAGACGCCCCCTCGTCGTCATCAGGATCACTCCCCCCCCCACCCACCATATACACCCGGCGTACAAGGCGATTCCCGGCGTACAAGACGACCCCCGACTTTTAAGAAGATTTTCAGGGGTTAAAAAGTCGTCTTGTACGCCGGAAAATACGGTAGGTGACAGATTCTCTTTCAATCAATAAATGTCAGATAGACGATCTTAAGTGTTCTACCGAGCAAATGCACCAAGACTGGCACAAACACTATCGTTGCATATATTCCTGTTAATACCATTTAATTCAGTTTGCTATTCAAAAAATGGCGTAATACAACCAAAAAGGTATCTGTGTGCCTATATTATTACACAGTCAAAGTGAGAAAGAAATATAAGCAGAATACATGCAAAGAAGGATCCAATATGTGATGTCTGCATGGAGTGTAATTAAATATCTGACTCCTGATCGGGGCAGGAGGCTGCAGAGTCCAGACAATGGCACTATAAGGGTACGTGCACACGTTGCAGATTCGCCTGTGGAATTTTCTGCGCTGATTCTTCCTCTCTTGCCAGAAAACACATGTAAAAATCCACATGGATTTGATGCCTATTTTCATGTGGCTTTCTCTGCAGATTTGTATGCGTTTTTGTAAGCTAAATAAAGATATATTATTTAACAAAAAATAAATAAAATAATTGTGATGTCAGTTCCTTGTCCAACCTCTTCTTTTACATACTCCATTGAAGACCATAATATCACATACCATGCACACACAAAATAAATATAAGTGAATATATGATATATCTATCTGTACGCAGCGTCCAATCTGCAGCAAATACGCCACGTGTGCACATAGCCTAACACACTACAGCAGCAGCACTCCAGAATTTCATTACACTCCATGCAGACATCACATATTGGATCTTTCTTTGGATGAGAGACTATGAGGAATTCATGGTCACGGGAGCACGGCGCTGCTACAGTCACATGGCCACTAACAGCACTACAGCAGTGTGTGCAGCCAGGATGTGATGGGCAGTCCTGCTCTTATTGGCTCAAAAAACATCTCTTCTTGTGGGCTATTTTTCCCCACTGTTATCACTCCCGTCCCTTCACTATGAAGCCTGGGCCTCATTATACAGCTGTACAGGGGTCTAGTGAAGGCTTTTTAGCATTGCCATGTTCTCAGACTGTAGCTCCTGGGATCAGGCCCTCACTCCGCTCCCTTCACTATAAAGCCTGGGCCTCATTATACAGCTGTACAGGGGTCTAGTGAAGGCTTTTTAGCCATGTTCTCAGATTGTAGCTCCTGGGATCAGGCCCTCACTCCGCTCCCTTCACTATAAAGCCTGGGCCTCATTATACAGCTGTACAGGGGTCTAGTGAAGGCTTTTTAGCCATTTCTCAGATTGTAGCTCCTGGGTTCAGGCCCTCACTCCTAGCTTGTATTGCTGACTTGTGTTATTTTCTAATATCTGATATTTGTACACGTCATTTCTACATTAGTGCAGTGTATGTGGACTCACTAACACTGTTTATAGGACACACTGACACTTTTATGGGGACATCCTGACACTGTTTGGGTACTGTTAGTGGAACTCTGGCACTTTTATAGGGAGACCGTGGCAATGTTTATGGTGCATTCTGGCACTGAGTGTGGGTAGGTTAGTACAGCTTATGGGGACAATGGTACTATTCATAGGAAGGAGCCTTTTGGCACCATTTGTTCGTGTGTACTCTCTGGAACTGTTTGTGTACTGTCTTCCACTGTTTATGGGGGTGCAGCGCCCCAGAGTCCTGGTCGTTGCAGTACTGTCGCTCCGCCGCTAAGGGGAGTGATATTACGTCTGATTGCACTAAAGGAGTTCACCTGACCAGGTATCACAGACACACACTACACTTCACACTCCGGCCACCAGGGGGGGTGGTTCTATCTATTAGGCCACTCCTCACACTCTGGTAAAACTGGGGGTTGGATAGGAAGTTAAGAAGAAAGCAGCCCGGGAGAGATCGGGAGAGGACCTGTCAGGGGTGGGATCCTGACAGCGGCCTAGCGAAAAGGACAGATCGTTACGGAGCCGTGCCTGAGTGACATAGCGGCAGACTCCTAAGAAAGGACACGAAGCGAAGCATATTGTGGAGAAGTGAGATCACAGCACAAGGAGATAGCACCAGGAGGAGTCATGCCCCTAAGATCGCGGCAACATCCTTCTGAGGCGTAAAGCCGGTGGCCGGAGCACCGAGGAAGTATTAGGCTCTACGCTTAACTTCAAACTCACGGCAGGACAGTTAATTATAGGTTGGCTGTCTCACCTAAATCATCTAAGCAGACATAGGAGGCAATTGTGGGAGAGGGGCGACTCTAGGGTCCCAGAATAACTCCAGGCCTACCTGTCATATGGGTGCGTCCTATCCACACTGGGGGATGGAGAGGAAGAACATCAGAGAGAGAACATCAGATACAGACACAACAGTTGTGAGGACTATCCTGTGGAGCTCAGCAGGGAAGTACTACAACACACAAGCGCTAGAAGGTAGACACTGGTTCCCACCTGCAAAGGGAACTCCTGATGTGCCTTCGGACCGGCCGGTCTCAGCCACCCTGTTAGCAGTGCTCTGGATTGCGGATCCTGAAGCCTTCAGTAAAGAGGTAAAGAGACTGCAACCCTGTGTCCTCGTTATTCATCGCGCCTTGCACCACACACCACCATCACACCTTTCATTGGATGCACCTTAGCAGGGTCACGGACCGGGGTCTAGCCACTGTGACATCGCCAGAACCGCAAGCAGAGAGACGCGGTACCGAGTACTCCACGGCCCTGTGTCTGTGGGCGCACCAGGGGCACCCTGGCACTGTTTGTGTGCTCTCTGGCATTGTTTATGGGTGCAAATGACACTGCTTATGGGGGCACTCTGGTACAGTTTATGTGTACTCTCTGGCACTGCTTATGCGTACTGACACTGTTTATTGGGGCACTCTGGTAGTTTGTGTACTGTCTGACACAGTCTATGGGGACAATATGGCACTGTTTATGGGGGACTCTGGCATTGTTTAGGTGTACTCCCTGACTGCTTATGGGGGCACTCTGACAGTTGAAGCTTTCTCAGTGTCACCAATGATTATACCATGATTACATGATATTATGTGATGATGACTGTAGCCACCTTGTGACGCCGCTTGCTGGCAGTGAGTACCCCTGAGCAGCAGTGACCGGGGTCTTTCCCATGAGCTCGTTATATAAGCGGCTCAGTCAGTGATTCACTCTCCCTGTGCTGAGTGACCCAGCACCAGCTAATATCTGCCATCCTTTTAAGAAAGGATGTGCAAGTCAAGCATTACCCAGTTGTAAACTCTGCTCTAAGTTTCTTCCTCAGCTCCTCCCAGTCAGGTGGGAAGAGAAATCTAAGCAAACCAGAGGAGGAAAAAAAAAACCGCTCAGCTCCCAGTGGTGAGCCAGCTGCCGTCCTTCACATCAAAGAGCTGACACTTCATCTGGATCCTTCACAAAGGACACATCCCTACTTCACTTACCGCGCAGGGCAGGGAGCAGGCACTGCACTGGGCAACAGGGAGTGTGGGAGACAATGGAGTGGACACTGTGGGACTATAGACTAGATCTCTGCAGTCACATGTTGCAGCCTGCCTGTGGCACTGTAATGGCTGCGGCTGGATGTCTTCTTCCTGCTCACGCTCAGCCTCAGGGGTCACGCAGGGTTCAGAGGCGTGCTTACGTAGCACGCTGTACACACCACATCTCACTGATCCCTGTGTGACCCCTGGCCTGCTCGCTCATCCAATCCCAGCATGCCGGGTGGGTGCCATAGCAACGGGGTCTCAGCTTGCACACTTTAGTGTCCGGCAGCCCCAGCTGTGTGTGGCTGCAACCAGATAGTCTTCTTGTTTAAACAGTTAACAGTACATGCTGCAGCCGGGAATGAGGGTGGCCCTGTCTGTTGATAATTAACGGCCCGGGGGGCAAATGCATCTTTGCCACCTGGCCCAGTCCGCGCCTGACTATCATACCTTGTACGTTGATGGTCAGTACCTGAGCAATCACAGATCAATGCTGTCTAATGGAGCACAGCTTGTATGCTAGAATGGTTTTCTATCTCCTGAATCACTGGGTAAGGCTTTCTCTTCTGTAGTATGAATGTTCTTAAGGTCAGTACAGTCGTCTCTTTTTTTCTGTAGAGTTTAAACTTTTATGATTAGCAGGCTCCTCTGTCTCTTACTCTCTTTTTCCACAGTATAAGCTCTTATGATCAGCAGGCTCCTCTCTCCTCTAGAGTGTGAGCTCTTAAGGTCAGTGGGCCTTCTATTTCTCCTGCAGAGTGTGAGCTCTTATGGTCAGTGGGCCTTCTATCTCTCCTGTAGAGTGTGTAGAGTGTGAGCTCTTATGGTCAGTGGGGCCTTCTATCTCTCCTGTAGAGTGTGTAGAGTGTCAGCTCTTATGGTCAGTGGGGCCTTCTATCTCTCCTGGAGAATGTGAGCTCTTATGGTCAGTGGGCCTTGTATCTCTCCTCTAGAGTGTGAGCTCTTATGGTCAGTGGGGCCTTCTATCTCTCCTGGAGAGTGTGAGCTCTTATGGTCAGTGGGGCCTTCTATCTCTCCTCTAGAGGGTGATCTCTTATGGTCAGTGGGCCTTCTATCTCTCCTCTAGAGTGTGAGCTCTTATGGTCAATGGGCCTTGTATCTCTCCTCTAGAGCAGTGTTCCCCAAGTCCGGTCCTCAAGAGCCACTAACAGGTCATGTTTTCAGGATTTCCTTAGTAATGCACAGGTCATTGAATGCTTGCCTGTCCAGGTGATGCAATTATCACCTGTGCAATACTAAGGAAATCCTGAAAACAAGACCTGTTGGTGGCTCTTGAGGACCGGACTTGGGGAACACTGCTCTAGAGGGTGAGCTCTTATGGTCAGTGGACCTTCTATCTCTCCTCTAGAGTGTGAGCTCTTATGGTCAGTGGGGCCTTCTCTCTCTCCTCTAGAGTGTGAGCTCTTATGGTCAGTGGGCCTTCTATCTCTCCTGTAGAGTGTGAGCTCTTATGGTCAGTGGGGCCTTCTGTCTCTCCTATAGAGTGTGAGCTCTTATGGTCAGTGGGGCCTTCTATCTCTCCTATAGAGTGTGAGCTCTTATGGTCAGTGGGCCTTCTATCTCTCCTGTAGAGTGTGAGCTCTTATAGTCAGTGGGGCCTTCTGTCTCTCCTATAGAGTGTGAGCTCTTATGGTCAGTGGGGCCTTCTATCCTATAGAGTGTGAGCTCTTATGGTCAGTGGGGCCTTCTATCTCTCCTATAGAGTGTGAGCTCTTATGGTCAGTGGGCCTTCTATCTCTCCTGTAGAGTGTGAGCTCTTATAGTCAGTGGGGCCTTCTATCTCTCCTATAGAGTGTGAGCTCTTATGGTCAGTGGGGCCTTCTATCTCTCCTATAGAGTGTGAGCTCTTATGGTCAGTGGGCCTTCTATCTCTCCTGTAGAGTGTGAGCTCTTATAGTCAGTGGGGCCTTCTGTCTCTCCTATAGAGTGTGAGCTCTTATGGTCAGTGGGGCCTTCTATCTCTCCTATAGAGTGTGAGCTCTTATGGTCAGTGGGGCCTTCTATCTCTCCTATAGAGTGTGAGCTCTTATGGTCAGTGGGGCCTTCTATCTCTCCTATAGAGTGTGAGCTCTTATCGTCAGTGGGCCTTCTATCTCTCCTGTAGAGTGTGAGCTCTTATAGTCAGTGGGGCCTTCTGTCTCTCCTATAGAGTGTGAGCTCTTATGGTCAGTGGGGCCTTCTATCTCTCCTATAGAGTGTGAGCTCTTATGGTCAGTGGGCCTTCTATCTCTTTCAATCTCTCTTTCTCTCTTCTAGAGTGTAAGATTTTATGGTCAGCGGAGTTTATATGTTTTCCTTGGGTTTGCATGGGATTCCCTTACATTCCAAAGACATACTGATAAGAAATTTAGCTGCAGAATATGAAGCCATTATAAAAGTATGCACAATAAATAAACTAAATCCTATACAATGCTGTTCCTAAGCTTTTACTGTATCTTCCTGTTATCTACATTTTTCCTTTTTTTCCTTTTTACATACAGTGCCTTGCGAAAGTATTCGGCCCCCTGGAACTTTTCAACCTTTTCCCACATATCATGCTTCAAACATAAAGATACCAAATGCAAATTTTTGGTGAAGAATCAACAAGTGGAACACAATTGTGAAGTTGAACAAAATGTATTGGTTATTTAAAATTTTTGTGGAAATTCAAAAACTGAAAAGTGGGGCATGCAATATTATTCGACCCCTTTAACTTAATACTTTGCTGCGCCACCTTTTGCTGTGATTACAGCTGCAAGTCGCTTGGGGTATGTCTCTATCAGTTTTGTACATCGAGAGACTGAAATTCTTGCCCATTCTTCCTTGGCACACAGCTCGAGCTCAGTGAGGTTTGATGGAGATCATTTGTGAACAGCAGTTTTCAGCTCTTTCCACAGATTCTCGATTGGATTGAGGTCTGGACTTTGACTTGGCCATTCTAACACCTGGATACGTTTATTTTTGAACCATGCCATTGTAGATTTTGCTTTATGTTTGGGATCATTGTCTTGTTGGAAGACAAATCTCCGTCCCAGTCTCAGGTCTTTTGCAGACTCCAACAGGTTTTCTTCAAGAATGGTCCTGTATTTGGCTCCATCCATCTTCCCATCAATTTTAACCATCTTCCCTGTCCCTGCTGAAGAAAAGCAGGCCCAAATCATGATGCTGCCACCACCATGTTTGACAGTGGGGATGGTGTGTTCAGGGTGATGAGCTGTGTTGCCTTTACGCCAAACATATCGTTTGGCATTGTTGCCAAAAAGTTCGATTTTGGTTTCATCTGACCAGAGCACCTTCTTCCACATGTTTGGTGTGTCTCCCAGGTGGCTTGTTGCAAACTTTAAACAACACTTTTTATGGATATCTTTGAGAAATGGCTTTCCTCTTGCCACTCTTCCATAAACGCCAGACTTGTGCAGTGTATGACTGATTGTTGTGCTATGGACAGACTGTCCCACCTCAGCTGTAGATCTCTGCAGTTCATCCATAGTGATCATGGGCCTTTTAGCTGCATCTCTGATCAGTCTTCTCCTTGTTTGAGATGAAAGTTTAGAGGGACAGCCGAGTCTTGGTAGATCTGCAGTGGTATGATATTTCTTCCATTTCAATATGATCGCTTGCACAGTGCTCCTGGGATGTTTAAAGTTTTGGAAATCATTTTGTTTCCAAATCCATCTTTAAACTTCTCCACAACAGTATCATGGACCTGCCTGTTGTGTTCCTTGGTCTTCATGATGCTCTCTGTGCTTCAAACAGAACCCTGAGACTATCACAGAGCAGGTGCATTTATACGGAGACTTGATTACACACAGGTGGATTATATTTATAATCATTAGGCATTTAGGACAACATTGGAACATTCAGTGATCCACAATGAACTTCTGGAGTGAGTTTGCTGCACTGAAAGTAAAGGGGACGAATAATATTGCATGCCCCACTTTTCAGTTTTTGAATTTCCTCAGGGATCCAAGAAGTATCGTTTCTCCTTGCGGAGAGTTACATGATAAGCATGTCGAGGTGAGGAGACTTAAAGCCGCAATTCTCCTCTGGGAAATATGCAAATTGTCTCTTCAGAGAGGAAGAGGACTAGAACTCTAATGCCACCTATTGGAAGTAGCAATCCTAACAGTCAAAGTCGACCCTTTAACGAGCCTTGTCACATGACTTAGGATAATAGCCAAACCAGAATCTCAATTTGCAGACACTGTGTTTGGGGTACTGCCCCTCATCAGTGCAAAGTAGAGATCTGGTTTGGCTGATTAAGAGGCGTCTGACCTGGATCCAAGAAGTATTGTTTCTCCTTGCGGAGAGTGACATGATAAGCATGTCGAGGTGAGGAGACTTAAAGCCGCAATGCTCCTCTGGGAAGTGTGAATTTCCTCAAAAATTTAAAATAACCAATAAATTTCGCTCAACTTCACAATTGTGTTCCACTTGTTGTTGATTCTTCACCAAAAATTTACATTTGGTATCTTCATGTTTGACGCATGATATGTGAAAAAAGGTTGAAAAGTTCCAGGGGGCCGAATACTTTCGCAAGGCACTGCATAACCTTAAGACAGTGCTTTATCAGAATGTGTCTGTAAGGTCAAAAATCCCAATGATCTTGATTAGCCACATGATGGATCAGGAACGTTAGAGCCGACAGAACCATTTACCATATTTTGTTTATAATACTGATGTCTTACAGCAGTGGTAACTACTATGTCTGTTCTCTGATTTGATGCACCCCTATGTCACTTTTACTTGACTGTGCCGTCAGTTTAGATTTACGCTGTACATTTACAAAAGAGGGGTTAAAAGCCCAGGACCACTCTCCATATATGTTCACTCCGAGACACAAAGGTAAAATACTAATGTCAGTAAAGGTTCAGATCCAATTCATGCCCCACAACCAGTCCCCAAAAGGGTTGTAAAGAAAAAAAAAATCTGCATTACGTTCAATATGGTTGAGTTATTTTTCTAATTTCCACCATTTGACTGTCTCTGTGATTTATCCAAATCATTAAATATTAGTGGGACATACCTACTCATCAGGTTCTATTGTACTGAGTTTCTTGTTTCCACTTTAAATTTTGCTTAAACTGCATCTGGATAAGTACATTATGAATATGCAAGATTAATGAGTCCTAATAGAATCATATAACTGAATAATCCAAAATATATGCTGAAAGTCATGGTTATGAAATGAGAGTAATTAAAGCAGGCAATGAGCATGCAGTTATATATTGTATATTGCTGAGTGAACAAGTAACTTTACTATAAGAAAATGTTTCTGATTGCAATTTATACTTTGTTAGACATTATTTCTTCATAATCTAAATTGTCCAAAAGTTATTAAAATAGGAAACCATATAAATGGTCAAACATATAGATTGTTATCAAATTAATATTACAGTAATAATTTACAGTTTTAGCAATTCAAGGATATTAAAATAAATGCAGATGGAATCCTAAGTGATTAAAGAGCAAGTATGAGCAGGGCATTCCTGTCTTATAAAGAGATGACATAATGTATGCTAGGGTAGAATATACCATTGTGATCGTAAAGTGGTCATGCAGTGGCATGTAAACATTTGGGCACTGAAAGTCAAAAGCTCCAAACATTGTTACTCGTTTACTCGTCAGTGTATAAAAATGTAAAAAATAATTTGATACATCACTTTTCCCAGTAAAAAATGTAGAAAATAAAAAAAATACATATTTAGTATCAGTGTCCGTAAAAATAAGATTTATCTCTTTAACCCCTTCCCGACATGCACCGTACATATACTGCTCTGCGGGAGGTGCGTTCCCACAAAGAGAAGTATATGTACGGCGCACAGATTGCGCGGTCTCACACTGAGTGCCGCCGCTGACACCCCGCAACAATGCCCGCGATCAGTTCTAGCACCGATCTCGGGTATTTAGCCCCTCTGATGCTGCTGTCGGTAGTGACAGCGGCATAGAGAAGCATCGCGCAGGTAGGGGGATGTATTACCAAGTTTTTAACACTAAGGTTTGGATACGGCTTTAAAGAAGGCTACTACTTGCGATATAATGCAATTTTATTTCAAAGTACAATATTAAAGGAACAGTATGATTGCGTACGTATATTTTAACATACAAAGGTTAAGTACATATAAAGATTAAATACATATACTCACATCATCACCAAGGAGCTTTTAACCCCTTCATGACCGTGGGATTTTTCGTTTTTCCGTGTTCGTTTTTCGCTCCCCTCCTTCCCATAGCCATAACTTTTTAATTTTTCCGTCAATTTGGCCATGTGAGGGCTTATTTTTTGCGGGACGAGTTGTACTTTTGAACGACATCATTGGTTTTACCATGTCGTGTACTAGAAAACGGGAAAAAAATTCCAAGTGCAGTGAAATTGCAAAAAAAGTGCAGTCTCACACTTGTTTTTTGTTTGACTATTTTGCTAGGTTCACCAAATGCTAAAACTGACCTGCCATTATGATTCTCCAGGTCAGTATGAGTTCATAGACACCTAACATGACTAGGTTATTTTTCACCTAAGTGGTGAAAAAAAATTCCAAACTTTGCAAAAAAAAAAATAAATAAAATTGCGCCATTTTCCGATACTCGTAGCGTCTCCATTTTTCGTGATCTGAGGTCGGATGAGGGCTTATTTTTTGCGAACCGAGCTGGCGTTTTTAATGATAGCATTTTGGTGCAGATACGTTCTTTTGATCGCCCGTTATTGCATTTTAATGCAATATCGCGGCGACCAAAAAAAGTAATTCTGGCGTTTCGATTTTTTTCTCGTTACGCTGTTTAGCGATCAGGTTAATGCTTTTATTTTATTGATAGATCGGGCGATTCTGAACGCGGCCATACCATATATGTGTAGGTTTGATTTTTTTTTATTGATTTATTTTGATTGGGGCGAAAGGGGGGTGATTTAAACTTTTATGTTTTTTTTATTTTTTTCACATTTTTTTAAACTTTTTTTTTTACTTTTGCCATGCTTCTATAGCCTCCATAGGAGGCTAGAAGCAAGCACAACCCGATCGGCTCTGCTACATAACAGCGATCATCAGATCGCTGCTATGCAGCAGAAATGGAGGTGTGCTGTGAGCGCCGACCACAGGGTGGCGCTCACAGCTACCGAGGATCAGTAACCATAGAGGTCTCAAGGACCTCTATGGTTACCATCCTGATGCATTGCCGACCCCCGATCATGTGACGGGGGTCGGCGATGACGTCATTTCCGGCCGCCCGGCCGGATGCGGTAGTTAAATGCCGCTGTCTGCGTTTGACAGCGGCATTTAACTAGTTAATAGGCGCGGGCAGATCGCAATTCTGCCCGCGCCTATTGCGGGCACATGTCAGCTGTTCAAAACAGCTGACATGTCCCGGCTTTGATGCGGGCTCACCGCGGAGCCCTGCATCAAAGCAGGGGAGCCGACATCGGACGGTATAGTACGTCCGATGTCCGTAAGGGGTTAAACATCATCCGTCTGGAATATCAGAGAAGCAACACCAAGACAGAGAACCCCACAAGGATTAGATAAGTCCACCACAGAGAGAGGTTAAATAAACCTTCATGTTTTACAAAAACAAATAACAAACATAGGGAAACATAGAATTGTTTGTGAGGTACAAGCTTTCAGACAATAAGTAAACAGTTCTCAAGATTGTGTCCCTATGAGCATTGTCTGTAATGCTCATGAAAAGAACACACACACGTCCGCACTGATGATATATGAAAGCTCCCTGGCAGAGCCTTTTAGCTCGCAGCCCAGCAACTTTATAGAGGTTGGCAATGGCTATGCAACTCCTCCACACCTGTACTGTGGGGTGCGACTTCCAAGAAATATGCACAAAATCCAATGAAAAAACAGTAGAAAAAATGGAAGCGCACTTACCCTGGTGGGATACACATCACTTTATTTGGACATACTAAAAAGCAGACAGCAGGGAGGAATGTGGTCAGCTACGGACAACGGCCGTTTCGTGCCTGGTTGGACTTCAACGGGTCCTTAACGGGACCCGTTGAAGTGCAACCAGGCACGAAATGGCCGTTGTCCGTAGCTGACCAAATTCCTCCCTGCTGTCTGCTTTTTAGTATGTCCAAATAAAGTGATGTGTATCCCACCAGGGTAAGTGCGCTTCCATTTTTTCTACTGTTTTTTCATTGTCTGTAATGCTGCTCTGTCATGGTATGAATGCATTCTGTATGTTTCAATATGGACTCAAAATATCCATTAATACACTGCTCAAAAAAATAAAGGGAACACTTAAACAACAGAATATAACTCGAAGTAAGTATCAATAATAAGCACGGCACTCAGGGCTTCTTGGAGGTGCACAAGTTAGGTATCCAACCCGTCAATATAAGTAATTAATTACTTGGCACTCAGGAGATCTTTTTGCAAGATAAGAAATTCATTTATTTGGTGCATCCAGTTCAAAATTTAAACGTTTTCGGTCTAATCACAAGACCTTCATCAGAAACAGTTTTTTTGAATACTGGAAGGCACAACATATATGTGTGGGCCCACAGAGGTGCCAATGTTAGACGGAGTCCGGGAGAAAAGAGCGCCTGAAGGAGTCTGGAGGTACGGGGAATGAGCGCTGTAGAGAAGCGAGGTACTCGCAGGGACAGTAGCGCTGTAACCTCAAAGAACGCCGGCGCCGTGCAGCAGAGGTCGCGTTGCTCCCAGGAATAGACAACAGATGGGAATTATTGTCAATTATCAACACACACTCAATAAAGGAGTGGTTCTGCAGGTGGGGACCACAGACCACATCTCAGTACCAATGCTTTCTGGCTGGTGTTTTGGTCACTTTTGAATGTTGGTTGTGCTTTCACACTCATAGCATGAGACGGACTCTACATCCCACACAAGTGGCTCAGGTAGTGCAGCTCATCCAGGATGGCACATCAATGCGAGCTGTGGCAAGAAGGTTTGCTGTCTCTGTTACCGTAGTGTCCAGAGGCTGGAGGCGCTACTAGGAAACAGGCCAGTACACCAGGAGACGTGGAGGGGGCCGTAGGAGGGCAACAACCCAGCAGCAGGACCGCTCAGACTTTGTGCAAGGAGGAACAGGAGGAGCACTGCCAGAGGCCTGCAAAATGACCTCCAGCAGGCCACAAATGTGTATGTGTCTGCACAAATGGTTAGAAACCAACTCCATGAGGATGGTCTGAGTGCCCGACGTCCACAGATGAGGGTTGTGCTCACAGCCCAACACCGTGCAGGACGCTTGGCATTTGCCACAGAACACCAGGATTGGCAAATTCGCCACTGATGCACTGTGCTCTTCACAGATGAAAGCAGGTTCACACTGAGCACATGTGACAGAAGTGACAGAGTCTGGATACCACGTGGAGAGCGATCTGCTGCCTGCGACATCCTTCAGCATGACCGGTTTGGCAATGGGTCAGCGTTGGTGTGGGGTGGCATTTGTTTGGAGGGCCGAACAGCCCTCCATGTGCTCTCCAGAGGTAGCCTGACTGCCAATAGGTACCGAGATGAGATCCTCAGACTCCTTGTGAAGCCATATGCTAGTGCGGTTGGCCCTGGGTTTGTACTAATGCAGGACAATGCCAGACCTCATGTGGCTGGAGTATGTCAGCAGTTCCTGCAAGATGAAGGCATTGAAGCTATGGACTGGCCCGCCCGTTTCCCAGACCTGAATCTGATTGAACACATCTGGGACATCATGTCTCGCACCATACACCAATGTCACGTTGCACCACAGACTGTCCAGGAGTTGGCGGATGCTTTAGTCGAGGTCTGGGAGGAGATCCCTCAGGAGACCATCTGCCGCCTCACCGGGAGCATGCCCAGGCATTGTAGGGAGGTCATACAGGCACGTGAAGGCCACACACACTACTGAGCATCATTTCCTTGTCTTGAGGCATTTCCATTGAAGTTGGATCAGCCTGTAGCTTCATTTTCCACTTTGATTTTGAGCATCATTCCAACTCCAGACCTCCGTGGGATATTAGTTGTGATTTACATTGATAATTTTTAGGTTTTATTGTTCTCAACACATTCTACTATGTAATGAATAAAGATTTACAACTGGAATATTTCTTTCAGTGATATCTAGGATGTGGGATTTAGTGTTCCCTTTATTTTTTTGAGCAGTATATATATATATATATATATATATATATATATATATATATATATATATATATATATATATATTTGGATGTCAGTGTGGTGGACATTCTAGTTTTTAATTTATTTTAATTGGTGTATATATAAATGTCTCAATAAAATGTGTTATATTTACAGATAGGCAGGTACGGACAGGGACTGAAATTCAGCCCTGGTATTTGTAATCACACAGGCCCATGTTGTCCCTGTTTCCAAGTAACAGATGGGGATATATTACTAATATTACCCTGGATGGAGGAAATCAAGATTTACTACAAGACCAATATTTCTAATGACACCTGTGACCTGCTGGGGTAAGTGATGGTGTCAGCGACTTTGTTCTCCATCACAACTGTTAACTGTATGGGTGTCTTGGGAACACTGATTCTGTTAACAACGTAGCAGACAATGCAGTCCACGACCAGACTGGCCCTGCTGGCATTTGCCAGAATTGCCAGAAGGTCAGTCCGGCCCTGCAGATAGATGTGCTTATCCTTTCTGTAATGCTCCTTTCTCTCTTTTTTGTGCTTTAGTTTTGCTTACTGATATAGCACTCGTCAATTTACTGGTTGTGCACTCTTGTTTCTATTAAGACTCATGGTATATTGGAATTTAAATAACCAATGTTAATCATTAACCCCAAGTTCTGTTGATTGTGGTCTTTCCAGAGAGAATGAATATTCCTCCAGTATGCCACTCTGTCAGACTGGGCTACATTGATCACAGCATGATCAGCATGCTGCCTTCAAAAAATGGCACCGTCAACAGGTCTAAGTTTTCTCAAAACTTCTTGTAATTATATTTCAACTGTTCTTGATCAATTATTATTTTTTTTTAAATATTCATCATTACGTTAAATAATTGAGAATGGTAGAAAATGGAAAAAAGAGACATTTCCGCTGTAAGCATTGAACAGAGACAGATGGAAGAAATTGGGAATAAGTAAGAAGAGTAGCAGATTCAGTTGTCAGATCACAACCAATTTGATTCTGAAGGATCCAAACTAACATGGAGACATCCTCTCTGAAAAAAAGCTTTTATCAGATGGAAGTTGTGAAGCAGCTTTTTGTCCACTGAGACTAGTGGTGACTAATTTTGTTTTAATTGGAAACAAAATCTCATTCTGTCATTTTACAAGACACATCTACTTGTAGTCAGACATCAGCCATCTGGAACCTGTAGTAGCTCTCCAGCTGTTGCCAACCATCACTTCTAGCATGCTATTATAGTCTTTAGTCAGACCATAACATAAGAGTATAGTTAGGCTAAAAAACCATAGCTAAATCTAGTCCAACAGGTATTATTGAACAGCCATAAAACGTTACTTTAACAAGTTAACACAGTAACCTTTTCACTATACTTCATACTGAAATTTGCAGCAGTTCTAGTTTTTCCCTGAGTAGTCTGTCATGTTGATATAATTTTCTCCTTGTTTTACATTTGCCTATCATTGGCATGTGATTATTTGTGCTTCCCAAATAAATTTAAATAATAGTAAATGTTACAATATGCTTATTTATTTATCTATCGTATTTTTCGCTTTGTAAGATGCACTTTTTCCCCCAAAATTGGGGGGGAATGGGGGTGCGACTTACACTGCGGAAATTCCTTATCTGTGGTGCCGCTGCGGGTGTCTGGTGCTTGCCTCATCTCCCGAGATTTCAGTGCCGAGATCTCCATCTGCGCATGCGCCGCCTCACGGCGGCCATTTTTCCTGAAGGAATCCACCGCCCACGCACAGGAAAGCATGGATGGAATGGCAGAGCCCCCCACGCAGCACGGGACAGAGCGTGGCAGCGGCGGCAAGCACCGGGGGACAGAGCACGGCGGCAGCACCCGGCAGCACCCTGCACAGAGCGCGGCGGCAGCAGCACTCGGCAGCACCAGGGACAGAGCGCGGTGACAGCAACACCGGCAGCACCAGGGACAGAGTGCGGCAGTGTAGCGCCCCCACCGCCGCAGGGCCGAGGGGTACCCGGTACCGGGGCTGTGGGTCTCTGCTCTGGGGTCGTCACGGCGGCTAGGCCCCGGTCCGTGACCCTGCCGTGGGGCGCACAGTCTATAGGAATGGAGTGTGATGATGATGGTGCAGTTGTGGGGTGCAGGTCGCGATAAATAACGAGGACACCAGGTTGCAGTCTCTTTACCTCTTTACTGAAGGTCTCTCGGTCCTCAGTCCAGAACACGGTCCACCAGGCTGCGCAAGTCCGGCCGGTCCAATGGCACCTCCAGAGTTCTCTTCTCAGGAGGAAATCTGTGCCTTTCCCCTAGCGCTATGTGTTGTGGTCCTCCCCTGCTGTGCTTACGGAAAGTCCCCACAACTGTTGTGTCTGTTTCTTAAGTTCCCTCACAACTCGATTAGATGATGTTCTGCTAATCCTCCGTCCCTCCCTGAGGTTCTGGTTGGAACGGCACCCGTTTGACGGGTAGGCTCGGAGCTCTTCCGGGACCCTAGAGTCGCCCCTCTCCACAAGTTGCCCCCCAAGACTGCATAGGTGATTTGAGTTAGACAGCCCGCCTGAGACTGACTGTCCTGCCGCTGTTTGGAGTATTGCTTGAAGCTGAATGTTATGATACTCCCTCGGCGTTCCGGCCACCGGTAGTGCGCCTCAGTAGGATGTTGCTTCGGTCTTACAGCACGACTCCTACTGGTATTCTCCTTTTGCGTGATATCGTTTCTCACTCAGCACAATCTATCTCGCTTCTAGTCCTTCCTTGGGCACCGCCGCTATCCTGAGCAGGCACGGTCCCGTTACGTTCGTTCAAGTTGCCAAGCCTCTGTCAGGATCCCACCCCTGACAGAGACCCTACTGTATCTTCCCCCCACAACACCCTCTGCCACAAGGTGTTGCCTGGTTCCAACCCAGTCAGCTTTCTGATCTAACTTCCTGCCTGACCCCCAGTTTACCCACTATGGTGGGGAGTGGCCTAATGAATAGCACCCTTAGCTCCCCCCGGAGGCCCGGCTGTGAAATGCATTGGTGTCTGTGATACCTGGTCAGATGAACTCCTTCAGTGCCATCAGACCTACCATAGCTCCCCATAGTGGCGGAGCCACAGTACTGCAACGACCAGGACTCTGGGGCGCTGCACTCCCCCCTGGTTAAACACAGTACTCCGGGACTGGGAAGAAAACAACAATACAAGTTAGCAAAAAGACATACAGTTTCGTTGAGTGCAATAACAATAAGTATACTTGAACAGGCTTCCCTTTATGGGAGGTAAGGACACTTGAACGTTACAAACATGGTTAAATATCATAGCAACATGCTATAAATAACTCTTCTTACCCAACCGGGTATTCTACTTAGTGCAAAATTGTTGAACAATAATTTAACATTGCCTTTAAGGACATACACTCTGAATCCACTAAAGACCTTCCTATAATCACATTATAAGGTAATTTAACTTTTTCATTCTCCTTCTTTAAATCTGCAGGACCGCCTGTCCCAACGGCACCAGACCTACTGCCTCTCCTTTCCATGCAGGACCGCCCCGTTCAGCCCGGGCCTACTGCCTTTTCTACTACTATACACAGTATAGAACATAACATTACTTTCAGTTTAAGAGCACTGAGCCATCTCTACATGACTCCTATGAGGACTCAGGGTTTACCTTCTATCCTAACTATCTATCAACATTATCAAAACATTTTCTATTGAACATTAAGCCTTCTCATTATCTTTCTCTTTCTCATGCATGCTGGACACCACGTCTATCTCTACGGGCCCACTGCATCTTTCTGCTATCTTTCATTTTTTTTTCTTTTCCGGGAACATCATCAGCATTTTTCTCACAATTAACCAGTTAAATACATATAACTTACTCATGTAAACATTATCATCACTTTCTTCCGTCAAACATTATTGCTACCTGTCTTAAAGCAATATCATCATTTAAGTGCGACAAAGGAACATCCCCTTTAAGAGAGGAACAAGTCTCTATGAGGTAGCGTGTCTTCTCAAGCTACCAGTCCATACTCAGCAAAGGTTCTAGTGTGGTATCTTCACAAAGAGTCCTTCTTTAAGTAAAACCAGTAGGGAGCACCTTTAATAAGGTGCAAACTATTTACAGGCAGTTTGTATTACGCACTGTTCATAATTACAGCAGTTCTGGAAACTTTGTGCAAACTTAGGAAAATGAACAAAACAATAGGGATCCCGGGTCAACAAAGGGATCCCTTTATGAGTTTACCCTAGACGGGTTTGAGCAGCAACATTCAGGAAACAACAAACAGTTAAGAACTATGTACATCTTTAAAGCATTCATGCTCACTCATTTTTCGGTAAAGCAGGTGGTTTCCTCCCGGGCCTCACCAGACCAACGGGTCGCGCTGGTGATCCAGGAAGTGGTTCTGGTCCCAGCAACGACAGGATCCCTCGCCGCGATGCTCTTTTCGCCGAGGATCCTGCACGCCCCCAGGGTACATGGTGGGTCCGGGTTCTCCGCTGCTCCGCCGGGTCAGGTTCCATTGCCTTTTCGGCAGGAGGCTCATCTTCAGATGTTGCAGCGGCGGCCTGGAGCGCGATGCACGACTGGACGCCCCGCGCCATCCAGCCAGCCTCGCCGGTTGCCCTCCTCCACCTAGTATAAGTGACAGCATCACCGGGCTCCAGGTCACGAGCAAATCTTTCCCCGCAGGGCTCGACCTCCTCCCGGTCCACGTGGACTTGTAGCGGCTCCCCGATCTCCTGTATAACCCCTCTTCCATATCGGGGGTTGAAGGAGACCACTACACCCCAGTGTGACGGCGGGGTTTCTCCCACACTGGTCAAATCAATCTGAGCTGCAGGCTGGGGCCGGCTCCGCCACGCCGTCATCAGGTGCCGCAGGTGCTCGGCCTCCGGCAAGATCCTCATACCCTGTGTTGGCAGCGTACCTTCCGCCGCGGCCGTGTTGGGAAGAGCAGGGGACACCGGAGATAGACGGATCTCCGTGGGCTGGCCCAGCCGAGCAAGCACGCGGGCATCAGCCTCCAAGCGGCGTGCTATTTGGCGAGCCTCGGCTGCAGCTACACACTCCTCAGATGGCGGCAAGGGGGGTAGGCCCATCGGTAGTTCCGTGAGGGTCAGTCCCCGCAGCGTTGGCGCATCTGGGGCTGTGTCGGGTGGTGCAGCCTCAGGCTGGATCAGGTCAGTCCCACGCGGTGTTCTCGGTGTCGCCATCTTTTCTCCTTCTTCAGTGTCCTCTTCCCGCGGTCTCTTTCGTGGGCGGCCCCGTCTCCATGGTCTCCACCCTCCAAACAGGATCAGGAGGCGGACCTCGGCTGTTGACGGACACGTCCTCAGGACACAGAAATATTTAGACTGGGCGGCCATCGTTGTTCGCGCTCTCCAGCTTGCCTACGCCCACCCCACGCCCCTCTTCTCTTCCTGCGCTCTCCTCAGCGCTGTAATGGCGGCGGATTTTGGTGGCAAATGGCGCAGCACAGTCCTTGCAATAAAGTACAGTCCAAACACAACAAAACACAGTTCCGAGGCACACATGACCTGATTCTTCAGGCTTAAGTAGACCCTGTTCGTGACGCCAAGTTTTGTAGCGCCCCCACCGCGGCCAAGGGGTACCTGGTACCGGGGCTGTGGGTCTCTGCTCTGGGGTCGTCACGGCGGCTAGGCCCCGGTCCGTGACCCTGCCGTTGGGTGCACAGTCTATAGGAATGGAGTGTGATGATGATGGTGCAGTTGTGGGGTGCAGGTCGCGATAAATAACGAGGACACCAGGTTGCAGTCTCTTTACCTCTTTACTGAAGGTCTCTCGGTCCTCAGTCCAGAACACGGTCCACCAGGCTGCGCAAGTCCGGCCGGTCCAATGGCACCTCCAGAGTTCTCTTCTCAGGAGGAAATCTGTGCCTTTCCCCTAGCGCTATGTGTTGTGGTCCTCCCCTGCTGTGCTTACGGAAAGTCCCCACAACTGTTGTGTCTGTTTCTTAAGTTCCCTCACAACTCAATTAGATGATGTTCTGCTAATCCTCCGTCCCTCCCTGAGGTTCTGGTTGGAACGGCACCCGTTTGACGGGTAGGCTCGGAGCTCTTCCGGGACCCTAGAGTCGCCCCTCTCCACAAGTTGCCCCCCAAGACTGCATAGGTGATTTGAGTTAGACAGCCCGCCTGAGACTGACTGTCCTGCCGCTGTTTGGAGTATTGCTTGAAGCTGAATGTTATGATACTCCCTCGGCGTTCCGGCCACCGGTAGTGCGCCTCAGTAGGATGTTGCTTCGGTCTTACAGCACGACTCCTACTGGTATTCTCCTTTTGCGTGATATCGTTTCTCACTCAGCACAATCTATCTCGCTTCTAGTCCTTCCTTGGGCACCGCCGCTATCCTGAGCAGGCACGGTCCCGTTACGTTCGTTCAAGTTGCCAAGCCTCTGTCAGGATCCCACCCCTGACAGAGACCCTACTGTATCTTCCCCCCACAACACCCTCTGCCACAAGGTGTTGCCTGGTTCCAACCCAGTCAGCTTTCTGATCTAACTTCCTGCCTGACCCCCAGTTTACCCACTATGGTGGGGAGTGGCCTAATGAATAGCACCCTTAGCTCCCCCCGGAGGCCCGGCTGTGAAATGCATTGGTGTCTGTGATACCTGGTCAGATGAACTCCTTCAGTGCCATCAGACGTACTATAGCTCCCCATAGTGGCGGAGCCACAGTACTGCAATGACCAGGACTCTGGGGCGCTGCAGCAGCAGCAGCACTCGGCAGCACCAGAGACAGAGTAAGGTGACAGCAACACCGGGGACAGAGCACCGCGGCAGCATCGGACACCCGCAGCGGCATGCCGCACATCAGAACACCCCCTCATCCCAGCCTGCGTCGTGAAGCAATGTTCCACTTCTGCCTCCTCCAGCAACAACCCTGGGACCCCGCTTCACCACAGCCACCCCCCCTTCCCCGGTAAGCGATAAATGCATGGATTATAAGAAGCACCATTTTATATAAAAAAAAAGGTTTTTTCCTATTTTTCTCCTCAAAATTTGGGGTGCGTCTTATAATCCGGAGCGTCTTATAAAGCGAAAAATATGGTACCTATCATTAGGCAGAAATATGGAATGCAAATTTTGGCTTGAGAAAAAACAATGATACATGATGTGTTATATATGTGGCTGATCTGTTTACTTATCTGTTATTTGCAAAAACTGCAATACATCTCCTGCACTTTTCTCAATTTTTAAATGTTACATTAAAACCTTATACACGGCTGTGATATTAAAACCTCATGCATGGCTGTGTCAGTGTTCTTCAATTCATTATTATAGCAAATAAAACTACTACATTTTTAAAAACATATCGCTAGCTAATTTTACAGTAAACCGATCACTACAAAATCTACAGTCAAACTTAAAATACACCTACAGTAGTATTTGATGTAAAACAAACCCAGACATATGGCTGTCAGTTATAACATTACAGGGGTCTTCCAAGAATCCTATTTTGTTTTCCCCAGGATTCCACTGTTTTTGTAAAAAAAAATAAACTTATTTGGTTTAGATGGTGTCAAGCGTGTGTGGCAACAACCAGGCGAGGCGTACAAAGGCAAGTGTGTCTTGCCTACAGTCAGGCATGGTGGTTGGAGTGTCATGGTTTGTGACTGCATATGCTAAAGTTCATCAAGATAACTATCAATACTAAAGTCATGGTTCAACCCCTCAGTGTGTCTGGGATGCAGTTACTGACAGCTCGGCCATCGAATCCGGTACAGGGGTGTGCTGAGCTGTCAGTGTGTTTATTGACAGCTCAACTATCCAATCTGAGACTGGGAGGTGTCAGCTGCCTCCAAGTGTTCATTATTCCAGGTGATTGCCATGCTACTTAACTGAGCTGTTTCTCCCAGACCTCTGCCAGACGTATATTCAGCTAGTGAGGTTTGTGCTTCCTGTGCATTGAGTTCTGTATGTTTGATCTTTTGTTGCCTGACCTTGGACTTCGTTCTGACCATCCATCTGTTTAACCCCTTCTTCTCTGATCTGTTATCCTCCTGGTATTCTGACCTCTGAGCATTACCTGACCACACTTTTGTCTCGTCCTTCTGTTTATGATGTACCCTCCTGGCTTCTGACCTTGTACTCCTTGACCATTCTGATTCGCGGCTTGTGACATACTAAAGCAGAGCATGATCCCCTCCCTTAGGGCAGTATTTCAACATGATAACATGATAAAGACCCCAAACACACCTCCAAGGCGGCCACTGTTTTGCTAAAGAAACTGAGGAAGAAGGTGCTGTTCTAACTAGGTATTTCTCCACACCTAAACTCTGTTGAGCATCTGTGGGGCATCCATCTTAAAGTGGAAGGTGGAGGAGCGCAAGGTCTTCAACATCCACCAGCTCCGTGATGTCGTCATGGAGGAGTAGAAGAGGATTACAGTGGCAACCTTTGAAGCTCTAATGAACTCCATACTGAAGAGAGTTAAGGCAGTACTTGAAAATAATGGTAGCCACACAAAATATTAAAACTTTGTACACAATTTGGCCATTTTCACTTAGGGGTGTACACACTTTAGTTGCCAGCGGCTTAGACATTAATGGCTGTGTGTTGAGTTAATTAGAGGTCACACCAAGTTTACACTGTTAAACAAGTTGTACACTGACTACTTTACATTGAATCAAGTGTCATATCTTCAGTGCTGTACCATTAAAACGTATAATAAAATATTTGCAAATATGTGAGGGGTGTACTAACTTTTGTGATATACTGTGTATGGATAATTTTCATTTGTAACTCTTAACTAAAATAGACACAAAGGATGTTGAAGGGAATCGTGGCAGTGACATAGGGAGACACAGTCCATATAAATAAATTGTGGTGCTTTATTTTCAGCAAAAAGGTAACAAACATAACAGAAAGCAAAGACAACAAAGACTTGCCTGGCTATGTGCTAACTAACATACCATACCACTGACTCACGCTACCAGGGATGTAAGCGGGCTTGGCTTTCTAGTAGCTTAGCATTTAGCACATTTAGCCGCTGGGCATTTCCTCATCAGGAGCACATCATGTCAGTGTGGCTGTGACACAATGAACCTTTTTCTTCAGCCTTTTATGTGTCAGTAATAAGACGACCTTTGTCAGGTGAGCAGGATAAACCTCCTGAAAAATCCGTGCTGGAGCCGGAGTGGGAGTGTTGATTTTCAACACTAAATCCTCATCACTTCAATAAAACCCGGCCCAGAACTATCAAAAATAAAATGGATCAGCACCTAGGCTGCTGCACCAACCTTTCTTTTAATATGTTGCCCAGCTCAACTTTCTGGGAAGGATGTACACTCAGTCTGGTATCTTCCCTGTCGGTCCCCTACATATCCTCCCCTTCTTCTTCAGACCAGAAGTCTGGGCATTTTGGGTCATCATACCATAAATTATTGATAATGCAGCTGCATTCTCCTGTAATTAATCTAGTCTATGATCTATGGAGAAATTAAAATTCTGCAGCTAGAGAAACCACCTTGTCACCCTAGCGTTTTTTTTTTCTTATTGCGTTTCATCCACTTCAGCAAGGCATGATCTGACACAAGCTTAAATCTCCTAACAAGAGGTAATGCTTCAAAGATTTTAGTGCCCACTTTGCAGCTAAGTATTCGCACTCTACAATGACATTTTCTGCTCAAATATGGTACTGGGTATTCTTCTCTATTTAGAGTTTGAGACAAGACTGCTCCCAACCCCGTGCCTGAGGCGTTTGTCTGAACCAAGAACTATTTTTAAAATCTTGTGTAATTAACACAGTTCGCACAGCGCCGACTTAAGGAACAGAAAGGCTAGTTCTGAATTGGGAGACCAAGACACTATTACAGATTTCGCCCCTCTTGTCAGGTCCATCCAAGGTGCTGCCTTTGAGGAAAGATTTGGTACGAACCTCCGATAATAACCAGTGACCCCTAAAAAGCCTGTAATTGTTTCTTAGTTACTTGCCTAGGCCAATTCTGTATGATCTCAAAGTTATTCATTTGAGGTTTGATCAAGCCCCTGTCAATAACAAACCCCAGGTACTTGGCCTTCTCTAGCCCTAAAACACATTTTTTTCGGATTTATTGTGAGACCTGTACCGCTGATCGCATCTAGCACGACGTGCACTTTACACAGATGGCTTCCCCTTTCTGCACTGAAGATAACCACATCATCTAGGTAAGCTGCTGAGTAACTATTATGTGGCCTCAAAATTAAATCCATCAATCTCTGAAAAGTTGGCGGGTGCTCAGGGTAGACCAAATGGCATGTTGTTTTACTGGTACAAATCCTCGGTGGTGGAAACAGCCGTTTTTATTTGGCCCTCTTTGTTAACAGAATTTGCCAATAACCCTTGGTAAGATCCATGTCCAGTATCTAGCATAATCCAGATTGTCAATTAATTCATTTACTCTGAGCATGGGACACACATCAAATTTAGAGATTTTGTTTAACTTTCAAAAATCATTGCAAAACCTTCAGGTCCCATTTGGTTTGGGAGTCAACAAAACTAGGCTAGACCATTCACTTTGGGCCTCTTCGATCACTCTCAGCTCCAACATATGTTTGTTTGACTTAAGTTGAGATTGCTTCTTGGTGTGCTTCTAGTATTCTATAGGGTTTAAGGTTTGTTTTCTTACTCAGTTCGGAAACTATATCATGTTTTATTAGATGGGTATTCCCAGGCAGGTCAGAGAACTTTGTTTTCTTCCTCTGGAGGAATTATTGCGCTTCCTGGAATTACCAGGAAATGGAGAAGAATACCCAGTACCATATTTACCAGGAAATAAGGGGATACCCTTTCAATGGCCCACTGAAAGGTTATCCCCTAATTTCCTGGCTGAAACCAGTTATGGTGACATACTATGCTTCAGACCGGCAGCGCCCAATGATTCCCTTTCCAAATTCACATGATACAGCTGGTACGGTTTACTTCTTCCCGGTTGATTTACCTTATAATCTAATCATTCAACCTTATCTACTTCCTCATATAGACCCTGCCACTTTGCCAAAAACTTGCTTTCAACTGTTGGCACTAAGACTAATATACAAAAAAAGTTGCACTGTGTCGTGCTAAAGCATGTAGACATGGAATATATGAAATATTAATAGCAATACTGCTCGGGATTATAAGAAAAAATTGAGATGATTAGCACATAATTTGGCCAATTCATGCATGCACAGCAACCAATGACAAGGTGGTATCAAGCTGCTGGGACCCGATGTGTCTAGTGTGAATAGCTGTCTTAGGCTCAAGTCTGAATTCCTGGGTAAATGTGGATACCTCTCTCAGAAGCCTGTATTTATGGGTAGGTAAGATCCTGCTGTAATTAAAACCACCACATGTTGAAGGTCGGAGTGCTCGGTCAGAGAGCTAGCATACAAATAACAAAAGACTGACTGGCACTTCCAATAATAATTTTGGAAGTGCCAGTCAGTCTTTTGTTATTGGCACTAATACTAAGACTCCTGGGTTGAAGCTTTTGATTTTGGCCAACCTATTATAGACTAAGCTTTGGGCCTTTTGGGCCTTCTGCATGTGCTCTCTGACAATAGGTAACACTTTTTCGATTCAGTCCTGCATCTGCGCTACGTGTTCAATAACATTTCTATACGGGGTAGCCTAAGTTTCCCATGTTTCCTTCGCTATCTCCAGTAGACCTATTGGATGCTTCCCATACACTAACTCGAGAGGCGCAAAACCAGAAGAGGCCTGCCGTACTACTCTCATGGAGATCATTAAACACGGAAAAGATAAGTCCAATCGCATTCATCTTTTTCCACTACCTTTTTTAACATGTGCTTCAGTGTCTGAACATCTTGAATAGTCCATCAGTTTAAGGATGTTGTACTGAAGTATGTATGTACACCATCTTCAGCATTCGGCACAGCTCCCTCTTTACCTTTAGCATGAAGGGCGTGCCTTGGTCAGTAAGGATTTCCTTTGGAATCCTGGCTGAGAAAACATAAAAAATAACTCATGGGTGATCATTTTGGATGCGGTATTTCATAGAACCGCTTTGGGATAGCACGTTGCATAATCTACTATGACAGGAATATACTTGTGCCGATGAGCTGATTTTACAATTGGCCCACCAAATCTATCCCTATCCTCTCAAAGGGTATTTTAATGATGGGGAGAGTTACTAGCAGGCTGCGATAATGAGTCATGGGCGCAGTTATTTGACAGGGGCAATACTTACAATAATCCTCAATCTCCTTGTACATCCCCATGCAGAAGAACTTCTGGAATATTGTATCCTGTTTTTTCTCGGCCCCCAGGTGTCCTTCCAGAACATGACTATGAGCCATATCAGGCACTCTTTGCCGATAAGCGGGACTTGCAATCTATAAACGATTTCCTGATCTTTCTTGATCACTTTATACAATAGCAAATTGGGAAAATCATTGGTCAGCTCCTGGATATTGAAAAACTTCATTAACTACGACAACATTCTCACTTGCATATCTAAGGACGTCATCCTTCAATTGAGCTGTACCAAACTTACCCAGTGCTTCCTCTACCTCAAGCATCACTGGGGAATTAGGATAATTTTGTCTTCTACAGCAAAGACCTGCAAGGGAGAATTTTCACCCTTTTTCCCTGAGCTGGTACTGAGACTATCCTCAGCATCTGCACCTTTTCCCCCACAAATTCCAAAACAAGGGAAAATCATGGCCCAAGATTATGTTATGCATAAGGGCTTTTACTAAACCCACTTCATAGTCCATTATCCAATATGATGTCTCTATTTTTTGCAAGGGCCACAGGATACATTCTGGTGTCACCATGGATACATACCACAGTTATGAACCTGACTGGTATATGAACCCTGGGTATGAGACTGTCATGTACTAGTGTCATGAGACTAACTGAATCTAGTAAGATGGTGACAGGGCAATCATTCAGCCTGATTTTACACACTTGTGTCTCAGTCTCTAGTCAAGGAGTGGCAAACACAGAAGGGAGCAGCAAACAGGGACTGGCACCACATTCTATAGGCTCTGGGCCTAATGCACACAGCCAGGACATGACCGAACTCACGACACTTCCAACACTGGACCAGTCTTATTTCTTTAAATATAGAGTCCCCATGAGGGCTGGGACCTCTTCTGGCAGTTCCTTTCACCCCTCTTGGACAGTGGCACTTTTCTGACTGAGAGTGTGTCGGCGTCTTCCTACGGGTGATGGGTTGGGGGAAGCATCCTGGAGATTTCCATCTGTAGCGACAAATCTCTTAACAAGCTCCACTAGATGATCCGCACTCCCTGGTTCACCATGGCTGACCTTGCAGTTTACTGGGACGGCCCCGGGAAAAAAGATTGACAACCACCTGTGTTGTGAATTTTGCTCTTGGGCTCCCTCCGGTGGTTGTAAGTGGTAGCGCTGCTGTCTCTGAGTCGCAGCATTTGTCAGGTGTGCTCACTTTTTGCAATTCTGACTGGGCTATTTAGTCTTGCTTGACCCTTTAGTCAGTGCCAGTTGTCCATTGTTCCTGGAGGATTCACATCCTTTCCTGGTCTCTCCTGCTTTGCTGTTCATTTCAACAAAGACAAGTTCTGGCCTTGATTTTTGCTGTCCACATGCTGTGGCCTTATTGTTCAGTTCTTTTTCATGTTTTTGTCTTGTCCAGCTTGGTCTGTATAAGGATTTGTTTAGCCAAGCTGGTATCTCTGGAGATGCAGATATACCCTCCATATCTCTAGTTAGCTGTGGAGATTTTGTATTTTCCATGGTGAATATTTTCTAGTGTTTTAATACTAACCGCATAGTACTCTGTCCTATCCTTTCTATTTAGCTAGAAGTGGCCTCCTTTGCTAAATTCTGATTTCAGTCTGTGTATGTTTTTCCCTCTCCTCTCACAGTCAATATTTGTGGGGGGCTGTCTATCCTTTGGGGATTTTCTCTGAGGCAAGATAGTTTTCCCTTTTCTATCTCTAGGGGTAATTAGTCCTCCGGCTGTGTCGAGATGTCCAGGGAGTGTTAGGTACATTCCATGGCTACTTCTAGTTGCGTTGTTAAGTTCAGGGTCTGCGGTCAGTACAGGTACCACCTTCTCCAGAGTACGTCTCATGCTGCTCTTAGGCCACCAGATCATAACAGTACAACTGGCCAACAATGAGTTAACCGCATCTCAGAAGAAGGGAAGGAAAGTGCTGAGCCATTTTTTTCTGTAGTCTGTTGTGTTTTTTTTTCCTTCCCTCTTTACCTCTGGGTGGCTCAGGAGTTTGGCTCTGGTATGGATGTTCAGGGATTGGCTTCTCGTGTGGATCAACTTGCTGCTAGAGTACAGGGTATTTCCGATTATATCGTTCAGACTCCGGTTTTAGAGCCTAGAATTCCAACTCCTGATTTGTTTTTTGGGGACAGGTCCAAATTTCTGAGCTTTAAAAATAACTGTAAACTGTTTTTTGCTCTGAAACCCCGTTCCTCTGGTGATCCCATCCAGCAGGTTAAAATTGTTATATCACTGCTGCGTGGTGACCCCCAGGATTGGGCATTTGCCCTGGAACCTGGGAATCCGGCGTTGCTTAATGTAGACACCTTTTTTCAGGCGCTTGGGTTATTGTATGATGAACCTAATTCAGTGGATCATGCTGAGAAGACCTTGTTGGCCCTGTGTCAGGGTCAAGAAGTGGCAGAATCATAGTGCCAGAAGTTTAGAAAATGGTCTGTACTGACTAAATGGAATGAGGCTGCCTTGGCGGCAATTTTCAGAAAGGGTCTTTCTGAATCCGTTAAAGATGTTATGGTGGGGTTCCCCATGCCTGCTAGTCTGAGTGATTCTATGTCTCTGGCCATTCAGATCGATCGGCGCTTGCGCGAGCGCAGAGTTGTGCACACTATGGCATTGTCTTCCGAGCGGAGTCCATAGCCTATGCAGTGTGATAGGATTGTGTCTAGAGCTGAACGACAAGGATTCAGACGTCAGAATAGGTTGTGTTTTTACTGCGGCGATTCTGCTCATGTTATTTCTGATTGCCCTAAGCGTACCAAGAGAATCGCTAGTTCTGTTACCATCAGTACTGTATGACCTAAATTTCTGTTATCTGTTACCCTGATCTGCTCATTATCATCATTTTCTGTCATGGCATTTGTGGATTCAGGCGCCGCTCTAAACTTAATGGACTTAGAATTTGCCAGACGTTGTGGTTTCCCCTTGCAGCCTTTGCAGAGTCCTATTCCTTTGAGGGGCATTGATGCTACACCGTTGGCTAAAAATAAACCTCAGTTTTGGACACAGCTGACCATGTGCATGGCGCCAGCCCATCAGGAAGATTGTCGTTTTCTGGTGTTGCATAATTTGCATGATGCTATTGTGCTGGGTTTCCCATGGTTACAGGTGCATAATCCGGTATTAGATTGGAAATCTATGTCTGTGACTAGTTGGGGTTGTCAGGGGGTTCATGGTGACGTTCCTTTGATGTCAATTGCCTCCTCCCCCTCGTCTGAAATTCCTTTGTTTTTTTCAGATTTCCAGGATGTATTCAATGAGCCCAAGTCCAGTTCCCTTCCACCGCATAGGGACTGTGATTGTGCTATTGACTTGATTCCAGGCTGTAAGTTCCCTAAGGGCCGACTTTTCAACCTGTCTGTGCCAGAACATACCGCCATGCGGAGCTATGTTAAGGAGTCTTTGGAGAAGGGGCATATTTGGCCATCTTCTTCACCATTGGGAGCAGTTTTTTTTTTGTTGCCAAAAAAGATGGCTCCTTGAGACCCTGTATTGATTATCGCCTCTTGAATAAGATCACGGTCAAATTCCAATACCCTTTGCCTTTGCTTTCTGATCTGTTTGCTAGGATTAAGGGGGCTAGTTGGTTTACTAAGATTGACCTTCGAGGGGCATATAATCTTGTTCGTATTAAGCAGGGTGACGAATGGAAAACTGCGTTTAATACGCCCGAAGGCCATTTTGAATACCTTGTGATGCCATTCGGACTCTCTAATGCTCCATCTGTGTTTCAGTCCTTCATGCATGATATATTTCGGAATTATCTTGATAAATTCATGATTGTATATTTGGATGATATTTTGATTTTTTCAGATGATTGGGAGTCTCATGTGAAACAAGTCAGGATGGTATTTCAGATCCTTCGTGATAATGCCTTGTTTGTGAAGGGGTCTAAGTGCCTCTTTGGAGTACAGAAGATTTCTTTTTTGGGCTTCATTTTTTCTCCCTCATCTATAGAAATGGATCCGGTTAAGGTTCAGGCCATTCATGATTGGATCCAGCCCACATCCGTGAAGAGCCTTCAGAAATTTTTTGGCTTTGCTAATTTTTATCACCGTTTCATTGCCAACTTCTCCAGTGTGGTTAAACCCCTGACCGATTTGACGAAGAAAGGCGCTGATGTGACGAATTGGTCCTCTGCGGCTGTTTCTGCCTTTCAGGAGCTTAAACGCCGATTTACTTCTGCCCCTGTGTTGCGTCAGCCGGATGTTTCTCTTCCTTTTCAGGTTGAGGTTGACGCTTCTGCGATTGGGGCAGGGGCCATTTTGTCTCAGAGGAATTCTGATGGTTTCTTAATGAAACCGTGTGCCTTCTTTTCTTAAAAGTTTTCGCCTGCGGAACGCAATTATGATGTCGGCAATCGTGAGTTGTTGGCTATGAAGTGGGCATTTGAGGAGTGGTGACATTGGCTTGAGGGGGCCAAGCACCGTATTGTGGTCTTGACCGATCATAAGAATCTGATTTATCTCGAGTCTGCCAAGTGGCTGAATCCTAGACAGGCCCGATGGTCCCTGTTTTTCTCCCATTTTGATTTTGTGGTCTCGTATCTTCCGGGTTCTAAGAATGTTAAGGCTGATGCCCTCTCTAGGAGCTTTTTGCCTGATTCTCCTGGGGTCCTTGAGCCGGTCGGCATTGTGAAGGAAGGGGTGATTCTGCCATCTCCCCTGATTTACGACGGGTTCTTCAGGAATTTCAGGCTGATAAACCTGACCGCTGTCCAGTGGGGAAATTGTTTGTTCCTGACAGATGGACTAGTAAAGTGATTTCAGAGGTTCATTGTTCTGTGTTGGCTGGTCATCCTGGGATTTTTGGTACCAGAGATTTGGTTGGTAGGTCCTTTTGGTGGCCTTCTTTGTCACGAGATGTGCGTTCTTTTGTGCAGTCCTGTGGGACTTGTGCGCGGGCCAAGCCTTGCTGTTCCCGCGCTAGTGGGTTGCTTTTGCCTTTGCCGGTCCCTGAGAGGCCTTGAACACATATTTCTATTGATTTTATTTTGGATCTTCCAGTTTTCCAGAGGATGTCAGTTATCTGGGTGGTTTGTGACCGGTTTTCTAAGATGGTTCATTTGGTACCTTTGCCTAAGTTGCCTTCCTCTTCTGATTTGGTTCCGTTGTTTTTACAGCATGTGGTTCGTTTGCATGGCATTCCGGAGAATATTTTGTCTGATAGAGGTTCCCAGTTTGTTTCTAGGTTTTGGCGGGCCTTTTGTGCTAGGCTGGGCATTGATTTGTCTTTTTCTTCCGCATTTCATCCTCAGACAAATGGCCAAACCGAGCGAACTAATCAGACTTTGGAAAATTATTTGAGAGGCTTTGTGTCTGCTGATCAGGATGATTGGGTGGCTTTCTTGCCTTTGGCCGAGTTTGCCCTTAATAATCGGGCTAGTTCTGCTACCTTGGTTTCACCCTTCTTTTGTAACTCTGGTTTTCATCCTCTTTTTTCTTCGGGGCAGGTTGAGCCTTCTGATTGTCCTGGGGTGGACTCTGTGGTTGACAGGTTGCAGCAAATTTGGGCTCATGTTGTTGACAATTTGGTGTTGTCTCAGGAGGGGGCTCAGCGTTTTGCTAACCGTCGTCGGTGTGTTGGTTCCCGGCTTCGGGTTGGGGATTTGGTCTGGTTGTCTTCCCGTCATGTTCCTATGAAGGTTTCTTCCCCTAAGTTTAAGCCTCGGTTTATTGGCCCTTATAGGATTTCTGAGATTATCAATCCAGTATCTTTTCGTTTGGCCCTTCCAGCCTCTTTTTCCATCCATAATGTTTTTCATAGATCTTTGTTGCGGAAATATGTGGTGCCCGTTGTTCCCTCTGTTGATCCTCCTGCCCCGGTGTTGATTGATGGGGAGTTGGAGTATGTGGTTGAGAAGATTTTGGATTCTCGTTTTTCGAAGCGGAAGCTTCAGTATCTTGTCAAATGGAAGGGTTATGGCCAGGAGGATAATTCTTAGGTTGTTACCTCCGATGTTCATGCTGAGGATTTGGTTTGTGCCTTTCGTTTGGCTCATCCGGATCGGCCTGGGGGCTCTGGTGAGGGTTCGGTGACCCCTCCTCAAGGGGGGGGTACTGTTGTGAATTCTGCTCTTGGGCTCCCTCCGGTGGTTGTAAGTGGTAGCACTGCTGTCTCTGAGTCGCAGCATTTGTCAGTTGTGTTCACTTTTTGCAATTCTGACTTGGCTATTTAGTCTTGCTTGACCCTTTAGTCAGTGCCAGTTGTCCATTGTTCCTGGAGGATTCACATCCTTTCCTGGTCTCTCCTGCTTTGCTGTTCATTTCAACAAAGATAAGTTCTGGCCTTGATTTTTGTTGTCCACATGCTGTGGCCTTATTGTTCAGTTCTTTTTCATGTTTTTGTCTTGTCCAGCTTGGTCTGTATAAGGATTTGTTTAGCCAAGCTGGTATCTCTGGAGATGCAGATATACCCTCCATATCTTTAGTTAGCTGTGGAGATTTTGTATTTTCTGTGGTGGATATTTTCTAGTGTTTTAATACTGACCGCATAGTACTCTGTCCTATCCTTTCTATTTAGCTAGAAGTGGCCTCCTTTGCTAAATTCTGATTTCAGTCTGTGTATGTTTTTCCCTCTCCTCTCACAGTCAATATTTGTGGGGGGCTGTCTATCCTTTGGGGATTTTCTCTGAGGCAAGATAGTTTTCCCTTTTCTATCTCTAGGGGTAATTAGTCCTCCGGCTGTGTCGAGATGTCCAGGGAGTGTTAGGTACATTCCATGGCTACTTCTAGTTGCGGTGTTAAGTTCAGGGTCTGCAGTCAGTACAGGTACCACCTTCTCCAGAGTACGTCTCATGCTGCTCTTAGGCCACCAGATCATAACACACCTGCTCCACAATCTGTGTGGTCGTGCAGACATAGGATTCCAACCATTTTTTTATCAGATGAAACAAATCAAACATTTTGTATCCAGGAGATCTGTCTAACTGACATTCCCAGGCCCGAACGTGTCTAGCCTACACCGCAGCCGTAACCCCTATGCAAGTATCCCAGCTTTCAGTTTTGCACAGAATGGCATGTCTTGCTCACTAAGGTTATGATAGGCTTTTTTGAGATTTTTCTATCAAGAAGAGAGCAAGCTCATCCACCCACTCTCCTGTGGGGAGCTGCTCCCATTGGGCCGCCCATTCAAAGATAGTGAAGAAAGTCTCCATGTCATCATCTGAAGATATTTTTTGCAGGGAGCATTTTAACACCTCCCTGGCACCCTAAGACATGGGGTGCCTTGCTGGCCTTGTCTCGGAGCGCACCACAACTACCTCTTTCAGCAATGCCATCTGATCCAGCATTAGGAGTGTGGTCTGCTCCAGGGCCTGGGGCTACTGCTCCAAGGCCCGCTCCTGGGCCTGGTGCTGATGCTCCAAGGCTCGCTCCTCAACTTGGACCAGCGTTTTAATGACTTTCTCCATAGTGTTGGCTTGTGATTGCATAGTCTTCAGTGACTGCACAAAGGACATCAACCAGACACTCCAAAACAATGCAGGGTAGATGAACTTGCGTGAGTCCGTCAACTCCCAGCAAATCCTTCTTTAGGCTTCCAGGAGTCTTTGCGGACCCGCAGATTCACAGCAACAGCAGACAGCAATCCTCACTGTTTGGTAAAGCCTTTATTTGAAACACCATTGGCTTTAGCAACCCACATTCTCCACCATATTGTAACACTCTAGGGTGTTTTAGGGCATCATGTCAGTGACATAGGCAGGAACAGTCCATGTAAAGAAAGCATGGGGCTTTATTTTCAATCAAAAAGGTAACAAATAATAAAGAAACCAAAAACAACAAGACTTGTCCGGCTAGGCGCTAACTAACATACCATACTGCTGACTCACGCCACCACAGATGTATGTGGACATGGCTTTCCAGCAACTAGGCATTTAGCACATTTAATCGCTGTACATTTCCTCCTAAGGAACACATCATTTCAGTAGAGAGGCTGTGACACACTAAAGCTTTTTTCCTTCAGCCTTTTCTGTGTCAGTAATTACATAACCTTTCTCAGGTGAGCTGACTATTTCTCCAGCAAAACCTGTCCTGGAGCAGGAGTGGGAGTGATGAGTTCCACCACTAAATCCTCATCACTCCAATAAAACCTGGCTCACAGCCATAATAAATAAAACAACTCAGTACCTAAGCTACTGCAAGTTCTACCTGGCGTTTAATATCTCGTCCAGCTTAATTCTCTGGGAGGGATATAAACTCTGTCCAGTACCCTCCCTTTCGGTCGCCAAATATATATATATATATATATATATATATATATATATATATATATATATATATATATATATATATATATATATATATATATATATGTGTATATATATATATTTATATACACTGCTCAAAAAACTAAAGGGGACACTTAAACAACAGAATATAACTCCAAGTAAATCAAACTTCTGTGAAATCAAACTGTCTGCTTAGAAAGCAACACTGTTTGACAATCAATTTCACATGCTGTTGTGCAAATGGAATAGACAACAGATGGAAATTATTGGCAATTATCAAGACACATTCAATAAAGGAGTGGTTCTGCAGGTGGGGACCACAGACCACATCTCAGTACCAATGCTTTCTGGCTGGTGCTTTGGTCACTTTTGAATGTTGGTTGTGCTTTCTCACTCGTGGTAGCATGAGACTCACTCTACAACCCACACAAGTGGCTCAGGTAGTGCAGCTCTTCCAGGATGGCACATCAATGCGAGCTGTGGCAAGAAGGTTTGCTGCATCTTTCAGTGTAGTGTCCAGAGGCTGGAGGTGCTATTAAGACAAGCAGTACACCAGGAGGCGTGGAGGGGGCCGTAGGAGGGCAACAACCCAGCAGCAGGACCGCTACCTCAGCCTTTGTGCAAGGAGTAGCAGGAGGAGCACTGCCAGAGCCATGCAAAATGACCTCCAGCAGGCCACAAATGTGCATGTGTCTGCACAAACAGTTAGAAACTGACTCCATGAGGATGGTCTGAGTGCCCGACATCCACAGATGGTGGTTGTGCTCACAGCCCAACACCGTGCAGGACACTTAGCATTTGCCACAGAACACCAGGATGGGCAAACTTGCCACTGGCACCCTGTGCTCTTCACAGATGAAAGGTTCACACTGAGCACATATAACAGACGTGACACAGAGTCTGGAGACACCGTGGAGAGCGATCTGCTGCCTGCAACATCCTTCAGCATGTCCAGTTTGGCAATGGGTCAGTAATGGTGTGGGGTGGCATTTCTTTGGAGGGCCGCACAGCCCTTCATGTGCTCACCAGAGGTAGCCTGACTGCCATGCGGTACCGAGATGAGATCATCAGACCCCTTGTGAGAGCATATGCTGTTGCGGATGGCCCCGGGTTCCTTCTAATGCAGGGCAATAATCGAATAAAAAGTAATAAGATCATATGCAGTATGGGAGATAAATAATTGACAAGAGGTCTAAAGATGGTATAACAAAATAATCACCCCAATGCATCTATGGACAAATGCAGGACAAACTGCATGATTCAATATGAAGAAACAAAGCACCAACAGACAGTTTATAGTCCAAAGTAGTAAATATAATTTATTATGATTCAATAACAAAACAGGTACAAGGTCCAGCAGGAGAAAGACATGCAGCAAAGCAGCACATATGTATACACATGAGGGCGGTGAACAGCACAGGGGGTTAATCATAGGTGTAGACAAGCAATTCCACCAAGCAAAAACATAATAGAGCTGGTATGTATCGCAGCCATCAGTGGGCTAACATCCAAGCCTGAGTAGCAACTCAACGGTAGAAAGAAAATCAATGAATGGGGAATTGACAGTAAACATACCCTTAGTAAAAGCTCCAACCACCGCGCAGTTCACAGCCCACCCCGACGCGCGTTTCGGAATGAAACAATCCTCAGGGGGCGTGTCTTAGTCCCATGTCCGCAAGAATATATAGTGTGGCCACGGCAGGAAGTAGAGTTGCGTCGCCGTAGTAACGACTATGCCGGCTAAATACATCACTGCCCGATCAGCTGATGCCAGAACACGTGGGGCCCCACGTGACCGGACATCAGATGAACTGCGGGAGCAGAAGCCGGTAAGAAGAAAGCGGCACTTGCGCAAAACGGCACAGAGACAGTTAAGGACATATTTAGTATGGGCAAAAGTAAAGGCAAAAAAATACATATTAATTATACATGTAAGACCAATCAAAAGGCCTAAAGAGTGGATGTATTCATAAAAAACGGAATAGAATGGTGCAATATGAACAAAAAACAAAACAACAGAAACACAGAATGTAGACTAAGGACAATATTGTATTCCACCAGAAATAGTTAATTAAAGCAAGAAGGACAAACATCAATGTAGTATGACATGATGAAATATTGTATAAATACCCCAAAAATGCCCCCATATTATGAATAGTAAAACTACAGTGCAGGGATATCACTGGATCAGATATACAATGGATAATAAAAGATCATAGTATCAAAATATCCGAGTAATAAGAATACAAGGCCCATAGCATATATAGAATAATATCACCAGCAATAATTATACAAATATAATAACTGTGAAGAATATATAGAAAATATATATATACAGATGTAATCAAAGCAGGTAGAAGTCCCAGCAGGAAGATAACTGTATCATTATGTTGTTGATATCAGGAAGTAATATCTTCATGGTTGTTCATATAACGGAAACAGTCCAACAATCGCCCGTTTGCTGTGTATTTTGCTGTCCTGCAGTTGCCGCATATATTGTTCTTAAACTTTGGTTTTAATTTTGTGTCTGTCTTTTATTTAGTATCACCTATAGTGGATGTTGGACTGTTTCCATTATATGAACAACCATGAAGATATTACTTCCTGATATCAACAACATTTTTGGGGTATTTATACAATATTTCATCATGTCATACTACATTGATGTTTGTCCATCTTGCTTTAATTAACTATTTCTGGTGGGATACAATATTGTCCTTAGTCTACATTCTGTGTTTCTGTTGTTTTTTGTTCATATTGCACCATTCTAATGCGTTTTTTTATGAATACATCCACTCTTTAGGCCTTTTGATTGGTCTTACATGTATAATTAATATGTATTTTTTTGCCTTTACTTTTGCCCATACTAAATATGTCCTTAACTGTCTCTGTGTCGTTTTGCGCAAGTGCCGCTTTCTTCTTACCGGCTTCTGCTCCCGCAGTTTATCTGATGTCCGGTCATGTGGGGCCCACATGTTATGGCATCAGCTGATCGGGTAGTGATGTATTTAGCCGGCATAATCGTTACTACGGCGACGCAACTCTACCTCCTGCCGTGGCCACACTATATATTCTTGCGGACATGGGACTAAGACACGCCCCCTGAGGATTGTTTCATTCCGAAACGTGCATCGGGGTGGGCTGTGAACGGCGCGGTGGTTGGAGCTTTTACTAAGGGTATGTTTACTGTCAATTCCCCATTCATTGATTTTCTTTCTACCGTTGAGTTGCTACTCAGGCTTGGATGTTAGCCCACTGTTGGCTGCGATACAGTTACAGGTCTGTGAGAGCCAGAAATCTTGATTGTTTGTTTCTGACCAAATACTTATTTTCCACCATAAAATGCAAATAAAATGATAAAAAAACAGACAATGTGATTTTCTGGATTTTTTTTTCTCAGTTTGTCTCCCATAGTTGAGGTCTACCTATGATGTAAATTACAGACGCCTCTCATCTTTTTAAGTGGTGGAACTTGCACTATTGCTGACTGACTAAATACTTTTTTGCCCCACTGTATATCTTGGTACCGTGTTAGCCAGTAGATAGAAAAATATTTAGAATTGAGAGTCCTCAGTGGTTGATACCTTTTAATGGCTAACTTTTAGTCTTTGCCTGATGAAGAGACCTGTGTAGTTTCGAAAGCTTGCAATTTGTTACCATCTTTTCAGTTAGCCATTAAAAGGTATTAACCACTGAGGACTCTCAATTCTAAATATTTTTCTATCTACTGGCTAACACGGTACCAAGATATACTGTGCTTCCGATGTGGAAGGCATTACAAAAGAAACTTGATACTAAATTGGTGAACCTTCAAACAGAAATAAAACAAAGAAAGAGAGACAAATTTATTCGTGATAAGTAGTGTTGAGCATTCCGATACTGCAAGTATCGGGTATCGGCCGATACTTGCTGTATCGGAATTCCGATACCGAGATCCGATATTTTTGTGATATCGGGTATCGGTATCGAAACAACATTAATGTAAAAATGTGTAAAAGAGAGAATTAAAATAAAAAATATTGCTATACTCACCTCTCCGACGCAGCCTGCACCTTACCGAGGGAAGCGGCAGCGTTCTTTGTTTAAAATTTGCGCTTTTCTTTCCTTTACGTGAGTCCCGGCTTGTGATTGGTTGCGTGCCGCCCATGTGACCGGGACGCAACCAATCACAGCAAGCCGTGACGTAATTTCAGGTCCTTCAGGATTTTAAAATTACGTTCCGGCGTTGTGATTGGTTGCGTCGCAGTCACATGGGAGACGCAACCAATCACAGCAAGCCGTGACGTAATTTCAGGTCCTTAAGGATTTTAAAATTACGTCCCGGCTTTGTGATTGGTCCGCGTCCCGGCAACATGGCCGCCATTAACCAATCACAAGCCGTGACATCACGGGAGGCTGGACACGCGCGCATTTTAAAATGGGCGCGTGTCCAGCCTCCCGTGACGTCCCGGCTTGTGATTGGTTGCGCCGCGGTCAACCAATCACAAGCCGGGAGGCTGGACACGCGCCCATTTTAAAATTTTAAAATGCGCGCGTGTCCAGCCTCCCGGCTTGTGATTGGTTGACCGCGGCGCAACCAATCACAAGCCGAGACGTCACGGGAGGCTGGACACGCGCCCATTTTAAAATTTTAAAATGCGCGCGTGTCCAGCCTCCCGGCTTGTGATTGGTTGACCGCGGCACAACCAATCACAAGCCGGGACGTCACGGGAGGCTGGACACGCGCCCATTTTAAAATTTTAAAATGCGCGCGTGTCCAGCCTCCCGGCTTGTGATTGGTTGACCGCGGCGCAACCAATCACAAGCCGGGACGTCACGGGAGGCTGGACACGCGCCCATTTTAAAATGGGCGCATGTCCAGCCTCCCGTGACGTCCCGGCTTGTGATTGGTTAATGGCGGCCATGTTGCCGGGACGCGGACCAATCACAGCAAGCCGTGACGTAATTTCGTCACGGCTTGCTGTGATTGGTCCGCGTCCCGGCAACATGGCCGCCCTGACCAATCACAAGCCGGGACTTCACGTAACCAAGTAAAAGCGCGAATTTTAAACAAACAACGCTGCCGGTTCCCTCGCTGAGGTCCAGGTTGCGTCGGAGGGTGAGTATAGCGATATTTTTTATTTTAATTCTTTCTTTTACACATTTATATGGATCCCAGGGCCTGAAGGAGAGTTTCCTCTCCTTCAGACCCTGGGAACCATCAGGAATACCGTCCGATACTTGAGTCCCATTGACTTGTATTGGTATCGGGTATCGGTATCGGATTGGATCCGATACTTTGCCGGTATCGGCCGATACTTTCCGATACCGATACTTTCAAGTATCGGACGGTATCGCTCAACACTAGTGATAAGGTTGACTTCGAGTCGGGGAATATATTTAATTGGAACAAGCGAAGTCAAGGACAGGGAAACAGAACATCTACAAGAAAGACTTTCAGATATAAACCCTATAATAAAAAAAACAACAAAAGAGATTATTTAACTACAGATTCTGACTCAAGTGCCAACGAGGACAATGTTTTAATCACAGACCCCGAGGGAGCACACTCCTCGCAATCACTCCCTTTAGACAGAGGACGCGGCGAGGAGGACGAAGATACCGTAATAAGATCGCAAAGAAAAGGGAAAAGGAAACAAGTCTCCTGGAGACCAACAACATAGAGACAATATCACCTAATACGGTGATAAATTTGACTGATCATGATCTGAACACGTCCCATTATTCTGTACTATCAAAAGGTTTAAATTTTTGTCTTCCAGAGCCCTTCGATCTGGTAGAATTCAAAATCGATTTATACAAAGCTGTTGTGAATTTGGTTTCTGGGCTCCCCCGGTGGTCACTTGTGGTACTGAACTTGTGTGCTTCATCGCCTCTGTTCACCTGTTTCCATCAGGATGTGGGAGTTGTCTATTTAGCCTTGCTCCTCAGTCATTTCTATGCCGGCCAACAATGTTACCAGAAGCCTTTCTGTTGCATGTTCCTGCTCCTAGACTACTATCAGCTAAGTTGGACTTGTAGTCCTAAGTTTGTTTTGCATTTTTGTTCCAGTTCTCTGTGTTTGAATATTTCTGAGGCTGGAAGCTCTTGTGAGCTGAAATTGCCACTCTGGTGTCATGAGTTGATATTAGAGTCTTAAAGTAATTTCAGGATGGTGTTTTGAAAGGGTTTTCAGCTGACTGTGTAGTTCCCTTTTCTGTCTTCCTACTATCTAGTAAGCGGACCTCAATTTGCTAAACCTATCTTCATACTTCGTATGTCAATTTCCTCTAAAATCACCGACATTATATGTGGGGGCTACTGTCTGCCTTTTGGGGAAAATTTCTCTAGAGGTAAGCCAGGTCTGTATTTTCCTCTGCTAGGGTCAGTCAGTTCTCCGGCTGGCGCTGGGCGTCTAGGGATAAAACGTAGGCACGCTACCCGGCCACTGTTAGTTGTGCGGTAGGTTTAGCTCACAGTCAGCTCGAGTTCCCATCTTCCAAGAGCTAGTCCTTTTGTATGCTTTACTACGGTCTCTTGCCATTGAGAACCATGACAGTTTGGCCGGCCGAGGGTTAAAATAATTGGCAGAAGAAAGGAGAGAAAAGAAGTCTGCAGAGAATTTTTTTTTTTTTCCTGAGTTTGCTCATTAGTTGATTCACTAGCATCTCTGCTTACTGCAGCCTTCGTCTCTCTCTCCTTCTATTCCTTGAATGGTTCTGATTTCACCTGATGAAAATGGATCCTCAGAGTTTAGCTACAGGTTTGAATAATCTCGCTATGAAGGTTCAAAGTTTACAGGATTTTGTAATTCATGCTCCTATATCTGAACCTAGAGTACCTTTGCCTGAATTTTTCTCCGGGGATAGATCTCGCTTCCAGAATTTCAAACATAATTGTAAATTATTTTTGTCTCTGAGATCTCGCTCCGCTGGAGATCCTGCACAGCAGGTCAGGATTGTAATTTCCTTGCTCCGGGGCGACCCTCAGGATTGGGCATTTGCTTTGGCACCAGGGGATCCTGCGTTGCTCAATGTGGATGCATTTTTCCTGGCTTTGGGGTTGCTTTATGAGGAACCTCATTTAGAGATTCAGGCTGAAAAAGCCTTGATGGCCCTGTCTCAAGGGCAAGATGAGGCTGAAATATACTGCCAAAAATTTCGTAAGTGGTCTGTGCTTACTCAGTGGAATGAGTGCGCCCTGGCGGCGAATTTCAGAGAGGGTCTCTCTGATGCCATTAAAGATGTTATGGTGGGGTTCCCTGTGCCTGCAGGTCTGAATGAGTCCATGACAATGGCTATTCAGATTGATCGGCATTTGCGGGAGCGCAAACCTGTGCACCATTTGGCGGTGTCTACTGAGAAGGCGCCAGAGATTATGCAATGTGATAGAATTCTGTCCAGAAGCGAACGACAGAATTTTAGGCGAAAAAATGGGTTATGCTTCTATTGTGGCGATTCAACTCATGTTATATCAGCATGCTCTAAACGTACTAAGAAGGTTGATAAGTCTGTTTCAATTGGTACTTTACAGTCCAAGTTTATTCTATCTGTGACCCTGATTTGCTCTTTATCGTCGATTACCGCGGACGCCTATGTCGACTCTGGCGCCGCTTTGAGTCTTATGGATTGGTCCTTTGCCAAACGCTGTGGGTTTAATTTAGAGCCTCTGGAAGTTCCTATACCTCTGAAGGGTATTGACTCCACGCCATTGGCTAGTAATAAACCACAATACTGGACACAAGTAACTATGCGTATTAATCCGGATCACCAGGAGATTATTCGCTTCCTTGTGTTGTATAATCTACATGATGTGTTGGTGCTTGGATTGCCATGGCTGCAATCTCATAACCCAGTCCTCGACTGGAAAGCAATGTCTGTGTTAAGCTGGGGATGTCAGGGGACTCATGGGGACGTACCTTTGGTTTCCATTTCGTCATCTATTCCCTCTGAGATTCCGGAATTTTTATCTGATTATCGTGACGTTTTTGAGGAGCCTAAACTTGGTTCACTACCTCCGCACAGAGATTGCGATTGTACAATAGATCTGATTCCGGGCAGTAAGTTTCCAAAGGGTCGTTTATTTAATCTATCTGTGCCTGAACATGCTGCTATGCGGGAATATATTAAGGAGTCCTTGGAAAAGGGACATATTCGTCCTTCGTCATCTCCCTTAGGAGCCGGTTTTTTCTTTGTATCTAAAAAAGATGGCTCTTTGAGGCCGTGTATTGATTATCGGCTTTTGAATAAAATCACGGTTAAATATCAGTATCCTTTGCCACTGCTTACTGATTTGTTTGCTCGAATAAAGGGGGCCAAGTGGTTCTCTAAGATTGATCTTCGTGGGGCGTATAATTTAGTGCGAATTAAGCAGGGGGATGAGTGGAAAACCGCATTTAATACGCCTGAGGGCCATTTTGAGTATTTAGTAATGCCTTTTGGTCTTTCAAATGCCCCTTCAGTCTTTCAGTCTTTTATGCATGACATTTTCCGTGAGTATTTGGATAAATTTATGATTGTGTATCTGGATGATATTTTGATTTTTTCAGACGACTGGGACTCTCATGTCCAACAGGTCAGGAGGGTTTTTCAGGTTTTGCGCTCTAATTCCTTGTGTGTAAAGGGTTCTAAGTGCGTTTTTGGGGTTCAAAAGATTTCGTTTTTGGGGTACATTTTTTCCCCCTCTTCCATTGAGATGGACCCTGTCAAGGTTCAGGCTATTTGTGATTGGACGCAACCCTCTTCTCTTAAGAGCCTTCAGAAGTTTTTGGGCTTTGCTAATTTTTATCGTCGATTTATAACTGGTTTTTCTGATGTTGCTAAACCGTTGACTGATTTGACTAAGAAGGGTGCTGATGTTGCTGATTGGTCCCCTGCTGCTGTGGAGGCCTTTCGGGAGCTTAAGCGCCGCTTTTCTTCCGCCCCTGTATTGCGTCAGCCTGATGTTACTCTTCCTTTTCAGGTTGAGGTCGACGCTTCAGAAATCGGAGCTGGGGCGGTTTTGTCGCAGAAAAGTTCCGACTGCTCCGTGATGAGACCTTGCGCGTTCTTTTCTCGTAAATTTTCGCCCGCTGAGCGAAATTATGATATTGGTAATCGGGAGCTCTTGGCTTTGAAGTGGGCTTTTGAGGAGTGGCGTCATTGGCTTGAGGGGGCTAGACATCAGGTGGTGGTATTGACCGACCACAAGAATTTGATTTATCTTGAGTCTGCCAGGCGCCTGAATCCTAGACAGGCGCGCTGGTCGTTATTTTTCTCTCGGTTTAATTTTGTGGTTTCTTACCTACCGGGTTCTAAAAATGTGAAGGCGGATGCCCTTTCTAGGAGTTTTGAGCCTGATTCCCCTGGTAATTCTGAACCTACAGGTATCCTTAAGGATGGAGTGATATTATCTGCAGTTTCCCCAGACTTGCGACGGGTCTTGCAGGAGTTTCAGGCGGATAGACCTGATCGTTGCCTGCCTGGTAGAATGTTTGTTCCTGATGATTGGACCAGTAGAGTCATCTCGGAGGTCCATTCTTCTGCGTTAGCTGGTCATCCTGGAATCTTTGGTACCAGGGATTTGGTGGCTAGGTCCTTCTGGTGGCCTTCCCTGTCGCGAGATGTGCGAGGTTTTGTGCAGTCTTGTGATGTTTGTGCTCGGGCCAAGCCTTGTTGTTCTCGGGCTAGTGGATTGTTGTTATCTTTGCCTATTCCGAAGAGGCCTTGGACTCACATCTCCATGGATTTTATTTCTGATCTCCCTGTTTCTCAGAAGATGTCTGTCATCTGGGTGGTGTGTGACCGTTTCTCTAAGATGGTCCATTTGGTCCCCTTGCCTAAATTGCCTTCCTCATCCGAGCTGGTTCCTCTGTTTTTTCAAAATGTGGTTCGCTTGCATGGTATTCCGGAGAATATCGTGTCTGACAGGGGAACCCAATTCATGTCTAGATTTTGGCGAGCGTTCTGTGCTAGGATGGGCATTGATTTGTCTTTTTCGTCTGCTTTCCATCCTCAGACTAACGGCCAGACCGAGCGAACTAATCAGACCTTGGAGACTTATTTGAGGTGTTTTGTGTCTGCGGATCAGGATGATTGGGTTGCCTTTTTGCCCTTGGCGGAGTTTGCCCTCAATAATCGGGCTAGTTCTGCCACCTTGGTTTCTCCTTTCTTCTGTAATTCGGGGTTTCATCCTCGTTTCTCTTCCGGTCAGGTGGAGTCTTCGGATTGTCCTGGAGTGGATGCTGTGGTGGAGAGGTTGCATCAGATTTGGGGGCATGTGGTGGACAATTTGAAGTTGTCCCAGGAGAAGACTCAGCATTTTGCCAACCGCCGTCGTCGTGTTGGTCCTCGTCTTTGTGTTGGGGACTTGGTGTGGTTGTCTTCTCGTTTTGTCCCTATAAAGGTTTCTTCTCCTAAGTTTAAGCCTCGGTTCATCGGCCCGTACAAGATATTGGAGATTCTTAACCCTGTGTCCTTTCGTTTGGACCTCCCTGCATCTTTTTCTATTCATAATGTCTTCCATCGGTCATTGTTGCGCAGGTATGAGGTACCGGTTGTGCCTTCCGTTGAGCCTCCTGCTCCGGTGTTGGTTGAGGGTGAGTTGGAGTACGTTGTCGAGAAGATCTTGGACTCCCGTGTTTCCAGACGGAGACTTCAGTATCTGGTCAAGTGGAAGGGCTACGGTCAGGAGGATAATTCTTGGGTGACAGCCTCTGATGTTCATGCCTCCGATTTGGTCCGTGCCTTTCATAGGGCTCATCCTGATCGCCCTGGTGGTTCTGGTGAGGGTTCGGTGCCCCCTCCTTGAGGGGGGGGTACTGTTGTGAATTTGGTTTCTGGGCTCCCCCGGTGGTCACTTGTGGTACTGAACTTGTGTGCTTCATCGCCTCTGTTCACCTGTTTCCATCAGGATGTGGGAGTTGTCTATTTAGCCTTGCTCCTCAGTCATTTCTATGCCGGCCAACAATGTTACCAGAAGCCTTTCTGTTGCATGTTCCTGCTCCTAGACTACTATCAGCTAAGTTGGACTTGTAGTCCTAAGTTTGTTTTGCATTTTTGTTCCAGTTCTCTGTGTTTGAATATTTCTGAGGCTGGAAGCTCTTGTGAGCTGAAATTGCCACTCTGGTGTCATGAGTTGATATTAGAGTCTTAAAGTAATTTCAGGATGGTGTTTTGAAAGGGTTTTCAGCTGACTGTGTAGTTCCCTTTTCTGTCTTCCTACTATCTAGTAAGCGGACCTCAATTTGCTAAACCTATCTTCATACTTCGTATGTCAATTTCCTCTAAAATCACCGACATTATATGTGGGGGCTACTGTCTGCCTTTTGGGGAAAATTTCTCTAGAGGTAAGCCAGGTCTGTATTTTCCTCTGCTAGGGTCAGTCAGTTCTCCGGCTGGCGCTGGGCGTCTAGGGATAAAACGTAGGCACGCTACCCGGCCACTGTTAGTTGTGCGGTAGGTTTAGCTCACAGTCAGCTCGAGTTCCCATCTTCCAAGAGCTAGTCCTTTTGTATGCTTTACTACGGTCTCTTGCCATTGAGAACCATGACAGTAAGCAGTGAGGAAAATACATCTGTATAAAATGTTTAAAACCGCAAATAAAAATGGTGGAGCTACTCCGGCTGGAGAAGTTCTGTGTCAGGTGGGCCCCCTTGGCTTTATGGCATCAGAAAGCCAAACGGATGATATACGGGAAGATGCCTTATTGTTACTTAGTTTGACGGATCCCACGGTGAAATTAACGCATACATGTAGTCCCTCAGCAGAACCATTCATGGGTGGCGTTAAATCTTCCTTCATGCCCCCAGTCTCCCCTGGCAACCCTGTGGATATTTTTGAGGCACAGGTAAATAAAGATATGGAAGCGCTGCTTTATCAGACTATGCCATCTAACTTAACCATAGCAGAAAATAAAGCCCTCAAGGAGATACAGGGTTGGCACGATACTGTGGTACGAGCGTCGGATAAAGGGGGTAATATTGTTTTGTTGACAAAAAATTATTATTTGACAGAGGCCCTTAGACAATTGACAGACACCACAACCTACGAGAAGATAAAAAAAGATCCCACATTAAAATATCAAAATGAACTAAGAACCTTATTAAGAGAACATGTTGAGAGGGGGGTGATATCAAAAAAACAGGCAGAGAAGTTGATACCAGATTCGCCAAATAAGCCCCACTGGTACCACGTACCTAAGGTCCACAAATCCAAAAATAGTCCCCAAGGACGACCAATTGTGTCAGGGGTAGGCTCCGTTACGGAGCCACTTTCTATATATCTGGACTGGTTATTATGCCCACTCCTCCAAGACATACCTTCGTACATTAAGGATACAAACCACCTCTTACGGGTAATAAAAGGCTTCACCTGGCAAAAAACTTTCAGTCTAGCATCAATAGACGTAGAAAGCCTGTACACAAGGATCCCACAAGATCTAGGGGTGGGGGTAATAAGAGAGATTTTACAAAAAACACCAACAGATGCCCATACCATCAATTTCATCTGTGACAGTTTAACATTTGTTCTCAAACATAATGCCTTTAAATTTGACGAGCAATGGTATGCACAATGTGAAGGCACTGCCATGGGTACGTCTGTCGCATGTACCCTGGCAAACTTATTTTTGGCATTTTTTGAGGACAAATACGTTTATTCTGACATTAACCCTTTTCAGAAATACATAAAACTTTTTATAAGATACGTGGACGACGTCTTAGTCATATGGGATGATTTCACAGATTTCGTGGATTTTCTGTCAGAGCGTAATACCATGAATATGAAATTTACTTCTCATTATGGGGATCAACATCTGGAATTTCTAGATGTCAAACTTACCGTATGTGAAGGCAATTTAAATACTGAAGTTTTCCGAAAGCCCACCTCCTCCAACGCGCTCCTCCATTTTAAAAGTGCTCACCCCTTTTATACCAAACAGGCTCTTCCATACAGCCAATTCTTAAGAGTCAAAAGAATCAATAGTAGCCCTTTATAAAACAATCGCATGAGCTCTATAAGCTTTTCGAAAGTCGGGGGTATCCACGTCCTTTACTAAATGCAGCCTTGACCAGGGCAGAAAATGAGGATTTATCTCTCGAAAGTTTAAATAATAACAAAAAAACAAGCAATGCAAAACAGTTTGTGTTCAGTTTCAAATATGGCCCCATGGACATGTATATTAGAACTATAATCAGGAAAAACTGGCATATCTTAGGTAAAGATGTAGAACTAACTGAAAGATTCCAAAAGGGGCCTTTGTTTGCTAGCCGACGCAGCAAAAATATAGGAGATATGTTGGTGCGAAATCGCATCACCACTGACCGTACAAACTGGCTCAATAGAGATATCCCGAAAGGGAATTTCAAGTGTGGGCAATGCAACCTGTGCTCACAACATATAACAGGAAATACTGTTAAAATAGGGCCAATTAATCATATAATTAGGGATTTTATCTCCTGCAAAACTACATATGTAGTTTATGTCATCTTTTGCACGTGCGGCTTTTATTACATCGGCAAAACCATTCGCCCCCTGTACATCCGAATAAGAGAGCATTTCAATTCGGTCCGAACAGGCAAGGGTGTCCCTCGTCTGATTAATCATGTGAGGCAACACCATGCTGGCAACGTTCAAATGCTCCGTTTTGCCAGTATAGTAAGGGTGTACTCACCACAAAAGGGAGGCGATTTGAATCAACTCCTTCTAAGACGTGAGGCTCGGTGGTTAATGCGCACTTGCGCTACAGGACCAATGGGTCTGAATGAACGTATAGACATGTCAGTCTTTCTATAGTGTGTCCTCACAGAAACATGACCAAATGAGTTTTTCACTAATAAAATATTTCTTGTGTTCTTTAAGCTCAAAGTAACCTAGCACATATCACATGTTTTTAATATCAGCATCTATGTAATTTTATCCTGTCTGTCATATGTATATATGTGTTGTCACAAAACAGGGGATATGTATCACCTATGAAGTACGTAAAGGGGAGGTTACAATGGTTGGGATTTAACTATATATCCCACCTCCCCATTTCCGTTCGCCACTGGGACCTGTAGAAGCGCAACTTGCGCGAAACAGCTGTAGTCCTTTTTCCTTGCACGTTTTCTCCCGCCCACCTGTCATTGTTCAGATGTCCCAATAAAGGAAAGTATTTTTACCGGACCCAGGAGTGCGCATCACCTTCTTTTCTTGGCTCGACATTACATGAACTTCATGGACGCAGCACCCTAAGAGGCCGGTCACACGAGACAATTGAGTCACAATGATACGGAAAATTCCTACACACGAGGGGTAAGCGAGCCACAGCGGTGCTTTTCATCATTTCTTTTTTCTTTGTTTGCCATGCTTACATCAGTGTTCTAATGATCATGACTTTATGAATTTACGCACATCATCTTGCTGACGTTTTTACATTAGTAGTCACTTGATTAGAACTTTACAAGTTCGCACATATTGCCTTGGTGCATTTAGGGCAAGCATATAATTGAAACATGGTCACGATCATGTGAGTTATGACTAAGACACCTTGTGATTGATAGATGTACACTTGTTCCTTGGAAGGGAGTCGAGCTCCCCAAAATTCACCACCAGGCACCTTTTCAAGAAACCAATTTCCCTTTCTAGTACTCATTTTCAGTTTAATACATTAGTGTGATGTCGATGATACATTTTCATGAATTTCAGTACTTTCAGATAAAAGTGATCAAAGTGTGCAACCCCTAAATATTAATCGATATCGCTAAAAATTTTTACATGGATCTTTTAGATGACCTAGACCAAGGATTCAAGCAAAGTCATATGAAAATCATAACTTTGGAAAAATGAAACACCCTAATGTACACGCATAATGCGGTGGAAGCGGGCACAGTATATTGTAGTGTAACTTGGGATATGACCATAATGACTGATTGGACGTGTCAGAAATCTAGCAATCGTTAGCTCACTTCTTTTTCTCAGTTTATATGATTCATTTAGTGTGAGTTGTTTTTCAGCAATTTACTGTGCCAAAGATGTAAGTGTGCTATGTGAATAGATAGTTTTAAAATTGTTTTTAATGTTTAATTTTTCTTCAGATAGGTTGATGACACTAGGACAATGGAGATGGGTTAAGAAGAAGAGACCATCTCCTATAATATATAAATACCTGCAATGTGCTATTTGCATTGGCTGCATTTTACTTTTTCTGTCATTGATAAAGGTCTGCCACTGCCTTTTTCTCCTGACTGAAGGGAGATGTTGCCCAGAAACTGCTAATAAGAATTAATGTGCCAGTCCCCTGATGAATCACTTTGCTGAAGAAACGCGTCGGGAGGCACACAGGGTCAGTCCATGGCTGGCTAGTGAGAGGGCTAGCTGTGGACTGCCCTTGTAAGGGCAGGAGTCTTTTGGGGTATCAGGGTCAGCCAAAAACAGGGTCTAACAGGGACTATGACTGCGACCCAGACTCCATAAGCTGTGGTTAAAGGAGGAAAAAGAAAAAGAAACTAGACAACAAATGGCGAGCTTGTTCCAAATGTATTTTCTATGTGGCACATGAGATGATATGTGACAGATAAATCCTCCTAATAGAAAGGTATATGTGAATAATAGGTTTAAACTCAAACTGATTGCCTCAGGTGGGCTTGTGGGTTTTATATTATTTCAGCAGAATACCTATAAGTGGAAAAAAATGTTTGTATCTCTGATTGAGATGGGTTTTGAATTATATTCCCTAAACAGGGGTTTGAGATATATGTGTGTGATGGTTCAATATTCACATTGATTTTTTGGAGGCTATGGACCTTCTTTTAACAACCTAACTAGTAAAAGTTATATTTTAAAACCACTTTTTGTTTTTTGCTAATATTTCTAATTCTGTGGTATAAACGGCAAAAGGGATTTATATATATTTCTCTGGCTTTCTAAAAAAGGTCTGCATGTGGCCAAAATTTTGTCATGTCTTATAAAAAGGATGATCTTGAAAGCTCTCTTTTTTTTTTTTAAATAAAATGATTTTTGCGTTTCGCATTTTTGGAATACAAGTTGTGCAAAATAAGCCACCTTTTCTGTCTCACTCTGATCTGGTTCTGATGCTTTTCGGAATCCCTGCATATATCTACTTCTTGCTCCAGAAGTGATGTCCAAACCTGGACATGGACATCTGTGGCACCCCAGGAGTTCGGGTACCACAGTAGTGCTGCCTTCCTCTCGGGGAGGGTAGTGCTATGCCTGGAGACAAGTGATATTCCCTTTGGCAGGTTATCACACACACAACACCTTCCAAATCCAGGCCAGGAGGGGGATCTCAAAACCCTTTTTTAGGGCAGCTTCCCTGGATAAAGATCTTGATTTGGAGGAGGAGCTAGACAGTTGGTCCCAGGAGACCAGTCAGTTCAGTTTGTACAGACAGTCTGTGAGCGAGGACAGACAGGAAGGGAGCAGAGAGGAGATACAGGACTCCAAGAGGCTACGAGTAGGCCTCCAAGGAGTCAGTGCACAGAAACTGGGTACCGGGAGCCCGAGGCTTTTGTGGAAATTTTAAGACACAGAGCAGAGCCGGAGGGCATAGGACTACACGGACATTTCCCGTTTGCGCCTGTGGTACAGCAGCAGCCTGGAGTCACCATGCGGAGACCCCCAGAAGGGACAGCTCAAGCTGTCTACCATACAGGTACCTGTTCCAGGACAGGGGAAACAACTAGGACCTTGTTTGGAGCAATTATTGGCAGCAGGGACCTCAGACACAGCAAGCGCAGAGTGGAAGGCTCCCAACCTGACCTGCTAAAGGGATTCCACTTGTCTCTGGACTGCCTGGACTCTTAATGTAACTGTTGCCGGTGCCCTGGACTGTGGCCTACCATCTGCAGTAAACCAGGTAAAGACTTACAGCTTGTCTCCTCCATTTATTCATCCACATGGAAAAAGATAGAACCGGAGGATAGAAGCCGCGCAGACCACAATAAAGGTAACAGAGTTACCCACACACTCTGTTTATAAACAGAGTGTGTGGGTAACTCTGTTACCTTTATTGTGGTCTGCGCGGCTTCTATCCTCCGGTTCTATCTTTTTCCATGTGGATCCATACTGTCTGCCGGGAGCCTGCTGCGACCATACGTGCTTATCCAAGGGAGTTGTGACCTGTCACAACCAGACCAGGTGAGTCTGTTTTGTGGGGGTCGACTTGATTGCGATATCTGAAGGTATTACTCTATGTGCGCTTCTTTTTCTTGTTTTTAGCCATTTATTCATCGGCATATACCATCATCTTGGCCACACACCATAGGACCCCTGGAGATCCCGCTTCATCTGTGGGAAGTGTAACACCCGTGCTGCCACAACATCCCCCAGGGGACTCCTTCAATACAGCGTCGGTCCAACTACTGACCGAACACAGCAGGTGGCGTCACGACAGACTTATAAACATTTTTCTCTTAAAAGACCGTTCCCTTTAATGTTGAGCCCCAGGGCCACAGGCCGGGTCGAAGCCACCGTGACATCCCCCTTGAGACCGGACCCGGTACCGAGAACCCCACTGCACAGGTCACTGCTGTGGTCAGTTATTGGTTGCAGCTGTCAAACCTTCTAGGCAGGAACCAGAGCAGCATGGGATCAGTAAAGTGAGTTTGACTTATTTTGTAATTTTAGAACATATTAAGTTTTCAAAATATTTTTCTCAGCTGGATTACCCCTTTAAATCTAACAATCTAAAATGATCATGTTGGTGATACATTCTCTGGTTGCTATAGAGACCTGCTTTGATTTTTTCCTCTATATTAATCAGGTTCATTCTGTTGCCATTGTACATAACTCCCACAAAGAATCATTCTGTGCATAGTGTACTCTGTCTGTGAAAGCTGCAGATCAATGCTACAAATACTGTAAAATAATTAATGGGCAGCACGGTGGCGCAGTGGTTAGCATTGCAGCGCTGGAGTCCTGGGTTCTAATCCCACCCAGGACAACATCTGCAAAGAGTTTCTCTCCGTATTTGCGTGAGTTTCCTCTGGGTACTCCGGTTTCCTCCCACATTCCAAAGACATACTGATAGGGAATTTAGATTGTGAGCCCCATCGGGGACAGTGATGATAATGTGTGCAAACTGTAAAGCGCTGCAGAATATGTTAGCGCTATATAAAAATAAAGATTATTATTATTATTATTATTATTATTATTATTATTATTAATGGACCACAAACTGTATTTTCGAAAGGAAACTGCTTGTTAAAAGAATTTGCTATCCATACCTGGCACATATTTCTCCTGTCTTTTTATCACACAAGTTAATTAGAGTCAGTAGATAAGTCTCAGATGTGTTATGTGGAATCTGTAAATCCTTATTAGAGTTTCTGGAGCAATTCCTGGTGCTAGCTATGGCTCAAAATGGGTCAGAATGCTTTGGTGTTCATCCATTCAGACTTAGATAAAGATATGGCCTTTGCTGCAGAGGCCCCTGGGTTGTGTCGATGGAGTGGCTGCTGATCTGAAGAGCAGTAGAATGGCAGGGTTAGGCAGGAGTGTGGTTAGGAGGATAACTGGGGTTAAGGTGAGAGGGCATGAGGCAGAGGCATAAGACAAAAGAAATGTCAAACACTCTAGGGTCTCATCCAATAAGGCATCCAAGAGGTTAATCAAGAGAGTTATGGGTTTAAAAGCCACATTCTACATATAAGTAAAAACTTTAGAAATAAATGGACCGGACCAGACGGAGGTAAACTCACTGAAAAGAAGTTGAGGTGCGTATGATGCAAAATATATCCCAAAGTGCCTGCTGCAGGTAATCCACAACACACCTCAACACTTCCAGTTAAGTGCCCTCTGACAGTACTAGAGATGTTCACATTTCCTGGGTGTCACATATGTCCACCCAAGGTCCTGCAATTACCACTTGAGTGTTACATTCACACTTGTAGATAGCAGCAGGCCCTTGTCCAAAAACAGCAGGCCCTCTTGCTCGCCCATAGCTTATCACAGTGTGCTTCCAATTCAGAAGTTATGATTTATAATCTTGGTTCCTTACATGGAACCTTATGGACAGAAGGCAGCTGGTATTAATGGGTCAGTAGGCCTAATTCCATGCTGACCTCTGTGCAGCCGCATAAGCTGCACATATTGTATGTCTGTCAATGCTGTGTGATGTGGTTGGTGAGTGATGCAGAGAGCATCAAAACTCCCTCTAACCATGACTGCAGGCAGCCAAGTCTATTGCCTCAGTTTATCAACAGTGGTGTTTTGTACAGCAGCCTTGACAAAGAGTTCGCTGGAGTATTATGCGTTATATTCATGGAAAAGTAATTGCATCTTACTGAACTTGTTGCATCACTCAGCTGCCATGTGACACCACAAAACTGGAGTCTCCGACTGGAGGACATTTCTGTCATAATTCCCACCATGGTTATTGCGTAACTTGTGATACAATATATTGGCTGAGTTTGACCAGGTCTCCTTTCCACAAAGCTCCATCCACATTTCAAAAAGTAATTTAGGTTGGTCGAAAGTGGCCCAAGACTACCAAAATTCAAAAAAGTTTTCAGCAACTATGCAAATTTTGGCTAAAACGGTAATAAATTGTTCACAATATCTATTTTGAGCTCCATTTTTTGAAAATTTAAGCTACCGCCAACATATATATGGATATATTAAGAAATGGTATCAGCGCCAATTGTTGGATCTAAAAGCATCATGTTGTATAGGAGTAGAGATTCATGTTAAAGTAATATTTGCCAGCTGATTAATTGGATAGAAACTAAGAAACTAAAAGACAATGATATTTCCTAAAAAGGGGTTAAAGAAAATCCGAACGCTGTTAATTGCTGAATATGTGTTTGGCAAAGCAATACTTGTTCATGTTTTTTTGCTTGAACAGCCGTTGCTATGATCTGTTTCTGTTTCCTAGCAACAGATACCTAACCTACTTTTTATTCTCTTCTAGAAATGTGTTGCCATTAAGTTCCAAACCAAAGGAAGTATAATATGTGATAATCTGAATAATTCATGGCTGCAAGCTACAGTGAATTTCATTACGCAGTATCTATCTATCTATCTATCTATCTATCTATCTATCTATCTATCTATCTATCTATCTATCTATCGTATCTATCTATCTAACATTCTTTATGGCAATGAGAACAGTGGCTGATAATTGGGGCATATTTTTCATGTATTTTGTATTTTTTATGTACACCCCACCATAAATTTTGTTTCATACCAGAAATCATCTGGAAGATCTTTATAAATGCACTCAGCCCATGGCTCAGAAATCTTCTGTTAACCCCTTCCTCACATGGCTATTTTCTGTTTTTGCTTTTTTGTTTTTTTCTCTTCTTATGAGTGCTTGTTTTTTACAGGTTCATTTGTACTTTTGAATGGCATCATTAATATTTTGCACGTGATGTACTAGAAATCGAGAAAAAAATTCCAAATGCAGTAATATTGTGAACAAAATGCATTTTTTTTTTATTTTCCATGTTCACTATACAGTAAAAATTACCTGCTAATTTGATTCTACAGGTCAGTATGATTACAGAGATACCAAACATGCATAGATTTGTTTTATTTAAGTGACAAAAAAAATTCAGAAATTTACAAAAAAAGTAATACATTTCTTTTCTGTCACCATATTCCAAGTCCTGTAATGTTTTTATTTTTGAATGCTGGGGCTATGTGAGGGCTTATTTTTAATTCTCTATGCTGATGTTTATATTTATTCCATTTTGGGGAGCTACAATCTTTTGATCGCCTCTTGTTGCATTTTTTGCAGTTTTGCGGTGGTGGAAAAACTGTATTTCTGGCGTGTAGATTTTTTCTCTCATAACACCGTTTACTGATCGGGTTAATTAATTTTCTATTTTCATAGATCAGACTTTTGCAAACATAGCAATACCACATCTTAATATATACTTACCTTGTAATGTCTTCACATCCTGTTCTGTCGAGATGTGTCCGGATCCCAGAATTCCAAGCGGCGGAAGTTCACCGACCGCCATATTGGAACAGCCAAGTGATGGGTGTCTCAATATGGAAACTGCTGGTGGTACCAGCCTCGTACCACACACACACACACACACACACACTGTATACGCTGTACGCATCCTCTTGCGCTTTACCACCTGCGGAACACCTCACAAAATGTATCCTCTGTGATCAAAGTGCACAGGAGTGAGAGAGACAGAGCACAGGAGGGAGACAGCTCAGACGGGACAGCACATGAGGGGAGAACACAGCACAGGAAGGAGAGAGACAGCAGACAGGTCAAAGAAGAGAACACAGATGGGAGAAGTCAGCACATGGGGAAAGAGAGAGTGGATATGTGGGTGAGCACATGGGGGGAGACATTCTCAATGCTGCAAAGCCTGCCCCCATCGTGACATTACCGCCCTCCCCATGAGATAGCATTAGGCCTCCAACTAGCATGTGTATATCTTTATTTTAGTTATTTATTGAACTATTATATTTTTTATATATATTTTTTTCCTTCTTTTAACTTTTAAATGTATTTGTTACCTTAAGGCGACTTGAACCTACAATCATCTGATCGCTTTTGCTATGTACAGCAATACCACAGTACTGCTATATATAGCAAAAATCATGGTCTCCTATGAACATCAGCCAGAAATTGGCATGCACAGGAAAACCATCATGACAGGCATAGGGGTCTTCAGCAGACCCCTGGCTCTCATTGGCACTCCACGATCACGTCATGGGGGTGCCAAAGTGGCTCATGGAATGATGCTCCCCTATGCCGGTGAACTGTAAATGCTGCTGTGAGAGATTGACAGCCACATTTAACAGGTTAACAGCCAGAGAGAGAGCTCTGCGTCATGTTTGGTTATGAGAGGCAGCTGATGGCTGAATATCATAGCCATCATCTGCCGGGAGCCAGCAGATGACATTACTAGATGATTTGTTGGTAAGGGGATGATACCACCCACTTACACACTTCATAAGTCACAGTACAGAGTATTTGATCTATATAATTAACGGTGGACTGTTGTTGATTTTTTGCCAAGTTTTGCTGATTTTGCCATACTGGTAACCTGAAAGCACACTACAAAAACAAAGGTATTGAGACACCACCTAACTATTGCATTCAGGCTTCCACAGATGTATAAAATAGTCTGCTTTTACAAACACTTGTGAAAGAATGGGTTCTTCTAAAGATCTCACTGATAGCAGCGTAGTGTTGTTACGGGATGCCACTATTATAAAAAGTCAGACCATAAAATTTCATCACGTCTAAATATTCCACAGTCAACTATAGGTGATGTTATTGAAAAGTGGAAGCGTTTAGCAACCACAACAACTCAGTGGAGACCCTGCTGAGTTACAGACCGGGATTTCCGAGTGCTGAGGCACATAGTGCATAAAAGTTGTCAAAGCTCTACTGACTGTACAGTCCAAATCTCTTCTGGCATTAAAATCAGCATAAAAAACGTGGTGTGGAAGCCTCGTGGCATGGGTTTCCTGCATCCAGCACTTGTTGACCTACATAGGATTTTGTTACCACCATTGTATATCAAGTTGGGCCTAATGAATAACTTTATAGAGGCAACTGATAAAAATACAAAAGCATTTGAGTATATCATTGATACATTTCCAAGGTAGATGAGATGTGAGTCAGCTCATCAGAGTGGTATAATTCTTTACCCACACCAGTATAATACTGTACCTGTTGTAAATGGATTTGCTTCTCTATAGTAATGTTGTCATTCAGTCACAAGATGGCGCTGTTGCCTAAGCATTGCTGAAAGACTGTGAGATGCTTGTAAAATGTCAGAGTTGGTTCTACAATGTGACTGAAACACAGGAAGAGGAAGTGCGGCCATCTTAGGAGCAGTCTGCAGCTAATGAGAACAAGGAGAGGATGTGCTGGAGAGGAATGCGACAACATCCTTTCATGAAAGCACCTCATTAAAACCAGAGCAGTGGCCGATTGGAGCTAATCTTGTCCATGACCAGAACCTGTCCAGATGTGAGGAGATTTCTGTGAGGAACGTTGCTAAGAGACGGAAAAAGCAGGGACTTAGCATGAGAGGTGTTGAATGGCGCTGAGGAGTTAAGCCACAAGCATCAACAGTTCCGTTCACCTGTTGGAGGGGCATGTGTCCATATATGTCCATATGCACCAATTGTTTGTCCGGAGCAGACCCGGGTCAGAAAGAAAACAAAGGCCCACTGCGCCGCCCCAGTAGGTAACCATGCACGCATCACACTACATTCTGGTGCCCAAAGACTTAAGGCTGAGATAGAGCCTGTAGTTATAAAGTTAGGCATATTGACTGTTCAGGCCAAATTTAGTGCCAAAATCGGTGTCCAGAACTTATGGATTTGTTGCCACGTTTCATGTTTACTTGGTAACTAAGAATCCTATTCCACACCTAGGTGCTGACATGGCACGCAACAGACTCCAGATCAAACTTGAACTTTCTTTTTGTTTCAAGAGAGAATTTCTGTGGAACATTATAGTACAGGACAGTTGTTCAACTTTGATAGACTTTGTTCATGGCTAATTAGCTGACACAAATAGTTAACTTTTGTGGTATTTTCAATATAATTGAGGGCAGACTATTCCTCTGAGTTCATTGAGGTCACATAGGGATGGGAGAGGGATATTCGGTTGGGGAATAGGAGTAATTGTTTGTAATATTGTAAACTGATGTGCTGAACTGCAGGTTAGCCCATACAGTACACTCATATAATCGATCCAGTTTCCAGGTTGTAAACAGGCAATAGGCGGCCAGTACATAGATTTATAGAAAGTATAGGAGGTACAGATTCCTTGGGTGCCTTCGCTGAACAGCATAAGAGTGTCTTTATAATGCCTGTATAATGTTTTGAATGTTTTCCATTGTCTGGTTAAATTACCCACATAACTAAGTAAAACTAGATGGGTATTTCCTGAAGGAACTACAGATAGTGCTTTGGAATGGTGCCCGGGTTGCCCCAGCAAGACTTTCACACTTGGGTGCCCCTCAGGCGCTGGTTTGGTAGTTGTAGCCACTCTGGGTCCGATTTGGCGGGCGGCGCCACTCTGGGTCCGATTTGGCGGGCGGCGCCACTCTGGGTCCGATTTGGCGGGCGGCACCACTCTGGGTCCGATTTGGCGGGCGGCGCCACTCTGGGTCCGATTTGGCGGGCGGGGCCACTCTGGGTCCGATTTGGCGGGCGGGGCCACTCTGGGTCCGATTTGGCGGGCGGCGACACTCTGGGTCCGATTTGGCGGGCGGGGCCACTCTGGGTCCGATTTGGCGGGCGGGGCCACTCTGGGTGCGATTTGGCGGGCGGGGCCACTCTGGGTCCGATTTGGCGGGCGGCGCCACTCTGGGTCCGATTTGGTGGGCGGCGCCACCCCGGGTCCGCTCCGGGTTCGATTTGGCGGGCGGCGCTACTCTGGGTCCGATTTGGCAGGCGGCGCCACTCTGGGTCCGATTTGGCGGGCAGCGCCACTCTGGGTCCGATTTGGCGGGCGGCGCCACTCTGGGTCCGATTTGGCGCGCGGCGCCACTCTGGGTCCGATTTGGCGGGCGGCGCCACTCTGGGTCCGATTTGGCGGGCGGCGCCACTCTGGGTCCGATTTGGCGGGCGGCGCCACTCTGGGTCCGATTTGGCGGGCGGCGCCACTCTGGGTCCGATTTGGCGGGCGGCGCCGCTCTGGGTCCGATTTGGCGGGGGGCACCACCCTGGGTCCGATTTGGTGGGCGGCGCCACCCTGGGTCCGATTTGGTGGGCGGGGGCACTCTGGGTGCGATTTGGTGGGCTGGGTCCGATTTGGTGAGCGGGGCAATAATTATAATAAGACTACAGATAGTGCTTTGGAATTGTGCTGTGCTATCACTTTAAGAGCTGATATTATCTGGCAAAACTGTGCTGGTGTGCTCATGTACAGTTCGCAGGCGTTGGCATAGTAACTGGGCCTGACTGCGCATATCAATGAGCTAATCAGCCAGGTGGCAGGTACATTTCAAATTGCCTCAGAAACCCGGCCATTATAACCTATGGGAAAATTTCCCTATTGAAATGCATTACAATGAGGGGAAAAAAAATTTTCAAACGCAAATTGCGCCAAAACTACAAATCCGATCGACACGAAAAATACTTAGCACACCTCTTGGGGATGCTGGCTTCGAAATGACACCTCACTGGAGTCTGTGAGTTTAGCGTTTCGGGCCGCATTACGTGCGGACTGAATAATAATAATAACTAGATGGGTATTTCCTGAAGGAACTACAGATAGTGCTTTGGAATGGTGCCCGGGCTGCCCCTGCAAGACTTTCACACTTGGGTGCCCCTCAGGCGCTGGTTTGGTAGTTGTAGCCCCTCAGGGTTGAGGCTTGGTGGGCCGGGTCACTCTGGGTCCGATTTGGTGGGCCGGGTCACTCTGGGTCCGATTTGGTGGGCCGGGTCACACTGGGTCCGATTTGGTGGGCCGGGTCACTCTGGGTCCCATTTGGTGGTCCGGGTCACTCTGGGCCCGATTTGGTGGCCCGGGTCACTCTGGGCCCGATTTGGTCAACCCGGGTCACTCTGGGCCCGATTTGGTGGCCCGGGTCACTCTGGGCCCGATTTGGTGGCCCGGGTCACTCTGGGGCCGATTTGGTGGCCCGGGTCACTCTGGGGCCGATTTGGTGGCCCGGGTCACTCTGGGGCCGATTTGGTGGCCCGGGTCACTCTGGGGCCGATTTGGTGGCCCGGGTCACTCTGGGTCCGATTTGGTGGCCCGGGTCACTCTGGGTCCGATTTGGTGGCCCGGGTCACTCTGGGTCCGATTTGGTGGCCCGGGTCACTCTGGGTCCGATTTGGTGGCCCGGGTCACTCTGGGTCCGATTTGGTGGGCCGGGTCACTCTGGGTCCGATTTGGTGGCCCGGGTCACTCTGGGTCCGATTTGGTGGCCCGGGTCACTCTGGGTCCGATTTGGTGGCCCGGGTCACTCTGGGTCCGATTTGGTGGCCCGGGTCACTCTGGGTCCGATTTGGTGGCCCGGGTCACTCTGGGTCCGAATTGGTGGCCCGGGTCACTCTGGGTCCGATTTGGTGGCCCGGGTCACTCTGGGTCTGATTTGGTGGTCCGAGTAACTCTGGGTCCGATTTGGTGGCCCGGGTCACTCTGGGTCCGATTTGGTGGCCCGGGTCACTCTGGGTCCGATTTGACGGGCGGCGCCACTCTGGGTCCGATTTGACGGGCGGCGCCACTCTGGGTCCGACTTGGCGGGCGGCGCCATTCTGGGTCCGATTTGGCGGGCCGGGTCACTCTGGGTCCAATTTGGTGGCCCGGGTCACTCTGCGTCCGATTTGGCGGGCGGCGCCACTCTGGGTCCGATTTTGCGGGCGGCGCCACTCTGGGTCCGATTTGGCGGGCGGCGCCTCTCTGGGTCCGATTTGGCGGGCGGCGCAACTCTGGGTCCGATTTGGCGGGCGGCGCCACTCTGGGTCCAATTTGGCGGGCCGGGTCACTCTGGGTCCGATTTGGCGGGCGGCGCCACTCTGGGTCCGATTTGGCGGGCGGCGCCACTCTGGGTCCGACTTGACGGGCGGCGCCACTCTGGGTCCGATTTGGTGGGCGGGGGCACTCTGGGTCCGATTTGGCGGGCGGCGCCACTCTGGGTCCGATTTGGCGGGCGGCGCCACTCTGGGTCCGACTTGACGGGCGGCGCCACTCTGGGTCCGATTTGGCGGGCGGGGGCACTCTGGGTCCGATTTGGCAAGCGGGGGCACTCTGGTCCGATTTGGTGGGCTGGGTCCGATTTGGTGAGCGGGGCAATAATGATAAGACTACAGATAGTGCTTTGTAATTGTGCTGTACTGTCACTTTAAGAGCTGATATTATCTGACAAAACTTGTGACCTGGTGGGCTGGTAGAGTTTATAGGCGTTGGCATAGTAACTGGGTCTCACTGCGCATATCAATGAGGTAATCAGCCAGGTGGCAGTTATTTTTAGAAATTGCCTCAGAAATCAGGCCCATTATAAACGTATTGGAAAGTTTCCCTATTGAAATGCATTGAGACACTTTTTTCAAACGCAAATTGCGCCAAAACTACAAATCCGATCGACACGAAAAATACTTAGCACACCTCTCAGGAACGCTGGCTTCGAAATGACACCTCACTGGAGTCTGTGAGTTTAGCGGTTCGGGCCGCATTACGTGCGGACTGAATAATAATAATAAGAATAAGAAGTTTACCACGGTGGAATAACAGTATAGTGCTTTGTTCCAAAGCACTATAATAAGAATAAGAACTAGATGGGTATTTCCTGAAGGAACTACAGATAGTGCTTTGGAATGGTGCCCGGGCTGCCCCTGCAAGACTTTCACACTTGGGTGCCCCTCAGGTGATGGTTTGGTAGTTGTAGTCCCTCAGGGTTGAGGCCACTCTGAGTCCGATTTGGTGGGCGGGGTCACTCTGGGTCCGATTTTGTGGGCGGGGTCACTCTGGGTCCGATTTGGCGGGCGGGGTCACTCTGGGTCCGATTTTGTGGGCGGGGTCACTCTGGGTCCGATTTGGCCGGCGGCGCCACTCTGGGTCCGATTTGGCCGGCGGCGCCACTCTGGGTCCGATTTGGCCGGCGGCGCCACTCTGGGTTCGATTTGGCCGGCGGCGCCACTCTGGGTCCGATTTGGCCGGCGGCGCCACTCTGGGTCCGATTTGGCTGGCGGCGCCACTCTGGGTCCGATTTGGCCGGCGGCGCCACTCTGGGTCCGATTTGGCCGGCGGCGCCACTCCGGGTCCGATTTGGCCGGCGGCGCCACTCCGGGTCTGATTTGGCCGGCGGCGCCACTCCGGGTCCGATTTGGCCGGCGGCGCCACTCCGTGTCCGATTTGGCCGGCGGCGCCACTCCGGGTCCGATTTGGCCGACGGGGTCACTCCGGGTCCGAATTGGCCGGCGGCGCCACTCCGGGTCCGATTTGGCCGGCGGCGCCACACTGGGTCCGATTTGGCGGGCGGCGCCACTCTGGGTCCGATTTGGTGGCCCGGGTCACTCTGGGTCCGAGTTGGTGGCCCGGGTCACTCTGGGTCCGATTTGGCGGGCGGCGCCACTCTGGGTCCGATTTGGCGGGCGGCGCCACACTGGGTCCGATTTGGCGGGCGGCGCCACTCTGGGTCCGATTTGGCGGGCGGCGCCACTCTGGGTCCGATTTGGCGGGCGGCGCCACTCTGGGTCCGATTTGGCGGGCGGCGCCACTCTGGGTCCGATTTGGCGTTTGGCGCCACTCTGGGTCCGATTTGGCGGGCGGCACCACTCTGGGTCCGATTTGGCGGGCGGCGCCACTCTGGGTCCGATTTGGCGGGCGGCGCCACTCTGGGTCCGATTTGGCAGGCGGCGCCACTCTAGGTCCGATTTGGCGGGCGGCGTTACTCTGGGTCCGATTTGGTGGCCCGGGTCACTCTGGGTCCGATTTGGTGGCCCGGGTCACTCTGGGTCCGATTTGGTGGCCCGGGTCACTCTGGGTCCGATTTGGTGGCCCGGGTCACTCTGGGTCCGATTTGGTGGGTCGGGTCACTCTGGGTCCGATTTGGTGGGCCGGGTCACTCTGGGTCCGATTTGGTGGCCCGGGTCACTCTGGGTCCGATTTGGTAGCCCGGGTCACTCTGGGTCCGATTTGGTGGGCCGGGTCACTCTGGGTCCGATTTGGTGGGCCGGGTCACTCTGGGTCCGATTTGGTGGGCCGGGTCACTCTGGGTAGGATTTGGTGGCCCGGGTCACTCTGGGTCCGATTTGGTGGCCCGGGTCACTCTGGGTCCGATTTGGTGGCCCGGGTCACTCTGGGTCCGAGTTGGTGGCCCGGGTCACTCTGGGTCCGATTTGGCGGGCGGCGCCACTCTGGGTCCGATTTGGCGGGCGGCGCCACTCTGGGTCCGATTTGGCGGGCGGCGCCACTCTGGGTCCGATTTGGCGGGCGGCGCCACTCTGGGTCCGATGTGGCGGGCGGCGCCACTCTGGGTCCGATTTGGTGGGCGGCGCCACTCTGGGTCTGATTTGGCGGGCGGCGCCACTCTGGGTCCGATTTGGCGGGCGGCGCCACTCTGGGTCCGATTTGGCGGGCGGCGCCACTCTGGGTCCGATTTGGCGGGCGGCGCCACTCTGGGTCCGATTTGGCGGGCGGCGCCACTCTGGGTCCGATTTGGCGGGCGGCCCCACTCTAGGTCCGATTTGGCGGGCGGCGTTACTCTGGGTCCGATTTGGCAGGCGGTGCCACTCCGGGTCCGATTTGCACCACTCCGGGTCCGATTTGGCGGGCGGTGCCACTCCGGGTCCGATTTGGCGGGCGGCGCCACTCCGGGTCCGATATGGCGGGCGGCACCACCCTGGGTCCGATTTAGCGGGCGGCGCCACCCCGGGTCCGATTTGGCGGGCGGCGCCACTCCGGGTCCGATTTGGCGGGCGGCGCCACTCCGGGTCCGATTTGGCGGGCGGCGCCACTCCGGGTCCGATTTCGCTGGCGGCGCCACTCCGGGTCCGATTTGGCGGGCGGCGCCACTCTGGGTCCGAATTGGCGGGCGGCGCCACTCTGGGTCCGATTTGGCGGGCGGCGCCACTCCGGGTCCGATTTGGCGGGCGGCGCCACTCTGGGTCCGATTTGGCAGGCGGCGCCACTCTGGGTCCGATTTGGCGGGCGGCGCCACTCTGGGTCTGATTTGGCGGGCGGCGCCACTCTGGGCCCGATTTGGCGGGCGGCGCCACTCTGGGTCCGATTTGGCGGGCGGCGCCACTCCGGGTCTGACTTGGCGGGCGGCGCCACTCCGGGTCCGACTTGGCGGGTGGCGCCACTCGTGGTCCGATTTGGCGGGCGGCGCCACTCTGGGTCCGACTTGGCGGGCGGCGCCACTCTGGGTCCGACTTGGCGGGCGGCGCCACTCTGGGTCCGATTTGGCGGGCGGCGCCACTCTGGGTCCGATTTGGCGGGCGGCGCCACTCTGGGTCCGATTTGGCGGGCGGCGCGACTCTGGGTCCGATTTGGCGGGCGGCGCCACTCTGGGTCCGATTTGGCGAGCGGCGCCACTCTGGGTCCGATTTGGCAAGCGGGGGCACTCTGGGTCCGATTTGGCAAGCGGGGGCACTCTGGTCCGATTTGGTGGCCCGGGTCACTCTGGGTCCGATTTGGTGGCCCGGGTCACTCTGGGTCCGATTTGGTGGCCCGGGTCAATATGGATCCGATTTGGTGGGCCGGGTCACTCTGGGTCCGATTTGGTGGGCCGGGTCACTCGGGGTCCGATTTGGTGGCCCGGTTCACTCTGGGTCCGATTTGGTGGGCCGGGTCACTCTGGGTCCGATTTGGTGGGCCGGGTCACTCTGGGTCCGATTTGGTGGGCCGGGTCACTCTGGGTCCGATTTGGTGGGCCGGGTCACTCTGGGTCCGATTTGGTGGGCCGGGTCACTCTGGGTCCGATTTGGTGGGCCGGGTCACTCTGGGTCCGATTTAGTGGCCCGAGTCACTCTGGGTCCGATTTGGTGGCCCGGGTCACTCTGGGTCCGATTTGGTGGCCCGGGTCACTCTGGGTCCGATTTGGTGGCCCGGGTCACTCTGGGTCCGATTTGGTGGGCCGGGTCACTCTGACTGACAGCAGGATAAGGGAATGGCTGATAACAGAGAATAGACTGACAGCAGGACAAGGGAATGGCTGATAACAGAGAGAATAGACTGACAGCACGACAGGGGAATGGCTGATAACAGAGAGAAATAGACTGACAGCAGGACGGGGAATGGCTGATAACAGAGAGAAATAGACTGACAGCAGGACAGGGGAATGGCTGATAACAGAGCGAATAGACTGACAGCAGGACGGGGAATGGCTGATAACAGGGAGAATAGACTGACAGCAGGACAGGGGAATGGCTGATAACAGAGAGAAATAGATGGGTATTTCCTGAATGAGCTATAGATAGTGCTTTGGAATGGTGCCCGGGCTGCCCTTGCAAGACTTTCACACTTGGGTGCCCCTCAGGCGCTGGTTTGGTAGTTGTAGCCCCTCAGGGTTGAGGCCACTCTGGGTCCGATTTGGCGGGCGGCGCCGCTCTGAGTCCGATTTGGCGGGCGGCGCCGCTCTGGGTCCGATTTGGCGTGCGCCGCCGCTCTGGGTCCGATTTGGCGGGCGGCGCCACTCTGGGTCCGATTTGGCGGGCGGCGCCACTCGGTCCGATTTGGCGGGCGGCGCCACTCTGGGTCCGATTTGGCGGGCGGCGCCACTCTGGGTCCGATTTGGCGGGCGGCGCCACTCTGGGTCCGATTTGGCAGGCGGTGCCACTCTGGGTCCGATTTGGCGGCCCGGGTCACTCTGGGTCCGATTTGGCGGGCGGCGCCACTCTGGGTCCGATTTGGCGGGCGGCGCCACTCTGGGTCCAATTTGGCGGGCGGCGCCACTCTGGGTCCGATTTGCCGGGCGGCGCCACTCTGGGTCCGATTTGGCGGGCGGCGCCACTCTGGGTCCGATTTGGCGGCCCGGGTCACTCTGGGTCCGATTTGGCGGCCCGGGTCACTCTGGGTCCGATTTGGTGGCCCGGGTCACTCTGGGTCCGATTTGGTGGCCCGGGTCACTCTGGGTCCGATTTGGTGGCCCGGGTCACTCTGGGTCCGATTTGGTGGGCCGGGTCACTCTGGGTCCGATATGGTGGGCCGGGTCACTCTGGGTCCGATTTGGTGGGCCGGGTCACTCTGGGTCCGATTTGGTGGGCCGGGTCACTCTGGGTCCGATTTGGTGGGCCGGGTCACTCTGGGTCCGACTTGGTGGCCCGGGTCACTCTGGGTCCGATTTGGTGGCCCGGGTCACTCTGGGTCCGATTTGATGGCCCGGGTCACTCTGGGTCCGATTTGGTGGGCCGGGTCACTCTGGGTCCGATTTGGTGGGCCGGGTCACTCTGGGTCCGATTTGGTGGGCCGGGTCACTCTGGGTCCGATTTGGTGGGCCGGGTCACTCTGGGTCCGATTTGGTGGGCCGGGTCACTCTGGGTCCGATTTGGTGGGCCGGGTCACTCTGGGTCCGATTTGGTGGGCCGGGTCACTCTGGGTCCGATTTTGGTGGCCCGGGTCACTCTGGGTCCGATTTGGTGGCCCGGGTCACTCTGGGTCCGATTTGGTGGCCCGGGTCACTCTGGGTCCGATTTGGTGGGCCGGGTCGCTCTGGGTCCGATTTGGTGGGCCGGGTCACTCTGGGTCCGATTTGGTGGGCCGGGTCACTCTGGGTCCGATTTGGTGGGCCGGGTCACTCTGGGTCCGATTTGGTGGGCCGGGTCACTCTGGGTCCGATTTGGCGGGCGGCGCCACTCTGGGTCCGATTTGGCGGCCCGGGTCACTCTGGGTCCGATTTGGCGGCCCGGGTCACTCTGGGTCCGATTTGGCGGGCGGCGCCACTCTGGGTCCGATTTGGCGGCCCTGGTCACTCTGGGTCCGATTTGGCGGCCCGGGTCACTCTGGGTCCGATTTGGTGGCCCGGGTCACTCTGGGTCCGATTTGACGGGCGGCGCCACTCTGGGTCCGATTTGGCGGGCGGCGCCACTCTGGGTCCGATTTGGCGGGCGGCGCAACTCTGGGTCCGATTTGGCGGGCGGCGCCACTCTGGGTCCGATTTGGCGGGCGGCGCCACTCTGGGTCCGATTTGGCGGGCGGCGCCACTCTGGGTCCGATTTGGCGGGCGGCGCCACTCTGGGTCCGATTTAGCGGGCGGCGCCACTCTGGGTCTGATTTGGCGGGCGGCGCCACTCTGGGTCCGATTTGGCGGGCGGCGCCACTCTGGGTCCGATTTGGCGGGCGGCGCCACTCTGGGTCCGATTTGGCGGGCGGCGCCACTCTGGGTCCGATTTGGCGGGCGGCGCCACTCTGGGTCCGACTTGACGGGCGGCGCCACTCTGGGTCCGATTTGGCGGGCGGCGCCACTCTGGGTCCGATTTGGCAAGAGGGGGCACTCTGGTCCGATTTGGTGGGCTGGGTCTGATTTGGTGAGCGGGGCAATAATTATAAGACTACAGATAGTGTTTTGGAATTGTGCTCTACTGTCACTTTAAGAGCGGACATTATCTGACAAAACTTGTGACCTGGTGGGCTGATGTAGAGTTTATAGGCATTGGCATAGTAACTGGGTCTCACTGCGCATATCAATGAGCTAATCAGCCAGGTGGCAGTTATTTTTAGAAATTGCCTCAGAAATCAGGCCCATTATAAACGTATTGGAAAATTTCCCTATTGAAACGCATTGAGACACTTTATTCAAACGCAAATTGCGCCAAAACTACAAATCCGATCGACACGAAAAATACTTAGCACACCTCTCAGGAACGCTGGCTTCGAAATGACACCTCACTGGAGTCTGTGAGTTTAGCGGTTCGGGCCGCATTACGTGCGGACTGAATAATAATAATAAGAACTAGATGGGTATTTCCTGAAGGAACTACAGATAGTGCTTTGGAATGGTGCCCGGGCTGCCCCTGCAAGACTTTCACACTTGGGTGCCCCTCAGGCGCTGGTTTGGTAGTTGTAGCCCCTCAGGGTTGAGGCTTGGTGGGCCGGGTCACTCTGGGTCCGATTTGGTGGGCCGGGTCACTCTGGGTCCGATTTGGTGGGCCGGGTCACTCTGGGTCCGATTTGGTGGGCCGGGTCACTCTGGGTCCGATTTGGTGGGCCGGGTCACTCTGGGTCCGATTTGGTGGGCCGGGTCACTCTGGGTCCCATTTGGTGGGCCGGGTCACTCTGGGTCCCATTTGGTGGGCCGGGACACTCTGGGTCCCATTTGGTGGCCCGGGTCACTCTGGGTCCCATTTGGTGGCCCGGGTCACTCTGGGTCCCATTTGGTGGCCCGGGTCACTCTAGGTCCGATTTGGTGGCCCGGGTCACTCTGGGCCCGATTTGGTGGCCCGGGTCACTCTGGGCCCGATTTGGTCAACCCGGGTCACTCTGGGCCCGATTTGGTGGCCCGGGTCACTCTGGGACCGATTTGGTGGCCCGGGTCACTCTGGGGCCGATTTGGTGGCCCGGGTCACTCTGGGGCCGATTTGGTGGCCCGGGTCACTCTGGGGCCGATTTGGTGGCCCGGGTCACTCTGGGTCCGATTTGGTGGCCCGGGTCACTCTGGGTCCGATTTGGTGGCCCGGGTCACTCTGGGTCCGATTTGGTGGGCCGAGTCACTCTGGGTCCCATTTGGTGGGCCGGGTCACTCTGGGTCCCATTTGGTGGGCCGGGTCACTCTGGGTCCCATTTGGTGGGCCGGGTCACTCTGGGTCCCATTTGGTGGCCCGGGTCACTCTGGGTCCGATTTGGTGGGCCGGGTCACTCTGGGTCCCATTTGGTGGCCCGGGTCACTCTGGGTCCCATTTGGTGGCCCGGGTCACTCTGGGTCCCATTTGGTGGCCCGGGTCACTCTAGGTCCGATTTGGTGGCCCGGGTCACTCTGGGCCCGATTTGGTCAACCCGGGTCACTCTGGGCCCGATTTGGTGGCCCGGGTCACTCTGGGCCCGATTTGGTGGCCCGGGTGACTCTGGGTCCGATTTGGTGGCCCGGGTGACTCTGGGTCCGATTTGGTCAACCCGGGTCACTCTGGGCCCGATTTGGTGGGCCGGGTCACTCTGGGTCCGATTTGGTGGGCCGGGTCACTCTGGGTCCGATTTGGTGGGCCGGGTCACTTTGGGTCCGATTTGGTGGGCCGGGTCACTCTGGGTCCGATTTGGTGGGCCGGGTCACTCTGGGTCCGATTTGGTGGGCCGGGTCACTCTGGGTCCCATTTGGTGGGCCGGGTCACTCTGGGTCCCATTTGGTGGGCCGGGTCACTCTGGGTCCCATTTGGTGGCCCGGGTCACTCTGGGTCCCATTTGGTGGCCCGGGTCACTCTGGGTCCCATTTGGTGGCCCGGGTCACTCTAGGTCCGATTTGGTGGCCTGGGTCACTCTGGGCCCGATTTGGTGGCCCGGGTCACTCTGGGCCCGATTTGGTCAACCCGGGTCACTCTGGGCCCGATTTGGTGGCCCGGGTCACTCTGGGCCCGATTTGGTGGCCCGGGTGACTCTGGGTCCGATTTGGTGGCCCGGGTCACTCTGGGTCCGATTTGGTGGCCCGGGTCACTCTGGGTCCGATTTGGTGGCCCGGGTCACTCTGGGTCCGATTTGGTGGCCCGGGTCACTCTGGGTCCGATTTGGTGGCCCGGGTCACTCTGGGTCCGATTTGGTGGCCCGGGTCACTCTGGGTCCGATTTGGTGGCCCGGGTCACTCTGGGTCCGATTTGGTGGCCCGGGTCACTCTGGGTCCGATTTGGTGGCCCGGGTCACTCTGGGGCCGATTTGGTGGCCCGGGTCACTCTGGGGCCGATTTGGTGGCCCGGGTCACTCTGGGTCCGATTTGGTGGCCCGGATGACTCTGGGTCCGATTTGGTGGCCCGGGTCACTCTGGGGCCGATTTGGTGGCCCGGGTCACTCTGGGGCCGATTTGGTGGCCCGGGTGACTCTGGGTCCGATTTGGTGGGCCGGGTCACTGGGTCCGATTTGGTGGGCCGGGTCACTCTGGGTCCGATTTGGTGGGCCGGGTCACTCTGGGTCCGATTTGGTGGCCCGGGTCACTCTGGGTCCGATTTGGTGGGCCGGGTCACTCTGGGTCCGATTTGGTGGGCCGGGTCACTCTGGGTCTGATTTGGTGGGCCGGGTCACTGGGTCCGATTTGGTGGGCCGGGTCACTCTGGGTCCGATTTGGTGGGCCGGGTCACTCTGGGTCCGATTTGGTGGGCCGGGTCACTCTGGGTCCGATTTGGCGGGCGGCGCCACTCTGGGTCCGATTTGGCGGGCGGCGCCACTCTGGGTCCGATTTGGCGGGCGGCGCCACTCTGGGTCCGATTTGGCGGGCGGCGCCACTCTGGGTCCGATTTGGCGGGCGGCGCCACTCTGGGTCCGATTTGGCGGGCGGCGCCACTCTAGGTCCGACTTGGCGGGCGGCGCCACTCTGGGTCCGATTTGGCGGGCGGCGCCACTCTGGGTCCGATTTGGCGGGCGGCGCCACTCTGGGTCCGATTTGGCAAGAGGGGGCACTCTGGTCCGATTTGGTGGGCTGGGTCCGATTTGGTGAGCGGGGCAATAATTATAAGACTACAGATAGTGTTTTGGAATTGTGCTCTGTCACTTTAAGAGCGGACATTATCTGACAAAACTTGTGACCTGGTGGGCTGATGTAGAGTTTATAGGCATTGGCATAGTAACTGGGTCTCACTGCGCATATCAATGAGCTAATCAGCCAGGTGGCAGTTATTTTTAGAAATTGCTTCAGAAATCAGGCCCATTATAAACGTATTGGAAAATTTCCCTATTGAAACGCATTGAGACACTTTTTTAAAACGCAAATTGCGCCAAAACTACAAATCCGATCGACACGAAAAACACTTAGCACACCTCTCAGGAACGCTGGCTTCGAAATGACACCTCACTGGAGTCTGTGAGTTTAGCGGTTCGGGCCGCATTACGTGCGGACTGAATAATAATAATAAGAACTAGATGGGTATTTCCTGAAGGAACTACAGATAGTGCTTTGGAATGGTGCCCGGGCTGCCCCTGCAAGACTTTCACACTTGGGTGCCCCTCAGGCGCTGGTTTGGTAGTTGTAGCCCCTCAGGGTTGAGGCTTGGTGGGCCGGGTCACTCTGGGTCCGATTTGGTGGGCCGGGTCACTCTGGGTCCGATTTGGTGGGCCGGGTCACTCTGGGTCCGATTTGGTGGGCCGGGTCACTCTGGGTCCCATTTGGTGGGCCGGGTCACTCTGGGTCCCATTTGGTGGGCCGGGTCACTCTGGGTCCCATTTGGTGGGCCGGGTCACTCTGGGTCCCATTTGGTGGCCCGGGTCACTCTGGGTCCCATTTGGTGGCCCGGGTCACTCTGGGTCCCATTTGGTGGCCCGGGTCACTCTGGGTCCCATTTGGTGGCCCGGGTCACTCTAGGTCCGATTTGGTGGCCCGGGTCACTCTGGGCCCGATTTGGTGGCCCGGGTCACTCTGGGCCCGATTTGGTCAACCCGGGTCACTCTGGGCCCGATTTGGTGGCCCGGGTCACTCTGGGGCCGATTTGGTGGCCCGGGTCACTCTGGGTCCGATTTGGTGGCCCGGGTCACTCTGGGGCCGATTTGGTGGCCCGGGTCACTCTGGGTCCGATTTGATGGCCCGGGTCACTCTGGGGCCGATTTGGTGGCCCGGGTCACTCTGGGGCCGATTTGGTGGCCCGGGTCACTCTGGGGCCGATTTGGTGGCCCGAGTCACTCTGGGGCCGATTTGGTGGCCCGGGTCACTCTGGGTCCGATTTGGTGGCCCGGGTCACTCTGGGTCCGATTTGGTGGCCCGGGTCACTCTGGGTCCGATTTGGTGGGCCGGGTCACTCTGGGTCCCATTTGGTGGGCCGGGTCACTCTGGGTCCCATTTGGTGGGCCGGGTCACTCTGGGTCCCATTTGGTGGGCCGGGTCACTCTGGGTCCGATTTGGTGGGCCGGGTCACTCTGGGTCCCATTTGGTGGGCCGGGTCACTCTGGGTCCCATTTGGTGGCCCGGGTCACTCTGGGGCCGATTTGGTGGGCCGGGTCACTCTGGGGCCGATTTGGTGGCCCGGGTCACTCTGGGGCCGATTTGGTGGCCCGGGTCACTCTGGGGCCGATTTGGTGGCCCGGGTCACTCTGGGGCCGATTTGGTGGCCCGGGTCACTCTGGGGCCGATTTGGTGGCCCGGGTCACTCTGGGGCCGATTTGGTGGCCCGGGTCACTCTGGGGCCGATTTGGTGGCCCGGGTCACTCTGGGTCCGATTTGGTGGCCCGGGTCACTCTGGGTCCGATTTGGTGGCCCGGGTCACTCTGGGTCCGATTTGGTGGCCCGGGTCACTCTGGGGCCGATTTGGTGGCCCGGGTCACTCTGGGTCCGATTTGGTGGCCCGGGTCACTCTGGGTCCGATTTGGTGGCCCGGGTCACTCTGGGGCCGATTTGGTGGCCCGGGTCACTCTGGGGCCGATTTGGTGGCCCGGGTCACTCTGGGGCCGATTTGGTGGCCCGGGTGACTGGGTCCGATTTGGTGGCCCGGGTCACTCTGGGTCCGATTTGGTGGCCCGGGTCACTCTGGGTCCGATTTGGTGGCCCGGGTCACTCTGGGTCCGATTTGGTGGCCCGGGTCACTCTGGGTCCGATTTGGTGGCCCGGGTGACTCTGGGTCCGATTTGGTGGCCCGGGTCACTCTGGGTCCGATTTGGTGGCCCGGGTCACTCTGGGTCCGATTTGGTGGCCCGGGTCACTCTGGGTCCGATTTGGTGGCCCGGGTCACTCTGGGTCCGATTTGGTGGCCCGGGTGACTCTGGGTCCGATTTGGTGGCCCGGGTCACTCTGGGTCCGATTTGGTGGCCCGGGTCACTCTGGGTCCGATTTGGTGGCCCGGGTCACTCTGGGTCCGATTTGGTGGCCCGGGTCACTCTGGGTCCGATTTGGTGGCCCGGGTCACTCTGGGTCCGATTTGGTGGCCCGGGTCACTCTGGGTCCGATTTGGTGGCCTGGGTCACTCTGGGTCCGATTTGACGGGCGGCGTCACTCTGGGTCCGACTTGGCGGGCGGCGCCACTCTGGGTCCGATTTGGTGGCCCGGGTCACTCTGGGTCCGATTTGGTGGCCCGGGTGACTCTGGGTCCGATTTGGTGGCCCGGGTCACTCTGGGTCCGATTTGGTGGCCCGGGTCACTCTGGGTCCGATTTGGTGGCCCGGGTCACTCTGGGTCCGATTTGGTGGCCCGGGTCACTCTGGGTCCGATTTGGTGGCCCGGGTCACTCTGGGTCCGATTTGACGGGCGGCGCCACTCTGGGTCCGATTTGGCGGGCGGCGCCACTCTGGGTCCGATTTGGCGGGCGGCGCCACTCTGGGTCCGATTTGGCGGGCGGCGCCACTCTGGGTCCGATTTGGTGGCCCGGGTCACTCTGGGTCCGATTTGGCGGGCGGTGCCACTCTGGGTCCGATTTGGCGGGCGGCGCCACTCTGGGTCCGATTTGGCGGGCGGCGCCACTCTGGGTCCGATTTGGCGGGCGGCGCCACTCTGGGTCCGATTTGGCGGGCGGCGCCACTCTGGGTCCGATTTGGCGGGCGGCGCCACTCTGGGTCCGATTTGGCGGGCGGCGCCACTCTGGGTCCGATTTGGCGGGCGGCGCCACTCTGGGTCCGATTTGGCGGCCCGGGTCACTCTGGGTCCGATTTGGCGGCCCGGGTCACTCTGGGTCCGATTTGGTGGCCCGGGTCACTCTGCGTCCGATTTGGCGGGCGGCGCCACTCTGGGTCCGATTTTGCGGGCGGCGCCACTCTGGGTCCGATTTGGCGGGCGGCGCCTCTCTGGGTCCGATTTGGCGGGCGGCGCAACTCTGGGTCCGAATTGGCGGGCGGCGCCACTCTGGGTCCGATTTGGCGGGCCGGGTCACTCTGGGTCCGATTTGGCGGGCCGGGTCACTCTGGGTCCGATTTGGCGGGCCGGGTCACTCTGGGTCCGATTTGGCGGGCTGGGTCACTCTGGGTCCGATTTGGCGGGCCGGGTCACTCTGGGTCCGATTTGGCGGGCCGGGTCACTCTGGGTCCGATTTGGCGGGCGGCGCCACTCTGGGTCCGATTTGGCGGGCGGCGCCACTCTGGGTCCGATTTGGCAGGCGGCGCCACTCTGGGTCCGATTTGGCGGGCGGCGCCACTCTGGGTCCGATTTGGCGGCCCGGGTCACTCTGGGTCCGATTTGGCGGGCGGCGCCACTCTGGGTCCGATTTGGCGGGCGGCGCCACTCTGGGTCCGATTTGGCGGGCGGCGCCACTCTGGGTCCGATTTGGCGGTCGGCGCCACTCTGGGTCCGATTTGGCGGGCGGCGCCACTCTGGGTCCGATTTGCCGGGCGGCGCCACTCTGGGTCCGATTTGGCGGGCGGCGCCACTCTGGGTCCGATTTGGCGGCCCGGGTCACTCTGGGTCCGATTTGGCGGCCCAGGTCACTCTGGGTCCGATTTGGTGGCCCGGGTCACTCTGGGTCCGATTTGGCGGGCGGCGCCACTCTGGGTCCGATTTTGCGTGCGGCGCCACTCTGGGTCCGATTTGGCGGGCGACGCCTCTCTGGGTCCGATTTGGCGGGCGGCGCAACTCTGGGTCCGATTTGGCGGGCGGCGCCACTCTGGGTCCGATTTGGCGGGCGGCGCCACTCTGGGTCCGATTTGGCGGGCGGCGCCACTCTGGGTCCGATTTGGCGGGCGGCGCCAGTCTGGGTCCGATTTGACGGGCGGCGCCACTCTGGGTCCGATTTGGCGGGCGGCGCCACTCTGGGTCCGATTTGGCGGGCGGCGCCACTCTGGGTCCGATTTGGCAGGCGGGGGCACTCTGGGTCCGATTTGGCAAGCGGGGGTACTCTGGTCCGATTTGGTGGGCTGGGTCCGATTTGGTGAGCGGGGCAATAATTATAAGACTACAGATAGTGTTTTGGAATTGTGCTCTACTGTCACTTTAAGAGCGGACATTATCTGACAAAACTTGTGACCTGGTGGGCTGATGTAGAGTTTATAGGCGTTGGCATAGTAACTGGGTCTCACTGCGCATATCAATGAGCTAATCAGCCAGGTGGCAGTTATTTTTAGAAATTGCCTCAGAAATCAGGCCCATTATAAACGTATTGGAAAATTTCCCTATTGAAACGCATTGAGACACTTTTTTCAAACGCAAATTGCGCCAAAACTACAAATCTGATCGACACGAAAAATACTTAGCACACCTCTCAGGAACGCTGGCTTCGAAATGACACCTCACTGGAGTCTGTGAGTTTAGCGGTTCGGGCTCCAGAGGAAGAGGCGTGGCTATTGAACAGAGGGTCGGCTGTGTGCTTGGCTGTGGACCGTGTGCTCCTGGGAAGGGAGATTTTTCATCTGGGACTTTTTGCCTTCCCCTTCCCAGGAAGCAAGGACTGTTCCTGGGACTGAGCTTCGGGGCTGAGCCCCTGGCTCCCACCCCCCGGTGCAAGCCGGCTGGGGGTGGGAGGCCTTGCATATCACCAAGAAGCCCCGTGTACCATCTAGCCAGTCCCAGGACCAAAAAGCCATGGGAAAAAGTGGCAAAAGCTCGGGGGGCCGCAGGCCCCAGAAGACGGGGACCCCTAAGGCCGTGGCCGTGGCGGTTCCTCCTCCCGGAGGAGGAGAGGCGGCCAGTGGAGGTGCGGCGGTGAGCCCCCAGATATGGGGCTCTAAGGCGGCAGGGGAGCCGACTACCACCTACGGCTCCCGAATACGCGCGCACGTCCACGAATACGAGGAGGCCGCCAAACAGCTGAGGATACTCCGGGAGGAGTTGAAGGGAGCCAGGGCAACTGCTAAGTGCAAGCTCCCTGCCTCAAGGAGAGCAGAGGTCGCCGCCACGGTGAAGAGGCTGAGGGGGTCTATAGTCTCCCTGGAAGACCGTAGAGCGGAGATCCTGGCGGGAAGCGGCCCCTTTGAGGAGAAGCTAAGAAATGACGACCGGTTTAGGGCCATGACCGGTGGGTCTCCTGAGGGGTCAGGAGACCCCGACCAGGTGGAGGAAGAGGAGGAAGATGGCGGTCCATCTGCGCCATATCCACCTGAAGGCCTGGGGAATAACAGCACCCAGGTATCGTATAGCGGGATAGCCCCTGAGCAAGTGGCCCTCCCGTCGGACTCCAGTAACTCGGAGGAAAGCGGGAGCGAGGGGGAGGATGGCGGTGGTACTAGCAGTCAGGGGGGCTGCCTCATCCTGCAGCAAGTGCGGCAGATCGAGTCCCCAGCACGGTTTGGCGAGCTGTTGTTTGGGGATGAGGTCTGCGAGGATGAGGCAACCGGGAGGGGGAAAAAGCGTAAGAAGGCAAAAGCATCAGTGGTGGAGAAGTTTGTCTACGCCCCCCTTCCTGGGGCTCCCCTGTCCCGTTGTGCGGAACCCGCTACCCACCCCGGCTCGGGCCCTGTTGTGGGTCCGCAGCGAGGGAGCGGGGAGAGGAAGGTCTGCCCGGATCGGGGCACCATGCCTGGTGGTGGTGTCTCGGATTCGGGCAGTGATATGGAGTGCGGTGCCGGCAGTGCCGGGGTTAATGGTGGTGGTGCTCGGGCTAAGTCCCCTGTGGCAGGGGGGGCTGGCCCGGCACCTGGTGTGTGGGCAGCCGGGGCCGCATCTCCGGCGGCGAGAGCTGGGGTGTCCGGGTCCCCCACATGCGGATCCGCTCAAAAGGCTGGATCTTTTTTGGGGACCCGGAGACCAGGAAAGGGCGCGATTAAAGTAAAGGCACAATGCAAAGTGCTGGTCGCTCCCCTGGCGGTGTCCGTGGCCAGGTCGGGTGCCCCTGTGCGCAGATCCAGCGATGGGTCTGTGCCGGAGGTCCCGCCGCCGCTGGACGCCGAGGGGGAGTGGCCTGTGCTGAGGGGGTCAGCGGTGGTGGCGGCTGGTGCGGGTGCCGTGCCCCTTGGCGTCAGTACCGCGGGGGGCCCTGGGCGAGCCCCGGGGTCTCCGGTGCGGGTGGCGTCGGGGGGCGTGGCTTCCCCAGCTGCGGCCCCAGTTGTCCCCTCCATGCCTGTGCCTGCGGTCCGTGAGGGGGGCGTGGCCTCCCCGTGTGTTGCCCGACCCGCTGTGGTTGTGGCATGCGGGGGGGGTGTGCCCTCCTCGGCTGCTGTCCCACCCGCCGCTGTGGTTGCGGCCGGCGGGGGGGGCGCAGCCTCGGTGGTCGCGGGACCCCCCGCTGTGATCGCGGCCGGCGGTGGGGGCGTGGCCTGTGCGGCTGCGGCCCCGCCTGCTGGTGCTGTGGTCGGCGGGGGGGGCGTGGCCTCGGCGGGTCCGCCGCGAGTGGCTCCGCCCACTCGAAAAAACAACAGTACAGTGGCAGCTAAAGCCGGCAAAGGGGTGCCGGAGTCCCCTGCCCACTTACCGTCATCTGGTGGTGCGGGGGCTCCGGTGCCTGAAGATAAAAGTCCTGACTGTGGTCCCGGTATGGAGCGGGGTCCGGTGGCAGAGTCCGGCCCTGCTCCAAGTAGTAATAAAGTTAAAAAAACGGCTGCCGCAGAGCGCTCAGGGGATGCTGCTGCTCCTGGGCTCAGGCGGGGCGGTGTGACTGTTGAGCACTGCTCTGCGGGCCTTAAAGGGGCAGCGGCACCCCTGGGGACGACAGTATGTGCTGCACCAGGAAGTGTGCAGCAGGAGCCCCCAGCAGGAAGGAAGGTTAGGGAAAAAAAAAAACATCTGATTGTTAATAAAAATGATACTGGGATAAATGTGGCCGTGGCGAATGTGGAAATGAATGACGGTATGGATGGTGTGTTGTGTGCTGGGGATGTGGGGGAGGGTATGAATGGTGTCACAAGTGTTGCAAGTGCGAAAGGTGTGAATGGTGCGGATGGCGGTACGGATGTTGGTGGTATAGATGGCGGTGCGGGGGGTGGGGGGGAGGCTGGTCCATCTGCCCCCCCAGTCGCTCCCCTCCCCCTTTCTTTTGCGAGGGTGGTGGCTGGGGCTCCAGGGGGTTCACGGGGGGATCGGGGGGTCTCCTCGCCTCTGGGTTCCGGGGACGGCGTTTTGCAGCGCCGTTTTCTGGAAGCCCTAAAAAACGGAGAGCGGTCGATCATGGTAGAGGGAAGAGAGGTGGACCTGTCTTTCTGGCTGGAGAGACATGGCCTGGCCGCCTTCCAAGATAAAAGGGAAGGGGAAACTGTATGGTCCCTCCCGACAGCCGGGCAGGGGGTGGCGAGGAGGAATGTAGTCCGTCTTCGCTGGAGGGGCAGTGAAGCTTGCCCACCCAGGAGCAGGGTGGTGGAGCTCCTCATGAAGATGGGCTTTGGGGTAGTTGATATCTTTGCCCTGATTCATCCTGCGGCCACCCTCTTCTTTGACATCAGTTTCGTGCGGCCAGAGGGGCTTGAGCTCTTTTGGTCGAATTACGAGCTGGTGAAGGGGGAGCCCGGCTGGCGAGATTTCGCTGTGCAAGCGGTATCTCGCCAAAATGGCGTGAAGAGGGTGACCGTTGTAACATGTAACGAGTCACTCTCTGGTGTTGACATTCTGACGTGGCTTTCCCGCTATGGGGAAGTCACGGACGTCCCAAAAAAAAATCTGGACGAATTTGGTATTTGGTCAGGGGGCTGGACCTTCATGATGAAGTTGAAGGTCTCAGGGGGTACGGTCACCCACATCCCTTCCTCTGCGTTCATTGGAAGGGACCGGATCCTGATCTTCTATCAGGGGCAGCCGAAGGTCTGTCACAGGTGCGGTGATCCCCGCCACTTCAGCGCAAGCTGCAAGGTGCAGAAATGTGCCTTGTGTGGCGGGGTAGGCCATCTCGCTGCATCCTGTAAGGATATTCGGTGTAACCTGTGTGGTGATCTGGGTCACCCGTACAGCCGCTGCCCTCGCTCTTTCTCCAATTCTGCTGCTGGCCGGGTGGGGGGAGGCCGTGAGGGGGAAACCTCTGGCGGTTCGACCTCTGCCGCGGTAGGTGGTAGCGGCGGGGGAGGGGCTGAGGGGTCGGTGAAGAGAGACAGAGCCCGGAATCCTGCCTACCAAAGGAGGCAGGAAAGGCGCCGCGGGGGTGGGGGGCAGGGAGAGCCTCAGGCAACTGGGGTAATGTCTGCTCCCCCCTCTGAGGCATCGGCTGTTGTCACTGAGGCCCCGGGGGAGGCGGAAGTGTGCGAGGAGATCAGGAGGATGGAGAGGGAGGATAACAGGGCTGACTCCGACAACTCCTCCCAGTATGAAAGTGTGGATGAGGAGGTCACGGATCAGCCGACAGTAAAACAGGGTGAGAAACATCGTACCAAAAAAGGGGGGAAGAAGAAAAGGAAGGTTACTAAGCCTTCTGGTCCTTCGCCCCCTCCCCTGACCGTGGTTGTGCCAACGGAAGGGCTCACCGGCTCCCCTCTGATTGCCCTCTCCAACCGGTTCCAAGCCCTCGAGGACTCTGCTGAGCCGGAGGTCGGGGGTGAGGGACCGGGGGCGGCACCTGGGGGGCTTTCGGGGGGCGGCGCAGTCTGTCCTCCGGAGGACGTTGTTTCCTCTGGGGGGGGGACTGACCCGGAACCCAGAGGCGAGGATACCAAAAATAAAATGGATACCTCATCCTCTTTAAAGAGGAAGAACATGTCTGACCCAGTCCCTTCTTCGGGGGGGAGAGGTAAAGAGGATGGGGTGGGGAAGAAGAAGGCTGTCTAACTCAATCACCCATGATGGCTGAACTCACCCCGTTGACTCTGGCGTCGATTAATGTCGCCAGCATAAAGTCTGATGCGGCTAGATTTGCGGCCTTTGATTTTTTCACCCGAATTGAGGCTGAAATTTTGTTTTTGCAGGAGACCAGACTAACGGACATGGGGGTCATCCACAAGGCAAAAAAGGAGTGGAGGTGTGGGCCCTCATACTGGTCTCTTGCGGCCGAGCCGTATAGCGGGGTGGCGGTCCTTTTTAAGACCGCTGAGGTGGAATGCCGACGGGTTATTGAGATAGAAATGGGGAGGTGCCTGGTCTTAGACATCTTCATGAAGGGACAGGAGCTTCGGCTCATAAACATCTATGGCCCACAATCTAAGTGGGACCGTAAATGTCTCTTCATGAAGATCAAGCCCTTTCTTTTTACGAGCCGGCAGGTGGTCTTCGGTGGGGATTTCAACACCATTACGAGATCCCGTGATAGGGGAGGTCCCGGAGGCCGCCTGGCTTATGATAGCATAGCCCTAAATAGTCTAGCTAGTGAAGCTCGCCTGGTGGATGTCCACATACGGCACACCCCAGGTCACGAGGGTTTCACCTTTCATAGAGGTAGCAGTAGGTCTAGAATAGACAGGTTTTTTTTGAAGGAGGACGCCATCTTTTCTGCAGTGTCCGCCGTTGAGGTGGAGTTCTCCGATCACTGTTTAATTTTCTTTTCTCTGAATGTTACAGAGACCCCCCGGATGGGAAGAGGGCTGTGGAAGCTGAATTCATCCCTTCTGGAAGAGGCGGAGGTGAGACAATCCTTTGAGGCTTTTCTTCAGAGCCAGGTACCGCTTTTGGATCTCTGTAGTACTAAGTCTGAGTGGTGGGAGATCTTCAAGAAAAGGGTGGCGGGGTTCTTCCGTCAGCTCTCGAGCCTCAGAAGTCTGAACAGGCATCGCTTGTATCAAGACCTGAGGAGGAAACTCGAGCAGCTCGTCTCGACTGGAGGTGACCGAGAGGAAATCTCCAGAGTGAAATCTTTGCTCAAGGGGTGTCAGTATGATAGGCACGCATCTTTGGTTTTTGAGAGGGATTTCGGGAAGTACCGCTCACCCGACCCTTACAGAAACTGTAAGATGTCAGTGAATTGTATGGTGGTGACAGGACTGATCGATAGTACGGGTTCCCTGAACAGATCCAAATCAGGGATCCTGGAGGTGGTCAGGTCCTTTTACTCACGCCTCTTGAGGAAGAGGGATCTGGATCGAGATGGGATGTCGGCTTTCCTGGCTGAAACTGTTCCTGAGCCAGGAGATGACCCCTCTCTTTATGTTTTGGCCGAGGTAATCAGGGAAGAGGAAGTGAGACTGGCCATTGATGGGCTCCGGCCCAAAAAATCGCCAGGTCCGGATGGCTTAACATCCGAGTTTTACAAGACTTTTAGGGACTCCTTGGTCCCCCTCTTGACTGAGGTGTTTAATGAGTGCCTCTCCTCGGGTGCTCTTCCCAGTTCAATGAGGAAGTCGGCCCTGATTATTTTGTCAAAGGGTAAGGACTCGTCCCGTATCGAGAATTGGCGTCCCATAGCGCTCCTCGATACGGACCGAAAGATTCTGGCAAAGGTGTTGTTTAATCGGCTGGTGAAGTTTGCACCCCGGCTCCTTTCGGGGGCTCAGCACTGTTCTGTTCCAGGCCGCAGTACTTTTAGTGCTGTGCTCGGTGTCCGAGAGGCAGTGGAGCAGGGCATTGCGGGTCGCTGGAAGGGGTACTTGCTGTCCTTAGACCAGGCAAAGGCTTTTGACCGGGTGGATCATGAGTACCTCTGGTCTGTCCTTCTGAGGTATGGTCTGCCGGGGAGGTTTGTCAATTGGTTAAAGACCTTGTATGATGGGGCTGAGACTTTCCCGCTCGTGAACGGTTGGGTTGGTCACTCTTTTGAGGTGAGCTCCGGGGTCCGTCAGGGCTGTCCTCTGAGCCCACTTTTATACGTGTTCGCGATCGATCCCTTCTTAAGGAGGGTAGATCGTGGACCGTTGGTGGGAGTCGGGATGGACCGGGCGGAGCCGGGGGCCACTCTGAGGGTGGTAGCGTACGCCGATGATGTCTCCCTTTTTGTATCCTCGAGAGAGGAGGCGGATTGGGTCATGTCTGAGGTCGTGCGCTACTCGGAGGCATCCGGGTCCATGATCAACCGGGAAAAGTGCGAGAGTCTCTGGCTGGGAGGGGGAGATCCAAGTTTTGATCTCCCGGACACCCTTCCAGGGCCCCAGTCCTCCGCTAAGATCTTAGGCATCAATTTTGGCCCAGGGGACTATCCCCAACAAAATTGGGAAGGCAGGCTCAAGATTGCCGCCCAGAAGGTGGACCAGTGGAAGGGTTGGTCTTTAACCCTGAGGGAAAGGGTCAGCTTGGCCAAGGGTTATTTGCTTCCTTTGTTAATTTACTTGGGCAGTGTCTGCATCTTGCCGGAATCTCTCTGGACGCGGGTCTATAGCCTGTTCTTCCAACTGTTATGGGGGAACAGGCTTAACCTAATCAAGAGGGAGGTCACGTACCGCACGAGGAGACTAGGTGGGTTGGGTATGGTCAACCCAGTGGTGTTCTTAGTGAACACCTTTCTTAAGACCAACATTGCCAACCTCTGGACAGAGAGGGCTCCTCCGTGGGTATTCTCCTGCAGGGGATGGTTTCGGCCTTTCTTCCAGGAATGGGAGACAGGAGGGCAGGTGAAGGACCTACGAACACCACATGGACATCTCCCGGCTTATGCTACCCCGGCTCTGAAGGTGATCCGCCGGTGGGGTCTGGGAATGTGGGAAATCAGGACCATGTCGAGGAAATCCCTTGACAGTAGGGTCCTGTTGACCCATTTCCAGAAGCCCCTGGTGCTCAGAGATTGCCCAGGCCGGGATCTGGAGGGGGGGCTCGGGTTGTTAAATTCTCCACGGATCCCCTCGAAGTTTTGGGACTTGGCCTGGCGCTGCTTCCATGGGAGGCTGTATGTGAGGGACAATCTGAAGTTCAGGAACTCTGATGATCGGGGTTGTCCCCGTGAAGAGTGTGGCGACACGCTGGAAAGCATGGAGCACTTCCTCCTTCGGTGTCCCTTTAATACAGGGGTCTATAACCGGGTGGGTGCTTCCATAGGCTGGCCTAGGTTGGCATCCCTTTCCTATCCGGAGTGGGCTTATGGGGCATTCAGATCCCTTGGTGGCCGAGATCGGGGCACTTTATTCCTAGTTAGTGTAGTTGTTAGGTTCTACACCTGGAATGCACGGTGCCTAGTTTCAATACAGCATAAAACCCTCCCCCGGGATGAGGTGGTTAGTAACATCTTGGGTGACCTGGGTAAGGTGCGCTCTTTGGAGTTCGGGAGGCTGGGTGCGAGGAGGGCCTCTTGGCTTTGGAGGGGTCTCTCCTTTTAATACGTACCCGAGGGAAAGCTTGGTTGAGTGATTAGGGGCTTCCTAGGTGTTTGGGAGGCTGGGTGGGAAGAGGGCCTCTTCACTTTTGGAGGGGTTTCTCTTCTTACTCTAGGGACAGATTGGTTGTGTGACTGGGAGAGGGAAGGATAAGGTGGTGTGGGGTGTTGAGGGACAGTTATATAGGGATAGATAGGGACAGGGAGGGACAGTCTAGGGATAGGTAGATAGTTAGTATTGTTAAGTTAGGTAGAGTAGGGATAGGTAGGGGCATGTAGGGACAGATAGGGTCAGCTTTTTGAGGGGCAGTTTTAGTTGAGTAGGGACAGGGTGTTTGTGTCGGTGTTAGGGTCAGGGCCTCTTTAGACTCCTATTCCCTGGTGGTGGGCTGATGTGTGGCACGCTTAGTCTTTTTGTTTTGTTTCTGGTAGAATTAATGGATATCGGGCTTGAAGGTGCCGAACTTGGGCCTTACAGGTTAAAGCTGTTGTTTTGGTATTGTGGTATTTTGATGTTGTGTTAGTAAAGTTATGATCTGTAAATAAAATTTTGTATGTCTGTATTTTATCTTGTGGTATGTATAGTTAGTATGTTGTGGGGGGTGTAGTTTAGGTTGGGTGGGGGGTGTTTGTTGGGGGGTTGCATAAGGGCATATGGACCCTGGAAACAATATAAGGGCATGGAAACTTTCATGGACCCGGAGGAAAAAGTGTGGTGTATTTTTCAGAGGGCATGAACTTGCATGGACCCGTGGTGGCAGTGTGGGTGGAGGGAAAAAAAAAAAAAAAATAAAAAAAAAAAAAAATAAAAAATAAAAATAAAAATAAAAATAAAAAATAAAATAAATTAAAAAAAAAAAAAAAAAATTTAATTGCTGTGTTTAGAGTGTTATAGACTGTTTAGAGTGTTAAGTTTGTTTAGCTAGGTTGGCTTTTTCTTTTATTTTTTGGGCAGCATGGGCCAAATTTTCTTTTCTAGTTTTATATGTATATATGTATTAAATAGTGGGGAGTGTGAGTGTATGTGTGAGTGTATGTGCGAATGAATTTTTCTTTACTTTAAATTTTGTCTATTGGATAGGAAAAATGGATGTGATGATTTTCCTGCTGGGGGTTTCCTAAAGCTGCAAAGTTAAGAGACTCTGAGGCGTGGGAAAAAGAATTCTTAAATGCTGGTTTTATTTTTGTAAGATATGTTGTGTATTTCTGTTTTTGTTTGTGTTTTGTATTTTTATAAATAAAAGAGATCCTGAAGGAACTACAGATAGTGCTTTGGAATGGTGCCCGGGCTGCCCCTGCAAGACTTTCACACTTGGGTGCCCCTCAGGCGCTGGCTTGGTAGTTGTAGCCCCTAAAGGGGTGAGGCCACTCTGGGTCCGATTTGGTGGGCGGGGTCACTCTGGGACCAATTTGGTGGGCGGGGTCAGTCTGGGACCGATTTGGCGGGCGGCGCCACTCTGGGTCCGATTTGGCGGGCGGCGCCACTCTGGGTCCGATTTGGCGGGCGACGCCACTCTGGGTCCGATTTGGCGGGCGGCGCCACTCTGGGTCCGATTTGGCGGGCGGCGCCACTCTGGGTCCGATTTGGCGGGCGGCGCCACTCTGGGTCCGATTTGGCGGGCGGCGCCACTCTGGGTCCGATTTGGCGGGCGGCGCCACTCTGGGTCCGATTTGGCGGGCGGCGCCACTCTGGGTCCGATTTGGCGGGCGGCGCCACTCTCGGTCCGATTTGGTGGGCGGCGCCACTCTGGGTCCGATTTGGTGGGCGGCGCCACTCTGGGTCCGATTTGGCGGGCGGCGCCACTCTGGGTCCGATTTGGCGGCCCGGGTCACTCTGGGTCCGATTTGGCGGCCCGGGTCACTCTGGGTCCGATTTGGCGGCCCGGGTCACTCTGGGTCCGATTTGGTGGGCCGGGTCACTCTGTATCCGATTTGGTGGGCCGGGTCATTCTGGGTCCGATTTGGTGGGCCGGGTCACTCTGGGTCCAATTTGGTGGGCCGGGACACTCTGGGTCCCATTTGATGGCCCGGGCCACTCTGGGTCCGATATGGTGGGCGCTGTATACTGCGCGGCTCTGCGCTGTATACTGCGCGGCTCTGCGCTGTATACTGCAGGGCTCTGCGCTGTATACTGCGGGGCTCTGCGCTGTATGCTGCGGGGCTCTGCGCTGTATGCTGCGGGGCTCTGCGCTGTATGCTGCAGGGCTCTGCGCTGTATAATGCGGAGCTCTGCGCTGTATACTGCGGGGCTCTGCGCTGTATGCTGCGGGGCTCTGCGCTTTATACTGTAATAATAATAAGACTACAGATAGTCCTTTTGAATTGTGCTGTGCTGTCACTTTAAGAGCTGATATTATCTGACAAAACGGTGACCTGGTGGAGTTGGTTGGCGTTGGCATAGTAACAGTGTCTGACTGCGCATATCAATGAGCTAATCAGCCAGGTGGCATTTGGCAGTTAAGTTATTTTTAGAAATTGCCTCAGAAACCAGCCCATTTTAAACGTATAGCAAAATTTCCCTATTGAAATGCATTGAAACAATGCTTTCCAATGAGGGGGAAACAATTTTCAAATGCAAATTGCGCCAAAACTACAAATCCGATCGACATGAAAATAACTTAGCACACCTCTCATGGACGCTGGCTTCGAAATGACACCTCACTGGAGTCTGTGCGTTCAGCGGTTCGGGCCGCATTAACTGCGAAAAAAAGCCTAATAATAATAACTAGATGGGCATTTCCTGAAGGAAATACATGGTGCTTGAACTGCGCTGCCAGCTGCCAATGAACCTGAGGAGCAAGTCTGGCATGCAGGGCCCTGCCCCTGGGTATCCAATTTGGCCCCTTGGTAGCCACTTTGATGTGCGGGGCCCCTTGTTAGCAACTTTGGCCCCTTGGTAGCCATTTTGGCATGCAGGAATCCTTGGTAGCCACTTTGGCCACATCCTCTTATATACAAACATCACTCCTATATACAGACACCACTCCTATATACAGACATCCCTCTATATACAGACACCACTCCTATATACAGACACCACTCCTATATGCAGGCACCTCTCCTATATACAGACATCCCTCTATATACAGACACCACTCCTATATACAGACATCCCCCTATATACAGACACCACTCCTATATTCAGACATCCCCCTATATACAGACATCCCCCTATATACAGACATCTCTACTATATACAGACATCCCCCAATATAGACACCACTCCTATATACAGACATCCCTCTATATACAGACATCTCTCCTATATACAGACATCCCTCTATATACAGACACCACTCCTATATACAGATATCCCCCTATATACAGACACCACTCCTATATACAGACACCACTCCTATGTGCAGGCACCTCTCCTATATACAGACATCCCTCTATATACAGACACCACTCCTATATACAGACATCCCCCTATATACAGACACCACTCTTATATACAGACATCCCCCTATATACAGACACCACTCCTATATACAGACATACCCGTATATACAGACACCACACCTATATACAGACATCCCTCTATATACAGACACCACTCCTATATACAGACATCCCTCTATATACAGACACCACTCTTATATACAGACATCCCTCTATATACAGACACCACTACTATATACAGACATCCCTCTGTATATAGACACCACTCCTATATACAGACATCCCTCTATATACAGACACCACTTCTATATACAGACTTCCCTCTATATACAGACACCACTCCTATATACAGACATCCCCCTATATACAGACACCACTCCTATATACAGACATCTGTTGTGAATTTGGATTCTGGGCTCCCCCGGTGGCCGCTTGTGGAATTGGACTTGTCATCCTCTTTCCTGTTTCACCTGGTTCCATCAGTAGTGGGTGTCGCTATTTAAGCTCATTTCTCTGGTGGTTTCTTGCCGGTCAACAATGTTATCTGATGCCTCTCAGTGCTTGTTCCTGCTTCTAGACTACTACTAGATAAGTTGGACTTTTGTCCATGTTTTGTTTTGCCTATTTGTTCCAGTTCACAGCTGAAGTTTTGTTACTGTGTCTGGAAGGCTCTCGTTGATCAGGGATTGCTACTCTGGCGTTATGAGTTAATGCCAGAGTTTAAGGTAATCTCTGGATGGTGTTTTGTTAGTGTTTTTCTGCTGACCATGAAAGTATACTATCTGTCTTCTGCTATCTAGTAAGCGGACCTCAAATTTGCTAAGACTATTTTCCTGCTGCGTTTGTTGTTTCATCTGAACTCACCGTCATTATATGTGGGGGGCTACTGTCTTCTTTGGAATATTTCTCTAGAGGTGAGCCAGGTCTTATATTTCCCTCTGCTAGCTATTTAGGTCTTAGGCCAGAGCTGGGCATCTAGCGATAAATAGGAAATGCTACCTGGCTATTTCTAGTTGCGCGGCAGGCTTAGTTCATGGTCAGTATAGTTCCATCTTCCGAGAGCTTGTCCCTCTATAGGCTTGCTATGATCTCTGCCTGCAGAGATCATGATAGTTTGACCGGCCAGTAAAGTGTTAAAGACCCAGGTTGAGAAAGGAGAGTTATAAGAAGTCTGCTGGAATTTTTTTTTTTTTTTTTTTTTTTTCTCCTCCAGTCTGCCTTGCTGCAGTCTTTTTTCTCTCTCTCCTCCTAATCTCTGTATGGCTCTGTGTGCACCTGACAATAATGGATCTCCAGAGTGTAACTGCGGGTTTGAATAATCTCATCACGAAAGTACAAAATTTACAAGATTTTGTGGTACATGCTCCGGTATCTGAGCCGAGAATTCCTTTGCCGGAGTTCTTCACAGGGAATAGAGCTAGCTTCCAGAATTTCCGAAATAATTGTAAGCTTTATTTGTCCCTGAAGTCTCGTTCAGCTGGAGACCCTGCTCATCAGGTTAGGATTGTGATTTCCTTGCTCAGGGGTGACCCTCAAGATTGGGCCTTCTCATTGCCAGCAGGGGATCCTGCGTTACGCGATGTGGATGCGTTTTTTCTGGCCTTGGGCTTGCTTTATGAGGAACCTCATTTGGAACTTCAGGCAGAAAAAACTTTGATGGCACTATCTCAGGGGCAAGACGAAGCTGAAGTTTTCTGCCAAAAATTCCGTAAATGGTCTGTGCTTACTCAGTGGAATGAGTGCGCCTTGGCGGCAACTTTCAGAGAAGGTCTCTCTGATGCCGTTAAGGATGTTATGGTGGGGTTCCCTGTGCCTGCAGGTCTGAATGAGTCCATGACAATGGCTATTCAGATTGATAGGCGTCTGCGGGAGCGCAAACCGGTGCACCATCTGGCGGTGTCTATGGAAAAGACGCCAGAAAGTATACAGTGTGATAGAATTCTGTCCAGGAGCGAGCGACAGAATTTTAGACGGAAGAATGGATTGTGTTTCTATTGTGGGGATTCTACTCATGTTATATCAGCATGCTCTAGGCGTACAAAGAAGCTTGATAAGTCTGTTTCCATTGGCACCATTCAGTCTAAGTTTATTTTGTCTGTAACCCTGATTTGCTCTTTGTCATCCATTGCCACGGACGCCTATGTTGACTCTGGCGCCGCTCTGAGTCTTATGGATTGGTCCTTTGCCAATCGTTGTGGTTTTGATTTAGAGCCTTTGGAGACTCTTATTCCTCTGAAGGGGATTGACTCCACCCCATTGGCTAATAATAAACCACAATACTGGACACAAGTAACCATGCGTATCAATCCGGATCACCAGGAGATTATTCGTTTCCTGGTGCTGTATAATTTACATGACGATTTGGTACTGGGATTGCCATGGTTGCAGTCTCACAACCCAGTCTTGGACTGGAGAGCAATGTCTGTGTTGAGCTGGGGATGTAAGGGTATTCATGGGGACTTACCTTTGGTTTCTATTTCGTCGTCCATTCCCTCTGAAGTCCCTGAGTTCCTCTCTGATTATCAAGATGTCTTTGACGAACCCAAGCTTGGGTCGTTACCTCCGCACCGTGAGTGCGATTGTGCCATAGATTTGATACCGGGTTGTAAATATCCCAAGGGTCGTTTGTTTAATCTGTCTGTGCCGGAACATGCTGCTATGCGGGAATATATAAAGGAGTCTTTGGAAAAGGGACATATTCGTCCATCTTCTTCTCCCTTGGGAGCTGGGTTTTTCTTTGTCTCAAAAAAAGACGGCTCTTTGAGACCATGTATTGATTATCGGCTTCTGAATAAGATCACTGTTAAGTATCAATACCCATTGCCATTGCTTACTGATTTGTTTGCTCGTATAGAGGGTGCTAAGTGGTTCTCTAAAATTGATCTTCGTGGGGCGTATAATTTGGTGCGGATCAGGCAGGGGGATGAGTGGAAGACCACATTTAATACGCCCGAGGGCCACTTTGAGTATTTGGTCATGCCTTTTGGTCTTTCTAATGCCCCTTCAGTTTTCCAGTCTTTTATGCATGATATTTTCCGCGATTTTCTGGATAAATTTATGATAATATATCTGGATGATATTCTGATTTTTTCTGATGACTGGGACTCTCATGTCCAGCAGGTCAGGAGAGTTTTTCAGGTTCTGCGGTCTAATTCTTTATGTGTGAAGGGGTCTAAGTGCGTTTTTGGGGTCCAGAAAATTTCCTTTTTGGGGTATATTTTTTCTCCCTCTTCCATTGAGATGGATCCCGTTAAGGTGCAAGCTATTTGTGACTGGACTCAGCCCTCCTCTCTTAAGGGTCTTCAGAGATTTTTGGGCTTTGCCAACTTTTACCGCCGATTTATTGCTGGTTTTTCGGATGTCGTTAAACCACTGACTGATTTGACCAGACAAGGCGCTGATGTTGCTAATTGGTCCCCTCATGCTGTAGAGGCCTTTCAGGAGCTTAAGCGCCGTTTTGCCTCTGCCCCTGTGTTGCGTCAGCCTGATGTGAATCTGCCTTTTCAGGTTGAGGTTGACGCTTCAGAGATCGGAGCTGGGGCAGTGTTGTCGCAGAAAGGTTCCGACTGCTCCGTCATTAGGCCGTGTGCCTTCTTTTCTCGCAAATTTTCGCCCGCAGAGCGGAATTATGATGTTGGGAATCGGGAGCTTTTGGCCATGAAGTGGGCGTTTGAGGAGTGGCGCCATTGGCTCGAGGGGGCTAGGCATCAGGTGGTGGTATTGACTGACCACAAAAATTTGATTTATCTTGAGACTGCCAGACGCCTGAATCTTAGACAGGCGCGCTGGTCTTTATTTTTTTCTCGCTTTAATTTTGTGGTGTCATACCTACCGGGTTCTAAGAATGTTAAGGCAGATGCCCTTTCTAGGAGTTTTGACCCGGACTCTCCTGGTAATTCTGAACCCACAGGTATCCTTAGGGAGGGAGTAATTTTGTCGGCCGTTTCTCCTGATCTGCGGCGGTCCTTGCAAGAGTTTCAGGCGGATAGACCGGATCGTTGTCCGCCTGATAGACTGTTTGTTCCGGATGATTGGACCAGCAGAGTCATCTCTGAGGTACATTCTTCTGCATTGGCAGGTCATCCCGGAATTTTTGGTACCAGGGATTTGGTGGCAAGATCCTTCTGGTGGCCTTCCCTGTCACGAGATGTGCGAGTCTTTGTGCAGTCATGTGACGTTTGTGCTCGGGCCAAGTCTTGTAGTTCTCGGGCTAGCGGACTGCTGTTGCCCTTGCCTATTCCTAAGAGGCCTTGGACACACATCTCGATGGATTTTATTTCAGATCTGCCTGTTTCCCAGAAGATGTCTGTCATCTGGGTGGTCTGTGACCGTTTCTCTAAAATGGTCCATTTGGTTCCTCTGCCCAAGTTGCCTTCTTCTTCTGAGTTGGTTCCTCTGTTTTTTCAGAATGTTGTCCGATTGCACGGTATTCCTGAGAATATTGTTTCTGACAGAGGTACCCAATTTGTGTCTAGATTTTGGCGGGCATTCTGTGCTAGGATGGGCATAGATTTGTCTTTTTCATCTGCTTTTCACCCTCAGACTAATGGCCAGACCGAGCGGACTAATCAGACCCTGGAGACATATCTGAGGTGTTTTGTCTCTGCTGACCAGGATGATTGGGTTGCTTTTTTGCCATTGGCAGAGTTCGCCCTCAATAATCGGGCCAGCTCTTCCACCTTGGTGTCCCCGTTTTTCTGTAATTCGGGGTTTCACCCTCGATTTTCCTCCGGTCAGGTGGAATCCTCGGATTGTCCTGGAGTGGATGCGGTGGTGGAGAGATTGCATCACATCTGGGGGCAGGTTATGGACAATTTGAAGTTGTCCCAGGAGAAGACTCAGCGTTTTGCCAACCGTCATCGTCGTGTTGGTTCTCGGCTTTGTGTTGGAGATTTGGTGTGGTTGTCTTCTCGTTTTGTCCCTATGAGGGTCTCTTCTCCTAAGTTTAAACCTCGGTTCATCGGCCCTTATAGAATATTGGAGATTCTTAATCCTGTTTCTTTCCGTTTGGACCTCCCTGCGTCCTTTTCCATTCATAACGTTTTTCATCGGTCGTTATTGCGCAGGTATGAGGTACCTGTGGTACCTTCAGTTGAGCCTCCTGCTCCGGTGTTGGTTGAGGGTGAGTTGGAGTACGTTGTGGAGAAAATTTTGGACTCTCGTGTTTCCAGACGGAGACTCCAGTATCTGGTCAACTGGAAGGGTTACGGCCAGGAGGATAATTCTTGGGTCAATGCATCTGATGTTCATGCTTCTGATCTTGTTCGTGCCTTCCATAGGGCTCATCCTGGTCGCCCTGGTGGATCTGGTGAGGGTTCGGTGCCCCCTCCTTGAGGGGGGGGTACTGTTGTGAATTTGGATTCTGGGCTCCCCCGGTGGCCGCTTGTGGAATTGGACTTGTCATCCTCTTTCCTGTTTCACCTGGTTCCATCAGTAGTGGGTGTCGCTATTTAAGCTCATTTCTCTGGTGGTTTCTTGCCGGTCAACAATGTTATCTGATGCCTCTCAGTGCTTGTTCCTGCTTCTAGACTACTACTAGATAAGTTGGACTTTTGTCCATGTTTTGTTTTGCCTATTTGTTCCAGTTCACAGCTGAAGTTTTGTTACTGTGTCTGGAAGGCTCTCGTTGATCAGGGATTGCTACTCTGGCGTTATGAGTTAATGCCAGAGTTTAAGGTAATCTCTGGATGGTGTTTTGTTAGTGTTTTTCTGCTGACCATGAAAGTATACTATCTGTCTTCTGCTATCTAGTAAGCGGACCTCAAATTTGCTAAGACTATTTTCCTGCTGCGTTTGTTGTTTCATCTGAACTCACCGTCATTATATGTGGGGGGCTACTGTCTTCTTTGGAATATTTCTCTAGAGGTGAGCCAGGTCTTATATTTCCCTCTGCTAGCTATTTAGGTCTTAGGCCAGAGCTGGGCATCTAGCGATAAATAGGAAATGCTACCTGGCTATTTCTAGTTGCGCGGCAGGCTTAGTTCATGGTCAGTATAGTTCCATCTTCCGAGAGCTTGTCCCTCTATAGGCTTGCTATGATCTCTGCCTGCAGAGATCATGATAGACATCCCTCTATATACAGACACCTCTCCTATATACAGACATCCCTCTATATACAGACACCACTCCTATATACAGACATCCCTCTATATACAGACATCTCTCCTATATACAGACATCCCCCTATATAGACACCACTCCTATATACAGACATCCCTCTATATACAGACACCAATCCTATATACAGGCATCCCTCTATATACAGACATCTCTCCTATATACAGACATCCCTCTATATACAGACACCACTCCTATATACAGACATCCCCCTATATAGACACCACTCCTATATACAGACATCCCTCTATATACAGACACCACTCCTATATACAGACATCCCTCTATATACAGACACCACTCCTATATACAGACATCCCCCGATATACAGACACCACTCCTATATACAGACATCCCCCTATATACAGACACCACTCCTATATACAGACATCCCTCTGTATACAGACACCACTCCTATATACAGACATCCCTCTATATACAGACAGCACTCCTATATACAGACATCCCTCTATATACAGACACCACTCCTATATACAGACATCCCTCTATATACAGACATATCTGCTATATTCAGACATCCCCCTATATAGAGACACCACTCCTATATGCAGACATCCCTCTGTATACAGACACAACTCCTATATACAGACATCCCTCTATATGCAGACACCACTCCTATATACAGACATCCCTCTATATACAGACACCACTCCTATATACAGACATCCCTCTATATACAGACATCTCTCCTATATACAGACATCCCTCTATATACAGACACCACTCCTATATACAGACATCGCTCTATATACAGACATCTCTCCTATATACAGACATCCCTCTATATACAGACACCACTCCTAAATACAGACATCCCCCTATATACAGACACCACTCCTATATACAGACATCCCTCTATATATAGACACCACTCCTATATACAGACATCCCTCTATATACAGACACCACTCCTATATACAGACATCCCTCTATATACAGACACCACTCCTATATACAGACATCCCTCTATATACAGACACCACTCCTATATACAGACATCCCTCTATATACATACACCACTCCTATATACAGACATCCCCCTATATACAGACACCACTCCTTTATACAGACATCCCTCTGTATACTGACACCACTCCTATATACAGACATCCCTCTATATACAGACACCAATCCTATATACAGACATCCCTCTATATACAGACACCACTCCTATATACAGACATCCCCCTATATACAGACACCACTCCTATATACAGACATCCCTCTGTATACAGACACCACTCCTATATACAGACATCCCTCTATATACAGACAGCACTCCTATATACAGACATCCCTCTATATACAGACACCACTCCTATATACAGACATCCCTCTATATACAGACATATCTGCTATATTCAGACATCCCCCTATATAGAGACACCACTCCTATATGCAGACATCCCTCTGTATACAGACACAACTCCTATATACAGACATCCCTCTATATGCAGACACCACTCCTATATACAGACATCCCTCTATATACAGACACCACTCCTATATACAGACATCCCTCTATATACAGACATCTCTCCTATATACAGACATCCCTCTATATATACAGACACCACTCCTATATACAGACATCGCTCTATATACAGACATCTCTCCTATATACAGACATCCCTCTATATACAGACACCACTCCTAAATACAGACATCCCCCTATATACAGACACCACTCCTATATACAGACATCCCTCTATACATAGACACCACTCCTATATACAGACATCCCTCTATATACAGACACCACTCCTATATACAGACATCCCTCTATATACAGACACCACTCCTATATACAGACATCCCTCTATATACAGACACCACTCCTATATACAGACATCCCTCTATATACATACACCACTCCTATATACAGACATCCCCCTATATACAGACACCACTCCTATATACAGACATCCCTCTGCATACAGACACCACTCCTATATACAGACATCCCTCTATATACAGACACCACTCCTATATACAGACATCCCTCCATATACAGAAAATACTCCTATATACAGACATCCCCCTATATACAGACACCACTCTTATATACAGACATCCCTCTATATACAGATACCACTCCTATATACAGACATCCCTCTGTATACAGACACCACTACTATATACAGACATCCCTCTATATACAGACACCACTCCTATATACAGACTTCCCTCTATGTACAGACACCACTCCTATATACAGACATCCCTCTATATACAGACATCTCTCCTATATACAGACATCCCTCTATATACAGACACCACTCCTATATACAGACATCTCTCTATATACAGACATCTCTCCTTTATACAGATATCCCTCTATATACAGACACCACTCCTATATACAGACATCCCCCTATATACCGACACCACTCTTATATACAGACATCCCTCTATATACAGACACCACTCCTATATACAGACATCCCTCTATATACAGACACCACTCCTATATACAGACATCCCTCTATATACAGACACCACTTATATATACAGACATCCCTCTATATACAGACACCACTCCTATATACAGACATCCCCCTATATACAGACATCACTCCTATATACAGACATCCCTCTATATACAGACACCACTCCTATATACAGACATCCCTCTATATACAGACACCACTCCTATATACAGACAATCCCCTATATACAGACACCACTCCTATATACAGACATCCCCCTATATACAGATACCACTCCTATATACAGACATCCCCCTATATACAGACTCCTATATACAGGTCAGAGTTGTGGGTCACTTACTTTTCACACACGGGGCCGGGGGGGCACTTACTTTTCACACACGGGGCTGGGGGGCACTTACTTTCCACACACGGGGCCGGGGGGCACTTACTTTTCACACACGGGGCCGGGGGGCACTTACTTTTCACACACGGGGCCGGGGGGCACTTACTTTTCACACACGGGGCCGGGGGGCACTTACTTTTCACACCCGGGACCAGGGGGGCACTTACTTTTGCACACGGGGCCGGGGGCGCACTTACTTTTGCACACGGGGTCGGGGGCGCACTTACTTTTGCACACGGGGCCGGAGGCGCACATACTTTTGCACACGGGGCCGGGGGCGCACTTACTTTTGCACACGGGGCCGGGGGCGCACTTATTTTTGCACACGGGGCCGGGGGCGCACTTACTTTTGCACACGGGGCCGGGGGCGCACTTACTTTTGCACACGGGGCCGGGGGCGCACTTACTTTTGCACACGGGGCCGGGGGCGCACTTACTTTTGCACACGGGGCCGGGGGCGCACTTACTTTTGCACACGGGGCCGGGGGCGCACTTACTTTTGCACACGGGGCCGGGGGCGCACTTACTTTTGCACACGGGGCCGGGGGCGCACTTACTTTTGCACACGGGGCCGGGGGCGCACTTACTTTTGCACACGGGGCCGGGGGCGCACTTACTTTTGCACACGGGGCCGGGGGCGCACTTACTTTTGCACACGGGGCCGGGGGCGCACTTACTTTTGCACACGGGGCCGGGGGCGCACTTACTTTTGCACACGGGGCCGGGGGCGCACTTACTTTTGCACACGGGGCCGGGGGCGCACTTACTTTTGCACACGGGGCCGGGGGCGCACTTACTTGTGCACACGGGGCCGGGGGCGCACTTACTTTTGCACACGGGGCCGGGGGCGCACTTACTTTTGCACACGGGGCCGGGGGCGCACTTACTTTTGCACACGGGGCCGGGGGCGCACTTACTTTTGCACACGGGGCCGGGGGCGCACTTACTTTTGCACTCGGGGCCGGGGGCGCACTTACTTTTGCACACGGGGCCGGGGGCGCACTTACTTTTGCACACGGGGCCGGGGGCGCACTTACTTTTGCACACGGGGCCGGGGGCGCACTTACTTTTGCACACGGGGCCGGGGGGCGCACTTACTTTTGCACACGGGGCCGGGGGCGCACTTACTTTTGCACACGGGGCCGGGGGCGCACTTACTTTTGCACACGGGGCCGGGGGCGCACTTACTTTTGCACACGGGGCTGGGGGCGCACTTACTTTTGCACACGGGGCCGGGGGGCACTTACTTTTCGCACACGGGGCCGGGGGCGCACTTACTTTTGCACAAGGGGCCGGGGGCGCACTTACTTTTGCACACGGGGCCGGGGGCGCACTTACTTTTGCACACGGGGCCGGGGGCGCACTTTTGCACATGGGGCCGGGGGCGCACTTACTTTTGCACACGGGGCCGTGTGATAAATGATCATGTCCTAAAATGGATACCGTACATTTGCATAGCTGCCATCTTTGGAAGGTCAAGTTTGGGGTAATGGAAAGTTCGCCATTATTTCCTATGGGAAATTTTTTTTTAAAAATGCGATTTAAATAAAATCTACATATCGGATCGACTATAAAAGTCATAGCACACCTGTCCCCACCGAGGGCTTCGAAACGCCGCCTGAACGGGGTCTCTGCGCCGAGCGGTTCGGGCCGCATTAATTGCAGAAAACGCGGAGAAGAAGAAGAATAATAATAACTAGATGGGCATTTCCTGAAGGAAATACATGGTGCTTGAACAGCACTGCCAGCTGCCAATGAACCTCAGGAGCAAGTCTGGCATGCAGGGCCCTGCCCCTGGGTATCCAATTTGGCCCCTTGGTAGCCACTTTGATGTGCGGGGCCCCTTGTTAGCAACTTTGGCCCCTTGGTAGAAACTTTGATGTGCGGGGCCCCTTGTTAGCAACTTTGGCCCCTTGGTAGCCATTTTGGCATGCAGGAATCCTTGGTAGCCATTTTGGCATTTAGGAATCCTCGGTAGCCACTTTAATCGGAGGCCGGGGACCCTCGGCCTCTGATTTGGTGGCCGGGGACCCTTGGCCTCCGATTTGGAGGCCGGGGACCCTCGGCCTCCGATTTGGAGGCCGGGGACCCTCGGCCTCCGATTTGGAGGCCGGGGACACTCGGCCTCCGATTTGGAGGCCGGGGACCCTCGGCCTCCGATTTGGAGGCCGGGGACCCTCGGCCTCCGATTTGGAGGCCGGGGACCCTCGGCCTCCGATTTGGTGGCCGGGGACCCTCGGCCTCCGATTTGGAGGCCGGGGACCCTCGGCCTCCGATTTGGTGGCCGGGGACCCTCGGCCTCCGATTTGGTGGCCGGGGACCCTCGGCCTCCGATTTGGAGGCCGGGGACCCTCGGCCTCCGATTTGGAGGCCGGGGACCCTCGGCCTCCGATTTGGAGGCTTGGGACCCTCGGCCTCCGATTTGGAGGGCGGGGACCCTCGGCCTCCGATTTGGAGGCCGGGGACCCTCGGCCTCCGATTTGGTGGCCGGGGACCCTCGGCCTCCGATTTGGAGGCCGGGGACCCTCGGCCTCCGATTTGGTGGCCGGGGACCCTCGGCCTCCGATTTGGAGGCCGGGGACCCTCGGCCTCCGATTTGGTGGCCGGGGACCCTCGGCCTCCGATTTGGAGGCCGGGGACCCTCGGCCTCCGATTTGCTGGCCGGGGACCCTCGGCCTCCGATTTGGTGGCCGGTGACCCTCGGCCTCCGATTTGGAGGCCGGGGACCCTCGGCCTCCGATTTGGAGGCCGGGGACCCTCGGCCTCCGATTTGGAGGCCGGGGACCCTCGGCCTCCGATTTGGAGGCCGGGGACACTCGGCCTCCGATTTGGAGGCCGGGGACCCTCGGCCTCCGATTCGGTGGCCGGGGACCCTCGGCCTCCGAATTGGAGGCCGGGGACCCTCGGCCTCCGATTCGGTGGCCGGGGACCCTCGGCCTCCGATATGGTGGCCGGGGACCCTCGGCCTCCGATTCGGTGGCCGGGGACCCTCGGCCTCCGATTCGGTGGCCGGGGACCCTCGGCCTCCGATTCGGTGGCCGGGGACCCTCGGCCTCCGATTTGGAGGCCAGGGACCCTCGGCCTCCGATTCGGTGGCCGGGGACCCTCGGCCTCCGATTTGGCGGGCGGGGCCGGGGGGGCACTTACTTTTCACACACGGGGCCGGGGGGGCACTTACTTTTCACACACGGGGCCGGGGGGGCACTTACTTTTCACACACGGGGCCAGGGGGGCACTTACTTTTCACACACGGGGCCGGGGGGGCACTTACTTTTCACACACGGGGCCGGGGGGGCACTTACTTTTGACACACGGGGCCGGGGGGGCACTTACTTTTCACACACGGGGCCGGGGGGCACTTACTTTTCACACACGGGGCCGGGGGGGCACTTACTTTTCACACACGGGGCCGGGGGGGCACTTTCTTTTCACACACGGGGCCGGGGGGGGCACTTACTTTTGACACACGGGGCCGGGGGGCACTTACTTTTGACACACGGGGCCGGGGGGGCACTTACTTTTCACACACGGGACGAGAGGGTGTCATATTCACTTTATTCTGATGTTTGACTGTGATAAATGATCATGTCCTAAAATGGACACCGTACATTTGCATAGCTGCCATCTTTGGAAGGTCAAGCCGGGGGTAATGGAAAGTTCGCCATTATTTCCTATGGGAAATTTTTTTTTTTAAATGCGATTTAAATAAAATCTACATATCGGATCGACTATAAAAGTCATAGCACACCTGTCCCCACCGAGGCCTTCGAAACGCCGCCTGAACGGGGTCTCTGCGCCGAGCGGTTCGGGCCGCATTAATTGCGGAAAACGCGGAGAAGAAGAAGAATAAAATATAAGAAATCGGATTACAATATGTTGCTTGATCCTAGGAGGTTCAAGCACCATAATAATAACTAGATGGGCATTTCCTGAAGGAAATACATGGTGCTTGAACAGCGCTGCCAGCTGCCAATGAACCTCAGGAGCAAGTCTGGCATGCAGGGCCCTGCCCCTGGGAATCCAATTTGGCCCCTTGGTAGCCACTTTGATGTGCGGGGCCCCTTGTTAGCAACTTTGGCCCCTTGGTAGCCATTTTGGCATGCAGGAATCCTTGGTAGCCACTTTGGAGCACACAGTCTCTCGGTAGCCACTTTGGCCACATCCTCTTATATACAGACATCACTCCTCTATACAGACACCACTCCTATATACAGACACAACTCCTACATACAGACATCCCTCTATATACAGACACCACTACCATATACAGAGATCCCTCTATATTCAGATACCACTCCTATATACAGACATCCCTCTATATACAGACACCACTACAATATAGAAGACATCCTTCTATATACAGACACCACTCCTATATACAGACATCCCACTATATACAGACATCCCCCTATATACAGACACCACTCCTATATACAGACATCTCTCCTATATACAGACATCCCTCTATATACAGACACCACTCCTATATACAGACACCACTCTTATATGCAGGCACCTCTCCTATATACAGATATCCCTCTATATACAGACACCTCTCCTATATACAGACATCCCTCTATATACAGACACCACTCCTATATACAGACATCCCTTTTTATACAGACAGCACTCCTATATACAGACATCCCTCTTTATACAGACACCACTCCTATATACAGACATCCCTCTATATACAGACACCACTCCTATATACAGACATCCCCTATATACAGACACCACTCCTATATACAGACATCCCTCTATATACAGACACCACTCCTATACACAGACATCCCTCTATATACAGACACCACTCCTATGTACAGACATCCCTCTAAATACAGACACCACTCCTATATACAGACATCCCTCTATATACAGACACCACTCCTATATACAGACATCCCCTATATAAAGACACCACTCTTATATACAGACATCCCTCTGTATACAGACACCACTCCTATATACAGACATCCCTCTATATACAGACACCACTCCTATATACAGACATCCCTCTATATACAGACATATCTCCTATATTCAGACATCCCCCTATATAGAGACACCACTCCTATAAACAGACATCCCTCTATATACAGACAACACTCCTATATACAGACATCCCTCTATATACAGACACCACTCCTATATACAGACATCCCTCTATATACAGACACCACTCCTATATACAGACATCCCTCTATATACAGACACCACTCCTATATACAGACATCCCCCTATATACAGACACCACTCCTATATACAGACATACCCCTATATACAGACACCACTCCTATACACAGACATCCCTATATATACAGACATCTCTCCTATATTCAGACATCCCCCTATATACAGACACCACTCCTATATACAGACATCCCACTATATACAGACACCACTCCTATATACAGACATCCCTCTATATACAGACATCTCTCCTATATACAGACATCCCTCTATATACAGACACCACTCCTATATACAGACATCCCCCTATATACAGACACCACTCCTATATACAGACATCCCCCTATATACAGACACCACTCCTATATACAGACATCCCTCTATATACAGGCACCACTCCTATATACAGACATCCCTCTATATACAGACACCACTCCTATATACAGACATCCCTCTATATACAGACACCACTCCTATATACAAAAATCCCCCTATATACAGACACCACTCCTATATACAGATATCCCCCTATATACAGACACCACTCCTATACACAGACATCCCTATATATACAGACATCTCTCCTATATTCAGACATCCCCCTATATACAGACACCACTCCTATATACAGACATCCCTCTATATACAGACACCACTCCTATATACAGACATCCCTCTATATACAGACATCTCTCCTATATACAGACATCCCTCTATATACAGACACCACTCCTATATACAAACATCCCCCTATATACAGACACCACTCCTATATACAGACATCCCCCTATATACACACACCACTCCAATATACAGACATCCCTCTGTATACAGGCACCACTCCTATATACAGACATCCCTCTATATACAGACACCGCTCCTATGTACAGACATCCCTCTATATACAGACACCACTCCTGTATACAGAAATTCCCCTATATACAGACACCACTCCTATATACAGATATCCCCCTATATACAGACACCACTCCTATACACAGATATCCCTATATATACAGACATCTCTCCTATATTAAGACATCCCCCTATATACAGACACCACTCCTATATACAGACATCCCTCTATATACAGACACCACTCCTATATACAGACATCCCTCTATATACAGACATCTCTCCTATATACAGACATCCCTCTATATACAGACACCACTCCTATATACAAACATCCCCCTATATACAGACACCACTCCTATATACAGACATCCCCCTATATACAGACACCACTCCTATATACAGACATCCCTCTGTATACAGACACCACTCCAATATACAGACATCCCCCTATATACAGACACCACTCCTATATACAGACATCCCTCTGTATACAGACACCACTCCTATATACAGACATCCCTCTATATACAGACACCACTCCTATATACAGACTTCCCTCTATATACAGACACCACTCCTATATACAGACATCCCCCTATATACAGACACCACTCCTATATACAGACATCCCTCTATATACAGACACCATTCCTATATACAGACATCCCTCTGTATACAGACACCACTCCTTTATACAGACATCCCTCTATATACAGACACCACTCCTATATACAGACATCCCTCTATATACAGACATCTCTCCTATATACAGACATCTCTCTATATACAGACACCACTCTTATATACAGACATCCCTCTATATACAGACATCTCTCCTAAATACAGACATCCCTCTATATACAGACACCACTGCTATATACAGAAATCCTCCTATATACAGAAACCACTCCTATATACAGTCATCCCCTTATATACAGACACCACTCCTATATACAGACATCCCTATATATACAGACATATCTCCTATATTCAGACATCCCCCCTATATACAGACACCACTCCTATATACAGACATCCCTCTATATACAGACACCACTCCTATATACAGACATCCCTCTATATACAGACATCTCTCCTATATACAGACATCCCTCTATATACAGACACCACTCCTATAAACAGACATCCCCCTATATACAGACACCACTCCTATATACAGACATCCCCCTATATACAGACATCACTCCTATATACAGACATCCCTCTGTATACAGACACCACTCCTATATACAGACATCCCTCTATATACAGACACCACTCCTATATACAGACTTCCCTCTATATACAGACACCACTCCTATATACAGACATCCCCCTATATACAGACACCACTCCTATAAACAGACATCCCTCTATATACAGACACCACTCCTATATACAGACATCCCTCTGTATACAGACACCACTCCTTTATGCAGACATCCCTCTATATACAGACACCACTGCTATATACAGACATCCCTCTATATACAGACACCACTCCTATATATAGACATCCCTCTATATACAGACATCTCTCCTATATAGAGACATCCCCCTATATACAGACACCACTCCTATATACAGACAACACTCTATATACAGACACCACTCCTATATACAGACATCCCTCTGTATACAGACACCACTCCTATATACAGACATCCCCCTATATACAGACACCACTCCTATATGCAGACATCCCTCTGTATACAGACACCACTCCTATATACAGACATCCCTCTATATACAGACACCACTCCTATATACAGACTTCCCTCTATATACAGACACCACTCCTATATACAGACATCCCCCTATATACAGACACCACTCCTATATACAGACATCCCTCTATATACAGACACCATTCCTATATACAGACATCCCTCTGTATACAGACACATCTCCTTTATACAGACATCCCTCTATATACAGACACCACTCCTATATACAGACATCCCTCTATATACAGACATCTCTCCTATATACAGACATCTCTCTATATACAGACACCACTCTTATATACAGACATCCCTCTATATACAGACATCTCTCCTAAATACAGACATCCCTCTATATACAGACACCACTGCTATATACAGAAATCCTCCTATATACAGAAACCACTCCTATATACAGACATCCCCTTATATACAGAGACCACTCCTATATACAGACATCCCTATATATACAGACATATCTCCTATATTCAGACATCCCCCTATATACAGACACCACTCCTATATACAGACATCCCTCTATATACAGACACCACTCCTATATACAGACATCCCTCTATATACAGACATCTCTCCTATATACAGACATCCCTCTATATACAGACACCACTCCTATAAACAGACATCCCCCTATATACAGACACCACTCCTATATACAGACATCCCCCTATATACAGACACCACTCCTATATACAGACATCCCTCTGTATACAGACACCACTCCTATATACAGACATCCCTCTATATACAGACACCACTCCTATATACAGACTTCCCTCTATATACAGACACCACTCCTATATACAGACATCCCCCTATATACAGACACCACTCCTATAAACAGACATCCCTCTATATACAGACACCACTCCTATATACAGACATCCCTCTGTATACAGACACCACTCCTTTATGCAGACATCCCTCTATATACAGACACCACTCCTATATACAGACAACACTCTATATACAGACACCACTCCTATATACAGACATCCCTCTATATACAGACACCACTCCTATATAGAGACATCCCCCTATGTACAGACACCACTCCTATATACAGACATCACTCTATATACAGACACCACTCCTATATACAGACATCCCTCTATATACAGACACCACTCCTATATACAGACATTCCTCTATATACAAACACCACTCTTATATACAGACATCCCTCTATATACAGACACCACTCCTATATACAGACATCCCTCTGTATACAGACACCACTCCTATATACAGACATCCCTCTATATACAGACACCACTCCTATATACAGACATCCCTCTTTATACAGACATATCTCCTATATTCAGACATCCCCCTGTATAGAGACACCACTCCTATATACAGACATCCCCCTATATACAGACATCACTCCTATATACAGACATCCCTCTATATACAGACACCACTCATATATACAGACATACCTCTATATACAGACACCACTCCTATATACAGACATCCCGCTATATACAGACACCACTCCTATATACAGACATCCCCCTATATACAGACACCACTCCTATATACAGACATTCCCCTATATACAGACACCACTCCTATATACAGACATCCCTCTAAATACAGACACCACTCCTATATACAGACATCCCTCTATATACAGACACCACTCTTATATACAGACATCCCTCTATATACAGACACCACTCCTATATACAGACATCCCTCTATATATAGACACCACTCCTATATATAGACATCCCCTATATAGAGACACCACTCCTATATACAGACATCCCTCTATATACAGACACCACTCCTATATACAGACATCCCTCTATATACAGACACCACTCCTATATACAGACATCCCTCTATATACAGACACCACTCCTATATACAGACATCCCCCTATATACAGACACCACTCCTATATACAGACATCCCCATATATACAGACACCATTCCTATATACAGACATCCCCCTATATACAGACACCACTCCTATACACAGATATCCCTATATATACAGACATCTCTCCTATATTCAGACATCCCCCTATATACAGACACCACTCCTATATACAGACATCCCTCTATATACAGACACCACTCCTATATACAGACATCCCTCTATATACAGACATCTCTCCTATATACAGACATCCCTCTATATACAGACACCACTCCTATATGCAGACATCCCCCTATATACAGACACCACTCCTATATACAGACATCCCCCTATATACAGACACCACTCCTATATACAGACATCCCTCTATATACAGACACCACTCCTATATACAGACATCCCTCTATATACAGACACCACTCCTATATACAGACATCCCTCTATATACAGACACCACTCCTATATACAGAAATCCCCCTATATACAGACACCACTCCTATATACAGATATCCCCCTATATACAGACACCACTCCTATACACAGACATCCCTATATATACAGACATCTCTCCTATATTCAGACATCCCCCTATATACAGACACCACTCCTATATACAGACATCCCTCTATATACAGACACCACTCCTATATACAGACATCCCTCTATATACAGACATATCTCATATATACAGACATCCCTCTATATACAGACACCACTCCTATATACAGACATCCTCCTATATACAGACACCACTCCTATATACAGACATCCCCCTATATACAGACACCACTCCTATATACAGACATCCCTCTGTATACAGACACCACTCCTATATACAGACATTCCCCTATATACAGACACCACTCCTATATACAGACATCCCTCTGTATACAGACACCACTCCTATATACAGACATCCCCCTATATACAGACACCACTCCTATATACAGACATCCCTCTATATACAGACACCATTCCTATATACAGACATCCCTCTGTATACAGACACCACTCCTTTATACAGACATCCCTCTATATACAGACACCACTCCTATATACAGACATCCCTCTATATACAGACATCTCTCCTATATACAGACATCCCTCTATTTACAGACACCACTCCTATATACAGACATCCCTCTATATACAGACATCTCTCCTTTATACAGATATCCCTCTATATACAGACACCACTCCTATATACAGACATCCCCCTATATACAGACACCACTCTTATATACAGACATCCCTCTATATACAGACACCACTCCTATATACAGACATCCCTCTATATATAGACACCACTCCTATATACAGACATCCCTCTATATACAGACACCACTCTTATATACAGACATCCCTCTATATACAGACACCACTCCTATATACAGACATCCCCCTATATACAGACATCACTCCTATATACAGACATCCCTCTATATACAGACACCACTCCTATATACAGACATCCCTCTATATACAGACACCACTCCTATATACAGACAATCCCCTATATACAGACACCACTCCTATATACAGACATTCCCCTATATACAGACACCACTCCTATATACAGACATCCCTCTAAATACAGACACCACTCCTATATACAGACATCCCCCTATATACAGACTCCTATATACAGGTCAGAGTTGTGGGTCACTTACTTTTCACACACGGGGCCAGGGGGGGCACTTACTTTTCACACACGGGGCCGGGGGGCACTTACTTTTCACACACGTGGCCGGGGGGCACTTACTTTTCACACACGGGGCGGAACTTAGTTTTCACACACGGGGCCGGGGGGCACTTACTTTTCACACACGGGGCCGGGGGGCACTTACTTTTCACACACGGGGCCGGGGGGCACTTACTTTTCACACACGGGGCCGCACTTACTTTTGCACACGGGGCCGGGGGCGCACTTACTTTTGCACACGGGGCCGGGGGCGCACTTACTTTTGCACACGGGGCCGGGGGCGCACTTACTTTTGCACACGGGGCCGGGGGCGCACTTACTTTTGCACACGGGGCCGGGGGCGCACTTACTTTTGCACACGGGGCCGGGGGCGCACTTACTTTTGCACACGGGGCCGGGGGCGCACTTACTTTTGCACACGGGGCCGGGGGCGCACTTACTTTTGCACACGGGGCCGGGGGCGCACTTACTTTTGCACACGGGGCCGGGGGCGCACTTACTTTTGCACACGGGGCCGGGGGCGCTCTTACTTTTGCACACGGGGCCGGGGGCGCACTTACTTTTGCACACGGGGCCGGGGGCGCACTTACTTTTGCACACGGGGCTGGGGGCGCACTTACTTTTGCACACGGGGCCGGGGGCGCACTTACTTTTGCACACGGGGCCGGGGGCGCACTTACTTTTGCACACGGGGCTGGGGGCGCACTTACTTTTGCACACGGGGCCGGGGGCGCACTTACTTTTGCACATGGGGCCGGGGGCGCACTTACTTTTGCACACGGGGCCGGGGGCGCACTTACTTTTGCACACGGGGCCGGGGGCGCACTTACTTTTGCACACGGGGCCGGGAGGGCACTTACTTTTCACACACGGGGCCGGGGGGGCACTTACTTTTCACACACGGGGCCGGGGGGCACTTACTTTTCACACACGGGGCCGGGGGGGCACTTACTTTTCACACACGGGACGAGAGGGTGTCATAGTCACTTTATTCTGATGTTTGACTTTGATAAATGATCATGTCCTAAAATGGACACCGTACATTTGCATAGCTGCCATCTTTGGAAGGTCAAGTTCGGGGTAATGGAAAGTTCGCCATTATTTCCTATGGGAAATTTTTTTTTTTAAATGCGATTTAAATAAAATCTACATATCGGATCGACTATAAAAGTCATAGCACACCTGTCCCCACCGAGGCCTTCGAAACGCCGCCTGAACGGGGTCTCTGCGCCGAGCGGTTCGGGCCGCATTAATTGCGGAAAACGCGGAGAAGAAGAAGAATAAAATATAAGAAATCGGATTACAATATGTTGCTTGAACCTAGGAGGGTTCAAGCACCATAATAATAAAATATAAGAAATCGGATTACAATATGTTGCTTGAACCTAGGAGGTTCAAGCACCATAATAATAACTAGATGGGCATTTCCTGAAGGAAATACATGGTGCTTGAACAGCGCTGCCAGCTTTACAGCAGCACTTTTCACACACGGGACAGGGGGGCCACTTACTTTTCCACACCCGGGACCGGGGCGCACTTACTTTTGTACACCCGGGACCGGGGCGCTCTTACTTTTGCACACGGGGCCGGGGGCGTACTTACTTTTGCACACGGGGCCGGGGGCGCACTTACTTTTGCACACGGGGCCGGGGGCGCACTTACTTTTGCATACGGGGCCGGGGGCGCACTTACTTTTGCACACGGGGCCGGGGGCGCACTTACTTTTGCACACGGGGCCGGGGACGCACTTACTTTTGCACACGGGGCCGGGGACGCACTTACTTTTGCACACGGGGCCGGGGAGGCACTTACTTTTGCACACGGGGCCGTGGGCGCACTTACTTTTGCACACGGGGCCGGGGGCGCACTTACTTTTGCACACGGGGCCGGGGGCGCACTTACTTTTGCACACGGGGCCGGGGACGCACTTACTTTTGCACACGGGGCCGGGGCGCACTTACTTTTGCACACGGGGCCGGGGGCGCACTTACTTTTGCACACGGGGCCGGGGGCGCACTTACTTTTGCACACGGGGCCGGGGGCTCACTTACTTTTGCACACGGGGCCGGGGGCGCACTTACTTTTGCACACGGGGCCGGGGGCGCACTTACTTTTGCACACGGGGCCGGGGGCGCACTTACTTTTGCACACGGGGCCAGGGGCGCACTTACTTTTGCACACGGGGCCGGGGGCGCACTTACTTTTGCACACGGGGCCGGGGGCGCACTTACTTTTGCACACGGGGCCGGGGGCGCACTTACTTTTGCACACGGGGCCGGGGGCGCACTTACTTTTCACACACGGGGCCGAGGGGGCACTTACTTTTCACACACGGGGCCGGGGGGGCACTTACTTTTCACACACGGGGCCGGGGGGCACTTACTTTTCACACACGGGGCCGGGGGGGCACTTACTTTTCACACACGGGGCCGGGGGGCACTTACTTTTCACACACGGGGCCGGGGGGGGCACTTACTTTTCACACACGGGACGAGAGGGTGTCATAGTCACTTTATTCTGATGTTTGACTTTGATAAATGATCATGTCCTAAAATGGACACCGTACATTTGCATAGCTGCCATCTTTGGAAGGTCAAGTTGGGGGTAATGGAAAGTTCGCCATTATTTCCTATGGGAATTTTTTTTTTTTTAAATGCGATTTAAATAAAATCTACATATCGGATCGACTATAAAAGTCATAGCACACCTGTCCCCACCGAGGCCTTCGAAACGCCGCCTGAACGGGGTCTCTGCGCCAAGCGGTTCGGGCCGCATTAATTGCGGAAAACGCAGAGAAGAATAATAATAATAACTAGATGGGTATTTCCTGAAGGAACTACAGATAGTGCTTTGGAATGGTGCCCGGGCTGCCCCTGCAAGACTTTCACACTTGGGTGCCCCTCAGGCGGTCCGATTTGGTGGGTTGGGTCAATCTGGGTCTGATTTTGTGGGCGGGGTAAATCTAGGTCCGATTCGGTGGGCGGGGTCACTTTTGGTCCGATTCTGTGGGCGCGGCCACTCTGGGTCCGATTCGGTGGGCGGAGCCACTCTGGGTCCGATTTGGTGGGCGGGGCACCTTAGGGACCAATTTGGTGGGTGGGGTCACTCGGTCCGATTTGGTGGGCTGGGCACCTCAGGGTCTGATTTGGTGGGCTGGGCACCTCAGGGTCCGATTTGGTGGGTGGGGTCACTCTGGGTCCGATTTGGTGGGCGGGGTCACTCTGGGTCCGATTTGGTGGACGGGGTCACTCTGGGTCCGATTTGGTGGACGGGGTCACTCTGGGTCTGATTTGGTGGAAGGGGTCACTCTGGGTCTGATTTGGTGGAAGGGGTCACTCTGGGTCCGATTTGGTGGGCGGAGCCACTCTGGGTCCGATTTGGTGGGCGGGGTCACTCTGGGTCCGATTTGGTGGGCGGGGTCACTCTGGGTCCGATTTGGTGGGCCGGGCCCCTCGGGGTCCGATTTGGTGGGCCGGGCCCCTCGGGTTCCGAATTGGTGAGCGGGGTAATCTACTATATAATTGTCTAAGGGCACTTCCGTCTTTCTGTCTCACAACACCGCTACGTCATCATCTCGTGAGACCGCAATGCACTCTTGGGACCGGAGCGCGCAACAAGCATCGGGTACCGGCCACTCCAGGTGCAACAAGCATCGTGTACCGGCCGCTCTAGGAGGTGCAACAACCATCAGATACCGGCCGCTCCAGAAGGTGAGTATGTAACTTTTTTATTTTAATTCTTTTTTTTTTTTTAACAGGGATATGCAGTATACTATGTGACTGGACAATTTACTACGTGACTGGGCAGTATAACTACGTGGCTCTGCGCTGTATACTGCGTGGCTCTGCGCTGTATACTGCGTGGCACTGCGCTGTATACTACGCGGCTCTGCGCTGTATACTGCGCGTTCTGCGCTGTATACTGCGCGGCTCTGCGCTGTATACTGCGCGGCTCTGCGCTGTATACTGCGCGGCTCTGCGCTTTGTACTGTGCGGCTCTGCGCTATATACTGCGTGGCTCTTCGCTGTATACTACGCGGCTCTGCGCTGTGTACTGCGCGGCTCTGCGCTGTGTAATGCGCGTGTCCGTGCTGTGTACTGCGCGTGTCTGCGCTGTATACTGCGCGGCTCTGTGCTGTGTACTGCACGGCTCTGCACTGTGTACTGCGCGGCTCTGTGCGGTATACTGCGCGGCTCTGCTCTTTATACTGTGCGGCTCTGCGCTCTGTACTGCGCGGCTCTGCACTGTGTACTGCCCGGCTCTGCGCTGTGTACTGCGTGGCTCTGCGCTGTGTACTGCGCGGCTCTGCGCGGTATACTGCCCTGCTCTGCGCTGTGTACTGCACGGCTCTGCGCTTTATACTGCGCGGCTCTGCGCTGTGTACTGCGCGGCTCTGCGCTGTGTACTGCGCGGCTCTGCGCTGTGTACTGCGTGGCTCTGCGCTGTGTACTGCGTGGCTCTGCGCTGTGTACTGCGTGGCTCTGCGCTGTGTACTGCGCGGCTCTGCGCTGTGTACTGCGCGGCTCTGCGCTTTGCACTGCGCCGCTCTGCGCTGTGTACTGCGCGGCTCTGTGCTGTGTACTGCGCGGCTCTGCGCTGTGTACTGTGCGGCTCTGCACTGTGTACTGCGCGGCTCTGCTCTTTATACTGTGCGGCTCTGCGCTGTGTACTGCGCGGCTCTGTGCTGTGTACTGCGCGGCTCTGCGCTGTGTACTGCGCGGCTCTGCGCTGTGTACTGCGCGGCTCTGCGCTGTGTACTGCGCGGCTCTGCGCTTTATACTGCGCGGCTCTGCGCTGTGTACTGCGCGGCTCTGCGCTGTGTACTGCGCGGCTCTGCGCTGTGTACTGCGCGGCTCTGCGCTTTGCACTGCGCCGCTCTGCGCTGTGTACTGCGCGGCTCTGCGCTGTGTACTGCGCGGCTCTGCGCTGTGTACTGCGCGGCTCTGCACTGTGTACTGCGCGGCTCTGCGCGGTATACTGCGCGGCTCTGCTCTTTATACTGTGCGGCTCTGCGCTGTGTACTGCGCGGCTCTGCGCTGTGTACTGCGCGGCTCTGCGCGGTATACTGCGCGGCTCTGCGCTGTGTACTGCACGGCTCTGCGCTTTATACTGCGCGGCTCTGCGCTGTGTACTGCGCGGCTCTGCGCTGTGTACTGCGCGGCTCTGCGCTGTGTACTGCGCGGCTCTGCGCTTTATACTGCGCGGCTCTGCGCTGTGTACTGCGCGGCTCTGCGCTGTGTACTGCACGGCTCTGCACTGTATACTGCGTGGCTGTGCAATATACTACGTGGACATGCATATTCTAGAATACCCGATGAGTTAGAATCGGGCCACAGTCTAATAATCATAAGACTACGGATAGTGTTTTGTAATTGTGCTGTACTGTCACTTTAAGAGCTGATATTATCTGACAAAACTTGTGACCTGGTGAGCTGATGTAGAGTTCATAGGCGTTGGCATAGTAACTGGGTCTCACTGCGCATATCAATGAGCTAATCAGCCAGGTGGCAGTTATTTTTAGAAATTGCCTCAGAAATCAGGCCCATTATAAACGTATTGGAAAATTTCTCTATTGAAATGCATTGAAACACTTTTTTCAAACACAAATTGCGCAAAAACTACAAATCCGATCGGCACGAAAAATACTTAGCACACCTCTCAGGAACGCTGGCTTCGAAATGACACCTCACTGGAGTCTGTGAGTGAAGCGGTTCGGGCCGCATTACGTGCGGACTGAATAATAAGAATAAGAAGAAGTTTACCACGGTGGAATAACAGTATAGTGCTTTGTTCCAAAGCACTATAATTACAGTGAGTGAACTGTGAAGAAGTTGGTTTTCTCTCCCATGACTCTGCTGTATCCTGAAGAACACTCCCCAGTACACGACTTACACAAAGATAAAGGAAGGAGTGTTTATTGGACCTTAGATTCGTAAGCTTCTTCAAGATGAGGAGTTTCTATGTTTGTTGCAGGGCAGGGAAAAGGTTGCATGGGTAGAATTCGCATTAGCGCTACCTAATTTTTTGGAAAACTCAAGAGCAGATAACTATCAAGAGTTGGTGGAAAATCTCCTCAAAACATATAAGGATCTTTGTTGTAACATATCCTTAAAGATTAATTTCATACATGCGCATCTAGACATTTCTCTGTCTAGCTGCGGAGCAGTGAGCGACGAGCACAGTGAGAGATTTCAACAAGATATTGCGGCTATGGAGAAAAGATATCAAGGAAAATGGAACTCATCAATGATTGCAGATTACTGTTGGACAATTGTAAGAGATGATCCGATGCAGGAGTACAAGAGACAAGCAAAAAAGAGTTATCACTGAATGAGGACCAAATTTTGTAGTGCAATTTGTGTAACTGTTTATAATTCACAATAGTGTTTAGAAATGTTTTAGTTATTCAAATTGTGGCTAACTTTCCTCTAGACAAATGTTTAAAAATTAGCATAACAAAATATTCTGCATCTTTATGTTTGCAGAAATAATTTGATAGTTTGATTATCATAGAAACACAAGCCAACTAAAAATTTTCATTGTCAAATTTTAATTCAGGATGTCAAAATCATTAAGAAATGGTTCATTTCATAACTGAACCTGACAACTTTTAAAAATATGTAGAACAATTGAATGTATGATGAATAGATTTAGTAGACTCTGATTTAATCTAAATTCATTTTTTTATTCCACATCTGCTCACAGGTTGTGTATTGCAGCTCTGTGGCCAGGTATAGCACTATTTTAGTAATAAAGCAGCCATGTTTCCCTAATCCTGTACAACCATTGTCTTTTTCTTTGTATAAGCTGGCTGTATATATACTTGATGTTTAAAAATCACCATTATGCATTAATGAAGCAATCGCTTGGCAAGAAATGCTGAATCTGTTTTTATAGATGAGTCTTAAAATAGAAATCATGACTAATGTATGACAGATGTTTAAAATTTTATCCACTTGGGTTCTGAGATCCTGTGCCTAGGCGAGCATATATCTGCATATAATTGTGACATTGATGGAATACACACGTTCTGTGCTTACACCTTGGTTGGCAATGTTTCGGAATATGCAGATAATATTGGTGGAATGTATACAAGCTGCATTTGATACTAATACATAAAAATTCACAGAAAATAAATCACTCTATGCCTATGTGTGCATTGTAAATTTAGTGTACAGCTTGACCATGCACGTGCAACAGCCAAAGAGATTTAGATTTTCCTTATATTTTCTTCCCACATTCTTTTCTAAATGCATGCTGCACAATGGATCAGTTCTGTGAAATCTTCTATACTTAACCCCTTAATGACAAGTCACCATTTATCTTTCTTTCATTTTGTCCGCAATACAGTTTTACGCTATAGGTATGTTGCTTCCTAGAGGCTTATGTTTCTTGTGGGCCACCATAGACCGTAAAATATTATTATTTATTATTATTATTTATTTAAATAGCACCATTGATTCCATGGTGCTGTACATGAGAAGGGGTTACATAAAAATTACACAATATCACTTACAGTAAGCAAACTAACAATTACAGACTGATACATAGGGGTAACGACCCTGCCCTTGCGGGCTTACATTCTACAGGATGGTGGGGATGGAGACAATAGGTTGAGTATATAATGAGCGTGGTTGACTACAAAGGCACATGCCACTTGTTTGCTTACTGACCTACATGGAAAGATCCTCCTGGATTGAAATGTCAGAGAAAAATTATCTTTTGTTGGTAGAATAAAATACACAAACAGTTTAAAGGAAACCTACATGTGAATTGAACTTTAATTGGACTGTGGTACTCTCTATATCATGTTCTTAAGGACCTTTCACATTGTGTTTTTCCTACATTCAGTGGCCCCATTATGGTTTACGTCTGAACATTAACACAAAACGGGATTTCGGCGAATGCGTTGACGAGGTCCTTGACTATAATGATTTAGATGGAGTCACCGTATGCTCTGTCAAGTATCGTTTTCAGCCATAAATACCTATTGAAGGTGGACAACAACTAGAAGTAGACTACATCTTTGTGCCTACCTCCAGTATGTGTATACAGTTAACAATTGTGTCTGACACAGCACAAGGTGACTCCGTCTATGTCAATGGTCTCTTCAGAGCATGTTCGAATCCTGTTCTGCGTGGAGATTCTGAAGTAGGCCCCAGCAAGGCCACAGAATGTAGAGAAAATGCAATGTGAATGGGCCCATAGGCTGTTATCAACAAGCAATCAACCCTGAATGGTAGTTCAGACTTACCAGACTTATAATAATATAATTATGGAGAATATCCTTAAGACAAAAATAATAATAATAGAATAAAAAACATCATAAAAGATTTATAGCATTTAATATAGTTGGAGTTTGTTGACCTTGTGACATGCCCTCTTTAAATTTCTGACTGAGTTATAGACAATATACATATCAAAATATTTGATGGCTCAGAGGAAGGAAGGTTTACATGCAAAATGGCAGCCACATTGTCTCCCCGATCTCTGTTTGGAACTGCAAATAAATAATTTTTTTAATGCGCAGTGGTGAGTACCCCATGTTTTCTTTATATAGACAATACAGACATATGCTAATTGTTTCTGCTATTTATTACATTATTTTAATTGTTGAGTCAGTGATTTTCAAATAATTTGCTGAAAAATATGATGATAGGTTCCTCAAAATCTTGGAACTTAAGGAATAACATTAAAGTACAGCATTTAATCTATCTATATAATCATCTAAGGTCCACTTCCGTCTGTTTGTCTGTCACATAAATCCCACGTCGCTGATTGGTCGCAGCCGGCTGGACGTGACCAATCAGCGACAGGCACAGTCCGGCCACGAATTGGCCCCTCCCTACTCCCCTCCAGTTAGTGCGCCCTCCATACTCCTCTCCGGTCAGCACCCACATAGCGTTTTAGCAGTCCGTTAAACGGACTGCATTACACCAAGGCATAACACGGTGTAACGCAGTCTGTTAACGCTGCCATTAACCCTGTGTGACCAAATTTTTACTATTGATGCTGCCTATGCAGCATCAATAGTAAAAACATATAATGTTAAAAATAATAATAGAAATAAATCATTATATTCTCACCTTCCGGCGTCCGCGGCAGCCTTTCCCTCTCCTCGCGATGCTCCGGTCCCAAGAATGCATTGCGGCAACGACCTGTGATGAGGTAGTGTCTCCTCGCGACGCTCCGGTCCCAAGAATGCATTGCGGCAACGACCTGTGATGAGGTAGCGGTCTCGCGAGATGATGACGTAGCGTTCTCGCTAGACCGCTACATCATCACGGGTTATTGCCTCAAGGCATTACTGGGAACGGAGCGTCGCGAGGAGCATCGCTAAAGGCCTGGGCTGGATCCGGGGGCCGCCGGAAGGTGAATATATAACTATTTTTTATTTTAATTCTTTTTTTTAACAGGGATACGGTTCTCACATTGCTACATACTACGTGGGCTGTGTTATATACTACGTGGGCTGTGTTATATACTACGTGGGTTGTGTTACATACTGCGTGGGCTGTGTTATATACTGCATGGGCTGTATTATATACTATGTCACTGTGCCCTACACTATGTGGGCTGTGCTATATACTACGTGGCTGTGCAATATACTACGTGGCTGTGCTATATACTACGTGGCTGTGTTATATACTACGTGGGCTGTTATATACTGTGTGGGCTGTGCTATATACTACGTGGGCTGTGTTATATAATGTGTGGACTGTGTTATATACTGCATGGGCTGTGCTATATACTATGTGGGCTGTGCTATATACTATGTGGCTCTGCAATATACTACGTGGCTGTGCTATATACTACGTGGCTGTGTTATATACTATGTAGCTGTGCTATATACTACGTGCCTGTGCTATATACTAGATGGCTGTGGAATATACTACGTGGCTGTGTTATATACTGCATAGGCTGTGCTATATACTACGTGCCTGTGCTATATACTACGTGGCTGGGCTGTATACAATGTGGCTGCTATATGCTATGTGGATGCTATATACTATGTGGCTATGCTATACACTACGTGGCTGTGTTATATACTATGTAGCTGTGCTAGATACTACATGGCTGTGCTATATACTACGCGGCTGTGCTATATACTACGTGGCTGGGCTATATACTACGTGGCTGCTATGTACTACATGGCTGCTATATACTACATGCCTGTGCTATATACTACGTGGCTGTGCTATATACTACATGGCTGTGCTATACACTACGTGGGCTGTGTTATATGCTACGTGGGCTGTGAGACTCTTTTGCTCGGGGCCCTCAAAAACCTGCAGCTGGCCCTGGCTTTACTGATTGGTCGTGGCCGGCCACGAACAATCAGCGACAGGCGCAGTCCGGCCGCAAATTGGTGCGGGATTTGAACCACAGTTCGCTAATTGGTTGCGCCCAGCCGGCCGAATCCTGTGTATTCATTGTATTATTCTGAAATCTTCATAAATAAACTACATACATATTCTAGAATACCCGATGCGTTAGAATAGGGCCACCATCTAGTAGTAGTAATAATAATGTTGCTGTTAATAACTAAAGTAATCATCCAAACTGGAAGACTGAGCCAATTTGTATGTTAATGACCGAGCCTCATTTTTTAAATCCTTTTTTTTAAATCTGACCAGTGTCATGTTATGAGACAGTAAGTCTGGAACACTTCAACGCATCTAAATGATTCCAAGATGGTTTTTCATGACATATTGTACTTTGTGTTAGTGTTAAATTTTGATCGATATTATTTGCGTTTATTTATGAAAATATTGAAAATTTGGCAAAAAATTTGAAAATTTCACGATTTTTGAACTTTTAATTTTTATGCCCTTAAAGGGAACCTGTCACCAGGTTTGGCTGAGACGAGTTATGGCCACCCCCTTTCAGGGCTTAAATACAGCATTCTATAATGCTGTATATAAGCCCCCAATCCGACCTGTAAAAGAAGAAAAATTACTTTTATTTTACTCACCTGTAGGGCGGTCCGGTCTGAGGGGTGTCGCAGGTCCGGTGTCTACCATCTACTTATGATCCCTGTCCTCCTGCTTGCTTGATATGGATGACACATCCCTGCGTCATCCACACAGGCTCCCTGGAATCGCGCTCCTGAGCAAGCGAACTTATCTGCCCTGTTGAGGGCAGAGAAAAGTACTGCAGTACACAGGCGCTGGGAAAGGTCAGATAGTCCCAGCGCCTGCGCACTGCATGACATTGCTCTGCCCTCAGCAGGGCAGATAAGTACGCCTGGGCAGGAGCACGATTCTGGGGAGCCTGACGCCTGTGTGGATGATGCAGGGATGCGCCATCCACATGAAGCAAGCAGGAGGATGGGGATCATAAGAAGATGGGAGGCGCCAGACCAAGACCAGCGACGCCCATTGGACCAAACCGCCTCCTAGATGAGTATAATAAAAGTTATTTTTCTTCTCTAACAGGTCGGATCAGGGGCTTATATGCAGCATTATAGAATGCTGTATATAAGCCCTAAAAGGGGGCATCCGTAACTCGTATCGGCCAAACCTGGTGACAGGTTCACTTTAAACTAGATAGTTATCCCACACAAAGTAGTTAATAAATAACATTTGCCACATGTCTAATTTACATCTGCATAATTTTTTAAACTTTTTTTGTTAGAAAGTTGGAAGGGTTAAAACTTTATCAGCAATTTCTCTCATTTTTCCAACAAATTTACAAAACCATTTTTTTAGGGACCACATCACATTTGAAGTGACTTTGATAGGTTTGTGTGGCAGAAAACACCCAAAAGTGACACAATTCTAAAAACTGCGCCACTTAAAGTGTTCAAACCACATTCAAGAAGATTATTAACCCTTCAGGGGCTTCGCAGGAACGAAAGAAATGTAAACAGAAAAATATATTTTTTTCCAACAAAAAATGTTACTTTAGCACCAAATTTTGCATTTTCACAAGAGTAACAGGAGAAAACACACCATATAATTTGTTGTGCAATTTCTCCTATGCACCATTCGCCATGTCGAATTTTGGAAAACCTCTGATGTGCATAAACAGGGAAAAAACCCCACAAGTGACTCCATTTTGGAAACTAGACCCATCAAAGAATTTATCTAGAGTTGGGATGAGCATCTTGAACCCACAAGTTCTTCATGGAATTGGAAAACATTGGAAAGTGAACATTAATAATGACATTTTGTCCCCCAGAAGTGTTGTTTGAGCCCCAAAGATTTCATTTTCTCACAAGGGTAACAGGAAAAAATAAACTATACAATTTGTTGTACAATTCATCCTGAGTACAAAAATACCCCTTATGTAGGGAAAAACTACTGAAAGGGTGCATGGCAAGCTTCGGAAGGGAAGGAGCACCATTTGACTTTTGGAACACAAAATTGGCTGGAATTGGTAGTGGACGCTATGTCTCATTTGGAGAGCCCCTGATGTGATTAAACAGTGGAAACCCCTCACAGCTGACCCTATTTTGGAATTTAGATATGTGGTGAGCACATTGAACGCCAGGTGTTTCACAGAATTTTATAATGTTGAGTTTTGAAAATAAAAAATCAAATTTTTCCCACAGAAATGTTCTTTTAGTCCCAAATGTTTCATTTACACAAGGGTAACAGGAGAAAATGGAACTCAAAATTTGTTGTTCAATTTCTCCCGAGCAAATTGATACCCCAAATGTGGTGGAAAGCTACTGTTTAGGCGCATGGCAGGGCTCTGAAGGGAAGGAGAGCCATTTGACTTTTTGAATGCAAAACTTTTGGAGTGCAAAATTGTGTGGAATAGCTGGCGGACACCATGTTGCGCTGACATGTGGTGGAAAACTATTGTTGGGCTCATGGCAGGGATCGGAAAAGAAGGAGCACCATTTGACTTTTGAAGTGGAAAATTGTCTGGAATAAATTGTGGATGCCATGTCGCATTTGGAGAGCCCCTCATGTGCTTATACAATGGAAACTCACACAAGTGACCCCATTTTGGAAACTGCACCTCTTGAAGAATTTCTCTAGGGGATGTAGTAGTCCCAAGTTTTACATTTCCAAAATTAATAAGAGAAAATTGACTAAATTTGTTACACAATGTCTGCTGAGTACAGCAGTGCCCATAAATGGTCAAAAACGACTTTTTAGACACAGTGCAAAGCTCAGAAGGGAAGGTGCACCTTATTGGTGATAAGACTTTGCTGGAATGATTTACGAGTGTCATGTCACTTTGCAGAGACCCTGAAGTATCAGGACAGCAGTACTCACCATAGATGACAACATTTTACAGAACACACCCATTAACTGAAATCATTTAGGGGTACAGTCAGCATGTTTACACAACATGTGTTTCACAAAACCAAACCATTGAGCGGTGAAGAAAAATAAATTACATTTTGACCACTATAATGTTGTTTTAGCCTGAGATTTTATATTTTCACCATGGGAAATAAATAAAAATGACCACATAATTTGCTACATAATTCTTTGTGAACTTGTCAATACTGTGTGACTGGAGAGTACTGTTTGGCCACACGGCAAGACTTGAGAGGGAAGGAGCGCTATTTTACTATTGGAGAGCAAATTTCTGTAGAATAGTTTGTGGACTTCGCATACAGATTTCCTAATTGCCAGAAGAGCAAAATCCCCCCTCAATTAACCCCAATTTGGACATTACATCCCTCTGGGAATATATTTACAGATGTAGTGATGATTTTTCTAGCAATGGGTATTGCTAAGTGAAAATACAAATATGCTATTGTACTGCCCATGCATTGTGTCCAACTTCTGCTTCTGGAGACACACACCCACGTAAATTAAGTGGGCTCTCCTCGCTACAGTAAGGCCAAAGATGTGGAAGATAACTGTGGTTTAAGCCAGCAAACTCTGGGGCTCATGACGATGGAACATTTGTATTTGGGAGAGCAGATTTTGCTGGATTTCTTTTGGTGGGACCCATTTCACTTTTTCAGAGCCTTTGTACTACCCCCAATGTGGAAACCCCCTATATTTCTGTTATCAGATGACAAACCTGAGTGAGGATTTGTTTTTGTTGGTTAAGTACAAGCTTTTATTAGTGGCATTTTGAGGTACATAACATTTTGGATCACATTTATCCTGTGCACCATGCTGAGCACTTACATTAAGGTTTCAATCTAAATCTACAAAATACATTATTCAGATGAAACCCCAAAAGATCCATTCATTATAATGAGGAAGCAGAGTTACTCTAGACTCCATATGGCCTCTGTACAGTGGTGTCCTTATTTTCAGAAGTGCACAAAACTGTAGCAGACTGCGCTTTAATGCACAGCTAAAGATGGGGGCATTGCCGGATTATAAGCCATATGGAGTCCACAGTGTCTCCATCTGCCTAATTATATGGATTATTCTGCTGGAGGTTCCATCTGAATCATGTATTTTAGAGATTTACATGGAAACCCTGGTTTAAGTGCTCAGGATACATGTGAGCTGAGCCTTACCCCAATCTTTGGGAGGCAGAATGAACAAATCATTAGTATGTGAAGAATTGGTTTTATTTATTTCATATTTTTTTAGTTTGCAATATAAGTGCATTTCCCCTTTGAAATGTCCTATTGAATGTTACATTGAAACTTACCATATTATGGTCGCTGCACTACAAATGCTCCCCCACCTGTAGATCTGAAATTGAATCTAATCTATTTGACAGGACGAGTTCCAGCAGATTATTTCCCCTTCTTGGTTCATCTACGAACTGAGAGAGGTAATTGTCTTGAACTGAAGACAAGAACTTGGTGCTTTTAGCGCAAACAGAAAGCACTATGTACCATTGAATGTCTGGATAGTTACAATCCTCCATAATAATAAGGACCTATTATTTTTTGCTGCCTTTTTCATTTTTTGCAGCATTTCTTCCTCAACCTTTTCAGCTATATTAGGAGACTTAAAAATAATCCGCGCTGGGTTCTCCAGTTTTGTGACCACTAAATACCTCCAAAAACAATAAATATTTGCACCTTTTATATGACTTTAAAAAACTATTAAAAAATAAGTTTGTGCTGTGTTTTAAAATAGCTCCACCGTGGAGCACGACATTAGCATAAGGAAATTCTGAGCGAGATAATAAAGTGATTTTTTACCTGCAGCTCTCGGTTCTCTGCCTCTGCAGGACCTTGCGTGACGTCACGGTCATGTGATTGCTCACGTGACTTGCTACCTGCAGGACCTTGCGTGACGTCACGGTCATGTGATTGCTCACGTGACTTGCAGAGGCAGAGAACCGAGAGCTGCACAACAGCGCATAGTCGCTTCTAGCAGTGAGCGAGCATAGGGCTGTTTGCCGCCGGCCGGGGCACTGCCTGGAGCCCGCTCACGTGAAAGCAAAAGAGGAAAAAAAACTCCACTGAAGCCGCATTTTTCCACATTTGGACTTTTACAAAGACCGACTAAAGGGAACTGTGGACATTATCGACTATACCACACCAGGTAAAAAATCACTTTATTATCTCGCTCAGAATTTCCTTATGGTAATGTCGTGCTCCACGGTGGAGCTATTTTAAAACACAGCACAAACTTATTTTTTAATAGTTTTTTAAAGTCATATAAAAGGTGCAAATATTTATTGCTTTTGGAGGTATTTAGTGGTCACAAAACTGGAGAACCCAGCGCGGTTATTTTTATATATATACCTGTTTATAGCTACTAATACAGAAGGGTGGCACTGTATTTGTATCCGCTGCAGGATTCACAGTTTCTGAAGCGCTACTGGTGTGCTTAATTTTATCCCCTATATTAGGAGACTTGTAGCAAACCGCAATTAGCAGCTTTCCATTATTGCCATCCCCATGTACATTGTAGCAGCTCTCCCCAATGTCATCATTGAGCACAGAAAAGTTGGCACAGTTCTCCAATCACCCAAACTCTTCCTTCCCGCACCAATTTCTAAGCCATTATTTATCTCCCCAAGCTCCCGCTGTCTTTCTAGTGACATTCGTGGCAGCAGCAGTATTTCTGGAAACACCATTTTGGAGGTCCTGGATTTCAGCTTCTCTCTTAGTTCACTGTAGTCTTTTTTAAGGACCTTCCACCACCCTCTAACTTGTCATTGGTACCAATGTGTACCATGACTGCTGGCTTCCATACATGTAACTCGAGGACATCGAACACAAATATATGCACCGTCAAATTGCTGTTCAAGGCATGCATACATCTCACGAGATGCACATCTGATAGCATTGCCCATGGAGCACGTATTAAATGTGGATAAACAGTACAGATAAAAACAGAAAGCAATGGGAAACCCCAAACTATGCTCTTTTGTTAAACTGTGATATTGTGTTTAACTATGCACTTTTCTGCAGCCCAGCTCTTAAAATGCAGGCCTTGCTCTGCTCAGCAGCCTCTGATAGGGACCTTGGAACTTGTAGTGGTTATCTCTGAGGGCTGATGTTAATATTCAGGGAAGGGTCCAATAGCCATAATGGTTCCCAGGCCATTAATATCAGCTCACAGCTGTCTTCTTAGTCTTTACTGGTTATTACAGGGGACATCCCCCCAAAATTACCTGGGGTCCGCCTTATATTTAATAATTAGCAAAGGCTAAGCAAACAGCTGAGGGCTGATATTAAAGGCCTAGGAAGGGTTTAGTGATATTGGCCACCTCCCAGACTAAAAACATCAGCCCTCAGCCACCACAGAAATTGCACATTCATTAAATGTGCTAATTCTGGAGCTTAGTGTCCTCTCTTCCCACTTGCCCTGGTGCAGTGGAAAGTGGGGTAATAGTTGTAGGGTTGATGTCAGCTGTTTTCTGTTCACTGACGTCAAACCGAGGAGTTAGTTATAGAGAGGTGTCTATCGGATATCCCCATTACTAACCCCATAATCAAAATTAATAAATACACAGAGTAAAGTCCTTTAATTGAAATACACACTCCCCAACCCTCTTTTACCGATTCATTCACCAAAAAATAAAAATAAAAAAGAAGAGTTATACTCACCTTTCTGCTGATAATCCATTAATGTCCATGTCCCACGAAGATCCGGATAGTTTGGTGAGCGGTCACGTTGTCGGCTTTCCCTCATCTGGTTAGGAGATATTGGGGGACTTTGAGTGCCATCATACTGTGTTGGGGGCACTGTGGGTACATAATACTTTGCTGGAAGCTTTGTGTTGGGGGCTGTATAATGTGAAATTGTGGGTGGGTGGGGATTCACTGTGAGGATGCCATAATCTATGTGTATGGACTTTTTTGGGAGCATTATACTCTATAATGGCCATGAAAGAGGTATTGTGCATAAGAGGCTTCAAGAGGTACATAATTATTGTGTACGTGCTTCAATAAATATTCTTCTCCCTGTTAAAAAAAAGGTGGGAGATGTTACCCTTATTTCGCCAAATATTTCTTATTTGAAGAGTTGGTGCCCAATTAGAAATTTTACTATAGGGCCCAATGATTTTTTTGTACACCCCTGCTACCTGTACTGAGCACCTAAAAAACCCTAAATCCACAGTGACTAAGAAGAGACTAGTATTATAAACACTATGTTTATAGTATTATAAATGTACATTCGCCACAATATTATAAGTTATGCATCTGATATAAGCCTAAGCTGAATAATTACTTCTCATCCAAACATACAAACTCAATTTTCTCATAAACATGCTTGACCTCTATTAATTATTCAGTTATCTCTGGCAATGGTAATTTCCTGTGCATTTGTATCTTTATGTGCATTTAGCTTCCATTCATTTATCAAAGAGGCGTCTCTATTCATGGAATCATTATAGTGTAGATGAATAGTGCTATTATACGTCTTCTGAGAGCAAACACGTCTTGATTAAATGTATCAATGAGTGACAAGAATTAATAGCATCTTATCTTTGAAGAGTGTCCTGTCATTGTAATTTCTACAGCTATAATAGTCACTTATGTTTCCTGCCATACTGCCTATATATGTAACTAAATACAGTACAGATCAAAAGTTTGGACACACCTTCTCATTTAAAGATTTTTCTGTATTTTCATGACTATGAAAATTGTACATTCACACTGAAGGCATCAAAACTATGAATTAACACATGTGGAATTATATACTTAACGAAAAAGTGTGAAACAACTGAAAATATGTCTTATATTCTAGGTTCTTCAAAGTAGCCACCTTTTTGCTTTGATGACTGCTTTGCACACTCTTGGCATTCTCTTGATGAGCTTCAAGATTTAGTCACCGGAAATGGTCTTCCATCAATCTTGAAGGAGTTCCCAGAGATGCTTAGCACTTCTTGGCCCTTTTGCCTTCACTCTGTGGTCAAGCTTACCCCAAACCATCTCGATTCGGTGCAGGTCTGGTGACTGTGGAGGCCAGGTCATCTGGCGTAGCACCCCATCACTCTCCTTCTTGGTCAAATAGCCCTTACACAGCCTGGAGGTGTGTTTGGGGTCATTGTCCTGTTGAAAAATAAATGATGGTCCAACTAAACACAAACCGGATGGAATAGCATGCCGCTGCAAGATGCTGTGGTAGCCATGCTGGTTCAGTATGCCTTCAATTTTGAATAAATCCCCAACAGTGTCACCAGCAAAGCACCCCAACACCATCACACCTCCTCCTCCATGCTTCATGGTGGGAACCAGGCATGTAGAGTCCATCCCTTCACCTTTTCTGCGTTGTGGTGGTTAGAACCAAAGATCTCAAATTTGGATTGATCAGACCAAGGCACAGATTTCCACTGGTCTAATGTCCATTCCTTGTGTTCTTTAGCCCAAACAAGTCTCTTCTGCTTGTTTCCTGTCCTTAGCAGTGGTTTCCTAGCAGCTATTTTAGCATGAAGGCCTGCTGCACAAAGTTTCCTCTTAACAGTTGTTGTAGAGATGTGTCTGCTGCTAGAACTCTGTGTGGCATTGATCTGGTCTCTAATCTGAGCTGCTGTTAACCTGACCTGCGATTTCTGAGGCTGGTGACTTGGATAAACTTATCCTCAGAAGCAGAGGTGACTCTTGGTCTTCCTTTCCTGGGGCGGTCCTCATGTGAGCCAGTTTCTTTGTAGCGCTTGATGGTTTTTGCAACTGCACTTGGGGACACTTTCAAAGGTTTCCCAATTTTTCAGACTGACTGACCTTCATTTCTTAAAGTAATGATGGCCACTCGTTTTTCTTTACTTAACTGCTTTTTTCTTGCTATAATACAAATTCTAACAGTCTTTTCAGTAGGACTATGAGCTGTGTATCCACCAGACTTCTGCAGAACACAACTGATGGTCCCAACCCCATTTATAAGGCAAGAAATCCCACTTATTAAACCTGACAGGGTACACTTGTGAAGTGAAAACCATTTCCGGTGACTACCTCTTGAAGCTCATCAAGAGAATGCCGAGAGTGTGCAAAGCAGTCATCAAAGCAAAAGGTGGCTACTTTGAAGAACCTAGAATATAGGACATATTTTCAGTTGTTTCACACTTTCTTGTTAAGTATATAATTCCACATGTGTTTATTCATAGTTTTGATGCCTTCAGTGTGAATTTACAATTTTCATAGTAATGAAAATACAAAAAAATCTTTAAATGAGAAGGTGTGTCCAAACTTTTGATCTGTACTGTATGCATTTACATTTTATACTGTGTTCTCTTCATGTGGATCATAATTTTCTATATCATTATTCTAGATGCCACTGTGCACATTTTTTGCTTCTCAGTTTTCTTGGCGAGATCAGGTAGGTACAATTTCTGAATATTTTGGATAAGGTTCCTGTCATGATCTCTGCAGGCAGAGATCATAGCAAGCCTATAGAGGGACAAGCTCTCGGAAGATGGAACTATACTGACCATGAACTAAGCCTGCCGCGCAACTAGAAATAGCCAGGTAGCATTTCCTATTTATCGCTAGATGCCCAGCTCTGGCCTAAGACCTAAATAGCTAGCAGAGGGAAATATAAGACCTGGCTCACCTCTAGAGAAATATTCCAAAGAAGACAGTAGCCCCCCACATATAATGACGGTGAGTTCAGATGAAACAACAAACGCAGCAGGAAAATAGTCTTAGCAAATTTGAGGTCCGCTTACTAGATAGCAGAAGACAGATAGTATACTTTCATGGTCAGCAGAAAAACACTAACAAAACACCATCCAGAGATTACCTTAAACTCTGGCATTAACTCATAACGCCAGAGTAGCAATCCCTGATCAACGAGAGCTTTCCAGACACAGTAACAAAACTTCAGCTGTGAACTGGAACAAATAGGCAAAACAAAACATGGACAAAAGTCCAACTTATCTAGTAGTAGTCTAGAAGCAGGAACAAGCACTGAGAGGCATCAGATAACATTGTTGACCGGCAAGAAACCACCAGAGAAATGAGCTTAAATAGCGACACCCACTACTGATGGAACCAGGTGAAACAGGAAAGAGGATGACAAGTCCAATTCCACAAGCGGCCACCGGGGGAGCCCAAAATCCAAATTCACAACAGTACCCCCCCCTCAAGGAGGGGGCACCGAACCCTCACCAGATCCACCAGGGCGACCAGGATGAGCCCTATGGAAGGCACGAACAAGATCAGAAGCATGAACATCAGATGCATTGACCCAAGAATTATCCTCCTGGCCGTAACCCTTCCAGTTGACCAGATACTGGAGTTTCCGTCTGGAAACACGAGAGTCCAAAATTTTCTCCACAACGTACTCCAACTCACCCTCAACCAACACCGGAGCAGGAGGCTCAACTGAAGGTACAACAGGTACCTCATACCTGCGCAATAACGAGCGATGAAAAACGTTATGAATGGAAAAGGACGCAGGGAGGTCCAAACGGAAAGAAACAGGATTAAGAATCTCCAATATTCTATAAGGGCCGATGAACCGAGGTTTAAACTTAGGAGAAGAGACCCTCATAGGGACAAAACGAGAAGACAACCACACTAAATCTCCAACACAAAGCCGAGAACCAACACGACGATGACGGTTGGCAAAACGCTGAGTCTTCTCCTGGGACAACTTCAAATTGTCCATAACCTGCCCCCAGATGTGATGCAATCTCTCCACCACCGCATCCACTCCAGGACAATCCGAGGATTCCACCTGACCGGAGGAAAATCGAGGGTGAAACCCCGAATTACAGAAAAACGGGGACACCAAGGTGGAAGAACTGGCCCGATTATTGAGGGCGAACTCTGCCAATGGCAAAAAAGCAACCCAATCATCCTGGTCAGCAGAGACAAAACACCTCAGATATGTCTCAAGGGTCTGATTAGTCCGCTCGGTCTGGCCATTAGTCTGAGGGTGAAAAGCAGATGAAAAAGACAAATCTATGCCCATCCTAGCACAGAATGCCCGCCAAAATCTAGACACAAATTGGGTACCTCTGTCAGAAACAATATTCTCAGGAATACCGTGCAATCGGACAACATTCTGAAAAAACAGAGGAACCAACTCAGAAGAAGAAGGCAACTTGGGCAGAGGAACCAAATGGACCATTTTAGAGAAACGGTCACAGACCACCCAGATGACAGACATCTTCTGGGAAACAGGCAGATCTGAAATAAAATCCATCGAGATGTGTGTCCAAGGCCTCTTAGGAATAGGCAAGGGCAACAGCAGTCCGCTAGCCCGAGAACTACAAGACTTGGCCCGAGCACAAACGTCACATGACTGCACAAAGACTCGCACATCTCGTGACAGAGAAGGCCACCAGAAGGATCTTGCCACCAAATCCCTGGTACCAAAAATTCCGGGATGACCTGCCAATGCAGAAGAATGTACCTCAGAGATGACTCTGCTGGTCCAATCATCCGGAACAAACAGTCTATCAGGCGGACAACGATCCGGTCTATCCGCCTGAAACTCTTGCAAGGACCGCCGCAGATCAGGAGAAACGGCCGACAAAATTACTCCCTCCCTAAGGATACCTGTGGGTTCAGAATTACCAGGAGAGTCCGGGTCAAAACTCCTAGAAAGGGCATCTGCCTTAACATTCTTAGAACCCGGTAGGTATGACACCACAAAATTAAAGCGAGAAAAAAATAAAGACCAGCGCGCCTGTCTAGGATTCAGGCGTCTGGCAGTCTCAAGATAAATCAAATTTTTGTGGTCAGTCAATACCACCACCTGATGCCTAGCCCCCTCGAGCCAATGGCGCCACTCCTCAAACGCCCACTTCATGGCCAAAAGCTCCCGATTCCCAACATCATAATTCCGCTCTGCGGGCAAAAATTTGCGAGAAAAGAAGGCACAAGGCCTAATGACGGAGCAGTCGGAACCTTTCTGCGACAACACTGCCCCAGCTCCGATCTCCGAAGCGTCAACCTCAACCTGAAAAGGCAGATTCACATCAGGCTGACGCAACACAGGGGCAGAGGCAAAACGGCGCTTAAGCTCCTGAAAGGCCTCTACAGCATGAGGGGACCAATTAGCAACATCAGCGCCTTGTCTGGTCAAATCAGTCAGTGGTTTAACGACATCCGAAAAACCAGCAATAAATCGGCGGTAAAAGTTGGCAAAGCCCAAAAATCTCTGAAGACCCTTAAGAGAGGAGGGCTGAGTCCAGTCACAAATAGCTTGCACCTTGACGGGATCCATCTCAATGGAAGAGGGAGAAAAAATATACCCCAAAAAGGAAATTTTCTGGACCCCAAAAACGCACTTAGACCCCTTCACACATAAAGAATTAGACCGCAGAACCTGAAAAACTCTCCTGACCTGCTGGACATGAGAGTCCCAGTCATCAGAAAAAATCAGAATATCATCCAGATATATTATCATAAATTTATCCAGAAAATCGCGGAAAATATCATGCATAAAAGACTGGAAAACTGAAGGGGCATTAGAAAGACCAAAAGGCATGACCAAATACTCAAAGTGGCCCTCGGGCGTATTAAATGCGGTCTTCCACTCATCCCCCTGCCTGATCCGCACCAAATTATACGCCCCACGAAGATCAATTTTAGAGAACCACTTAGCACCCTCTATACGAGCAAACAAATCAGTAAGCAATGGCAATGGGTATTGATACTTAACAGTGATCTTATTCAGAAGCCGATAATCAATACATGGTCTCAAAGAGCCGTCTTTTTTTGAGACAAAGAAAAACCCAGCTCCCAAGGGAGAAGAAGATGGACGAATATGTCCCTTTTCCAAAGACTCCTTTATATATTCCCGCATAGCAGCATGTTCCGGCACAGACAAATTAAACAAACGACCCTTTGGATATTTACAACCCGGTATCAAATCTATGGCACAATCGCACTCACGGTGCGGAGGTAACGACCCAAGCTTGGGTTCGTCAAAGACGTCTTGATAATCAGAGAGGAACTCAGGGACTTCAGAGGGAATGGACGACGAAATAGAAACCAAAGGTACGTCCCCATGAATACCCTTACATCCCCAGCTCAACACAGACATTGCTCTCCAGTCCAAGACTGGGTTGTGAGACTGCAACCATGGCAATCCCAGTACCAAATCGTCATGTAAATTATACAGCACCAGGAAACGAATAATCTCCTGGTGATCCGGATTGATACGCATGGTTACTTGTGTCCAGTATTGTGGTTTATTATTAGCCAATGGGGTGGAGTCAATCCCCTTCAGAGGAATAAGAGTCTCCAAAGGCTCTAAATCAAAACCACAACGATTGGCAAAGGACCAATCCATAAGACTCAGAGCGGCGCCAGAGTCAACATAGGCGTCCGTGGCAATGGATGACAAAGAGCAAATCAGGGTTACAGACAAAATAAACTTAGACTGAATGGTGCCAATGGAAACAGACTTATCAAGCTTCTTTGTACGCCTAGAGCATGCCGATATAACATGAGTAGAATCCCCACAATAGAAACACAATCCATTCTTCCGTCTAAAATTCTGTCGCTCGCTCCTGGACAGAATTCTATCACACTGCATACTTTCTGGCGTCTTTTCCATAGACACCGCCAGATGGTGCACCGGTTTGCGCTCCCGCAGACGCCTATCAATCTGAATAGCCATTGTCATGGACTCATTCAGACCTGCAGGCAAAGGGAACCCCACCATAACATCCTTAACGGCATCAGAGAGACCTTCTCTGAAAGTTGCCGCCAAGGCGCACTCATTCCACTGAGTAAGCACAGACCATTTACGGAATTTTTGGCAGAAAACTTCAGCTTCGTCTTGCCCCTGAGATAGTGCCATCAAAGTTTTTTCTGCCTGAAGTTCCAAATGAGGTTCCTCATAAAGCAAGCCCAAGGCCAGAAAAAACGCATCCACATCGCGTAACGCAGGATCCCCTGCTGGCAATGAGAAGGCCCAATCTTGAGGGTCACCCCTGAGCAAGGAAATCACAATCCTAACCTGCTGAGCAGGGTCTCCAGCTGAACGAGACTTCAGGGACAAATAAAGCTTACAATTATTTCGGAAATTCTGGAAGCTAGCTCTATTCCCTGTGAAGAACTCCGGCAAAGGAATTCTCGGCTCAGATACCGGAGCATGTACCACAAAATCTTGTAAATTTTGTACTTTCGTGATGAGATTATTCAAACCCGCAGTTACACTCTGGAGATCCATTATTGTCAGGTGCACACAGAGCATACAGAGATTAGGAGGAGAGAGAGAAAAAAAAATTCCAGCAGACTTCTTATAACTCTCCTTTCTCAACCTGGGTCTTTAACACTTTATTGGCCGGTCAAACTGTCATGATCTCTGCAGGCAGAGATCATAGCAAGCCTATAGAGGGACAAGCTCTCGGAAGATGGAACTATACTGACCATGAACTAAGCCTGCCGCGCAACTAGAAATAGCCAGGTAGCATTTCCTATTTATCGCTAGATGCCCAGCTCTGGCCTAAGACCTAAATAGCTAGCAGAGGGAAATATAAGACTTGGCTCACCTCTAGAGAAATATTCCAAAGAAGACAGTAGCCCCCCACATATAATGACGGTGAGTTCAGATGAAACAACAAACGCAGCAGGAAAATAGTCTTAGCAAATTTGAGGTCCGCTTACTAGATAGCAGAAGACAGATAGTATACTTTCATGGTCAGCAGAAAAACACTAACAAAACACCATCCAGAGATTACCTTAAACTCTGGCATTAACTCATAACGCCAGAGTAGCAATCCCTGATCAACGAGAGCTTTCCAGACACAGTAACAAAACTTCAGCTGTGAACTGGAACAAATAGGCAAAACAAAACATGGACAAAAGTCCAACTTATCTAGTAGTAGTCTAGAAGCAGGAACAAGCACTGAGAGGCATCAGATAACATTGTTGACCGGCAAGAAACCACCAGAGAAATGAGCTTAAATAGCGACACCCACTACTGATGGAACCAGGTGAAACAGGAAAGAGGATGACAAGTCCAATTCCACAAGCGGCCACCGGGGGAGCCCAAAATCCAAATTCACAACAGGTTCCAATGGATTAATACAGCAAATTGCAGGTTGCAGCATATCCATGTAGTAATGATGGCGGCAGCAGAGGTGCAAAATATTGATGAGACAATCACTCACAACCTACCAATTCATAGAGGGGGTGATTGCTTAGTATTAGATTGCACAAAAGTGGCTTGTATAGGGCACTGGTTACACACAGGTAATGCACAGTGTCTGGTTCACAGCCTATTAGAGACACCCATACTCTTAGATCGGGTGGGCTGCCCAGCTCTATCTAAGTGCATCCCATGAGAACAGACACCATTGTTTACAAAACCAAAAATGCTGGGCTTGGCTGCACCCTGAAAAATGAAGTGTAAAAATATATATATACATAATATATGAGGTATTGGTCGATATTTTGGCCAAAATTTGCAAGCTCGCAACCCACGTCAAGGATTGGTAGGCTGTGAGTGGTTGTCTCATCAGTATTTTGCACCTGTGTTGCCGCCATCATTACTACATGGGTTTGCTGCATCCCAATAGTGCATTCGTTCAGAAACCTGGGCAGGAAAACACTGCTGTCCCTTTTTTTGCTGTATTAATTCTTGAACTTTTGGAGCTTTGTATTCCTCTTTTTGTGGCTTTGCTTTTAAATTTAGAGTTTCAATGGATAAAAATTGCTGATAAAGTGTGGAGTAAAATTTCTAACGCAATTTTACAAGAAAGTAAATAAAAGTCTATGCTAGACTAATGTTCACATCAGTGCAGTCAATCATCATTTCTGTAAGTCCCCCAAAGTAGGACTGACTCAAGTTTTAGCATTCTTGAGAGGGATTTAGAAACTTATGAACAACAGTTATCTATAATCTTAGATTTCATCGGTCATTGACAGGTATGAATTATATTAAATTGCAGCAAAAACTGGTAGATCAGTGGAACCATAACTTCAGACACAAAGTTCCTTATCAGATTGATGTCACCACTGTAATAGCTGCTTGATGCTTATCAGTATCCTCAAACAACAAAGAGTCCATGAAGTATGTGAGACCAGGAGAATGTCCTTAAAACAGACATGATATAAAGACTCCTTTGTTTTGGTTCAAAAGAAAGCCCAAACAATTAACTGTGCTGTATTAGGGAGATTACTCTGATATGAGGGTGATCCCACTATACAGTTTCCTGAACATTTTAAGGGATTGTCTCAAGTTCTTATGTGGTTAAAATTACAAAGTGCTTGTTAAATCAGAGTGATTTTTAATTTTATAATAAACCACTTCTTGCCTAGGTTAATGGCTGTCCTGTGGTCTCAGAGTGACCGGTTACCTAAGCAAGGAGCTTGATCCACTAGTAAGCCGTATCCTTAGCCTTGTGTAAAAATGCCTTCAAAATAAAGATGCGATCCTGCTGCTGGTTGAGCTACACTTTGCCATTTTGGGCAGTGATCTTCTGCAATTTGTGCATCCCCGGATTCGGAATAATTTCTAGGTACCCACTTGAGCTGATAGAAGTCAATGAGAAACCAAGCATGTGCAAATGATGGCAGATTGCTGCTTATGAAGAAAAGTGTATCGCACCCTAAAGTCGCTTTACTATTTGTGATACTGAGAAAAAAAACTCTTTAATGACCATTTGCAAAATACATTTAAAAGTTAGCAAGACATTGAAATGTAAATGCACAAACACAATACAACCAGTTTGGACCCAAAGGCACAAATGCAATATGAAACTGCTGGCTTCCTTTCACTAAATGCTTCTTCCTTAACCTCATGTTATCTCATTTACAATGAATGACAGGTGGCTATTCTTGTACTATTAAAAGACTTAATCATCCATTATAGGATGTGAACAAATAAATTACTATTGTGTGACAGGGAGTCAGCAGTATGATGTCGTACTGGCCCTTCAAGATTAAATAAGGAGGTAAGAATTTCTAGAAGAGCACAGTAATGTTACAATTTTGTGACTGGGAATAATAAAAAGTAAGAAAGTCATAAGATTTTGATTAGAAAACTACAAAGTAACTGACTGGGAAGCTGAAGCTGTATGATATAAAATATTTAAAAATATAAAACACTATAAAAGGCTATATTATATTATATTAAAAGGCTATAGTGAATATTATTTGGTAGAGGAAGAAATTGAAATGTCAGGTGAAATGCTCAGGAGCAGGGGCATAATGATTATGGTCACGGGTGCGACAACTGCTGGACCCAGAGATGAGAGGGACCCTCTGGTGGCCAGAACTAACTTCAAATGGACCCTCAGACACACATCCAGTTGAAAATGATTGAGGCACAGAGAGCAACTAGCTCCCTGCTCCACACTAGCTATGAAAGGAGAAGCCATATCATGGGCTCGCAGCTACGGAGGATGTTAGTAACTTGTTGCAAGTGGCACAATGATGTTACTGTATTGCACCACCTACATCGGGAGAAAACGGAAGAAGACAGAGCTGCTCATGTGTAAATGGAGACGGGAGAGATTTTTTTTGTTTTGTTTTTTAATAAAGTGTTAAGAAGAACACAATGGGTACACTGCCATTATTACTGCATGGGGTCACATAGAGAGACATTGTTAATGAAACGGAAACACAGAGAGAGATTATTTGTGTATTGCAGCACATCGAGGAACATTGTTATTGTATGGGGACCACATGGGGAGACACTGCTAATGTATTAAGTCACAAATAGAGGCATTAGTACTGTGTTGGACCTCAAATGAGAATATTACTATTATGGAGGGGTATACCATAAGAAAAAACTAGATGTTATCAAAATTATATTATTTGACATAATCACCTTTCAACTCTATATATTTAAAGCATCAATCAAAAACTACCATATATATTCGAGTATAAGTTGACCCGAGTATAAACCAAGGCACCTAATTTTGCCATGAAAAACTGGGAAAACTTATTGACTCAAGTATAAACCAGGTATGCATTGTGCCCACAACCCTATCCTGGTATGCATGGCTCGCCCATACCTGTTCTAGTATGCATGGCTCCCCGTCCCCATCCTTGTATGCATGGCTCCCTGTCCCTGTTCTTGTATTTATGGCTCCCCATCCCTGTATGCATGGCTCCTTATCCCCTATCCTTGTATGCATAGCTCCTATAAAAAAAATCCTAATTACCTTCCTTGTGCGCCCTCGCTGCATCTCGTTCTGGTGCCAGCAGCTGTTCCGACCAAGCGATCATGTGTCCTCACTCATTAAAGTAATGAACATTCACTGTACACCTATGGGAGTGGAAAGGGGTGAATATTCATTACTTTAACCCCTTCATGACCCAGCCTATTTTGACCTTAATGACCTGGCCGTTTTTTGCAATTCTGACCAGTGTCCCTTTATGAGGTAATAACTCAGGAACGCTTCAACGGATCCTAGCGGTTCTGAGAATGTTTTTTCGTGACATATTGGGCTTCATGTCAGTGGTAAATTTAGGTCGATAATTTTTTTTATTTGATAATTTTATTGTTTATTTATGAAAAAAATAGAAATTTGGCGAAAATTTTGAAAATTTTGCAATTTTCAAATTTTTTGTTTTTATTCTGTTAAATGAGAGAGTTATGTGACACAAAATAGTTAATAAATAACAATACCCACATGTCTACTTTACATCAGCACAATTTTCGAAACAAAATTTATTTTGCTAGGAAGTTATAAGGGTTAAAATTTGACCAGCGATTTCTTATTTTTACAACGAAATTTACAAAACCATTTTTTTTAGCGACCACCTCACATTTGAAGTCAGTTTGAGGGGTCTATATGGCTGAAAATACCCAAAAGTGACAACATTCTAAAAACTGCACCCCTCAAGGTGCTCAAAACCACATTCAAAAAGTTTATTAACCTTTCAGGTGCTTCACCTCAGCAGAAGCAACATGGAAGGAAAAAATGAACATTTAACTTTTTAGTCACGAAAAAGATCTTTTAGCAACAATTTTTTTATTTTCCCAAGGGTAAAAAGAGAAACTGGATGCCAAAAGTTATTGAACAATTTGTCCTGAGTACGCCGATACCCCATATGGGGGGGGAAACACTGTTTGGGCACACGACAGGGCTCGAAAGGGAAGGAGCGCCATTTGACTTTTTCAATGAAAAATTGGCTCCAATCTTTAGCGGACACCATGTCACGTTTGGAGAGCCCCTGTGTGTCTAAACATTGGAGCTCCCCCACAAGTGACCCCATTTTGGAAACTAGACCACCCAAGGAGCTCATCTAGATGCATAGTGAGCACTTTGAACCCCCAGGTGCTTCACAAATTGATCGGTAAAATGAAAAAGTACTTTTTTTCACAAAAAATTTCTTTTAGCCTCAATTTTTTCATTTTCACATGGGCAACAGGATAAAATGGATCCTTAAATGTGTTGGGCAATTTCTCTTGAGTACACTGATACCTCATATGTGGTCACAAACCACTGTTTGTGCACACGGCAAGGCTCAGAAGGGAAGGAGCGCTATTTCACTTTTGAATGAAAAATTTGCTCCAATCGTTAGCGGACACCATGTCACGTTTGGAGAACCCCTGTGTACCTAAAGATTTGAGCTCCCCCACATGTGACCCCATTTTGGAAACTAGACCCCCAATGAACTTATCTAGATGCATAGTGAGCACTTTGAACCTCCAGGTGCTTCACAAATTGATCCATAAAAATGAAAAAGTACTTTTTTTTCACAAAAAATTTCTTTTAGCCTCAATTTGTTCATTTCCACATGGGCAACAGGATAAAATGGATCCTAAAATTTATTTGGCAATTTCTCCTGAGTACACTGATACCTCACATGTGGGGGTAAACCACTGTTTGGGCACACGGCAGGGCTCGGAAGGGAAGGAGCGCCATTTGACTTTTTGAATGAAAAATTAGCTCCAATCGTTAGCGGACACCATGTCGCGTTTGAAGAGCCCCTGTGTGCCTAAACATTAGAGCTCCCCCACATGTGACCCCATTTTGGAAACTAGATCTCCCATGGAACTAATCTAGATGTGCGGTGACTACTTTAAACCCCCAAGTGCTTCACAGAAGTTTATAATGCAGAACCGTGAAAATAAAAAAATCATTTTTCTTTCCTCAAAAATTATATTTAGCCCTCAATTTTTTATTTTCACAAGAGTAAAAGGAGAAATTGGACCCCAAAAGTTGTTGTCCAGTTTGTCCTGAGTACGCTGATACCCCATATGTGGGGGGGAACCACTGTTTGGGCACACGTCGGGGCTCGGAAGGGAAGTAGTGACGTTTTGGAATGCAGACTTTGATGGAATGGTCTGCTGGCATCATGTTACGTTTGCAGAGCCCCTGATGTGCCTAAACAGTAGAAACCCCAACAAGTGACCCCATTTTGGAAACTAGACCCCCACGGAACTTATCTAGATGTGTGGTGAGCACTTTGAACCCCCAAGTGCTTCACAGAAGTTTATAACGCAGAGCCGTGAAAATAAAAAATAATTTTTCTTTCCTCAAAAATTATGTTTTAGCAAGCAATTTTTTATTTTCACAAGGGTAACAGGAGAAATTGGACCCCTAAAGGTGCTGCCCAGTTTGTCCTGAGTATGCTGGTACCCCATATGTGGGGGTAAACCATTGTTTGGGCACACGTCGGGGCTCAGAAGGGAAGTAGTGACGTTTTGAAATGCAGACTTTGATGGAATGGTCTGCGGGTGTCACGTTGCGTTTGCAGAGCCCCTGATGTGTCTAAACAGTAGAAACCCCCAAGAAGTGACCACATTTTGGAAACTAGACCCCCCAAGGAACTTATCTAGAAGTATGGTGAGCACTTTGAACCCCCAAGTGCTTCACAGAAGTTTATATCGCAGTGCTGTGAAAATAAAAAATAATTTTTGTTTCCTCAAAAATTATGTTATAGTAAAGCAATTTTTTATTTTCGCAAGGGTAACAGGAGAAATTGGACCCCAACAGTTGTTGCCCAGTTTGTCCTGAGTATGCTGGTACCCCATATGTGGGGGTAAACCACTGTTTGGGCACACGTCAGGGCTCAGAAGGGAAGGAGCACCATTTGACTTTTTGAACGCAAGTTTGGCTGGAATCAATGGTGGCGCCATGTTGCGTTTGGATGTAGGATAGCTGCGGAGACACCATCACGTGTTTCTCAACGCAAGCAGTGAATAGCCAGACCTTTCCCCGGGAAGGAACAACCATGGGAAGGGCAGCATCCAATAAAGGAAAACATCCAATACAGGAAAACCACCTATGCCAAGCATGGTATCCATCCACAGACAGCTGTTTCGGGGTGTTTGCCCCTCATCAGTGTGGAGTAGGAATCTGGCTATTAGCAGCAGTGCCTAGTAAAAGGCTGTGAAGGAACAGATCATTGGCCTCGGGGAGACCAAAACATCCAACACCGCGGAGACACCATCACGTGTTTCTCAACGCAGTGATCCAGAACACTGCCCCCATCCCTTATGGGAAATATGCAAATGCATGTAGGATAGCTGCGGAGACACCATCACGTGTTTCTCAACGCAAGCAGTGAATAGCCAGACCTCTCCCCGGGAGTTGGATGTTTTGGTCTCCCCGAGGCCAATCATCTGTTCCTTCACAGCCTTTTACTAGGCACTGCTCCTAATAGCCAGATTCCTACTCCACACTGATGAGGGGCAAACACCCCGAAACAGCTGTCTGTGGATGGATACCATGCTTGGCATAGGTGGTTTTCCTGTATTGGATGTTTTCCTTTATTGGATGCTGCCCTTCCCGTGGTTGTTCCTTCCCGGGGAAAGGTCTGGCTATTCACTGCTTGCGTTGAGAAACACGTGATGGTGTCTCCGCAGCTATCCTACATGCATTTGCATATTTCCCATAAGGGATGGGGGCAGTGTTCTGGATCACTGCGTTGAGAAACACGTGATGGTGTCTCCGCGGTGTTGGATGTTTTGGTCTCCCCGAGGCCAATCATCTGTTCCTTCACAGCCTTTTACTAGGCACTGCTCCTAATAGCCAGATTCCTACTCCACACTGATGAGGGGCAAACACCCCGAAACAGCTGTCTGTGGATGGATACCATGCTTGGCATAGGTGGTTTTCCTGTATTGGATGTTTTCCTTTATTGGATGCTGCCCTTCCCGTGGTTGTTCCTTCCCGGGGAAAGGTCTGGCTATTCACTGCTTGCATTGAGAAACACGTGATGGTGTCTCCGCAGCTATCCTACATGCATTTGCATATTTCCCATAAGGGATGGGGGCAGTGTTCTGGATCACTGCGTTGAGAAACACGTGATGGTGTCTCCGTGGTGTTGGATGTTTTGGTCTCCCCGAGGCCAATCATCTGTTCCTTCACAGCCTTTTACTAGGCACTGCTCCTAATAGCCAGATTCCTACTCCACACTGATGAGGGGCAAACACCCCGAAATAGCTGTCTGTGGATGGATACCATGCTTGGCATAGGTGGTTTTCCTGTATTGGATGTTTTCCTTTATTGGATGCTGCCCTTCCCGTGGTTGTTCCTTCCCGGGGAAAGGTCTGGCTATTCACTGCTTGCGTTGAGAAACACGTGATGGTGTCTCCGCAGCTATCCTACATGCATTTGCATATTTCCCATAAGGGATGGGGGCAGTGTTCTGGATCACTGCGTTGAGAAACACGTGATGGTGTCTCCGCGGTGTTGGATGTTTTGGTCTCCCCGAGGCCAATCATCTGTTCCTTCACAGCCTTTTACTAGGCACTGCTCCTAATAGCCAGATTCCTACTCCACACTGATGAGGGGCCAACACCCCGAAACAGCTGTCTGTGGATGGATACCATGCTTGGCACAGGTGGTTTTCCTGTATTGGATGTTTTCCTTTATTGGATGCTGCCCTTCCCGTGGTTGTTCCTTCCCGGGGAAAGGTCTGGCTATTCACTGCTTGCGTTGAGAAACACGTGATGGTGTCTCCGCAGCTATCCTACATGCATTTGCATATTTCCCATAAGGGATGGGGGCAGTGTTCTGGATCACTGCGTTGAGAAACACGTGATGGTGTCTCCGCGGTGTTGGATGTTTTGGTCTCCCCGAGGCCAATCATCTGTTCCTTCACAGCCTTTTACTAGGCACTGCTCCTAATAGCCAGATTCCTACTCCACACTGATGAGGGGCAAACACCCCGAAACAGCTGTCTGTGGATGGATACCATGCTTGGCATAGGTGGTTTTCCTGTATTGGATGTTTTCCTTTATTGGATGCTGCCCTTCCCGTGGTTGTTCCTTCCCGGGGAAAGGTCTGGCTATTCACTGCTTGCGTTGAGAAACACGTGATGGTGTCTCCGCAGCTATCCTACATGCATTTGCATATTTCCCAAAAGGGATGGGGGCAGTGTTCTGGATCACTGCGTTGAGAAACACGTGATGGTGTCTCCGCGGTGTTGGATGTTTTGGTCTCCCCGAGGCCAATCATCTGTTCCTTCACAGCCTTTTACTAGGCACTGCTCCTAATAGCCAGATTCCTACTCCACACTGATGAGGGGCAAACACCCCGAAACAGCTGTCTGTGGATGGATACCATGCTTGGCATAGGTGGTTTTCCTGTATTGGATGTTTTCCTTTATTGGATGCTGCCCTTCCCGTGGTTGTTCCTTCCCGGGGAAAGGTCTGGCTATTCACTGCTTGCGTTGAGAAACACGTGATGGTGTCTCCGCAGCTATCCTACATTCATTTGCATATTTCCCATAAGGGATGGGGGCAGTGTTCTGGATCACTGCGTTGAGAAACACGTGATGGTGTCTCCGCGGTGTTGGACGTTTTGGTCTCCCCGAGGCCAATCATCTGTTCCTTCACAGCCTTTTACTAGGCACTGCTCCTAATAGCCAGATTCCTACTCCACACTGATGAGGGGCAAACACCCCGAAACAGCTGTCTGTGGATGGATACCATGCTTGGCATAGGTGGTTTTCCTGTATTGGATGTTTTCCTTTATTGGATGCTGCCCTTCCCGTGGTTGTTCCTTCCCGGGGAAAGGTCTGGCTATTCACTGCTTGCGTTGAGAAACACGTGATGGTGTCTTCGCAGCTATCCTACATGCATTTGCATATTTCCCATAAGGGATGGGGGCAGTGTTCTGGATCACTGCGTTGAGAAACACGTGATGGTGTCTCCGCGGTGTTGGATGTTTTGGTCTCCCCGAGGCCAATCATCTGTTCCTTCACATGTTGCGTTTGGAGACCCCTGATGTGCCTAAACAGTTGAAACCCCTCAATTCTAACTCCAACACTAACCCCAACACACCCCTAACCCTAATCCCAACTCTAGCCACAACCCTTATCACAACCCTAACCCCAGCAAACCCCTAACCACAACCCTAACCCCGACACACCCCTAACGCTAATCCCAACCCTAACCCTAATCCTAACCCTAATCCCAACCCTAACCACAACCCTAACCCCAGCACACCTGTATCCCTAACCATAACCCTAACCACAAGCCTAATCTTAACCCTATTTCCAACCCTAGCCCTAATTCCAACCCTAACTCTAATTCCAACCCTAGCCCTAAGTCTATGTGCCCACGTTGTGGTTTCGTGTGAGATTTTTCCGCACCATTTTTGAAAAATGTGCAGGTAAAATGCACTGCATTTTACCTGTGGATTTATCGCAGATTTCCAGTGTTTTTTGTGCGGATTTCACCTTCGGATTCCTATTGAGGAACAAGTGTAAAATGCTGCAGAATCCACACAAAGAATTGACATGCTGCGGAAAATACAACGCAGCGTTTCCGCGCTGTATTTTCTGCTCCATGGGCACATCGGATTTGGTTTTCCACAGGTTTACATGGTACTGTAAACCTGATGGAAAACTGCTGCGAATCCGCAGCGGCCAATCCGCCGCGGATCCGCAGCCAAATCCGCACCATGTGCACTGTTGTGATCCTAATGGCAGAGGATCTCAGGGTCTTCAGCGAAGTCTGCAAACATAAAAACTAGCTCTTAGGGAGGTGGTAACTGAGCTGACCACATACCTGATCCTAGCCCACAACTAATAGCAGCCGGGGAACGTACCTACGTTGGTTCTAGACGTCTCGCGCCAGCCGGAGATCTAACTAACCTTTTCAGAGAAAATACAGACCTCACTTGCCTCTAGAGAAAGGTACCCCAAAGTAGATACAGGCCCCCAACAAATAATAACGGTGAGGTAAGAGGAAAGGACAAACGTAAGTATGAACTAGATTCAGCAAAGAGAGGCCCACTAAATAATAGCAGAAATATAGAAAGCAGACTTATGTGGTCAGCGAAAAACCCTACAAAAATATCCACGCTGAATATCCAAGAACCCCCGTACCGACTAACGGTATGGGGGGAGAATATCAGCCCCCTTAGAGCTTCCAGCAAAATCAGGAATCACATTATGAACAAGCTGGACAAAAAACAGAATAATACAAATGAACAAAAAACAAGAAAGCAGGACTTAGCTTATGTTGCAAAAATCAGGACCAGTAGACAAGAGCAACCAGACAAGGACTGATTACATAGCTGCCAGGCAATGGACTAAGCCTCCAGGAAGTTTAAATAGGAACACCCAGAGTCTTAACGAACCAGGTGACTACCAACCTGGGGAAAGAGTATCCAAGAGCCATACCGCGAGTGACCACAAGAGGGAGCCAAAAAGTATAGTTCATAACAGTACCCCCCCTTTAAGGAGGGGTCACCGAACCCTCACTATGACCACCAGGGCGATCAGGATGGGCAGCGTGAAAAGCACGAACCAAATCGGCCGCATGAACATCAGAGGCGACCACCCAGGAATTATCCTCCTGACCATAGCCCTTCCATTTGACCAGATACTGAAGCCTCCGTCTAGAGAGACGAGAATCTAAGATCTTCTCCACCACATACTCCAACTCGCCCTCAACCAAGACCGGAGCAGGAGGGTCAACAGCAGGAACCACAGGCACAATGTACCGCCGCAACAAAGACCTATGGAACACATTGTGAATGGCAAACGACACAGGAAGATCCAAACGAAAAGACACCGGATTAAGGACCTCCAAAATTCTATAAGGACCAATAAAGCGAGGCTTAAACTTAGGAGAGGAAACCTTCAGAGGGACAAACCGAGAAGACAACCAAACCAAATCCCCAACACAAAGTCAGGGACCCACACCGCGGTGGCGGTTGGCAAAACGCTGAGCCTTCTCCTGTGACAACTTCAAGTTGTCCACCACATGATTCCAAGTCCGCTGCAACCTATCAACCACGGAATCCACCCCAGGACAGTCAGAAGGCTCAACATGACCCGAGGAGAAACGAGGATGAAAACCAGAGTTGCAGAAAAATGGCGAAACCAAAGTAGCGGAACTAGCCCGATTATTGAGGGCAAACTCAGCCAATGGCAAGAAGGTCACCCAATCATCCTGATCCGCAGAAACAAAACATCTCAAATAAGCCTCCAGCGTCTGATTAGTTCGCTCCGTTTGGCCATTAGTCTGAGGATGAAAGGCAGATGAGAAAGACAGATCAATGCCCATCCTAGCACAAAAAGATCGCCAAAATCTGGACACAAACTGGGATCCTCTGTCAGACACGATATTCCCAGGAATGCCGTGCAAACGAACCACACTCTGAAAAAACAAAGGAACCAGATCGGAAGAGGAAGGCAACTTAGGCAAGGGCACCAAATGGACCATCTTGGAAAAACGATCACACACCACCCAGATGACAGACATTCCCTGAGACACCGGAAGATCTGAAATGAAATCCATGGAAATGTGTGTCCAAGGCCTCTTCGGGACGGGCAAGGGCAAAAGCAACCCGCTGGCACGAGAACAGCAAGGCTTAGCCCGAGCACAAGTCCCACAGGACTGCACAAAAGAACGCACATCCCGTGACAAGGAAGGCCACCAAAAGGACCTAGCCACCAGATGCCCTGCCAACACCGAGGAATGAACCTCGGAAATAACTCTGCTGGTCCATTTATCAGGAACAAACAGTCTATCAGGTGGACAAGAGTCAGGTCTACCAGCCTGAAATCTCTGCAACACACATCGCAAATCAGGAGGAATGGCCGACAAAATCACTCCCTCTTTAAGAATACCAGCCGGCTCTGAGACTCCAGGAGAGTCAGGCACAAAGCTCCTAGAGAGAGCATCAGCCTTCACATTTTTCGAACCAGGCAGGTATGAGACCACAAAGTCAAAACGGGAGAAAAATAATGACCAACGAGCCTGTCTAGGATTCAGGCGTTTAGCAGACTCGAGATACATCAGATTTTTGTGATCAGTCAAGACCACCACACGATGCTTAGCTCTCTCGAGCCAATGACGCCACTCCTCAAATGCCCACTTCATGGCCAACAACTCCCGATTACCAACATCATAGTTCCGCTCAGCCGGCGAAAACTTCCTGGAAAAGAAAGCACATGGTTTCATCATAGAGCAACCAGAGCCTCTCTGCGACAAAACAGCTCCTGCACCGATCTCAGAAGCATCCACTTCAACCTGAAAGGGAAGTGAGACATCAGGCTGGCACAAAACAGGCGCCGAAGTAAACCGGCGCTTCAGCTCCCGGAAGGCCTCAATGGCCGCAGGAGCCCAATTAGCGACATCAGAACCTTTCTTGGTCATATCCGTCAGAGGTTTAACAACGCTAGAAAAGTTAGCAATAAAACGACGGTAGAAATTAGCAAAACCCAAAAACTTCTGAAGACTCTTAACAGACGTGGGTTGAGTCCAATCATGAATAGCTCGGACCTTGACTGGGTCCATCTCCACAGCAGAAGGGGAAAAGATAAAACCCAAAAAGGAAACCTTCTGCACTCCAAAGAGACACTTTGAGCCCTTCACAAACAAAGCATTATCACGCAAAACCTGAAACACCATCCTGACCTGCTTTACATGAGAATCCCAATCATCAGAAAAAACTAAAATGTCATCCAGATAAACAATCACAAATTTATCTAGATACTTCCGGAAGATGTCATGCATAAAGGATTGAAACACTGAAGGAGCATTAGAGAGCCCAAAAGGCATCACCAAGTACTCAAAATGACCTTCGGGCGTATTAAATGCAGTTTTCCATTCATCTCCCTGCCTAATGCGCACAAGGTTGTACGCACCACGAAGATCTATCTTGGTGAACCAACAGGCACCCTTAATCCGAGCAAACAAGTCCGACAATAGTGGCAGAGGGTATTGAAATTTAACCGTGATTTTATTCAGAAGCCGATAGTCTATACAAGGTCTCAAAGATCCGTCTTTCTTGGCCACAAAAAAGAATCCCGCACCAAGAGGGGAAGAGGATGGGCGAATATGTCCTTTCTCCAAAGACTCCTTTATATAAGAACGCATCGCGGCATACTCAGGTACCGACAGATTAAATAATCGTCCCTTAGGAAACTTACTACCAGGAATCAAATCTATAGCGCAGTCACAGTCCCTATGAGGAGGAAGAGCACTGGACCTGGACTCACTGAACACATCCTGATAGTCAAGCAAATACTCAGGAACTTCTGAAGGAGTGGAGGAAGCAATAGACACCGACGGGGAATCGCAATGAATTCCCTGACAACCCCAACTTGACACAGACATAGCCCTCCAATCCAGAACAGGATTATGAGCCTGTAACCATGGCAGACCCAAAACGACCAAATCATGCATCTTATGCAGAACAAGAAAACGAATCACCTCCCGATGTTCAGGAGTCATGCACATGGTCACTTGTGTCCAATACTGTGGTTTATTCTCCGCCAATGGCGTAGCATCAATTCCTCTAAGAGGAATAGGATTTTCTAAAGGCTCCAGGACAAAACCACAGCGCCTGGCAAACGACAAGTCCATAAGACTCAGGGCAGCGCCTGAATCCACAAACGCCATAACAGGGTAGGAAGACAATGAGCAAATTAAAGTCACAGACGAAATAAATTTAGGCTGCAAGTTACCAACGGCGACAGGACTAACAAACTTTGTTAGGCGTTTAGAGCATGCTGATATAACATGTGTAGAATCACCACAGTAAAAACACAACCCATTCTGACGTCTATGATTTTGCCGTTCAGTTCTAGTCTGAATTCTATCACATTGCATTAAATCAGGCGTCTGTTCAGACAACACCGCCAAAGGATTAGCGGATTTGTGCTCCCGCAAACGCCGATCAATCTGAATGGCCAGCGTCATAGAATCATTCAGACTTGTAGGAATGGGAAAGCCCACCATCACATTCTTAATGGTTTCAGAAAGGCCATTTCTGAAATTTGCAGCCAGAGCACACTCATTCCACTGAGTAAGCACGGACCATTTCCGAAATTTTTGGCAATACACTTCGGCTTCATCCTGGCCCTGAGAAATAGCCAGCAAAGCCTTCTCTGCCTGAATTTCATGATTGGGCTCCTCATAAAGCAATCCGAGCGCCAGAAAAAACGCATCAATATTCGCCAATGCCGGATCTCCTGGCGCCAATGAGAAAGCCCAATCCTGAGGGTCGCCCCGCAAGAAGGAGATAACAATTTTAACTTGCTGAGCTGAGTCTCCAGACGAACGAGGTCTCAAAGATAGAAACTATTTACAATTATTCCTAAAATTCCTAAATTTAAATCGATCTCCAGAGAACAGCTCAGGAATAGGAATCTTAGGCTCTGACATAGCACTGCTAATAACAAAATCCTGAATGCCCTGCACACGAGCAGCAAGCTGATCCACACTAGTAATCAGAGTTTGCACATTCATGTCTGCAGCAGAGTTTCAAGCCATTCAGAGACAAAGGGGAAGGAAGAAAAAAAAAAAAAAAAAAACCTCAGAACTTCTTTTCTTTTAATCCCACTTCTGCAATGCATTAACTATTCAGTGGCCTGGCATACTGTTGTGATCCTAATGGCAGAGGATCTCAGGGTCTTCAGCGAAGTCTGCAAACATAAAAACTAGCTCTTAGGGAGGTGGTAACTGAGCTGACCACATACCTGATCCTAGCCCACAACTAATAGCAGCCGGGGAACGTACCTACGTTGGTTCTAGACGTCTCGCGCCAGCCGGAGATCTAACTAACCTTTTCAGAGAAAATACAGACCTCACTTGCCTCTAGAGAAAGGTACCCCAAAGTAGATACAGGCCCCCAACAAATAATAACGGTGAGGTAAGAGGAAAGGACAAACGTAAGTATGAACTAGATTCAGCAAAGAGAGGCCCACTAAATAATAGCAGAAATATAGAAAGCGGACTTATGTGGTCAGCGAAAAACCCTACAAAAATATCCACGCTGAATATCCAAGAACCCCCGTACCGACTAACGGTATGGGGGGAGAATATCAGCCCCCTTAGAGCTTCCAGCAAAATCAGGAATCACATTATGAACAAGCTGGACAAAAAACAGAATAATACAAATGAACAAAAAACAAGAAAGCAGGACTTAGCTTATGTTGCAAAAATCAGGACCAGTAGACAAGAGCAACCAGACAAGGACTGATTACATAGCTGCCAGGCAATGGACTAAGACTCCAGGAAGTTTAAATAGGAACATCCAGAGTCTTAACGAACCAGGTGACTACCAACCTGGGGAAAGAGTATCCAAGAGCCATACCGCGAGTGACCACAAGAGGGAGCCAAAAAGTATAGTTCATAACAGTGCACATAGCCTAATTCTAACCCTAACCCTAATTCTAACCCTAGCCCTAGCCCTAACCCTACCCCTACCCTAACCCTAGTTCTAACTTTAACCCTAGTGGAAAAATAAAAGTAAATATATTTTCTTCATTTTATTATTGTCCCTACCTATGGTTGTGATAAAGGGGGGGTTCATTTACAATTTTTTTATTTTGATCACTGTGATAGGTTTTATCACATTGATCAAAATGTACCTGGAATGAATCTGCCGGCCGGGAGATTCGACGGGTGCACTGGGCATGCGCCCGCCATTTTGGAAGATGGCGGCGCCCATGGAGCAGACGGACGGACACCGGGAGGCTCGGTAAGTATCACGTGGGATTGGAGCCAGGGGGGATCGGAGCACGGGGGTGGGATCGGAGCACAGGGGAGCGGACAGGAGGACAGGAGAGCGGACAGGTGGACGGAGGGGAGCGGAGCATAGGACGGAGGACTGGGGAGGCGATCGGTGACAGTGGGGGTTCAGATCAGGGTTTCCAGCCATGGCCGATGATATTGCAGCATCGGCCATGGCTGGATTGTAATATTTCACCAGTTTTCATAGGAGAAATATTACAAATTGCTCTGGTTGGCTGTTTCACTTTCAACAGCCAATCAGAGCGATCGTAGCCACGAGGGGGTGAAGCCACCCCCCCCTGGGCTGAAGTACCACTCCCCCTGCCCTGGATATCGGGTGAAATTGGAGTTAACCCTTTCACCCGATCTGCAGGGACGCGATCCCTCCATGACGCCACATAGGCTTCACAGGTCACCGACTTTCATGATGCCTACGTGGCGTCACAGGTCGGGAAGGGGTTAATGAGCGTCAGACATGTGATCGCTCGGCCGTAAGACTTGCACTGAAAGGAAATGCAGCAAGGGTGTGCAGTGTGTGCTGGAATCCGGTGGCTGTAACTGTGCGTCCAATAAGATAAATTAATATTCACTGCCAGCACAGTGAATATTCATTTCGCTTAAGTAGTGGGCACAATTACAACTGCAGCCACCGGTTCCTGCCTCTGTGACCCACTGCTCCGCCGCTCCCCCTCCCCCGCCATCTTTCTGGGACAATGTGTATAAGCCTAGGGGGCATTTTCAGCACAAAAGAATGTGCTGAAAAACTCAGCTTTTGCACGAGTGTATATGGTAATTGTAATACTTTAGAAAAAAATGTTATTCTGTCCTGTAAACCAATGACGTCACAGCATCAATTGCCATCTTGTTTGTCATATGTTATACATTTTTGTCTTTTCAATGATTTTTTGAGTTTTGGAAAAAGATTGTTATGACTGAGCCCTAACACGCACATGGGGATGAACAAACCGGGGAAGATGTTAAACCGGCATACCACAGGTCAATATACCGACTAGGTGATCTGACTTGTACCTACCTGACTGCAGAGGTTAGCACCCTAAAATCACACAATGGCACCCCCACTCAATGTCAGTTGACCCTGAGTGTTCGTAATGTCACCCTATACTATAAACAAAGTGTAGCCCAAAACCACAACAAAAGAATCGAGTGCACACAAACAGAGGGTGAGACACAGGGCTTGAGACGTGTTCACACAGTTATAAATGAAAGATGGAAGGAAAAGAATTTAACTCAAAGAGACCTTTGGTATATGTGAAAACCGCTAGACTCTGAATGTAATAAAATTTGAAAAAAGCTGAGAAGGGAAATATGCAAACAAACAGCAAGAGACGCTATAGAGAAAACCTAAGCAAGATTGCTTCTATTGGGGAGCCGGGACTCCAAAAATCCATCTAACTTGGAATATAGCCAGCAAAGACTGCATGTGCCAGAACAGTATAAATAGCCAATCCTAAGAACTGATGGGACAAACCAAAATGAGGAAGTGAAAACACCAGCTTAGAAACAACACAGCAAAGCAAAGACAAGAGCATTATCAGCAGTTGGAAAGATACAACACAGGCTTTGGTCAAACAGAGAGGGAAACAGACCCACAGCCAGAGATTACCATGTCGAGTCTCGAAGATGAGCCATGACAAAGATAATAATCCGATGGGACCAAACCAGGAAAATTTGGAGGGTGATCAACAAATTTTAAGCTGATTTCATTGATTTTTTGCAGGGCAATATCAGACTTGTATGTGGGCTCATTATCCTGCTTAAACAAGATGCCTTTGGAAAGTTTTTTGCTGAAGCTACAATCCCAATCTTCTCCTGACATGGTTAACTTTTCTTAATCACAATTTCAAAATGACATAATCTTTCCAGATGAAATTTAAGGGCACTTGTCAAAGTTAATACCTGTTTCCATAGCAACATAATTTATATTTCTCAGCTACAAATATTTAAGGCCAACTATTAATATCCCCTCCTGTATGGAGGCCACAAATAGGGATATTGGATCTGTAAGCAGACACAAAAAGTGTACAATACTGTTGTCTGGGTGCCATGGCGAAGGAAAATGTACTGTATTTTGACACAGAGGGTAATGTTATTGTATGGACACCACAAAAGACACCACAAAGTGGACATAAATATTACAAGAGTTTGGAGGATACAGGGGGGAATATTTCTACTGTGTGAAAAAATGGAATGCTCCAGACTGATATGTTTTGGCATTCTAAGGCTTGAATGCCGAAACGTGTCGGTCTGCCCTAACCTCTGTAATATGTCAGTCAAAATTTTTTTAAATCACCTCAATAATAGTGAAGTTTTCTACCTACCTTTTCATTGCTGGAGCATTCCTGGTTTTCTTATTTGTCTCGACCCATTCCAGGAAGGCTCTATGTGAAGACTTTATTCCCACTCCAGTTATGCACAATGAAATTTGTGAACTGACTTCTTCTTTCCTGGCTACTGCTACTGTGTTGTGGCACATCACTACTGTAATGTATTTAAGTTTTGTAGATACTGTTATTATGGGACAAAAAGGTGGTACTGTTACTGTAAAAGAGGAGATAAAATGGGGAGGGTGCACTAGAAGTAAGCAGCCAAAAATATCTGTCTATTACAATCTGCAGTGACGAGTCATTGATGGAAGAATTAATAGCAGTCTGAGCCAAATGAAGAAGAAAAGTAAAAAATGAATTCCTTCAATTGGAGACTTTGCCAGTGGGTCACTAGCTTTACCTCTACACTTACATTATATACAGTATACAGAGCTCCTGTGTATAATGTCACTGATGATCACAGTATAAACTGTACACACATTATACATTATATCTATAATATAACGCTGGGAGTGTCACTCTGTCCGAAGCCTCTATAGACTGCGCAAGCGCACGCGCCGGCGCAGTCTAGGCCCCACAGAGCGACGCTCCCAGGAGATCGCGGTATGCGTAAACACTGAACGCTCACCGCGATCTCCAACGGAGAAGCAGGGACCGCCAGGAGGGTAAGTATGATATATTTACCTGTCCCGTTCCTCCGTTGCGCGCTGCCCCTCCGTCCTCCGGTCCACATCCTCTGCCTGTGACGTTCACAGTTCAGAGGGCGCGATGACGCGCTTAATGCGCGCCGCCCTCTGACTGAACAGTCACAGGCAGAGGACCCGGAAGACAGACCGGCGCGCAGCGCTGGATCAGGGCCAGGTAACTATAGCAAGTGCCGGGGGCCTGAGCTAGCGGCGACTCCGGCACCTGACCCCCACAGCGCGCCGGTGTCCCCGCCTGCTCAGGCCCCCAGCACCGCCGCGCACAGCCTGAGCCACCGCACCAAGCACAGCCTGAGCCACCGCACCCAGCACGGCCTGAGCCACCGCAGCCAGCACGGCCTGAGCCACCGCAGCCAGCACCGCCTGAGCCACCGCAGCCAGCACCGCCTGAGCCACCGCACCCAGCACGGCCTGAGCCACCGCACCCAGCACGGCCTGAGCCACCGCACCCAGCACGGCCTGAGCCACCGCACCCAGCACGGCCTGAGCCACCGCACCCAGCACGGCCTGAGCCACCGCACCCAGCACGGCCTGAGCCACCGCACCCAGCACGGCCTGAGCCACCGCACCCAGCACGGCCTGAGCCACCGCACCCAGCACGGCCTGAGCCACCGCACCCAGCACGGCCTGAGCCACCGCACCCAGCACGGCCTGAGCCACCGCACCCAGCACGGCCTGAGCCACCGCACCCAGCACGGCCTGAGCCACCGCACCCAGCACGGCCTGAGCCACCGCACCCAGCACGGCCGCCCACAGCCACGCACAGCCTGAGCCACCGCACAGCCTGAGCCACCGCACTCAGCACAGCCACGCACAGCCGCCGCACCCAGCACAGCCACGCACAGCCGCCGCACCCAGCACAGCCACGCACAGCCGCCGCACCCAGCACAGCCACGCACAGCCGCCTGCACTCAGCACAGCCACGCACAGCTGCCCGCGCTCAGCTCCGCCACGCAAAGCCACCCACGCACAGCACAGCCACATACAGCCGCCCGCACTCAGCACAGCCGCCTGCACTTAGCACAGCCGCCCGCACTGATGGGGGCGCAGGATGGAGCAGCACATGATAGGGTGGAGCAGCACATGACAGGATGGGGGCGCAGGATGGAGCAGCACAGCCACCGCACCCAGCACAGCCACCGCACCCAGCACAGCCGCCCGCACCCAGCACAGCCTGAGCCACCGCACCCAGCACAGCCACGCACAGCTGCCGCACCCAGCACAGCCACCGCACCCAGCACAGCCACGCCCACCCAGCACGGCCACGCACAGCCGCCTGCACTCAGCATAGCCACGCACAGCCGCCTGCACTCAGCACCGCCACGCACAGCCGCCCGCACTCAGCACCGCCACGCACAGCCGCCCGCACTCAGCACCGCCACGCACAGCCGCCCGCACTCAGCACCGCCACGCACAGCCGCCCGCACTCAGCACCGCCACGCACAGCCGCCCACGCACAGCATAGCCACGCACAGCCGCCGCACCCAGCATAGCCACGCACAGCCGCCGCACCCAGCATAGCCACGCACAGCCGCCGCACCCAGCACCGCCACAAACAGCCGCCGCACCCAGCACAGCCACGCACAGCCGCCCACACCCAGCACAGCCACGCACAGCCGGCCACACCCAGCACAGCCGCCCGCACCCAGCACAGCCTGAGCCGCCGCACCCAGCACAGCCGCCGCACCCAGCACAGCCGCCGCACCCAGCACAGCCGCCGCACCCAGCACAGCCACCGCACCCAGCACAGCCACGCCCACCCAGCACAGCCACGCACAGCCGCCCGCACCCAGCACAGCCGCCCGCACTCAGCACCGCCACGCACAGCCGCCCGCACTCAGCACCGCCACGCACAGCCGCCCATGCACAGCACAGCCACATACAGCCGCCGCACCCAGCATAGCCACGCACAGCCGCCCGCACCCAGCACCGCCACGCACAGCCGCCGCACCCAGCACAGCCACGCACAGCCGCCCGCACCCAGCACAGCTGCCCGCACCCAGCACAGCCGCCTGCACTCAGCACAGCCACGCACAGCCGCCCACAGCCACGCACAGCCGCCTGCACTCAGCACCGCCACTCACAGCTGCCCGCACTCAGCACCGCCACGCACAGCCGCCCACGCATAGCACAGCCACATACAGCCGCCCGCACTTAGCACAGCCGCCCGCACTGATGGGGTGCAGGATGGAGCAGCACATGATAGGGTGGAGCAGCACATGACAGGATGGGGGCGCAGGATGGAGCAGCACAGCCACCGCACCCAGCACAGCCACCGCACCCAGCACAGCCACCGCACCCAGCACAGCCACCGCACCCAGCACAGCCACCGCACCCAGCACAGCCACCGCACCCAGCACAGCCACGCACAGCCGCCCGCACCCAGCACAGCCACGCACAGCCGCCCGCACTCAGTACCGCCACGCACAGCCGCCCGCACCCAGCACAGCCACCTGCACCCAGCACAGCCACGCCCAGCCGCCCGCACCCAGCACAGCCACGCCCAGCCGCCCACGCACAGCACAGCCACATACAGCCGCCCGCACTCAGCACAGCTGCCCGCACTCAGCACAGCCGCCCGCACTGATGGGGGCGCAGGATGGGAGCACATGACAGGATGGGGATGCAGGATGGAGTAGCACATACCAGGATGGAGACCATATACCAATATAAATGCTCGCCACCCGGGCGTAGAACGGGTTCAATAGCTAGTATATTATATAGAGATCTTCTGTGTAATGTCACTGATGATAATATTATTGTTAATACTGTGTTGTTATTTTCATTAATGATCGATAAGTTGGTATTATTCGGTCACTATGTGGTCATGGTTGAGTGGTGTTTGTCCCAGGTATAGGGAATTATTGGTATTCTTGGTATATTGGGCTTTGTTCAGTTACAGGATGATAGTTGTTTTCAAACACCATGTGGTGCTAATATATGCTAATGGTGTGGTAGCAATATTTTGCTGTTGTATAGTGGTAATAGTACTCTTTGTAAAGAGGGCAAAGTTGAGTAGCAATATAGTGATAATATTTGATATTTTGTAAATATATGACTATTACTTAAAAAATGATCAAGCTTTCTGTGAGATTTATAAATTATATTTGTAATTTTTTTATGGGGGTGAAATTAAAATATCTTTGTCACTGGGCCCACTCATTTGAGCAGTATGCCAATGGTGTTTTTTGCCCTGGTGTCTATAGGGCAAGTAAACTCGCCATTAAATGTCAGCCATAGTGATGAACCCGCACCTCCTCACTCCGCCTGACATCACTATTACATCAGATTCACATATTACGGTCTCCCCACTTTCACCAACGTGATGTTCCGCACCTCTTGGGGACACGTAAGGTAAGCTTGGTACAGTTTTACACAGACACCCCCTGTGAACACCAATGAAGCATGACGTGGCATGACACTTACAATCCTGACAGGCTGAGAAGCCCCTTTCACTAGCACCAGTGAAAGAGAGCACTGACAGCCCAGTATGACTGCCACCAGTTCCTTGTTAGATATAAGCCCAGTCCGTAAAAGAGATTATATCGGCCCAAAAAACAACCCCGGTATCATGGAGAGGAGTTAAACCAAGAAGTGTGGATTCATGGATCAAAATAAAAGACCAGCCCAAGGTTAAATTATATATTTAATTGCCTTAAGGGCACACTAGACAATACCCTGTAAACACAATGGTTATACTCCCTATAAACACGATGGTTATACATATACATTGGTCAGATATGCAAACACAATAGTGGTAGGACAAAAGATATAAGTAGAAGGATCATGTCAATTACAATGTTCAACTATGCAAGCACTGGGATTCAGGGGGCACAGGCTGCCAGCTGGCTCATAGGTCCTTCACAGCACGTTATTATATGTGACCCCCCTTTCAAGGGGACTACATGCATAGCAGAGAGAGAGATCACATGGCCTTACACTAGTGTCTTTATCCCCTCTGGGGCACTCTCCTCCTGCCCTCTGGGCTGAAACTAAATCAACACTTCTTGCCTCTAGCAGCTAAAAGCTCCAAAACCTCAGAAACATCATAACTTTTTAATGGACGGTCCTAGGGAGGCTGTTTTGGTGCCATTGGATCCGGCTGGGCCCCTGCTACGCACTGAAACTAATCACATCTTTGCTATTTGGTTCTTCCTATGCATCTCCCCTCACTGGTGTACTACATAGTTATAGTTATTAAGGTTGAAGGAAGACTTTAAGTCCATCTAGTTCAACCCATAGCCTAACCTAACATGCCCTAACATGTTGATCCAGAGGAAGGCAAAAAAAAAACCATGTGGCAAAGAGTAAGCTCCACCTTGGGGAAAAAAATTCCTTCCCGACTCCACATACGGCAATCAGACTAGTTCCCTGGATCAACGCCTTATCAAGGAATCTAGTGTATATACCCTGTAACATTATACTTTTCCAGAAAGGTATCCAGTCCCCTCTTAAATTTAAGTAATGAATCACTCATTACAACATCATACGGCAGAGTTCCATAGTCTCACTGCTCTTACAGTAAAGAATCCGCGTCTGTTATTATGCTTAAACCTTTTTTCCTCCAGACGTAGAGGATGCCCCCTTGTCCCTGTCTCAGGTCTATGATTAAAAAGATCATCAGAAAGGTCTTTGTACTGTCCCCTCATATATTTATACATTAAAATAAGATCACCCCTTAGTCTTCGCTTTTCCAAACTAAATAGCCCCAAGTGTAATAATCTGTCTTGGTATTGCAGACCCCCCAGTCCTCTAATAACCTTGGTCGCTCTTCTCTGCACCCGCTCCAGTTCAGCTATGTCTTTCTTATACACCGGAGACCAGAACTGTGCACAGTATTCTAAGTGTGGTCGAACTAGTGACTTGTATAGAGGTAAAATTATGTTCTCCTCATGAGCATCTATGCCTCTTTTAATGCATCCCATTATTTTATTTGCCTTTGTAGCAGCTGCCTGACACTGGCCACTGAATATGAGTTTGTCATCCACCCATACACCCAGGTCTTTTTCATTGACGGTTTTGCCCAGAGTTTTAGAATTAAGCACATAGTTATACATCTTATTACTTCTACCCAAGTGCATGACCTTACATTTATCCCCATTAAAGCTCATTTGCCATTTATCAGCCCAAGCTTCTAGTTTACATAAATCATCCTGTAATATAAAATTGTCCTCCTCTGTATTGATTACCCTGCAGAGCTTAGTGTCATCTGCAAATATTGAAATTCTACTCTGAATGCCCCCTACAAGGTCATTAATAAATATGTTAAAAATAAGAGGGCCCAATACTGACCACTGTGGTACCCCACTGCTAACCACGACCCAGTCCGAGTGTGCTCCATTAATAACCACCCTTTGTTTCCTATCCCTGAGCCAGCTCTCAATCCACTTACACATATTTTCCCCTATCCACATTATTCTCATTTTATGTATCAACCTTTTGTGTGGCACCGTATCAAAAGCTATTGAAAAGTCCATATACACTACATCTACTGGGTTCCCTTGGTCCAGTCCGGAACTTACCTCTTCATAGAAGCTGATCAAATTAGTCTGACATGAACGGTCCCTAGTAAACCTGTGCTGATACTGGGTCATGAGGTTATTCCTCTTCAGATACTCCAGTATAGCATCCCTTAGAATGCCCTCCAGGATTTTACCCACAGTAGAGGTTAAGCTTACTGGCCTATAATTTCCGAGTTCAGTTTTTGTCCCTTTTTTGAATATTGGCACCACATTTGCTATACGCCAGTCCTGTGGTAGAGACCCTGTTATTATGGAGTCTTTAAAAATTAAAAATAATGGTCTATCAATGACTGTACTTAATTCCTGCAGTACTCGGGGGTGTATCCCATCCGGGCCCGGAGATTTGTCAATTTTAGTGATTTGTAGACACCGCCGTACTTCCTGCTGGGTTAAGCAGGTGACATTTAATTGGGAATTTTTGTTATCACTGATCATATTGTCTGCCATGGGATTTTCTTTTGTAAATACTGATGAAAAAAAGTCATTTAGCACATTGGCTTTTTCCTCATCCTCCTCCACCACTTCACCCAGACTATTTTTAAGGGGGCCAACACTATCATTTTTTAGTTTCTTACTACTTATGTAGTTAAAGAATATTTTGGGATTATTTTTACTCTCTCTGGCAATGAGTCTCTCTGTCTCAATCTTTGCTGCCTTGATTTGCTTTTTACAGAATTTATTTAATTTTCTGTATTTATTTAATGCCTCCTCACTACCTACTTCCTTTAATTCTCTAAATGCTTTCTTTTTGTCTCTTATTGCGCCCCTTACAGCTCTATTTAGCCATATTGGTTTCCTCCTGTTTCTAGTATGTTTATTCCCATACAGTATATACTGTGCACAGGTCCTATCCAGGATGCTAATAAACGTCTCCCATTTTCTTTGTGTATTTTTATGTCTCAGGATATCGTCCCAGTTAATTGCACCAAGATCCTCTCTCATCCGTTGGAAATTTGCCCTCCTGAAGTTTAGTGTCCTTCTAATCCCTCTATTACACATCTTATTAAAGGATACATGAAAACTTATTATTTTGTGATCACTATTCCCCAAGTGACCCCCAACCCTTATATTTGATATGCGGTCTGGCCTGTTGGTTAATATTAGGTCTAGCAGTGCCCCCCTTCTTGTTGGGTCCTGAACCAGTTGTGAAAGGAAATTGTCTCTCATATTTGTCAAAAACCGATTACCTTTGCTGGAACTGCAGGTTTCTGTTCCCCAATCTATTTCAGGGTAGTTGATGTCCCCCCATAATAATGACTTCTCCTTGAGTCGCAGCTTCATCTATTTGGTTTACGAGGATATTCTCCATTGCTTCCATTATTTTTGGAGATTTATAACAAACCCCTATCAGTAATTTATTATTTTTTCCCCCTCCCCTTATCTCCACCCACAGGGACTCTACATTTTAATTAAATTCACCTATATTATCACGCCGGATGGGTTTTAAGGATGATTTTACATACAGACACACCCCTCCCCCTCGCTAATCTGTATGATAATTTCTGAACAGGCTATAGCCCTGCAAGTTAACAGCCCAGTCATGGCTCTCATCCAGCCATGTTTCAGATATCCCCACCATGTCATAATTATGCTCCAACAACATTAGTTCTAATTTGTCCATTTTGTTGGCGAGGCTTCTGGCATTAGTATACATGCACTTGATGTTCCTCTCTGTACCTCTATTCTTTCTTACATTATTAACTCTTCTAACCCCACCCCCCATGCCTCCGCCACCCCCAACTTCCTTATTTGTGCCCAGGTCTCTATCTGCACTATCTTCCCCTCCTATAAATTGAATACCCTCCCCCCAATCCCTAGTTTAAACACTCCTCCAACCTTCTAGCCATTTTCTCCCCCAACACAGCTGCACCTTCCCCATTGAGGTGCAGCCCGTCCCTAGCGTAGAGCCTGTAGCCCACTGAGAAGTCGGCCCAGTTCTGTAGGAACCCAAACCCCTCCTTCCTACACCAATTCTTGAGCCACTTATTAACCTCCCTAATCTCCCATTGCCTCTCTGATGTGGCACATGGTACAGGCAGTATTTCAGAAAATACCACGTTGGAGGTCTGTTATGATCTGGTGGCTTAGGAGCAGCATCAGACGTGCTCTGGAGGAGGTGGTACCTGTACTGACCGCAGACCCTGAACTTAACACCGCAACTAGCAGTAGCCGTGGGATGTACCTACCAGTCCTAGACACCTCGACACAGCTGGAGAACTAATTACCCCTATAGATAGAAATGGAAAACTATCTTGCCTCAGAGAAAATCCCCAAAAGATAGACAGCCCCCCACATATATTGACTGTGAGAGGAGAAGGAAAAAACATACGCAGACTGAAAACAGAATTTAGCAAAGGAGGCCAATCTAGCTAAATAGACAGAATAGGACAGAGTACTATGCGGTCAGTATTAAAAATCACTAGAAAAATCCACCACAGATAATACAAAAATCTCCACACCTAACTAAAGGCATGGAGGGAAAATCTGCTTCTCCAGAGCTTCCAGCTTGACTAAATAAATCCACACTGACAAAGCTGGACAAGAAAAACATAGAAATGCACTGAACAATAAAGTCCACAGTATGTGGACTGCAAAAACCAAGCCAGGACTTATCTTTGATGATTTGAACAGATAAGCAGGAGAATCCAGGAAGAGATGTGAATCCACCCAGGAACAATGGACAACTGGCACTAACCAAAGGATCTGGCCAGACTAAATAGCCCAGTCAGAATTGGTAATAAGTGAAAGCACCTGATGACTGCTGAAATCCAAAGGAGCAGCAGTACCACTTATAACCACCGGAGGGAGCCCAAGAGCAGAACTCATAATATTACCACTTATAACCACCGGAGGGAGCCCAAGAGCAGAATTCACAGCAGAGGTCTTTGCTTTCAGCTTGCAGCCTAATTCCCTGAAATCATCTTTAAGGACCTTCCAGCTACCTCTAACTTTGTCATTTGTGCCAATGTGCACCATGACCGCTGGGTCCTCACCAGCCCCTCCCAGTAGTCTGTCCACCCGATCAGCAATGTGTCGGACTCGAGCGCCAGGTAAGCAGCACACCGTTCAACGATCCCTGTCTTTGTGACAGATTGCCCTATCTGTTCCCCTAATAATTGAGTCCCCCACTACGAGCACCTGTCTGGCCAGCCCTGCTCTCCTATTTCCCTCCTTACTGGAGCAGACACTCCTCCGGCTTTCAGAGGACATGCCTGGCTGCAGCAGTGCTACCCCTGTACTGGCACCCCCCTCATCTGCCAACTTAGCAAACTTATTAGGGTGTGCCAGATCAGGACTAGCCTCCCTGGCACTATTCCCTCTACCCCGCTTTCTAACTGTCACCCAGCTTGCTACTTCACTGTCCTGCAGCTCCATCCTACCATCCTCCCCCTCATCTATCCCATTGAGCGTCTTCTCTGTGAGCAGAAGACTCCTCTCCATATTTTCTATGGATCTCAGTGTTGCCAGCTGCATATTTAGATCCAGAATCTGGGCTTCCAAATGCACAACGTGCTCACATCTCGCACAGCAGTTTGCACCCTCGACCGGCTGATCAAGGACTGCATACATGTGGCAAGATGTGCACTGGATGGCATTAACAATAGTGGAGCACATTTCTTAATGGGGATTGCACCACACAGAAACGTTAAATAAAAAATAAATACAAAGTATTAATAAAAAACAGACAGCAATTCAGTAATTCCTCCCTTGGAAACTCCCTGATTCCAAAGTCACTGAATCACAAGTCACACTTACCGCCGTTCACACTTACACTCAGGTCACACTCAGCTCGCTCACACTCGCTGTGCTGAAGATTTATAGATTTTTTTTTCTCTATTTCCCCTCAACAGCAATCCACCTTGCTGTTCAAATGCACTTCCGAAATGGACAGATCGAGACCCTGACAGACGTTCGCCATATTTTTGAGATCTTGGAAATATACACGATGTACTGCTAGGATGTATAGTATCTAGATAACTCCTAATGGAATTACGTTTCTAGATTGTTATTTAGCAGATTCAGCATTACTCTATATTTTTAAGCAAGCCTTTGTTCTGTTCTGAGCTGGCTCAAGATGTGAAATCTGTCACAGCCTTTGGAGGCTTGACTACACTGCTGAACTTGATGACAGCTTTCTCCTTGAGCATTTGAGAATATTGGACTTTCTGCTGAGTCCTTGCTGGACAAAGTAAAGGGATTTTTTATAATCCCAGGCCAAATAGGATACAAATGATTGGCATGAAATTATATCTCCAATATTCTTCACAGCTATCTATCACAGAAAGAAGTGAAGTGCCCCCTTTAAAAGGCTGAAAACACAGTACAAAGTGTGCAGATGTCTTAAGGGTGCAGATGCTATGCTATGGAGGAAAAGTGCTGTAACATATAAACCTTGATTCTTGTTATTTAAGGACTCTTTAATAGTGACTGGCAAATAGAGAATGTGTTATTACTTGTGAGAATTTTACTGAGCTAGAAATCTAATCACAGAAATGTTAATCACAAGGTGATTAAACTTTAAGTCTGAGTAAACAACAGGACAAAGATATGTCGCTGAGTTCAGTGTTTCAGCCCCTACCTCATGCTGTCCTCAAATTACATAGCAATAACCTGCTGACAGATTTCTTTTAACTTAACTCTATATCTTTAGGTCAGCATAGGTTTATATTGTATCGGTCCTATGAAACTAATCAAGTCTTCTTTTAGGAGGAACTAAGTTATAGACATGACTGGGTTAAATAAATTCCTGAAAAAAATGAAAAGTTGCTAGGGAGCTTTATAGTTTAATAAATGTAGCAATGAAAGTCTTATCTACTGTGCAGGTGCTGTAGGCGCCATCTTGGTGGAGACATTTTTTTTTTCCTCTAGCAAGCACTCCGGCAATGGCGCCGGAGCAGTAGAATCTAACACGTTCCAAATTATGCACCATTTCGAGGAAGATTTTTTTTTTCTAAAATTTATATGACCAAGTAAAATAAAAATATGGATATTACAGATCTGACCATGCTACAGTGCAGGCACCGCCGCCGGTGACTGCATGCTGAATGTAATTTGAAAAAAAAAAGAAGATATTCAGTGTGTAAAATAGGGGTCAGGTCACTGAGGAATCAGTGACCAGTCATAAGCCATACAGATGAATATGTAAGCAGAGCTCCACACAAAGACCACCCCTTAGAGCAGTGTTACCCAACTCCGGTCTTCAAGAGCCACCAACAGGATTTCCTTAGTATTGCACAGGTGATTGAATGCTTGCCTGTCCAGGTGATGCAATTATCACCTGTGCAATACTAAGGAAATCCTGAAAACATGACCTGTTGGTGGCTCTTGAGGACCGGAGTTTGGGAACACAGCCCTAGAGGCACGCCCCAGAGCACGAGAATCTCATTAACTGAAAACTGAAAATAAAGATTAAACAACCACAAGACAGATTTCATCAACTCAGGTATCATTTTGATCAGTATAGCAGCACAAACCTGACAGTGTTTTTAGGTTGTTAGGTTGCTCAGCAAATCCTGCTGACAGGTTCCTTTTAAGTCCTTAGGAAAATCCCGATCCAGTATCACCCGGACTTTAGCCCGATCCATGTGAAAGCAGGTGGACAATAAAAAATAACCCAGAAAATGGATCTCCTAAACTGAGAACATACATTTCTCTGGTTTAAAAATAATTTATTGTCTCTGAGCATCTGTAAAACCTGCCTGACCTGTATCTTATGTGACTCGAGGTCAGGTGAATAAATCAATATGTCATCAAGATAGATCACAACAAGATAGATCTCAACAAATCTACCTGCATTAAAGACAGCTGTCTTACATAGTCACCTTTACAGAAGACTCCTGTCCACAGACTCAATTAATCAGTCAGACTCTAACCTCTACAACATGGGCAAGACCAAAGAACTTTCTAATGCTGTCAGGGACAAGATTATAGACCTGTACAAAGCTGGAATGGGCTACAAAACCATACGTAAGATGCAGAGTGAGAAGGAGGCAACTGTTGGTGCAATAGTAAGAAAATGGAAGAAATGCAAAATGACTGTCAATTGACATCAATCTGCACCATGCAAAATATCACTTTGTGGGGTATCCTTGATCATGAGGAAGGTGAGCAATCAGCCTAAAACTACACGGGGAAACTTGTTAATTATCTCAAGGCAGCTGGGACCACAGTCACCAAGAAAACCATTGGTAACACATTATGCTGTAAAGGTTTAAATTCCTGCAGTGCCCACAAGGTCCACTGCTGAAGAAGGCACATGTGTAGGCCCATCTGAAGTTTGCCAGTGAACACATGAATGACTCTGTGAGTGATTGAGAGAAGGTGCTGTGGTCAGATGAGACAAAAATTGACGTCTTTCTCATTAACTCAGCTCGCCGTGTTTGAAGGGAGAGAAATGCTTCCTATGACCCAAAGAACACCATCCCCACTGCCAAGCATGGAGATGGAAACATTATGTTTTGGGGGTGGGGGCACAGGACTACTTCACCGCATCAATGAGAGAATGGATGAAGCCATGTACCGTAAAATCCAGAGTGACAACCACCTTCCCACCGCCAGGACATTAAAAATGGCTCATGGCTGGGTCTTCCAGCAAGACAATGACCAAAAACATACAGCCAAGGCAGCAAAAGAGTGGCTCAGATAGAAGCACATTAAGGTCATGGAATGGCCTAGCCAGTCTCCAGACCTTAATCCCATAGAAAACTTATGGAGGGAGTTGAGGCTCCGAGGTGCCAAACAACAGCCTCAAAATCTTAATGATTTAGAGATGATCTGCAATGAGGAGTGGACCAAAATTCCTCCTGACATGTGCGCAAACCTCATCCTCAACTACAAAAAAAGTCCAACTGCTGTGCTTTCCAGCATTGATTTTGCCACCAAGTATTAAGTCTTGTTTGCCAAAGGGCATAAAAAGAAGAAGAGCCTGTGCATAAATCAGCGCACACCTAAATGTATTAGACAATTGATGTAGAAAAATATGAATAATTTTTATTGAGCAAAATGCCAAGACAAAAACACATCAAACAATTTAAAAACAATTAAAACCAAATGGAACAACCACCCTTCCCCCTGGAAAAAATAATATAACCAAAAATGAAGTCCGCTCCCATCTATATAATATAATACATAGTACTGTTTACTGATGAGAAATAATACAGCACATCAAGATACAATATAACAACAGTATGTCACTTCTCTCTGACCGACCATATAACCAAGATTGGGCGTCCCCAATAAAGTAATAAAGAACAATGTCAGCCTAAGGAAGATGAATAGTGTGAGCTGATAATGGAAGCTATGGGCCCAAAAAGAAATCAAGGGATGTGTATGGCACAATAGCGCAGCAGCACAATGATGATGCCTGATAGTGGGGGTAAACCCATAATAAGAGAAAAGAAATGCAGAGTCAAATAAGACAAAGAATAATCAAATATGATTTGTGCTGCCCCCAAATGCGCTAAAGCGCCACTATCAATGGAACCCAATACCATACCCTGAGAGCCAAAGAAGAGAAAAGATGGACCGTCTCCAAATTGTCCGGAGGTAGGACGCCAGGGGGAAGGAGTGGGAGGAAATCCCACGCGTATCGCTGCCTCTGTGCAGCTTCGTCAGGGAATAGATGTCCACATGATGTGTCCGTCTTAAATACCGATAATAATGTCCCCTGTTAATTACCTTGCCGGGCGATTCCGTCCCAGGACCGGAAGTGCGTGAGGGAGGAAGTGCGCACCCAAAATAACACTCCCCGAAACTGGATCCAGCAAATACAGTGCCCTGCTGACCGGCACACTATCAGGACAAGCAATGCAGTAATAGGGAAAAAGGACGCCTGCGCAGTGTGCGGCCGCACACAAGAGGGAAGAGGGGGGGGGGGGGCGAGGGGAAGGAAAGGAGTTATATGGGCGGAGGGAAGAAATAACTACCCAAGGGCCAAAATAAAAATAAAAAATAAAGAAATAAGAAATAAGAGGTAAATGGCAGTGAAGTCACAAAGCCAGTGACGATGATGTTAATGGGATCCAAAAAAACAAAAAAAAAAACAAAAAAAAAACCCACAAAAATATGGAACAAGAGGAAATAAATATATATCACAAAAGAAAATAACCAAATATGTATACACAAATATATATATATATAAACAAATGGATCACAAAGGAACCATGGACAAAATCATATATGACCCTGGGGTACTATTAATGAAACCCCAGCCCAAATTAGGGAGGAAAAAGAAAAAAGAAAAAGTTGAAATTATTATAAATATAACAATGTATGCAATAAAAATGTCCCAAAAAAAAGATAAAAGAGGGGACCAATATAATCCAATGTTCATATTTCTCTAATACTTTTCCTATTATGATATTCCCTCAGAATCCAGATTAAGTCTTCCGGTTCCGTCCATATAGTAAATTCCTTGATCCAATCCCCGTGTGATATGCATATATCTCGGAGACTCAATTCCAATCCAGAAGAATTAGTTGCAAACAAGTAGCTTCTTGCTCGAATCAAACATGATGGGTGTCCGCAGATTTTAGTCTTGTCCCAGGAAGCCAGTATATAGAAGTTCCTCATTAAGACCCAACGGGGAGATAGATTTTAGCTTAAAGATCCAGCGGGCTTCATGTTGTAATAGTCGTCTGTGTCGACTACCGCCCCTTTCATTACCCTGGATTCTCTGCAGGCCAAAAAAACGAGTGTTAGAGGGTTTCCCCCCATGCATCCTCAAATAATGTGCTGCAATTGGTGTTAGTACTTTGCCCTTCTTGGAGTCTGAATGGGCCAAATTAATCGTTGAAAGATGTTTTTGTGCCCGTTTTCTCAGCTCCTGTGATGTCTGCCCTACGTATACTTTCTGACATGGGCACACAATAGCATAAATGACAAAGCTTGTTTTGCAATTAATATAATGATAAAGGGGATGCTCTCCATTATCCCCAGGATTAATGAAGGAATCTCTAATTGGAGACATATATGGACATACATTACATCCACCGCAGGGGAACGACCCCCTGAGGCGAATCCCCCGATTGAGTCTGATAACCGGGCGTGAGAAATGACTTCTCGTAACAATGTCCCGCAAGTTGGGGGCCCTTCTTGCCGTCATGAGAGGTCTAGCACCAACACAAGAGGATGTTTGGGCATCCGAAGTTAGGATGTCCCAATTCTGATTTAAAATACCTCTCACCTGGTTCCAGTTTGTGCTGTGTTCAGTAATGAACCTTACTGAGAAGTCCTGCGAACGGGGGCGCGATGTAAGGAGAGCCTCCTGATTAAAGGTCCTGGCACGCTGGAAGGCGGTGGAAATCGTCCTCTTTGGATATCCCCTCCCATGTAATCTCACGGTCAAATCCTTAGCCTGTTCCCTGAAACTCTCGTCCGTTGTGCAGTTACGTCGGGTGCGAAGAAATTGTCCCACAGGAATCCCAGTTCGAGTATGGAGCGGGTGAAAGCTCTGGTATTGTAATAAATTATTCGTGGCCGTCGGCTTTCGATATAAGTCCGTCAGCAACCTATCACCATCGACCACGACCCGAAGATCCAGGAAAATTGCTGAAGTCTGGGAACAAGAGGATGTCAAAAGAATATTCAATGAATTTTCATTCAGTTCCCTAAGGAATTGGGTACAAGAATCCTTCGTCCCCACCCAAATGAAAAAAATGTCATCTAGAAAACGATGCCAATGTTTGACATGATTCAAAAAACCCTGTGAGCAAAAGACAATTGTTTCCTCCCACCATCCCAAAAAGATGTTAGCATACGCCGGCGCGCATCGCGCACCCATGGCCACGCCTGACACTTGCTTATAATAAGTCCTGTCAAACAGGAAATAATTATGATGCAAGATAAAATGAAGAAGATCCAAAATAAATGAATCATGCAGGCGATTAGAGTCAATCATGCCGTCAAGGAAGTGAGAAAGTGCTTGAATACCATGGGTATGACAAATATTTGAGTAAAGCGACTCAACGTCACATGTCACTAGTAATTCCTGGCCCGTTAAGGTGATATTACGGCACACACTAATGAAATGAGATGTATCTTTAATATAAGCTGGTAACGTTGAGGCAATAGGTTGAATGAAATAATCTACGTAGGTACATACCCGTTCGCTCATACTTCCTATGTTGGACACAATTGGTCTGCCTGGTGGCTTGTGGACATTCTTGTGTACCTTGGGTAAAAGGTAAAAGGTGGGAGTTACTGGATTGTCTACCCACATAAATCTTTTTTCACTTGGGGAGATTATTCCCATGGAGGCTGCCCTATCAATCAAGCTGTGTAGTCTCTCTAGAAAGATTTCCGTGGGATCCGACGGTAATCTTGTGTAAAATCTCTGATCTCCCAACTGCCTATTGGCTTCTTCGAGGTACATGTTGGAAGGCCACAAAACCACATTCCCCCCTTTGTCCGCTTCTCTTATGATGATAGAATCATTGTTTTTTAGAGATCTAACCGCCCTTCTCTCTTGACGAGAGAGGTTATTGGTGGAACCTATATCTTGCGAGAGTCGCAAAATATCCCTTTTAGCGGATTCAAAGAAGAATTTGACCGCTGGCACCAACGAGAAGGATGGAGTAGAGGAGGACTTGACTCTTAATGGAAAAGAGGCAGCAAAAGAGTGGCTCAGATAGAAGCACATTAAGGTCATGGAATGGCCTAGCCAGTCTCCAGACCTTAATCCCATAGAAAACTTATGGAGGGAGTTGAGGCTCCGAGGTGCCAAACAACAGCCTCAAAATCTTAATGATTTAGAGATGATCTGCAATGAGGAGTGGACCAAAATTCCTCCTGACATGTGCGCAAACCTCATCCTCAACTACAAAAAAAGTCCAACTGCTGTGCTTTCCAGCATTGATTTTGCCACCAAGTATTAAGTCTTGTTTGCCAAAGGGATCAAATACTTATTTCTAACTGCAATAATTCTAATAAACTTATATAATTTAAACAATGCGATTTTCTGGATTTTATTTTTATATTCTATCTCTCAATGGTAAAATTAACCTGCCCTTAAAATTATAGACTGTCAGTGGGCAAACACAAAATCAGCAAGGGATCAAATAATTATTTCCTTCACTGTATGTTGTTTTATCCTAAGAAAATGCCATAAATGACTCTCTGCCATAAATGACTGGTTAGAAGCACACAATAGAGCAATAATGCAAGTGAAATGAGAGAGGATGAGAGTGATGTTAGTGCTCACCTGGGGTGGTTGTGCATGGACAAAACACCCATAAGAGCCTTAGAATCCACGGCTGTGGCCCCGTGACTGGATAGCAATTGTCTTCAGTGAAGAGATCACAGTATCTGGGCTGCGCTTGAGGAAATGAAGACTCCTTGATGATATAAAATGAAGGTTTTTATTAACCAACGCATTTCGGCACTGGACTGGTGCCTTTTTAGGGTAAAGAAAACCCAAATGTGATTACACCAAAATGCATTGATTAATAAAAACCTTCATTTTATACCATCAAGGATTCTTAATTTCCGCAAGAGCAGCCCAGGTACCATGACCTCTTCACTGAAGTGAACCCCATTAAAATGTCTTACAGCTTTAGAAATCAGAAAACTACCGTATATACTCGAGTATAAGCCGACCCTCGTATAAGCCGACCCTCCTAATTTTGCCACAAAAAACTGTGAAAACTTAATGACTCGAGTATAAGCCTAGGGTGGAAAATGCAGCAGCTACTGGTACATTTCAAAAATAAAAATAGATACCAATAAAAGTAAAATGAATTGAGACATCAGTAGTTTAAGTGTTTTTGAATATCCATATTGAATCGGGAGCCCCATATAATGCTCCATAAAGTTTATGATGGGCTCCATAAGATGCTCCATATTAAAATATGCCCCATATAATGCTGAACAAATGTTGATTATGGCCCCATAAGATGCTCCATGCAGACATTTGAACCGTATAATGCTCCACAAATGTGGATTATGACCCCATAAGATGCGCCATACAGATATTTGCCCCATAAAATGCTGCACATGGCCCCATACAGATAATTGCCCCATATAATGCTGCACATGGCCCCAAAAGATGCTCCATACAGATATTTGCCCCATATAATGCTGCACATGGCCACATAAGATGCCCCATACAGATATTTGCCCCCATATAATGGTGCACATGGCCACATAAGATGCCCGATACAGATATTTGCCCCCATATAATGGTGCACATGGCCACATAAGATGCCCCATACAGATATTTGCCCCCATATAATGGTGCACATGGCCGCATAAGATGCCCCATACAGATATTTGCCCCCCTATAATGGTGCACATGGCCACATAAGATGCCCCATACAGATATTTGCCCCCATATAACGCTGCACATGGCCACATAAGATGCCCCATGCTGCGATTAAAAAAATAAAAAAATCACATACTCACCTCTCAGGCCCCCGGCACTTGCTATATTCATCTGCTCCGTGTTCCACTGCTGCCGGGCGCCGATGTGTCTTCCATCCTCTGCACTGACGATCAGGCAGAGGGCGGCACACACTTATCGCATCACCGCGCCCTCTGACCTGAGCGTCACTGCGGAAGACGCAGCGGCGCCGACGGTGGAACGAGGAGCAGGTGAATATCGTACACTGCCCCCCGTCATAGTCACCTGCTCCTGGCGCCGTCGCTGCACGTCTGTTTCCCGGCGCCGCAGCTTCCTCCTGTAGTGAGCGGTCACATGGTACCGCTCATTACAGTAATGAATATGCGGCTCCACCCCTATGGGAAGTGGAGCCGCATATTCATTATTGTAATGAGCGGTACTATGTGACCGCTCACTACAGGAAGAAGCTGCTGGCGCCGGGGAAAAGACGTGCAGCGACGACGCCAGGAGCAGGTGAGTATTATTACACAGCTCCGCTCCCCCTCCCCTGCCGACCCCTGGGTATGACTCGAGTATAAGCCAAGAGGGGGACTTTCAGCCCCAAAAAGTGGGCTGAAAATCTCAGCTTATACTCGAGCATATACGGTATATCTTTTTTTATTAGCAAGGTGTTTGGCTGATGCTTAATACTGATATTAATATTGCTGTTTATTATAATGAGGATGATTAATATTATTATTACCCTTATTAGTATTACTTTTACTACTCATTACATTAATAATAATAATTAAAAATAATAATAATTTTATTTATATAACGCCAACATATTCCGCAGCGCTTTACAATTATAGAGGGGATTTGTACAGACAATAGACATTACAGCATAACTATAATCACAGTTCAAAACAGATACCAATAGGAGTGAGGGCCCTGCTAGCAAGCTTACAAACTGTGGGGAAAAAGGGGAGACACGAGAGGTGGATGGTAACAATTGCTTTCGTTGTTCGGACCAGCCATAGTGTAAGGATCAGGTGTTCATGTAAAGCTGCATGAACCAGTTAACAGCCTAAATATGTAATAGTACAGACACGGAGGGCTATTAAATACGTAAAGTGTATGAGAACATGATGCGAGGAACCTGATTATGGTTTACGTTTTTTGAATCGGCTATCCAGGGATAGTTAGGTTAATGCGTTGAGGCGGTAGGCCAGTCTGAACAAATGCGTTTTTAGGGCACGCTTAAAACTGTGGAGATTCAGGATTAATCGTATTAACCTGGGTAGTGCATTCCAAAGAATTGGCGCAGCACATGAAAAATCTTGGAGAAGGGAGTGGGAGGTTCTGATTATAGAGGATGCTAACTTCAGGTCATTAGCAGAATGGAGAGCATGGGTAGGGTGGAAGACTGAGACCAGGGAGGAAATGTAGGGTGGTGCTGAGCCATGGAGTGCTTTTGTGGATGAGGGTAATAGTTTTGTACTGGATTCTAGAGTGGATGGGTAACCTGTGTAATGACTGGCACACGGTAGGCATCGGTGTAATGATTGGTGAGGAATATGATCCTGGCTGCAGCATTCAGGACAGATTGGAGAGGGGAGAGTTTGGTAAGAGGGAGGTCAATTAGTAGAGTTACAATAGTCCAGACAAGAATGAATAAGTGAAACAGTAAGAGGTTTTTCAGAGTCAAAAGTAAGAAAAGGGTGAATTCTAGAAATGTTTTTGAGATGCAGATAAGAAGAGCGAGCCAGTGATCAGATGTGGGGGGTGAACGAAAGCTCGGAATCAAGTATGACCCCCAAGGCAGCGGGCATGTTGCTTGGGAGTAATGGTGGAACCACACACGGAGATGGCAATGTCAGGCAAAGGTAGGTTAGTAGAGGGAGAGAACATGAGGAGTTCAGTTTTTGACAGGTTCAGTTTCAGATAGAGGGAGGACATGATGTTAGAGACAGCGGTAAGATAATCACTGGTGTTTTCTAAAAAGGCAGGTGTGATATCAGGAGAAGAAGTATATAATTGGGTGTCATCAGCATAGAGATGGTACTGGAACCCAAATCTACTGATTGTTAGTCCAATAGGGGCAGTATACAAAGAGGGAAGAGGAGGGGGCCTAGGACTGATCCTTGAGGAATCCCATCAGTAAGGGGAAGGTGAGAGGAAGAGGAACCAGCAAAATATACATTGAAAGAGCGATCAGAGAGATAGGAGGAGAACCAGGAGAGAATGGTGTCCTTGAGGCTGATGGAGTGTAGTATAGTGAGGAGGAGCTGATGATCCACAGTATCGAATGCTGCGGAGAGATCCGAGAGAATTAGCATGGAGTAGTGACCATTAGATTTAGCTGTTAGTAGATCATTAGAGACTTTAGTGAGGGCAGTTTCAGTAGAGTGTAGAGAGTGGAAACCAGATTGAAGAGGGTTGAGAAGAGAGTTATCTGAGGGATAGCGGGTAAGACGGGAGTGGACCAGGCGTTCGAGGAGTTTAGAGCTGAAGGGAAGATTAGAGACAGGTCTATAATTAGCGGCACAGTTTTGGTCGAGGGATGGTTTTTTAAGTAATGGATGTATGATGGCATGCTTAAATGAGGAGGGAAAGATACCATAAGAAAGAGAACGGTTGAATATTTTTTTAGAGAGGAGACAGCAGTGGAAAGGGTCTGGAGGAGATGTGACTGAATGGGGTCACTGGTGCAAGTGGTTGGACAAGAAGATGCAAGGAGCCTGATTACTTCTTCTTCTGTAACTGGTTCAAAGTCAGAGAGTGAAATAGATGCAATGGGGGAGGGAGGACAGTGCATGGTATGAAGGGATTGGGAGATAATTTCCTGTTGGATGTGGTAAATTTTTTCTTTGAAGTAATTGGCCAGATCGTCAGCGTGGAGATCCGTAATTGGGGCCTGCACTCTTGGGTTGAGTAGGGAATGAAAAGTGTCAAAGAGACCTTTAGGGTTATTGGACAGTGAGGTGATGAGGGTGTTAAAATAGGTTTGTTTGGAGAGGTGAAGGGCAGAGTTGTATGTTTTAAGCATGAACTTATAATGGATGAAAACTTTGGGTAGATTAGATTTTCTCCACAGACGTTCGGCGAACCTGGAGCACCGCTGCAGGAAACGTGTTTGCAGTGTGTGCCACGATTGTCGCCGTCTGTGCCGAGTTGTTCTATGTATCGGAGGTGCAATTTCATCCAGGGCACTTTGGAGGGTTTCATTGTAATGCTTCAGTGCAGAATCAGGGCATGAGATGGAGGAGATAGGGGCCAATGAGGACTGCAAGTTTAAAGATTAAACATTAAAAGAAGAAAAAAGAATGTCAAAGCCATATTTTACATTATAATTCCTAAGTTATTAAAAGCATTTTAATAAAAAACTGTCATTTTTTTATGTGCCACCTGGGGGCATCCAAGCTTCAGATTCCACAGTACAGTATGTAGCGCAATGACCATTTTCGCATTTCACCTACAAGTAGCTATTATAAATCTTATTTTTTTGCTGATGGGAACTATATTATGTTGCTCAGTAAATAAATAATTGTATTTTTCTATGTGCCTGATAGTTTTCAGCTATGGTATGCCTTATTTGTGACCTTTCATTTTTTAAAATGTATAACATCTTCCAGCCTAATTACTGTGGGAGGACCCAATATCTCATTTATGTCTTTGACTATAGCTAGCTATTGACATTTTCTTTTCAAATCCAGCAATTGCTTCTATTTATCTTCAGCTATAAGAATATAGAAATTAAATTAAGACAAGTATATACAAGGGCTGACTGGCAATTTTTAGCCAGAGAGGGTGGGGGTGCAGGTCCAAAGCACTAGCCCATGCATGGCCCAGTCCATCTTTAGGCTTGACGCACTCAGTGTGTATACAAGGTGCGGCGACTAATAAGTCATTTCATAGAACGCTCAGCCTCTTTCTGCTATATCATAAGAACTTAATCACAAGTAGTTTACTTATTCTTAATGGCTGCACATATACAGTGGAAAGGTCCTGTGATTTGAAACACCCCTACCATAATCACTAGGTCCCTTGCAGTAATAATCCTCCCCACTCCCCCAGTAATTTCCCAAACTCCCACCCAATTATAATATCATGCCGCCTTACAGTGATCTCCTATAGGATAATAATTAATACCCCGCCGGGGATATAATGTAACCACCCAGCAGTAATCGGCCATCTCTTTCCCTGGGTTATTACAATGAACACCCTGTACCCCTCTGCAATAATCACTCCCCTCCTCCTGTTATTGTAATTATTATACACCCACAGTAGTATAATAAAGGATTATTCCCCAAAAATAAAGTTATCCCTTTCATGTAGTTATCCTACGTTTTCATGGCACTGTCTGTTACAATATAACTAGGACATGTCAGAAATTTGTTAAAATGATAAACACCCTTCAAGTAACTGCAGAATGGCTATTTCCCTATTTTTCTAATCAATGATGTATTAAAATGGGTTTTCCTCTCACAGGAAAGTGGACGTCAAATGATCTAAAATATCTAAGACAACAAAGGAAGTAAGTACAGTGTTCACCCTCCACAGTTTCAGTGCCAGCACACATTACTGCTGTAGCTAATCACAGAACTCAGCGGATTGTGCTGTCTACCGTGGCTTGTGAAAGTATTCACCCACTTGACATTTTTTGTGCTTTCCTACCTCGCACCCTGGAATTTCACTATTTTCTTGAGGGTTTGCATCAGTTCATCCAAAGAACATGTCTACAACTGGGAACATTTAGTTTTCTTTTTATTGTGAAGCAAACAACAAATAGGGAAAAAAAAGAAACTTCAGTGTGCATAGCTGTTTACACCCCTAAAGTTCGTACTTTGCAAAGCATCCCTTTGTGGGAATTACAGCTGCAAGTTGCTTTGGATACATCTCTATGAGCTTTTCACATCTTTTCACTGGGATTTTTGCCCATTCCTCAAGGCAAAACTGCTCTAGCTACTTAAAGTTAGATAGCAGTTTAGTCTGGTGAACAGCAATCTTCAAGTCAGATCTTAGATTCTCAATTGGATTAAGGTCTGGGCTTTGACTAGGCCACTCCAAAACATTTACACTTTTCCCCTTACCCTTCATGACATGCGCCATACATGTACTGAGCGTGTCATGTCCCTCCCTTTGATGTGGGCTCGGGTGCTGAGCGCACATCTTTCCTGACATATGTCAGATGTTTTGAACAGCTGACACTTGCCCCTAACAGCCACAGGTGGAATCGCAATCCACCCAGTGGCTGTTAATCCGTTAAATGCCTCTGTCAATCTCTGACTGCGGCATTTAATGTGATGTCACTAATCTCGCCCATCGGCACCTGTGTCACATGACTGCGGGTCGTCGATGGGTTGGCTAAGCCACCCGGATTCTGCAGGAGACCCCTGTGTTTGTCATTGCCGTATTGTTATGAGCACCACCCAGCGGGCAGCGCTCATAGCAACTGAGCATTTTTGCTACCACAGGCGATCTGATCATTGCCTGTGTGTAGCAGAACCGATCAGACAACTGCAGCTTCTAGTCTCCCATGGAGAATACTGAAGCATGCAAAAAGTAAAAAAAAAATGTTTTGAAACATATTTTAAAAATAAGAAAAATGTAAAAGTTAAAATCACCCCCGATTCGCCCCATTCAAAATATAACCATAATTAAAAAATACACATATTTGGTATTTCGCTTTCAGAATCACCCAATCTATCAAGCTATAAAAAGAATTAATCTGATTGGTAAATGGTGTAGCAAAAAAAAAAAAAGAAACGCCAGAATTATGTTTTTTGGGTCACCACAACATTGCATTAAAATGCAATAACGTGCGATCAAAAGAACGTATTCATACCAAAATAGTATCATTAAAATCTTCAGCTTGGCATGCAAAAAATAATCCCTCAAGCAGCCCCAGATCACAAAAAATGGAGACGCTACGGGTCTTGGAAAATTACGTATTTAATTTTTTTTTTAACAAACTTTGGATTTTTTTTTTCACCATTTAAATAAAAAACTACCTATAAATGTTTGGTATGTACAAACTAGTAATGACCTGAAGAATCATAATGGCAAGTCAGTTTTAGCAGTTGTGGAATTGCACTTTTTTGAAATTTCACTTTACTTGGAATTTTTTTCCAATTTTTGAGTACATGATATGGTAAAACCAATGGTGTCGTTCAAAAGTACAACTCGTCTCGCAAAAAACAAGCCCTCACATGTCCATATTGATGGAAAAATAAAAAAGTTATGGCTCTGCAAAGAATGGGAGTGGAAAACAGAAACACAAAAACGAAAAAGGGTTGCAGCATGAAGGAGTTAAATCACTCGAGTGTTGCTTTAGCAATATGCTTTGGGTCATTGTCTTTTTTGAAAGTGAACCTCCGGTCCAGTCTCAAGTCACTAGTAAATATAATTTCACCGCACACTCTAATGAGAACGTGTTGATTGCTTAGACATTTATTGTCAATTAAACTTATATTGGGGAGCAATACAGAAACATAGAGTCTGGAAGCGATAAGTACAAACGTTTCGGCTCTACCAGAGCCTTACTCATTGTATCGCTTTTCCACAGTGAATATAGAGATGCAGCGAGTGGGGTAGAAATCCCGCAGTGCCCAGATAAGGCTATAGTCGTAGCGCTGCTCTTATATTGTATATAGGTGGTGGCCCAGTAGTTATATGGTAGCCTGGTATAGTTGTTAGGGTAAGCGGCGCTCCCGCGCCTTGCTCAGTAAGCAGCTTACTGAGACTCTATGTTTCTGTATTGCTCCCCAATATAAGTTTAATTGACAATAAATGTCTAAGCAATCAACACGTTCTCATTAGAGTGTGCGGTGAAATTATATTTACTAGTACTTGGGATCATTGATCCATTACACCAGCACCTCGCATTTCTGACCGAGTGCACGCTAACTTTATTTCTCAGTCTCAAATCACTGACAGACTGAAACAGGTTTTGCTAAAAAATATTCCTGTTTTTTGCACCATCCATCTTCCTCTCGACTCGAACCATTTTCCCTGTCTCTGCTGCCGAAAAGCATCCCCACAGCATGATACTACAACCACCATGTTTTACTGTGGGGATGGTGTTCTTAGGGTGAAGTGCTATGTTGTTTGGAGCCAGATATAGTATTTACCTTGTGGCCAAAAAGATAAATTTTGGTCTCACCTAATCACAGCACCTGCCTCCATAAATTTGAGGAGTCTCCCACATATCTGTTGGCCAACTGAAAACGAGCATTACAATGTTTTTGTGTAAGTAAAGGTTTTTTCTGCCCAATCTTTCATAAAGGCCATTTCTATGGAGAGTGCGGCTTATTGTGGTTGTATGGACAGATACTCCAGTCTCTGCTTTGGAACTCTGCAGCTCCTTCAGGGTTACCTTTGGACTCTGTGCTGCCCCTCTGATTAATGTCCTTGTATGTTATGACCCCAATGGCAGAGGGTCTCAGAAATAATTACTAAGTCTGCAAACACAAAAATCCAGCTCATAGGGCAGTGGTAACTGAGCTGACCATATATCTAATCCTAGCACCACAAATAGCAGCAGCCGGGGAACGTGCCTACGTTGGTTCTAGACGTCTCGCGCCAGCCGGAGAACTAACTAACCCTAGAAGGGAAAAGAAAGACCTTTCTTGCCTCCAGAGAAAAGACCCCAAAAGTTGGATACAAGCCCCCAACAAATAATAACGGTGAGGTAAGAGGAAAAGACAAACGTAAGAATGAGCTAGGTATTTAGCAAAGAGAGGCCCACTAGCTAATAGCAGAATATAGTAAGATGACTTATATGGTCAGCAAAAACCCTATCAAAATATCCATGCTGGATATTCAAGAACCCCCGAACCGTCTAACGGCCCGGGGGGAGAACACCAGCCCCCTAGAGCTTCCAGCAAAGTCAGGAATCACATTTAGTACAAGCTGGACAAAAATAGGAGCAAAGCAAATAACCAAAAAACAAAGAAGCAAGACTTAGCTTAATTTTGCACGAACCAGGACCAGCAGACAGGAGCAAACGGAAACGATCTGATTACAACGATGCCAGGCACTGGACTAAGGATCCAGGAAGTTTATATAGCAACACCCCTGGACTAACGACCCAGGTGGGTGCCAAACTGAGGAAAGACAATCCCAGAGTCATATCACTAGTAACCACAAGAGGGAGCCAAAAAGTCTAATTCACAACAGTACCCCCCCTTAAGGAGGGGTCACCGAACCCTCACCAAGACCACCAGGGCGATCAGGATGAGCAGCGTGAAAGGCACGAACTAAATAGGCCGCATGCACATCAGAAGCAACCACCCAGGAATTATCCTCCTGACCATAGCCCTTCCACTTGACCAGATACTGAAGCCTCCGTCTGGAGAGACGAGAATCCAAGATCTTCTCCACCACGTACTCCAACTCGCCCTCAACCAACACCGGAGCAGGAGGCTTAACAGAAGGAACCACAGGTACAACGTACCGCCGCAACAAAGACCTATGGAACACATTGTGAATGGCAAATGACACCGGAAGATCCAAGCGAAAGGACACAGGATTAAGGATTTCCAATATCTTGTAAGGACCGATGAAGCGAGGCTTAAATTTAGGAGAGGAGACCTTCATAGGAACAAATCAAGAAGACAGCCATACCAAATCCCCAACACGAAGTCGGGGACCCACACCGCGGCGGCGGTTGGCAAAACGCTGAGCCTTCTCCTGTGACAACTTTAAGTTGTCCACCACATGATTCCACATCTGCTGCAACCTATCCACCACAGAATCTATCCCAGGACAGTCAGAAGGCTCCACATGTCCCGAGGAAAAACGAGGATGGAAACCAGAGTTGCAGAAAAATGGCGAAACCAAAGTAGCGGAACTAGCCCGATTATTAAGGGCAAACTCAGCCAACGGCAAGAAGGTCACCCAATCATCCTGATCTGCCAAAACAAAACACCTCAAATAAGCCTCCAGAGTCTGATTAGTTCGCTCCGTTTGTCCATTAGTCTGAGGATGAAAGGCAGACGAAAACGACAAATCAATGCCCATCCTAGCACAAAAGGATCGCCAGAACCTGGAAACAAACTGGGATCCTCTGTCAGACACAATATTTTCAGGAATGCCGTGTAAACGAACCACATTCTGAAAGAACACAGGAACCAGATCGGAAGAGGAAGGCAGCTTAGGCAAAGGCACCAAATGGACCATTTTAGAAAAGCGATCACATACCACCCAGATGACAGACATGCCCTGAGACACCGGGAGATCTGAAATGAAATCCATGGAAATGTGTGTCCAAGGCCTCTTCGGGACAGGCAAGGGCAAGAGCAACCCGCTGGCACGAGAACAGCAAGGCTTAGCTCGAGCACAAGTCCCACAGGACTGCACAAATGACCGCACATCCCGTGACAAGGAAGGCCACCAAAAGGACCTAGCCACCAGATCTCTGGTGCCAAAAATTCCCGGATGCCCTGCCAACACCGAGGAATGAACCTCGGAAATGACTCTGCTGGTCCACTTATCAGGAACAAACAGTCTGTCAGGTGGACAAGAGTCAGGTCTACCAGCCTGAAATCTCTGCAACACACGTCGCAAATCAGAAGAAATGGCCGACAAGATAACTCCCTCTTTAAGAATACCAACTGGTTCTGCGACTCCAGGAGAGTCAGGCACAAAGCTCCTTGAAAGAGCATCAGCCTTCACATTCTTTGAACCTGGTAAATACGAGACCACAAAGTCAAAATGGGAGAAAAACAATGACCAGCGGGCCTGTCTAGGATTCAGGCGTTTAGCAGACTCGAGATACCATTCATCTCCTTGCTTAATGCGCACAAGGTTGTACGCACCACGAAGATCTATCTTGGTGAACCACTTGGCACCTTTAATCCGGGCAAACAAGTCCGACAACAGAGGCAAAGGATACTGAAATTTAACAGTGATTTTATTCAGAAGCCGATAGTCAATACAAGGTCTCAAAGATCCGTCCTTGGCCACAAAAAAGAATCCCGCACCAAGAGGGGGAGAGGATGGACGGATATGCCCCTTCTCCAGAGACTCCTTGATATACGAACGCATTGCGGCATGCTCAGGTACAGACAGATTAAATAGTCTTCCCTTAGGAAATTTACTACCTGGAATCAAATCTATGGCGCAGTCACAGTCCCTATGAGGAGGCAGAGCACTGGACCTGGACTCGTTGAATACATCCTGATAATCAGACAAATACTCAGGAACTTCCGAAGGAGTAGAGGAAGCAATAGACACCGGCGGGGAATCAGCATGAATTCCCCGACAGCCCCAACTTGACACAGACATTGCCTTCCAATCCAAGACTGGATTGTGGGTCTGTAACCATGGCAGACCCAAAACGACCAAATCATGCATTTTATGCAGAACAAGAAAACGAATCACCTCCCGATGTTCAGAAGTCATGCACATGGTTACCTGCGTCCAAAACTGCGGTTTATTTTCCGCCAATGGCGTAGCATCAATACCTCTAAGAGGAATAGGATTTACCAATGGTTCAAGAACAAAACCACAGCGCTTGGCAAATGACAGATCCATAAGACTCAGGGCAGCACCTGAATCCACAAACGCCATAACAGGGTAAGAAGACAATGAGCAAATTAAAGTCACAGACAAAATAAATTTAGGTTGCAAATTACCAATGGCAACAGGACTAACAACCCTTGTTAGGCATTTAGAGCATGCTGATATAACATGTGTAGAATCACCACAGTAAAAACACAACCCATTCTGACGTCTATGATTTTTCCGCTCATTTCTAGTCTGAATTCTATCACATTGCATTAAATCAGGGGTTTGTTCAGACAACACCACCAGAGGATTAGCGGTTTTGCGCTCCCGCAAACGCCGGTCAATTTGAATAGCCAGCGCCATGGAATCATTCAGACTTGTAGGAATGGGGAAACCCACCATCACATTCTTAATGGCTTCAGAAAGGCCATTTCTGAAATTTGCGGCCAGAGCACACTCATTCCACTGAGTAAGCACGGACCATTTCCAAAATTTTTGGCAATACACTTCAGCTTCATCCTGGCCCTGAGAAATAGCCAGCAAGGCTTTTTCTGCCTGAACTTCAAGATTGGGTTCCTCGTAAAGCAATCCAAGCGCCAGAAAAAACGCATCAATATTTGCCAATGCCGGATCTCCTGGCGCTAGCGAGAAAGCCCAATCCTGAGGGTCGCCCCGTAAAAAAGAGATAACAATTTTAACTTGCTGAGCTGAATCTCCAGATGAACGGGGTCTCAGAGATAGAAACAATTTACAATTATTCCTGAAATTCCTAAACTTAAATCGGTCTCCAGAAAACAGTTCAGGAATAGGTATTTTAGGTTCAGAAATTGGACTACTGGTAACAAAATCTTGTATGCCCTGCACACGAGCAGCAAGCCGGTCTACACTTGTAATCAAGGTCTGGACATTCATGTCTGCAGCAAGCACAAGCCACTCAGAGGTAAAGGGGAGGAAGAGAGGAAAAAAAAAAAAACTCAGAATTTCCTTTCTTATCCCACTTCTGCAATGCATTAAACATTCAATGTTTGGCCTGGCATACTGTTATGACCCCAATGGCAGAGGGTCTCAGAAATAATTACTAAGTCTGCAAACACAAAAAATCCAGCTCATAGGGCAGTGGTAACTGAGCTGACCATATATCTAATCCTAGCACCACAAATAGCAGCAGCCGGGGAACGTGCCTACATTGGTTCTAGACGTCTCGCGCCAGCCGGAGAACTAACTAACCCTAGAAGGGAAAAGAAAGACCTTTCTTGCCTCCAGAGAAAAGACCCCAAAAGTTGGATACAAGCCCCCAACAAATAATAACGGTGAGGTAAGAGGAAAAGACAAACGTAAGAATGAGCTAGGTATTTAGCAAAGAGAGGCCCACTAGCTAATAGCAGAATATAGTAAGATGACTTATATGGTCAGCAAAAACCCTATCAAAATATCCATGCTGGATATTCAAGAACCCCCGAACCGTCTAACGGCCCGGGGGGAGAACACCAGCCCCCTAGAGCTTCCAGCAAAGTCAGGAATCACATTTAGTACAAGCTGGACAAAAATAGGAGCAAAGCAAATAACCAAAAAACAAAGAAGCAAGACTTAGCTTAATTTTGCACGAACCAGGACCAGCAGACAGGAGCAAACAGAAACGATCTGATTACAACGATGCCAGGCACTGGACTAAGGATCCAGGAAGTTTATATAGCAACACCCCTGGACTAACGACCCAGGTGGGTGCCAAACTGAGGAAAGACAATCCCAGAGTCATATCACTAGTAACCACAAGAGGGAGCCAAAAAGTCTAATTCACAACACTTGTAGTCCGGGCTGAGAATTTTGGTGGGTGGCCCTCTCTTGGCAGGTTTGTTGTTGTACCATGTTCTTTCCATTTGATGAAGATGATGGATCTGATGGTGCTCCAGGGGATCATCAGAGATTGAGATATTTTTTTTTATAACCCAACCATGACTTGTACTTCTGAACAATGTTATCCCTGACTTGTTTGCAGATCTCCTTGGTCTTCATGGTGTTGTTTGGTTATTGGTGCCTCTGGCTTAATGGTGTTGCAGCCTCTGTGGCATTTCCAGAAAAGGTGTGCATATACTGACAGACCATGTGACACTTAGATTTCACTAAGCATGTGACTTAGGCAAGGGAATTGCTTGTGCCACAAATTTTTAGGGGCTTCATCGCAAAAGATGCACATGCAATTATTAGTTATTCGATCTAAAAAATGTAATTATGCCTATATTTTTCTCGCTTCACTACCTTGGACTATTTAGTGCTGATGCATCACATACACACACAAATCAGATTACAAAACTATTTAAACACAGGTAGTAATGTAACAAAAGAGGTAAAAGCCAAGGAGGTGAATACTTTCGTAAGTCACAGTACCTCGGCACAGATGCTGAGTTCAGTAATTAGCTACAGCAGTGATGTGTGTCAGTCCATGGCATGTCACCACTGCAGCTAAAACCCCAAGCCAGCGTTGGACCCGTAAAGGGAGAGCACCTGCTCTGTTTGTTATTTTAGATATTTTAAAACATTTGGGATCTACCTTCCTGAAAGTGGATAACCCCTTTAAAGCTCTTCCTGCTATTCTTTCCAAGAGACTGAGCACTGCTCTTTTTGTTGTGATTAGTGATGAGCGAATATGCTCGATACTCGAGTTTTCCAAGCATACTCGGATGTTCTCCGAGTATCTTGGGCGTGCTCGTAGATTATGTTTGTGTCTCCGCAGCTGCATGTTTTGCGGCTGTTAGACAACCTGAACACATACAAGGATTGCCTGTTTGTTAGGGAATCCCCACATGCATTCAGGCTGTCTAGCAGCCGCAAATCATGCAGCTGCGAAGACACAAACATAATCTATGAGCACTCCCAAGATACTCGGAGAACACCAGAGCATGCGCGGAAAACTCGAGTATCGAGCACACTCGCTCATCACTAGTTGTGATCTTTTGAATGTCCCTGCATGGGCCAGGATGTGATTCCTTTAAGAATGATAGATGACTGTGATGTATGAGGCCTCCAAGGTAGTGGCTGTTAAGTCCAGGCAGCCATGTCTGTTATGTTGAGGACAGCCTTTTACACATTGGATGCTGTTGGAGTAGCTGTTCTTTATTCCAACCTTCAGGTTGATGCCTGTGAGTAAAACTACGAGTGAGCTGCCTGAGTGTTCAACACAAAGCAGGGTGATCAGGTTCATGGGCGTGACGTAATCACAGGAGGTTGGGTTATATAGAAGACAGAAGAAACAGAAAAAGTGAGCAAGATGTTTTTTTTTCTAGAAGTTGGGAATTTTGTTGTTGAACTGCAGTTTTCAGGTGATTTATAGGGGTACCAGATATTGGCCTTCCATGATCTTGTATTGCTTGTGTACAGAGAAAGGAGTCCAATCCATCAACTTATTATATTGTATTATTCACAAATATTGCTGGTAGACAACTATCTGCTTGCTACTTTAGTGGTAATTTGATTAAAACTGGTGGCACATTAGCTCACTATGGTGGGCTGACACAAGGTAAATTCTGTGGCAATCATAGCAGGACATACTGTGGCTGCTATAGAATGGGGCACACTGAAGAATGAAGGGGCTACAGCTGACATATCTTTAAACCATTATGCCTTGAGCTTTAGCTATGGGTCGAGGTAGTAAACTTTTGTAGGTATTTCCCTTATTTTGATGAAACCTTGTGATTTGCTGTATCATTAAAGCTTTATTTAAGACATAGTTTTCCTAATATAGATGTCCTTCAAACATTTATTGAAGATCTGTGCAGTATATGATCTTACAAGTGGTTGATATTTTTAACATTCTTGGTGACATGTCATAAGGAAATGTCTTGTTTACTGATTATTGTCAGAGGTTTAGTGGTTACTGGAATACTAGTATACAGAAAGGAAATGGAAAGTCTAAGAGGAAAAAATATTTCAGCGTATCATCCAGTGGCACTTGAAGCTTTATTGTTGGATATTTAATAGGGTTATTTCTGAAAGTGGAGGAAAGGGCAAGAGATGTTATATTTGTACATCTAGTAAAAACTTTGGAATATAGTTTCTTGTTTTTAGTCTTGTCGAGAGCTCAAAAAAGAAATTTGTACAAGCTTCAAAATGATCTAGTATTTGTTCTAAAGGACATTCGCAGGTACAATAACCACATGTTAGATACACTAATGAATAGGCTTTGGGGTTATTTGTTTTCAAAGCATGTTGTATTTATTTTTTGTAATAACCTGCTCTTTAAAAAATATTTTATATTCACTATAGGACACACTATGTAACATTATAACAAGAAAAAATAAAACAATTTTTTATGTCTTATAGTCCAAACGGAAGACATCGGGTTCTCCCAGAGGCAGTGTATGTGTGGTATGCCCCACCACCCTGCTCTCACTTCCTGTCTCTCCCTCTCTTCTGCTTCCTGGTGCTCCGGCGGTGCTAGCTTCCTACATCACAGGCCAGGTTGTCCTTGGCTCTGTGTTTAACCTCTCAGAGGCCTATCCTTCATAGAACGTCTGCTCTGCAGCTTGCAAACAAAACACTTACACACCCAAACCAACACTGAGGGTTTAAATGGGAATTGTGAAAAAAGAGGCACTCCCAAAACCCGGAGTGGAGGGAGAGATTCGCCCCACTACCAAACCTGCAAACAAAATCTGTCCAAAAATAAAAGCCTAAGGCTGGTTTCACATTTGTGTTTTTTGACGCTGCGTTTTAGCGCTAAAAAACGCATGCGTTTTTTTTCTTTACTTAACATTAAAAACGCATGTGTTTTTTTGCATGCGTTTTGACGCGTTTTTTGCAACGCATGCTTTTTTTTATGCGTGCGTTTAGTTGCAGAAATGCAACCTGTAGTAATTTCTAACGGCGTTTTTTTGCCGCAAAAAAACGCATGCGTTTATTCGCGGCAAAAAAATGTATTGCTGTCTATGTAAACGCATGCGTTTTTAAGCACATGCGTTTGCATGCGTTTATAAACGCATGCGTTTCTATAGAAAAACACAAGAAAACACAAAAAAAAACAAGAAAACCCTAACCCTAACCCTTGGGTTACTAGGGATCCTAACCCTAACCCTAACCCTATCCCTAACCCTAACCCTAACCCTAAGGTTAGGATCCCTAGTAACCCTAGGGATCCTAACCCTAACCCTAGGGATCCTAACCCTAACCCTTAGGGTTAGGGTTAGGATCCTAACCCTTAGGGTTAGGGTTAGGGTTAGGATCCCTAGGGTAACGGTTATGGTTAGGATCCCTAGTAACCCTAGGGATCCTAACCCAAACCCTAACCCTAGGGATCCTAACCCTTAGGGTTAGGGTTAGGATCCTAACCCTTAGGGTTAGGGTTAGGATCCCTAGGGTTAGGGTTAGGGTTAGGGTTTGGATCCCTAGGGTTAGGGTTAGGGTTAGTGGTAGGGGTAGGGTTAGGGTTAGGGGTAGGGTTAGGGTTAGGGTTAGGGTTAGGGTTTGGATCCCTAGGGTTAGTTTTAGGGTTAGGGTTAGGGGTAGGGTTAGGGGTAGTTTTAGGGGTAGGGTTAGGGTTAGGGTTGGATCCCTTTATCACCTTGATGGGTGGGGGGTGGCTTATCAGTGACCTGGTGACCAGGACATTCTTCTAATAAAAAGCTACCCCTAACCCTAACCCTAGGGATCCTAACCCTAACCCTAACCCTAACCCTAGCTAATTCTATTAATAGTGGGTTTTCCAGTTGATTTTGATGATTGGCAGCTGTCACACACTTCTCAGCATGCGTTTCAAAAATGCAAACGCAGGAAAAAACGCATGTAAACGCGTCAAAACGCCGCATTTTTTTTCTGCATGCAAAAACGCATGCGTCTAAAAAACACAGCGTTTGCACGCATTTACATGTGTTTTTTCACCACCTGCGTTTTTTTTTTAAACGCTGCAGATCAATACGCAAGTGTGAAACCAGCCTAAGTCGGGTTTTCCTACAAACTGACTCAGTCAAATAGTTTGACCAAATCCAAACTTTATTTTATTCTGCATTGTTAACACAGGCGTTGCTGTAATCACAATGCACCCCAGCGGGTTCAATATGTCTTTATGTGCATCCTAGAGGATACATACCGGCTTTTGTATATATTATTCCCCTCACTGCCTAACAGTGTTCTCAGGCTGCCATCTTTTTTAAAATGTGGACATGTTGTCTCAATATCCTGATATAGGTCAGCATGCTAGCAATCCATTGAACCAAATTTGATGTACAGACAGCCTTGTCTCTAGGTACCAAAGACTTCCTGATATTTATGCTTTCACCCTTAGTATCTATTCTTCCAGCATCCGAAAAAAAGAATGATTTTACATTAGGAAAGAACCAGAGAACTCAGGACAATAAAAGAATCAGCTCCAATAATGTAGTCAGGAAGAAGTCAAGTTCACATCAGAGGTTAGGCAGAGACATGAGGCAGAGACAGTTCACAAATCTAGAAGGGCATCCAAGGGTTAAACAGTATTAAAGCAAAAGCCAGCTCAGATACAAAGGTCAAAACAATAACAAGCGCATCAGGGATATGTGCATGCATTCAGTATTTGCAGCAGAGAAAAAATGCTACAAATCTGCTTAAAATACTGATGTGTTGGCAGGAAAAATGCAACATAAAATACGTGTGTTTTTCGTGTGTTTTATGTGTTTTTTTGCATGCATTTTTTTACATTTATCAGTATGAGTGAAATCTGCAGCAAAAACGCTGAAGGAATTGCCTTGCTGTAGATTAAAATTTGTTGCAAATCTGCAAAGGAAAAATAAGCAATGTGTGCATGAGACTACAGGAATTTCATTCACTTTGCTGGTACTAGAAAATCCTTCAGGTTTTGTGACAAATCTGCACCTAAAATATGCAAAAAGACCTCAAAGTGTTAATAGACTCGCCAACAGAACCATTACCAATGCAGTGACCAGCACATATTGACCCACTGCCCCTCAGTTGTCATTGTGGCTTTTAGGAACTAAAACAAGAAGTCTGTAGTTTGCTGAAGACCCTACCCACAGTCCCGCCCCAAAGGAGTGAAAGCTTAGGAAACTAAAACTTCTAATGATGAGTACACAACAACCCAGCTACTGATTTCTTCACTAAATGTATCTAATAAATCAGAATAACATTGCCATTATGGTCATACTTTTCTTCTAATACGCTTAATCCTGATGACAGGTCCTCATTAATTTATACAGCTTTCATGTTTCCTGCATTGAGCCTAGGGGGAGGAGATGCACTTTCATTTATGAGCATTATTTTTGGCGATTAGATAGTAAGAGAGCAGCTTCTCTACAGTGTCCCTGTGGTATGCAATTAAATAGCCAGCACTACTTTGCAACATAGCTATATTCTGCAGTTTGCCTCTGTACATTACATTTATAATCATTCACTCTTGTTTGATTTAGGATTTCTAATACCTAAGTTCAAAAAACTGAAATGATCTAAATAGAGAAGACTTTTCAAGGTTTTTCTGTATAAAACATAAACTATTTCAGAAATTATTTTTTTTCACACTCCAAATTATCTATTAAAAAAATAATTGATATGATTAAGGGAACCAACAATTCTGAGGTGGACTTGCTTATGTAAGGAGGTGGCAGAGACCCTCGTTTGCCCTTCCCCCACACGGGACCCAGGTGACCCTTTTTGTATGTAAAATATGTTGTACCTGTTTGTTAATTGTCTGAGTGTTGTATTCCTATGCTTATTTTACTGTACTCCTCTTATGCTGTGCTTGTATTTGACATGTAGTTCAGAGCAAGCACAGGTTAATTCAGGAGGTGTGGCTAGCAGCCATTAAAGGGAGCCAGAAACTCTTGCTTTAGCTAGTAGCCCTGGCACATTCGCCCTGAGGAGATGCTCAGCACAGCCAGGGCATTTCCAGACCCAGAAGGGGAAGAATCTTTTGCCCCAGACTCAAGGATAGGACTCCAGGCTTTCCAGACCCCAGAAGGGAAGAATCTGTTGCCCAGGACTTAAGAACTGCAACACGGGCCCCAGGACTTAGAAAAGGCCCCGTTGAAAGGACTTCAAGCATCCAGATGTTCGGCGTCGGGATTCTCCTGCTCTACGGGATAGATTCCAAGCCTTATCTGCCTCTGTGGTCTCCCATTCAGGTCCGGTTGCTCAGCTTGCTGCTCAGCATAGACGTCATTCCCGTCTTGCTCAGGCTCCTGTTATGTGCTTGTTTACTGCTGGCTCTCCAGCCAAATCTATAGTAACCAGTGGTGCGCAGGTGCAGTCTTGTGCTCTGGAGCCTAAGTCCAGAAACCACCTTACTGAGCATGCCCTGGTTGTGGCAACTCCGGATTGGCCTACGGGCGATATCACGGCCAATGGGGCATGAGTGTTTGGGCTGGAGCCTAATGTTTAAAAGGCTCTCAGAGGCACACACCAGTGCGCTAGTATCATTTTATGTATGGCTATGTGAGCGAGTCTCTACTACTCTGTCTGCAAGTGTCGTGAGTCTGTCTAAGCTTTGGGACTGTATATGTAGGCAGGCAGCTAGCGCAAGTGGGGGAAATTAGCCATTGGCTTAGCATATGGTTCCTGGATGTGTGCGGTTAGCACAGCAGAGTTCCAGAGCAAGCACAACTCTAGTCAGGGTATTAAGCTCAGAGCATCTGTTCCATTTCAGTGTGCAAGTGACACAGCTCAGTTGCAGAGCTTCTCTTGTTTCTGTGTGCGAGTGACACAGCTCAGTTGCAGAGATTCTTTTTTGTTTCTCTGTGCGAGTGGCACAGCTCAGTTGCAGAGCATCTCTTTAGTTTCTGTGTGCAAGTGACACAGCTCAGTAGCAGAGCAGCTCTTTTCATTTCTGTACTGTTCCTCTCTGTGGAGTAAAAGAGGTTGGAACTCGGTGTCCTGTTCACAGTTTTCCATGTCTGCACGGTGGACCCTGGGTTGCGATTGTGCTTTATTAGTTATTATATTTAGTGCAATCCGCCAACCCTAACACCAGATTCCAGCGTATGGATGACTGCCTCGACCGGCTGCTGTGGCTGTTGTGGGTACGGCCGCGGACATTGCTAGGGACATGGCAGAAAGCCAGTGTTGGACTTAATTTCTCCAACTTTGTTCCCTGTTAATAATTTTCATTTCCTGTTGGACTGCAAGTGGTGTCTGAGGATTGTGTCCGTCCTGTCAATCTCTTTGCAAGGTACCGGGGTGTCTACTGACTGTGGCTTAGTTGACTCGGCTGGGACTACCACCCCGGACCACCTTGTTACACTTATGCGAGTTAGGTCATTTACTATAAAAGGCGGACATTCTCCTCAACATTTTCTGATATCAGAGCCATGGTTCCAGAAAATATGACAAGTCATCCAGGTCCTGCAAAGGAAAGCATTCCCACATCAAGACACTAGCACCACCATGGTCAACTGTTGTACTGTTGGTTTCACGTACTGATAGTGGAATATGGTGTCAGCTTTATGCACAGCACAGGATGACTTCCATTATCTTCCACTTTTATTCTGTAAAAGCGCCAAAACATAAAAAAATATATAAATTGGGTATCACTGTTATCGTACTGACCCAAAGAATAAAGCTGCCTTACCAATTTTACCATACGTGGAACAGTGTACAAAAAAACCCAAAAAGCAATTCCTGAATTGCTGTTTTTTGTTCATTCTGCCTCCCAAAAATTGAAATAAAATGCGATCAACAAATGTCATATGCCCGAAAATGTTAATAATAAAAATATAAGCTCATCCCTCGAAAAACAAGCCATGACATGACTGTCTGCCGAAATATGGAAAAATGATATCTCTCAAAATGTGGTGAGTAGTGTTGAGCGATACCTTCCGATATCCAGAAGTATCGGTATCGGATTGGATCGGCCGATATTTCAAAAATGTCGGATATCGCCGATACCGATACCCGATACCAATGCAAGTCAATGGGACAAAAATATTGGAATTAAAATAAACCCTTTCTTTCCTTGTAGGTTAATTCTACATGAAGGAAAACAACTAAGAATAATGTACAATGTATTGGGGGAAGTTGGAGGAGACATTAAAGGCATACAGAGACACAGAGACCGTGCAGACAGCCGCGAACGGCACTGCAAGGCCAAAAAAAGCTCCTCTATGTAATCCTATATAGTGTTTTTCCACAATCTAGCAGGATACGGATGGAAAGCCACTAATAGGATAAATTTGAAAAAATGTGCAGCAGGCTGCACTAATTGAAAAAAGGACAATGAAACGGTATGAGGCAGTGATGCACGCTGAGCTGACTACAACCAGCGGTGGCTGCAGACCAGACTACAGAGTGAGCTGCACTCACACAGAGACCTTGCAGACAGCTGTGAACAGCGCTGCAAGGCAAATACAAGGTTCTCACACAGCGGTTGCTAAATTAGCCTGGGTAAAGCACAATGAAGCAAATCGCTATCTCAAAACTGTCCCTCAGTTAGAACACAGCGTCCTGTCCCTAACTGAATTCACAGCAGAGTGCACCCAAAAGGTTGGTGGTGACTTTTATAGTGCATCATGACATAATTTCAGCAGCCAATAACAGTCATGCCAGTAGTTACATGCCTAACATGCAGAACAGGATGTGCCCACACTTCTAATGATTCCTCATTGGCTGAATTCTGGCTCTTTGAATTATGGGAACTTCTGATTCCGCTATATGATTTACTGAAAGTATCGGAACTCGGTATCGGAATTTCGATACCGCGAATATCGTCCGATACCCGATACTTGCGGTATCGGAATGCTCAACACTAATGGTGAGTGACAAACTAGTCTTCGCAATAAAAAGCATCTTTTAGTGTATGACAGCAGCCAAACATAAAAACCCGATATACATCTAGTATCGCTGTAATCGCACCATCCCAAAGAGTAAAGTTGCCTAATCACTTATGCCGCATGAGGAACGGCTTAAAAAAATAAATTAAACCAATTCTTCATATTCTGTTTATTCTTTAATTCTGCCTCCCAAAGGGCGAGTGCTTCCACCGGGGTTTCTGTGTAAATTTCTGAAATACGTGATTTAGAGGGAACCCCCAGCGGAAGATTTCCTATAATGAGGCAAATGGAGGCACTGTGGACTAGGACCTGCGACCCGGCGGTGTCCGTCTTTTAGGATTGCATAAAAGTGCCGTCGGCCACAGTTTTGTGCACTTCGGAAAAGGAGGAAACCGCTGAACAGAGGCCAGACGGAGTCCAGAGTAACTCTGCTGCCTCATTAGTGAATGGCTCCATTGGGGGTTTCATCTGTCATGTCACTCAGAGACTTAGATGTAAGTGCTCAGTGTAGAGTGCCGGATAAATGTGATCAGAAATGTTATGTAAAATGTTCCCAATAAAAGCTTCAACTCAATCCACAAAAAAAGAAAGTTCCCACTCAGGTCTGTCATCTGTTAACGGAAATATAGGGGGCATATCTAATATCTTTCTGTCATCTACATTTCTATTTATCTAACATTGCTTTATTATTTTTGACAACTTCTTATAGTATGTAAAAGATGATGTTATAAATGCATTGCATACGGATGTCATATGGATACGAGCCGAGAAAATAATTGGACACTGGCATAGCACTTGCATGACAAAAGTTAACCATATGGATTAAACTCGTCCTACTTTTCTGACTGAGAATGGGACTGATTTTTTATAAGCAAGTGTGAGCAAACCCCAATACTTATTGTTATATTTAATGGAATAATGTTCAATTTCCACATATTAAATCAAAATAAAAACTTTACATGGAATTGTATAGTGTTTCAAAATTCTGAGAATTTTCTCTCTATCAGAATTGGGTAGATTTACAAAATAAAATCCACCAGAATTATATCGCAATGGTGCGGGACACATTTATCTTTTTACAGTATTTTGTTTAAAAGTTTTGTTTAAAAGTGTCAAAGAGATAGAGGTGCAGCTAAGACAAGTTATTAAATGTATCAAGTTGGTTCGGAATGTGTCTTTTTATTATGCATGTATTGGAATACAAATAACCCAGACATGAGAAATGAGCCAATTCTATCACATGCATATAGCCACCAAATTCATACCTACCTTTTATAATGCTAAAAAACCCTGAAATATAAAATATATGTTTAAATATATGACATTCCACCCATGTGAATGAAGGACAGTGTTCTCTCGGTTAGCACTGATAGTGGCTGCTGAGTTTAATCGATTGAAGAGTATGCATTTGAAGCCTTCTCACTTTCAATTAATATTTCATCTGTCTAATTTTATCTGGCAGGTTAATGCAGGTATATTTTTTTTCTAAGGGTTCTGCATTTGCAGCTTACTTCTGTGTAAAGAACACGCAGAGTAATGGTGTCATGTTAAATTATCTAGGTCAATGAATTAAAAGCTCTGAAAATGAGACCAGGAAAAACTTGTTTAACCCTATTTACATTAGGGGAAAGACTAAAGTACAAGAGAAGTACTTAAAGGAGCTTCATACAGGTACTAAATAAAAAGGATGAGATATTGCGTTACTTAGAACCATTTGCTACATAAGCTTTAATGTATTGCATTTTTTTGTTTCTAATATAAGTGTTCTTTCTATATGGATGTGTGTAGTTTGGAAAACCTGAACATCAATGACAAACGTGATGTGATGACTATTACTATCATCGTAATGTCCATCCTACTCCCTTGGAGGCCAGTGGCTGTGGCCTGTGATCGAGTGTGGTGGAGGCCATTATAGCTAATAACAGAAAGTATTATACTGAGGCAGTTGAACCTAATAAGACATAGGAGATAACCAGCATGAGACTGGATGGTATTCACAGATGACACTGACAAAGTTTTCATATACATTGTTAGATTCCGCAGAATTTTACCCTGCCTTGTGGCATAAGACACGCCGCAGCTCATCATGAATTAGATGAGACAGCGTGACCATGGCCTGTTCCAGACTTATCCTGCCCCAAATCTGCCCATATTGGCAGAGAAACCAGAGACTGGCGTGAAAGCATAAAAAATTCCAACATTGTCATTTAACCTCGCATTGCATAAGAATTTTGCGTCTTTTCAGTTTAACACCAGATTTCAGGCCTACTAAGTCTATGTGGAGTCTCTGTTGGCACTGTAGATGCAATGATGCCCTGATTTGGCACAAAAGTTCTCTTTATAGCCTTCTGAAAGGCTAGTCTTATGTCAGACCTCCACTGATCTTATATGTTCTTATATACATGATATTATATGTCTGAGGATAAATCATCAATATGTAAATCCCAGACACCCCCTAAGAGGCCACAGTATTGGACCATTACTGCCCATGGCCTTCAAGTGATGTCCACCATATGTTTATGAAGCCTAACTTTCAGTATTGTTCACTTTGTACACTGGCTATGAAATAGACAGTGGATTGTAGTTTATTGTACAATATTCACTTTTTTCTACAACTTTTACTTATTTTATTTTATGTTCAATTTGTATTTTCCACTATTTGATGAATAAAGTATATTCTTTGTTGAAGGGCTTGAAAGTGTGAGACCTGCCTGAGTTTATTACCCTAGTTAAGAAATTAGAACAATGTATAACACAATGATGTGGACTAGCATTAATTATTTGGGCAAAACTCGAGTTCAATTATAGAAAGCATTTTGATTGAGATTAGGCTTGTATCAGAATGTGCTTTAACATTGGTCTAATGGTAGAACATGAATCTGATTTTGTGAGAAGAACTGTGAAGCTTTTGGATCGCCCCCCTGTAGTAGGGCAATGGGGTACTCGGTACCGGGTCCTTCAGTATTCTGCGGGGATGTCACGGTGGCCCGACCCAGTCCGTGGCCCTTGGAGGGGTGTCCAGTAAAAGGAATAGTTCATATGGGAAAGGTCTTTAAAGGGGAAATGTTCGTGACGCCACCTGTGGTATTCGGTCAGGGTGACCGACGCTGCTGTGAGTGGTCCGCTGGGGTGATGTTATGGCAGCTAGATGGTGTACCTTCCCACAGGTGAAGTGTAACCCCAGGGCTTCCCAGAGTGTAGATAGTGGATGGTGAGAGGCGCAGTGAATAACGAGGACACAAGGTTGCAGTCTCTTTACCTTTACTGAAGGCTTCAGTGTCCACAGTCCAGGGTACGGACCACAGGGTAGGCAGAGTCCCGCCGGTCTGAAGGCTAATCCAGAGTCCCCTTATCCAGGTGGAATTCAGTAGCCTTCCTATGCGCACAGTAACACAGTAGGTCCTTACTTGCATAAGCTCCAATAAGGTCCTCACCGTTATTACTCCTCTCACTGTTCACCGTGGTCAGATAGAACAAAACACGTATGACCGGTGACTTGAGACTTAGGTTAGGGACTCTAGCACGCCCCGGCCTCTTTAAGGTTGCCACCTTGCCTCCTGTGTATGAAGGGTGGACAGGTAACTTGGAATCACCTGCCCTGCCGGTCTCTGAAGCAAGGCATAGAGCACTTACTCCCTTGGTATTCCGGCTACCGGATCGCGCCCCAGAAGGATGCAGCTTCTCTCGGCCACTCTCCTCTCTGGTATCCACTTGTTGCTATGCCTTCGTTTCTCACTCACTGCAATACACTTCTCTTCTATATCTCTTTCTTAGGATGCTGCCGCACGTCCTCCTCAGACCACAGTCTGGATCTGACTGGAGCTCATTCCAGCCAGCTTCTCTTTGCTGCTGAATTCTGACTGTCTAACTTCCTATCCAAACCACCAGTTTTACCCAACTGTGAGGAGTGCCCTAATAGATAGAAGCGTAGCTCCTCCTGGCGGCCTGGAGTATGAAGTGTGTTGTGTGGATTGAGTATAAGCCTAGGGTGGAAAATGCAGCAGCTACTGGTAAATTTCAAAAATAAAAATAGGTACCAATAAAAGTAAAATTAATTGAGATATCAGTAAGTTAAGTGTTTTTGAATATCCATATTGAATCAGGAGCCCATATAATGCACCATACAGTTTATGATGGGCACCATAAGATGCTCCATACAAAATACGCCCCATATAATTCTCCATACAGTTCATGATGGGCCCCATAAGATGCTTCATATAAAAATATGCCCCATATAATGCTGCACAAAAGTTAATAATGGCCCCATAAGATGCTCCATAGACACATTTGCCCTGTATAATGCTCCACAAATGCTGATTATGGGCCCATAAGATGCTCCATAGAGATATTTGCCCCATATAATGCTGCACATGGCCCCATACAGATATTTGCCCCGTATAATGCTGCACATGGCCCCATACAGATATTTGCCCCATATAATGATGCACAAGGCCCCATAAGGTGCTCCATAGAGATATTTGCCCCATATAATGCTGCACATGGCCCCATACAGACATTTGTCCCATATAATGCTGCACATGGCCCCATACAGATATTTGCCCCATATAATGCTGCACATGGCCCCATAAGATGCTCCATACAGACATTTGCCCCATACTCTGTTGCTGCTATAAAAAAAAAAAAATGACATACTCACCTCTCAGGCCCCGGGCACTTGCTATATTCACCGGTCCACGTTCCACCGACGGCCTCCGCTGTGTCTTCTGCACTGACGTTCAGGCAGAGGGCGGCGTGCACACTAATCGCGTCACCGCGCCCTCTGACCTGAGCATCAATGCAGAGGACAGAGAAGACGCAGCGGCGGCCGTCAGTAGAACGGGGAGCAGGTGAATATCGCGCACTGCATTATACTCACCTGCTCCTGGCACGGTGTCCCTGGTTCTCCGGCGCCGGCAGCTTCTTCCTGTATCGTGCGGTCACATGGTACCACTCATTACAGTAATGAATATGCGGCTCCACCCCTATGGGAGTCCATATTCATTACTGTAATGAGCGGTACCATGTGACCGCTCACTACAGGAAGAAGCTGCCGGCACCCGGAGAACCAGTGACATCCAGGGACCGCGCCAGGAGCAGGTGAGGCTCCCCCTCCCCTGCTGACCCCTGGGTATGACTCGAGTATAAGCCAAGAGGGGCAATTTCAGCCTAAAAAAAGGGCTGAAATTCTCGGCTTATACTCGAGTATATACGGTAAACATTTAAAGGGCTTGACCCCTCTTAGCTATGTCGTTACTGTTCTTGCCTTCAAATGTATACATAATCAAGAGGTAGTGAGAGCTGTGCTTAGCCACTCATTTCTCTTGATTACTAATACTTCTAAAAGTGGTGACGCCATCGCTGATTGGTTGCATTGCCCATGTGTCATAACAGCTGGACATGAGAACCAGGAATGTGAGCGCTGACAGCACTGGAATGGCAGTGACACGTGAGATGAATATAAGTGTATTTATTTTCACGGGGACATGCATTCAGATCGAGAAGGGATAGAAGGTGTTGTCCTAGCACATCTCTGTTTAAATGAATGTGGAACGCCCCATAGGGCTGTGGGATACTCGGTACCGGATCCGACACAGTTCTTAAAGGGGAAGGTCACGGGCAGCAGTGACCTGGTCTGTGGCCCTGGGCATTCATAAAGAAATTGTAGTGTTGTGGTATAAAGGTTATGGGAAAAATATTCATGACGCCACCCGTGGTGGTCGGCAATGAGATCGTGGCCGACACTGCAATCAGATCCTCTGGGGCAATGGTGGCACAGCAAAGATGGTGCAGCTCTCCACAGGTAGAGCTAGCCCCAGGGCAGTTGTAGGGGTTAAGTTTTAAGATGCCGGTTGTGGTTATGCTGGGCAGGTGACGCAGCAATGACTCAAAGGACACACCAAGATGCAGTTTCCACTTTTACTTACAGTTTGCAATCCACAAACACCAGCCGGATGCTGTGTTCCCCAGGTCAGTGGTCCAGCAATCTCCCAGGTAAATTGGGGTGCACCTTTCCAGGACTCCTTTCTTATGCCTTTCTCTGGCCATCTCACTACACTGGCTTACACTTCTCATGCCCAGCGTCTCACCCACAGCAGCTACGAACCTGGTCAGACAATGTCCTCTGAGTCCCCTGGATTCTATCCGGCTGCCTTTTTGGCGAGTTATGGGTGGATGTGGCTGTGACTCCTTCAGACGCCACAGCCTTCGGTTTCTTAGCTTAACTTGATGCTTTCCACTAAGTTGGGGCTGGTCCCCTGACTGCTACCTGGTCCCTCCACCTGGCGATTGTCAGCTTGGATGTGGGTCCCATGGGTGACTTCTGCACTTCCCGTGCCCCTAGGACCCCTTCTGTCCTCCCGGGAGCTTCTTTCTATCTCTCCCTCAAACTTCTCTCTTCAGGCTGTCATGAGCAGCAGGCCCTAATGTCTGCTCAGCTCCACTTCTCCTCACAGACTCCTCTCTGCACTGTTCTTCCTCCCTTCTAAGTCCCTCCCCTCTTTCCTACCTACCCCACCCACTCCACCACCCATTCCTATCCAGTCTGGGATGAGGCCTTCTTCCCTAAGTGTACTCCCAGGTTCCCCAACTGAACTGGTGTGTGTTGGACGTGAGTGTTAGAGTCCTGAGTAGTGCCCCTTACCTGAGAGTGGGATACCACACCTCTGGATGAGGTGCAGTACCTCTGTGGTGAATGGACCCCAGGGGTGCCACAAATGCTTTACACAATTAGCATTTTTTCCCACTTTATTTTTATTTTGTTTTTCTTTGCTCAATAACCATTATTTTTAATCTTTAAAGACTCCATAATAACATGGTCTGTACCACAGGACTGGCGTATAGCAAATGTGGTGCCAATATTCAAAACGGGGACAAAAACTGAACTCGGAAATTATAGGCCAGTAAGCTTAAACTCTACTGTTGGTAAAATCCTGGAGGGTATTCTAAGAGATGCTATGCTGGAGTATCTGAAGAGAAATAACCTCATAATATCAGCATGGGTTTACTAGGGACCATTCCTGTCAGACTAATCTGATCAATTTCTATGAAGAGATAAGTTCCAGACTTCACAAAGGGAACGCAGTGGACTTAGTGTATATGGACTTTTCAAAAGCTTTTTATATGGTGCCACACAAAAGGTTGATACATAAAATGAGAATAATGGGGATAGTGGAAAATATGTTTAAGTGGGTTAAGAGCTGGCTAAGGGATCGGAAACAAAGGGTGGTTGCTAATGGAGCACACTCGGACTGGGTCACGGTTAGCAGTGGGGTACCACAGGGGTAAGTATTGGGCCCTCTTCTTTTTAACAAATTTATTAATGACCTTGTAGGGGGCATACAGAGCAGAATTTGAATATTTGCAGATGACACTAAACTCTACAGGGTAATCAATATAGAGGAGGACAATTTTATATTACAGGATGATTTATGTAAACTAGAAGCTTGGGCTGATAAATGGCAAATGAGCTTTAATGGGGATAAATGTAAGGTCATGCACTTGGGCAGAAGTAATAAGATGTATAACTATGTGCTTAATACACTGGGCAAAACCGTCAATGAAAGAGACCTGGGTGTATGGGTGGATGACAAACTCACATTTAGTGGCCAGTGTCAGGCAGCTGCTACAAAGGCAAATAAAATAATGGGATGCATTAAAAGAGGCATGCTCATGAGGAGAACATAATTTTACCTCTATACAAGTCACTAGTGCGACCACACTTATAATACTGTGTACAGTTCTGGTCTCTAATGTATAAGAAAGACATAGCTGAACTGGAGCGGGTGCAGAGAAGAGCGACCAAGGTTATTAGAGGAGTGGGGGGTCTGTAATAACAAGATAGGTTATTACACTTGGGGCTATTTAGTTTGGAAAAACAAAGGCTTCCTTTTTGGAAGTGCATCTGAACAGCAAGGTGGATTGCTGTTGAGGGGAGATAGAGAGAAAAAAAAAATAAAAATCTATAAATCTTCAGCACAGCGAGTGTGAGCGAGCTGAGTGTGACCTGAGCGTAAGTGTGAACGGCGGTAAGTGTGTGACTTGTGATTCAGTGACTTTGGAATCAGGGAGTTTCCAAGGGAGGAATTGCTTCTGTTTTTTTTTTTTTTTTGGTTTAATTAATACTTTGTATTTATTTTTAATTAACGTTTCTGTGGTGCAATCCCCATTAGGAAATGTGTTCCACTATTGTTAATGCCATCCAGTGCACATCTTGCCTCATGTATGCAATCCTTGATCAGCCGGTCGAGGGTGCATACTGCTGTGCGAGATGTGAGCACATTGTGCATTTGGAAGCCCAGATTTTGGATCTAAATGTGCAGCTGGCAACACTGAGATCCATAGACAATATGGAGAGGAGTCTTCTGCTCACAGAGCAGACGCTCAATGGGATAGATGAGGAGGGGGATGGTAGGATGGAGCTGCAGGACAGTGTGGCAGTTAGCTGGGTGACAGATAGAAGGCGGGGTAGAGGGAAGAGTGCCAGGGAGGCTAGTCCTGATCTGGCACACCCCAATAAGTTTGCTAAGTTGGCAGATGAGGGGGGTGCCAGTACAGGGGTAGCACTGCTGCAGCCAGGCATGTCCTCTGAAAGCCGGAGGAGTGACTGCTCCAGTAAGGAGGGAAAAAGGAGAGCAGGGCAGGCCAGACAGGTGCTGGTAGTGGGGGACTCAATTATTAGGGGAACAGATAGGGCAATCTGTCACAAAGACAGGGATCGTCGGACGGTGTGCTGCCTACCTGGCGCTCGAGTCCGACACATCGCTGATCGGGTGGACAGATTACTGGGAGGGGCTGGTGAGGACCCAGCGGTCATGGTGCACATTGGCACAAATGACAAAGTTAGAGGTAGGTGGAAGGTCCTTAAAGATGATTTCAGGGAATTATCCTGCAAGCTGAAAGCAAGGACCTCCAACGTGGTATTTTCCGAAATACTGCCTGTACCACGTGCCACGCCAGAGAGGCAACGGGAGATTAGGGAGGTTAATAAGTGGCTCAAGAATTGGTGTAGGAAGGAGGGGTTTGGGTTCCTGCAGAACTGGGCCGACTTCTCAGTTGGCTACAGGCTCTACGCTAGGGACGGGCTGCACCTCAATGGGGAAGGTGCAGCTGTGCTGGGGGAGAAAATGGTTAGAAGGTTGGAGGAGTGTTTAAACTAGGGATTGGGGGGGAGGGTATTCATTTTATAGGAGGGGAAGATAGTGCAGATAGAGACCTGGGCACAAATAAGGAAGTTGGGGGTGGCGGTGGCATGGGGGGTGGGGTTAGAACAGTTAGTAATTTAAGAAAGAATAGAGGTACAGAGAGTAACATCAAGTGCATGTATACTAATGCCAGAAGCCTCGCCAACAAAATGGATGAATTAGAACTAATGTTGTTGGAGCATAATTATGACATGGTGGGGATATCTGAGACGTGGCTGGATGAGAGCCATGACTGGGCTGTTAACTTGCAGGGCTATAGCCTTTTCAGAAATGACCGTACAGATAAGCGAGGGGGTGGGGTGTGTCTGTATGTAAAATCGACCTTAAAACCCATCCTGCGTGATAATATAGGTGAATCTAATGAAAATGTAGAGTCTCTGTGGGTGGAGATAAGGGGAGGGGGAAAAAATAATAAATTACTGATAGGGGTTTGTTATAAATCTCCAAAACTAATGGAAGCAATGGAGAATATCCTCGTAAAGCAAATAGATGAAGCTGCGACTCAAGGAGAAGTCATTATTATGGGGGACTTCAACTACCCTGAAATAGATTGGGGAACAGAAACCTGCAGTTCCAGCAAAGGTAATCGGTTTTTGACAACTATGAGAGACAATTACCTTTCACAACTGGTTCAGGACCCAACAAGGAGGGGGGCACTGCTAGACCTAATATTAACCAACAGGCCAGACCGCATATCAAATATAAGGGTTGGGGGTCACTTGGGGAATAGTGATCACAAAATAATAAGTTTTCATGTAACCTTTAATAAGATGGGTAGTAGGGGGGTGACAAGGACACTGAACTTCAGGAGGGCAAATTTCCAACGGATGAGAGAGGATCTTGGTGCAATTAACTGGGACGATATCCTGAGACACAAAAATACACAAAGAAAATGGGAGACATTTATTAGCATCCTGGATAGGACCTGTGCACAGTATATACCGTATGGGAATAAACATACTAGAAATAGGAGGAAACCAATATGGCTAAATAGAGCTGTAAGGGGCGCAATTAGGGACAAAAAGAAAGCATTTAGAGAATTAAAGGAAGTAGGTAGTGAGGAGGCATTAAATAAATACAGAAAATTAAATAAATTCTGTAAAAAGCAAATCAAGGCAGCAAAGATTGAGACAGAGAGACTCATTGCCAGAGAGAGCAAAAATAACCCCAAAATATTCTTTAACTATATAAATAGTAAGAAACTAAAAAATGACAGTGTTGGCCCCCTTAAAAATAGTCTGGGTGAAATGGTGGATGAGGATGAGGAAAAAGCCAATATGCTAAATGACTTTTTTTCATCAGTATTTACAAAAGAAAATCCCATGGCAGACAAAATGACTAGTGATAAAAATTCCCCATTAAATGTCACCTGCTTAACCCAGCAGGAAGTACAGCGGCGTCTAAAAATAACTAAAATTGACAAATCTCCGGGCCCGGATGGGATACACCCCCGAGTACTGCAGGAACTAAGTACAGTCATTGATAGACCATTATTTTTAATCTTTAAAGACTCCATAATAACAGGGTCTGTACCACAGGACTGGCGTATAGCAAATGTGGTGCCAATATTCAAAAAAGGGGCAAAAACTGAACTCGGTAATTATAGGCCAGTAAGCTTAACCTCTACTGTGGGTAAAATCCTGGAGGGCATTCTAAGGGATGCTATGCTGGAGTATCTGAAGAGGAATAACCTCATGACCCAGTATCAGCACGGGTTTACTAGGGACCGTTCATGTCAGACTAATTTGATCAGCTTCTATGAAGAGGTAAGTTCAGGACTGGACCAAGGGAACCCAGTGGACGTAGTATATATGGACTTTTCCAAAGCTTTTGATACGGTGCCACACAAAAGGTTGTTACATAAAATGAGAGTAATGGGGATAGGGGAAAATATGTGTAAGTGGGTTGAGAGCTGGCTCAGGGATAGGAAACAAAGGGTGGTTATTAATGGAGCACACTCGGACTGGGTCACGGTTAGCAGTGGGGTACCACAGGGGTCAGTATTGGGCCCTCTTCTTTTTAACATATTTATTAATGACCTTGTAGGGGGCATTCAGAGTAGAATTTCAATATTTGCAGATGACACTAAACTCTGCAGGGTAATCAATACAGGGGAGGACAATTTTATATTACAGGATGATTTATGTAAACTAGAAGCTTGGGCTGATAAATGGCAAATGAGCTTTAATGGGGATAAATGTAAGGTCATGCACTTGGGTAGAAGTAATAAGATGTATAACTATGTGCTTAATTCTAAAACTCTGGGCAAAACCGTCAATGAAAAAGACCTGGGTGTATGGGTGGATGACAAACTCATATTCAGTGGCCAGTGTCAGGCAGCTGCTACAAAGGCAAATAAAATAATGGGATGTATTAAAAGAGGCATAGATGCTCATGAGGAGAACATAATTTTACCTCTATACAAGTCACTAGTTCGACCACACTTAGAATACTGTGCACAGTTCTGGTCTCCGGTGTATAAGAAAGACATAGCTGAACTGGTGCGGGTGCAGAGAAGAGCGACCAAGGTTATTAGAGGACTGAGGGGTCTGCAATACCAAGATAGGTTATTACACTTGGGGCTATTTAGTTTGGAAAAACGAAGACTAAGGGGTGATCTTATGTTAATGTATAAATATATGAGGGGACAGTACAAAGACCTTTCTGATGATCTTTTTAATCATAGACCTGAGACAGGGACAAGGGGGCATCCTCTACGTCTGGAGGAAAGAAGGTTTAAGCATAATAACAGACGCGGATTCTTTACTGTAAGAGCAGTGAGACTATGGAACTTTCTGCCGTATGATGTTGTAATGAGTGATTCATTAATTAAATTTAAGAGGGGACTGGATACCTTTCTGGAAAAGTATAATGTTACAGGGTATATACACTAGATTCCTTGATAAGGCGTTGATCCAGGGAACTAGTCTGATTGCCGTATGTGGAGTCGGGAAGGAATTTTTTTCCCCATGGTGGAGTTACTCTTTGCCACATGGGTTTTTTTTGCCTTCCCCTGGATCAACATGTTAGGGCATGTTAGGTTAGGCTATGGGTTGAACTAGATGGACTTACAGTCTTCCTTCAACCTTAATAACTATGTAACTATGTAACTATGTAACTATGTGATCTTGTTTTAATGTATAAATATATGAGGGGACAGTACAAAGACCTTTCTGATGATCTTTTTAATCATAGACCTGAGACAGGGACAAGGGGGCATCCTCTACGTCTGAAGGAAAGAAGGTTTAACCCCTTTCTGACATCTGACGTACTATCCCGTTGAGGTGGGGTGGGCCCGTTGTTGTGGATTCTGTTGGTGGGCTCCCTCTGGTGGTTACTGCTGGTACTGGGTGACTTTGGTGGGTTGCGGCCTTTGGTTTCCACCTGTCCATCAGAGGCTGGGTGTTTCCTATTTTACCTGGCCTTTCTGTCATTTCCCTTGCCGGCTATCAATGTGTTCAGATGTGCTCTGTTTGGTTCCTGCCTACCTGCTCCCAGATCTTTCAGGATAAGCTAAGTGCTGATTTTCAGTTGTTTGGTTTTTGGTCCAGCTTGCTTAGAATGTCTCTATGCTAGCTGGTTGCTCTAGTGGACTGAGGTTCTCCCCATGTGCCATGAGTTGGCACATGGGTTCTTGTAATCTCAGGATGGTTTTTTTGATTAGGGTTTTTTGCTGACCGCTCAGTCCCCTTTTGTATCATTCTGCTTTCTAGTTTTCAGCGGGCCTCTATTTGCTAAAGCTATATACATCATCTCTATGTGTGTGCCTTCCTCTCATTTCACCGTCAATACATGTGGGGGGCAACTTTACCTTTGGGGTTAATTCCTCTGGAGGCAAGTGAGGTCTTGTTTTCTCTGCAGTACTAGTTAGCTCTTATGCTGGTGCGTGGCGTCTAGAACCAACGTAGGCACGCTCCCTGGCTATCTCTAGTTGCGTTTGTCAGGCGTAGGGCAGCGGTCAGCCCAGGTTCCATCACCCTAGAGCTCGTCCGATATTTGTTATATTTTGCTTGTCCTGTGCTATCCCTAGCCATTGGGGATTCATGACAGCCCGTATGCCCACAGACTGGATAGTACGTCATATGGAATCCGCCATGCTCACGGGGGGAGCGTGGCCGATTGCGGCCGGGTTTCAGCTGACTATCACAGCTGACATCTGTGCCAGGAGTGGTCCCGGACCGCTCCTGGCACATTAACCCCCAGAACACTGCGATCAAACATGATTGCAGCATTCCGGCGGCAAAGGGAAGCATCGCGCAGGGAGGGGGCTCCCTGCGTGCTTCCCAGAGACCCTCAGAGCCACGCGATGTGATCACATTGCTCCGATGGTCTCCTACCTCCTCCCTGCAGGTCCTGGATCCAAAATGGCTGCGGGGCTGCTTCCGGGTCCTGCAGGGAGGTGGCTTACAAGAGCCTGCTCAGAGCAGGCGCTAGTAAGCCAGGAGCATTGCCTGTCAGATCGCTGATCTGACACAGTGCTCTGCAAAGTATAGTTTGATGTCCCCCCGGGACAATGTAAAAAAAAAAATATTTACATGTGTAAAAAAAAAAAAAAAATCCTAAATAAAGAAAAAATATATGTATATTGTTCCAATAAATACACTTCTTTATCTAAATAATAAAAAAATAAAAGTACACATATTTAGTATCGACCCGACCCATAAAATGGTCCCACTAGTTAACCCCTTCAGTGAACACTGTCACAAAAAAAACGAGGCAAAAAACAACGCTTTATTATCATACAACAAGTGGAATAACACACAATAAAAAAAATATATAAATATCCATGGTACCGCTGAAAACTTCATCTTGTCCCGCAAAAAAATGAGCTGCCATACAGCGTCATCAGCAAAAAATTAAAAAAGTTATAGTTCTCAGAATAAAGCGATGCAAAAATAATTATTTTTTATATAAAATAGTTTTTATCATATAAAAGCGCCAAAACATAAAAAAATTATATAAATGAGGTATCGCTTTAATCGTACTGACCTGAAGAATAAAACTACTTTATCAATTGTACCAAACGCGGAACGGTATAAACGCGCCCCCCAAAATAAATTCATGAATAGCTGGTTTTTGGTCATTCCGACTCACAAAAATCAGAATAAAAAGCGATAAAAAAGAGTCACATGCCCGAAAATGGTTCTAATAAAGACGTCAACTCGTCCCGCAAAAAACAAGACCTCACATGACTCTGTGGACCAAAATATGGAAAAATTATAGCTCTCAAAATGTGGAGACGCAAAAAATATTTTTTGCAATAAAAAGCGTCTTTTAGTATGTGGCAGCTGCCAATCATAAAAATCCAATAAAATACCCGCTATAAATAGTAAATCAAACCCCCCCTTCATCACCCCCTTAGTTAAGGAAAAATAATAAAATTTAAAAAATGTATTTCCATTTTCCCGTTAGGGTTAGGGTTGGGGCTAGGGTTAGGGTTGAGGCTAGGGTTAGGGATAGGGCTACAATTAGGGTTGGGGTTAAAGTTAGGGTTAGGGCTAAAGTTAGGGTTAGGGTTGGGGATAAAGTTAGGGTTAGTGTTGGAGCTAAAGTTAGGGTTAAGGTTGGGGCTAAAGGTAGGGTTAGGGTTTGGATTACATTTACGGTTGGGATTAGGGTTTGGATTAGGGTTAGGGGTGTGCTAGGGTTAGGGGTGTGGTTAGGGTTACCTTTGGGATTAGGATTAGGGGTGTGTTTGGATTAGGGTTTCAGTTACAATTGGGGGTTTCCACTGTTTAGGCACATCAGGGGCTCTCCAAACGCGTCCGATCTCAATTCCAGCCAATTCTGAGTTGAAATAGAAAAACAGTGCTCCTTCCCTTCCGAGCTCTCCTATGTGCCCAAACAGGGGTTTACCCCAACATATGGGGTATCAGCATACTCAGGACACATTGGACAACAACTCTTGGGGTCCCATTTCTCCTGTTACCCTTGGGAAAATACAAAACTGGGGTTAAAAAATAATTTTTGTGGAAAAAAAAGATTTTTTATTTTCACGGCTCTGCGTTATTAACTGTAGTGAAACATTTGGGGATTCAAAGTTCTCACAACAAATCTCGATAAGTTCCTTGGGGGGTCTAGTTTCCAATATGGGGTCACTTATGGGGGTTTCTACTGTTTCGGGTACATCAGGGGCTCTGCAAATGCAACGTGACACCTGCAGACCAATCCATCTAAGTCTGCATTCCAAATGGCGCTCCTTCCCTTCTGAGCTCTGCCATGTGCCCAAACAGTGGTTTACCCCCACATATGGGGTATCAGCGTACTCAGAACAAATTGCACAACAACTTTTGGGGTCCAATTTCATCTATTACCCTTGGAAAAATAAAAAATTGGGGGTAAAAATATAATTTTTGTGAAAAAATATGATTTTTTATTTTTACGGCTCTGCATTATCAACTTCTGTGAAGCACTTGGTGGGTCAAAGTGCTCACCACACATCTAGATAAGTTCCTTAGGGGGTTTACTTTCAAAAATGTTGTCACTTGTGGGGGGTTTCAATGTTTAGGCACATCAAGGGCTCTCTAAACGCGACATGGCGTCCTATCTCAATTCTAGTCAATTTTGCATTGAAAAGTCAAATGGCGCTCCTTCCCTTCCGAGCTCTGCCGTGTGCCCAAACAGTGGTTTACTCCCACATATGGGGTATCAGCATACTCAGGACAAATTGCACAACAACTTTTGGGGTCCAGTTTCTCCTGTTACCCTTGGTAAAATAAAACAAATTGGAGCTAAAGTACATTTTGTGTGAAAAAAAATTAAATGTTCATTTTTTTAAACATTCCAAAAATTCCTGTGAAAAACCTGAAGGGTTAATAATCTTCTTGAATGTGGTTTTGAGCACCATGAGAGGTGTAGTTTTTAGAATGGTGTCACACTTGGGTATTTTCTATCATATAGATCCCTCAAAGTGACTTCAAATGTGATGTAGTCCCTAAAAAAATGGTGTTGTAAAAATGTCAGGACTCTGAACATTTCTATTACCTTTTGTGCATTACTGCCCTTTTCCAAGATGGCGTCTTTGGTCTCATGTGCACTGTGTCTTCCTGCTGTAAAACTCCACCCCAGCCTTCAGTCTGTCCTAGAGTATTCTGCCTTGCATCCAGCTCCTGACCCTGGTTACTCCCTGGCTATATACCTGCTCCTGTGATCCTGTGTGGTGATCCTGCTACTCTGCTCTGAGTTCCTGCTGCATACACCAGTTTCCAGTAATCCTCCTTCATCTGCTGCTTGTGTTTTCTCCACCTGCATTTGTTGGACATGTAAGCTGTTGCTGCTCTGCAAAAACCTGAGACTATTACCCAGGCCTCCGTGGTTGTGCTAAAATATTATTTGAACTGCCTTATAAGCATAGCTATCTGTGTTTGGACTAAAACAAGGACTTTTTCGTGTCAAGTATCCTCAAGAATAATTGTGCTTCATAGACTTTCTGCGTGATTGCATTTTCCACTGAAGTTCCCTATAGACTGCTAAGCTGAGTTAAATATATACACCAAGTGTTGTGGATTTGAGTTTCTCTCTGCACCTGTTTGAATCACCGTGTGATAATATAGACTTTACCACTTATAAAACTGTGTCCTGTAGTTGTCTTGTTCCACGCAAAGAGTCTCCTGAGTTATCCCCTATAATTATTACAAAAAATGAGAAATTGATGGTCAACTTTAACCTTTATAATTCCCTAACCAAAAAAAATTTTGGTTCCAAAATTGTGCTGATTAGGGTTGAGCGACTTTCATTTTTTTAAGATCGAGTCTGGTTTTGTGAAACCCGATTTAGTCCAGAGTCGAGTCGAGTGAAGTCGGCCGATTATCGCTAAAAGTCGGGGATCGACCGAAACACGAAACCCAATGCAAGTCAATGGGGAAGCATAGCCGGCAGTGAGTGGAGGCCAGGAAAACACCTACAGTGCACATTTTACTGCCAAAAACATCCATTCTTGTTTTCTGAAGCTTGTCAATCTTAATTAACTTTATAATAATAGTTGGGCACTGGAAATTGGGGGTCATTTGGCAAAAGTTGTGGGGGTAGGGCTGGTTCAAGGTTTTAGTGGGCCCAGGAAACATGGACTACGTCATGGCGGTGGAGCAGGGAGAGGTAAGTATTTCAACGTTGCAAGTGCTGTGATCCTGAGCAAGCAGGGGGGGCCCACTCGTTCGCATTGGCACTGGCACAGGGCCCCTCAAAGTACGGCGGTGTGTTTGCATGGCGGGGGCGCCTCCCACCAGCAGCGACACTTTTGCGTACTCTGAGTGGCCCTGTGCCAGTGACGTCGCCAACGAGTATGCCCCCCCACCTGATGAAGGAACCTGCACTTTCATCTGCACCTTCCTCTTTGTCCCTGTGTAAGGTGGTATAATATGCGGGAAGGGGAACCTTACTTTCAGCAGGGTCAGATTCTGGCTGTGTAGAGTACAAGGGGAATGTAGTGGTCTAGGTCAATTGTACCAGCAGACTCATCTAGCAGTGGCTGGGCAATGGGCAGGATGATGAGGAAACAGATATAGGGCCAAAGAATAAAGTAGGCTAAATGCAGATCAAAATTGGTAACAGGACTAAACAGGTGGCATTGCTTTGTTCAGTGGAGTAGCAAACCCAAGAGCAGCAGACACTGTTTCAAGGGCCTAACCACACTAGTAGGCCAAATGCAGTTTAATATCTGATAGTATAGGCCGAAAGCCAGAATGTGGAAGCTCAGCTTTGTTCAGTTGAGGACAACACCAGGGAGGGGCAGACACCGTTAGTAGGCCCTAACCACCATTTTGTTTTTTAAAAAACACTTAATGAGAGCCAGAAGGTTGAAGCTCAGCTTTATTCAGTTGAGGGCAACACCAGGCAGGGGCAGACACCGTTAGTAGGCCGGAACCACCATTTTGTTTTTTAAAAAACACTTAATGAGAGCCAGAAGGTTGAAGCTCAGCTTTATTCAGTTGAGGGCAACACCAGGCAGGGGCAGACACCGTTAGTAGGCCGGAACCAGCAATGTGTTTAAAAACAGCAGTTAATCAGAGCCGGAAGGTAGAAGCTCAGCTTTATTCAGTTGAGGGCAACACCAGGCAGGGGCAGAAGCCGTTAGTAGGCCCTAACCACCATTTTGTTTTTTAAAAAACACTTAATGAGAGCCAGAAGGTTGAAGCTCAGCTTTATTCAGTTGAGGGCAACACCAGGCAGGGGCAGACACCGTTAGTAGGCCGGAACCAGCAATGTGTTTAAAAACAGCAGTTAATCAGAGCCGGAAGGTAGAAGCTCAGCTTTATTCAGTTGAGGGCAACACCAGGGAGGGGCAGAAGCCGTTAGTAGGCCCTAACCACCATTTTGTTTTTTAAAAAACACTTAATGAGAGCCAGAAGGTTGAAGCTCAGCTTTATTCAGTTGAGGGCAACACCAGGCAGGGGCAGACACCGTTAGTAGGCCGGAACCAGCAATGTGTTTAAAAACAGCAGTTAATCAGAGCCGGAAGGTAGAAGCTCAGCTTTATTCAGTTGAGGGCAACACCAGGGAGGGGCAGAAGCCGTTAGTAGGCCCTAACCACCATTTTGTTTTTTAAAAAACACTTAATGAGAGCCAGAAGGTTGAAGCTCAGCTTTATTCAGTTGAGGGCAACACCAGGCAGGGGCAGACACCGTTAGTAGGCCGGAACCACCATTTTGTTTTTTAAAAAACACTTAATGAGAGCCAGAAGGTTGAAGCTCAGCTTTATTCAGTTGAGGGCAACACCAGGCAGGGGCAGACACCGTTAGTAGGCCGGAACCAGCAATGTGTTTAAAAACAGCAGTTAATCAGAGCCGGAAGGTAGAAGCTCAGCTTTATTCAGTTGAGGGCAACACCAGGGAGGGGCAGAAGCCGTTAGTAGGCCCTAACCACCATTTTGTTTTTTAAAAAACACTTAATGAGAGCCAGAAGGTTGAAGCTCAGCTTTATTCAGTTGAGGGCAACACCAGGCAGGGGCAGACACCGTTAGTAGGCCGGAACCAGCAATGTGTTTAAAAACAGCAGTTAATCAGAGCCGGAAGGTAGAAGCTCAGCTTTATTCAGTTGAGGGCAACACCAGGGAGGGGCAGACACCGTTAGTAGGCCGGAACCAGCAATGTGTTTAAAAACAGCAGTTAATCAGAGCCGGAAGGTAGAAGCTCAGCTTTATTCAGTTGAGGGCAACACCAGGCAGGGGCAGACACCGTTAGTAGGCCGGAACCAGCAATGTGTTTAAAAACAGCAGTTAATCAGAGCCAGAAGGTTGAAGCTCAGCTTTATTCAGTTGAGGGCAACACCAGGCAGGGGCAGACACCGTTAGTAGGCCGGAACCAGCAATGTGTTTAAAAACAGCAGTTAATCAGAGCCGGAAGGTAGAAGCTCAGCTTTATTCAGTTGAGGGCAACACCAGGGAGGGGCAGAAGCCGTTAGTAGGCCCTAACCACCATTTTGTTTTTTAAAAAACACTTAATGAGAGCCAGAAGGTTGAAGCTCAGCTTTATTCAGTTGAGGGCAACACCAGGCAGGGGCAGACACCGTTAGTAGGCCGGAACCACCATTTTGTTTTTTAAAAAACACTTAATGAGAGCCAGAAGGTTGAAGCTCAGCTTTATTCAGTTGAGGGCAACACCAGGCAGGGGCAGACACCGTTAGTAGGCCGGAACCAGCAATGTGTTTAAAAACAGCAGTTAATCAGAGCCGGAAGGTAGAAGCTCAGCTTTATTCAGTTGAGGGCAACACCAGGGAGGGGCAGAAGCCGTTAGTAGGCCCTAACCACCATTTTGTTTTTTAAAAAACACTTAATGAGAGCCAGAAGGTTGAAGCTCAGCTTTATTCAGTTGAGGGCAACACCAGGCAGGGGCAGACACCGTTAGTAGGCCGGAACCAGCAATGTGTTTAACCCCTTCCCGACCCATGACGCCTATGTGGCGTCATGGAATGATCGCGTCCCTGCAGATCGGGTGAAGGGGTTAACTCCTATTTTACCCGATCTGCAGGGAGAGGGGGAGTGGTACTTCAGCCCAGGGGGGGTGGCTTCACCCCCCCGTGGCTACGATCGCTCTGATTGGCTGTTGAAAGTGAAACTGCCAATCAGAGCGATTTGTAATATTTCACCTAAAAAACTGGTGAAATATTACAATCCAGCCATGGCCGATGCTGCAATACCATCGGCCATGGCTGGAAAACCTGAAGTGACCCCCCCCCCACCCCACCGATCGCCCCCCCCAGTGCTCCGTTATGGGGTCCGGTCCCCTCCGTCCTGTGCTCCGCTCCCCCGTCCTCCTGCCCGCTCCCCCCCTGCTCCTATGTCACCCCCCGGTGCTCCGACGCCCCCCCCCCCGTGCCCCGATCTCCCCCTTATACTTACCGAGGCTCCCGGTGTCGGTCCGTCTCCTCGCTGGGCGCCGCCATCTTCCAAAATGGCGGGCGCATGCTCAGTGCGCCCGCCGAATCTGCCGGCTGGCTGATTCATTACAGGTACATTTTGATCGCTGTGGTAGGTTCTAACACAGCGATCAAAATAAAAAAATAATAAATAACCCCCCCCCTTTATCACCCCCATAGGTAGGGACAATAATAAAATAAAGAAAATATTTTTTTTTCTTTTTCCACTAGGGTTAGGGTTAGAACTAGGGTTAGAACTAGGGGTAGGGTTAGGGGTAGGGTTAGGGTTACGGGTTAGGGGTAGGGTTAGGGTTAGGGTTAGGGTTATGGCATGTGCACACAGAGCGGATCGGCCGCGGATCCGCAGCGGATCGGCCGCGGATCGGCAGCGGATCGGCAGCGGATCGGCCGCGGATCCGCAGCGGATTGGCCGCGGATCCGCAGCGGATTGGCCGCGGATCCGCAGCGGATTGGCCGCGGATCCGCAGCGGATTGGCCGCGGATCCGCAGCGGATTGGCCGCGGATCCGCAGCAGATTGGCCGCGGATCCGCAGCGGATTGGCCGCTGCGAATTTGTAGCAGCTTTCCATCAGGTTTACAGTACCATGTACACCTAAGGAAAACCAAATCCGCTGTGCCCATGGTGCGGAAAATTCCGTGCAGAAACGCTGCATTGTATTTTCCGCAGCATGTCAATTCTTTGTGCGGATTCCGCAGCGTTTTACACCTGTTCCTCAATAGGAATCCGCAGGTGAAATCCGCACAAAAAAACACTGGAAATCTGCTGTAAATCTGCAGGTAAAACGCAGTGCCTTTTACCTGCAGATTTTTCAAAAATCGTGCGGAAAGATCTCACACGAATCCACAACGTGGGCACATAGCCTTAGGGTTAGGGTTGGAATTAGAGTTAGGGTTGGTATTAGGGCTAGGGTTTGAAATAGGGTTAAGATTAGGCTTGTGGTTAGGGTTACGGATAGGGTTAGGGGTGTGTTGGGGTTACAGTTGTGGTTAGGGTTGGGATTAGGGTTACGGTTGGGATTAGGGTTAGGATTAGGGTTGGAATTAGGGTTACGGGTGTGTTGCGGTTAGGGTTGTGGTTAGGGGTGTGTTGGGGTTAGGGTTGTGATTAGGGTTATGGCTACAGTTGGGATTAGGATTAGGGGTGTGTTGGGGTTAGTGTTGAAGTTAGAATTGAGGGGTTTCCACTGTTTAGGCACATCAGGGGTCTCCAAACGCAACATGGCGCCACCATTGATTCCAGCCAATCTTGCGTTCAAAAAGTCAAATGGTGCTCCCGCCCTTCCAAGCCCCGACGTGCGCCCAAACAGTGGTTTACCCCCACATTTGGGGTACCAGCGTACTCAGGACAAACTGGGCAACAACTGTTGGGGTCCAATTTCTCCTGTTACCCTTGCAAAAATAAAAAATTACTTGCTAAAACATAATTTTTGAGGAAAGAACAATTATTTTTTATTTTCACGGCTCTGCGTTATAAACTTCTGTGAAGCACTTGGGGGTTGAAAGTGCTCACCACACATCTAGATAAGTTCCTTCGGGGGTCTAGTTTCCAAAATGGGGTCACTTGTGGGGTGTTTCTACTGTTTAGGCACATCAGGGGCTCTGCAAATGCAATGTGACGCCCGCAGACCATTCCATCAAAGTCTGCATTTCAAATGTCACTACTTCCCTTCCGAGCCCTGACGTGTGCCCAAACAGTGGTTTACCCCCACATATGGGGTATCAGCGTATTCACAACAAACTGGGCAACACATTTTGGGGTCCAGATTCTCCTGTTACCCTTGTGAAAATAAAAAATTGCTTGCTAAAACATCTTTTTTGAGGAAAGAAAAATGATTTTTTATTTTCACGGCTCTGCGTTGTAAACTTCTGTGAAGCACTTAGGGGTTGAACGTGCTCATCACACATCTAGATAAGTTCCTTGGGGGGTCTAGTTTCCAAAATGGGGTCACTTGTGGGGGGTTTCTACTGTTTAGGCACATCAGGGACTCTGCAAACGCAACCTGATGCCCGCAGAGCATTCCATCAAAGTCTGCATTTCAAAACGTCACTACTTCCCTTCCGAACCCCGACGTGTGCCAAAACAGTGGTTTACCCCCACATATGGGGTATCAGCGTACTCAGGAGAAACTGGACAACAACTTTTGGGGTCCAATTTCTCCTTTTACTCTTGCAGAAATAAAAAAATTCTGGGCTAAAAAAATATTTTTGAGGAAAGGAAACACATTTTTTATTTTCACGGCTCTGCGTTATAAACTTCTGTGAAGCACTTGGGGGTTCAAAGTGCTCACTACACATCTAGATAAGTTCCCTTGGGGGTCTAGTTTCCAAAATGGAGTCAATTGTGGGGAGTTCCTACTGTTTAGGCACATCAGGGGCTCTGCAAACGCAATGTGACGCCCGCAGAGCATTCCATCAAAGTCTGCATTTCAAAACGTCACTACTTTCCTTCCGAACCCCGACGTGTGCCAAAACAGTGGTTTGCCCCCACATATGGGGTATCATCGTACTCAGGACAAACTGGACAACAACATTTGCGGTCCAATTTCTCCTATTACCCTTGGGAAAATAAAAAATTCTGGGCTAAAAATCATTTTTGAGGAAAGAAAAATTATTTTTTTATTTTCATGGCTCTGCGTTATAAACTTCTGTGAAGCACCTGGGGGTTATAAGTGCTCACTATGCATCTAGATAAGTTCCATGGGGGGTCTAGTTTCCAAAATGGGGTCACTTGTAGGGGAGCTCCAATGTTTAGGCACACAGGGGGCTCTCCAAACGCGACATGGTGTCCGCTAACGATTGGAGCTAATTTTCCATTCAAAAAGTCAAATGGCACGCCTCCCCTTCCGAGCCTTGCCGTGCACCCAAACAGTGGTTTACCCCCACATATGAGGTATTGGCATACTCAGGAGAAATTGCCCAACTAATTTTAGGATCCATTTTATCCTGTTGCCCATGTGAAAATGAAAGAATTGAGGCTAAAAGAAATTTTGTGTGAAAAAAAAGTACTTTTTCATTTTTGCGGATCAATTTGTGAAGCACCTGGGGGTTTAAAGTGCTCACTATGCCTCTAGATGAGTTCCTTGGGAGGTCTAGTTTCCAAAATGGGGTCACTTGTGGAGGAGCTCCAATGTTTAGGCACACGGGGGCTCTCCAAACGCGACATGGTGTCCACTAAAGATTGGAGCCAATTTTTCATTGAAAAAGTCAAATGGCGCTCCTTCCCTTCCGAGCCCTGCCGTGCGCCCAAACAGTGGTTTACCCCCACATATGAGGTATCAGCGTACTCAGGACAAATTGGACAACAACGTCCATGGTCCAGTTTCTCCTTTTACCCTTGGGAAAATAAAAAAATTGTTGCTAAAAGATCATTTTTGTGACTAAAAAGTTAAATGTTCATTTTTTACTTCCATGTTTCTTCTGCTGCTGTGAAACACCTGAAGGGTTAATAAACTTCTTGAATGTGGTTTTGAGCACCTTGAGGGGTGCAGTTTTTAGAATGGTGTCACTTTTGGGTATTTTCAGCCATATAGAACCCTCAAACTGACTTCAAATGTGAGGTGGTCCCTAAAAAAAAGGTTTTGTAAATTTTGTTGTAAAAATGAGAAATCACTGGTCAAATTTTAACCCTTATAACTTCCTAGCAAAAAAAAAATGTGTTTCCAAAATTGTGCTGATGTAAAGTAGACATGTGGGAAATGTTATTTATTAACTATTTTGTGTCACATAACTCTCTGGTTTAACAGAATAAAAATTCAAAATGTGAAAATTGCGAAATTTTCAAAATTTTTGCCAAATTTCCGTTTTTTTCACAAATAAACTCAGAAATTATCGACCTAAATTTACCACTAACATGAAGCCCAATATGTCACGAAAAAACAATCTCAGAATCGCTAGGATCCGTTGAAGCGTTCCTGAGTTATTACCTCATAAAGGGACACTGGTCAGAATTGCAAAAAACGGCAAGGTCATGAAGGGGTTAAAAACAGCAGTTAATCAGAGCCGGAAGGTAGAAGCTCAGCTTTATTCAGTTGAGGGCAACACCAGGGAGGGGCAGACACCGTTAGTAGGCCGGAACCAGCAATGTGTTTAAAAACAGCAGTTAATCAGAGCCGGAAGGTAGAAGCTCAGCTTTATTCAGTTGAGGGCAACACCAGGGAGGGGCAGAAGCCGTTAGTAGGCCCTAACCACCATTTTGTTTTTTAAAAAACACTTAATGAGAGCCAGAAGGTTGAAGCTCAGCTTTATTCAGTTGAGGGCAACACCAGGCAGGGGCAGACACCGTTAGTAGGCCGGAACCAGCAATGTGTTTAAAAACAGCAGTTAATCAGAGCCGGAAGGTAGAAGCTCAGCTTTATTCAGTTGAGGGCAACACCAGGGAGGGGCAGAAGCCGTTAGTAGGCCCTAACCACCATTTTGTTTTTTAAAAAACACTTAATGAGAGCCAGAAGGTTGAAGCTCAGCTTTATTCAGTTGAGGGCAACACCAGGCAGGGGCAGACACCGTTAGTAGGCCGGAACCAGCAATGTGTTTAAAAACAGCAGTTAATCAGAGCCGGAAGGTAGAAGCTCAGCTTTATTCAGTTGAGGGCAACACCAGGGAGGGGCAGAAGCCGTTAGTAGGCCCTAACCACCATTTTGTTTTTTAAAAAACACTTAATGAGAGCCAGAAGGTAGAAGCTCAGCTTTATTCAGTTGAGGACAACTTGAATTAGGGACTGCATACAGACTTAGCAGGCTGTCCCCTGTGTGGACCATGCATCCAATACATGAACCCATTGAGCCACAAAGGACACGTAACCTTCCGTGGCCATGCCTACAGGTCCATGTGTCTGTTGTCAGGTGTACCTTTGTCAGTGTAGGCCTATTGGAAGGAGGGACCGCAGACAGGCTTCGAAGGCCTAACACAATAAAATGGGCTGGCTGTAGGCACTTTAAAATTGGTTCCAGGGGTACACGGGCAGCAGTGGTCTGGTCAGTGGAGGCCTAGTGGAAGGAGGGACCGCAGACAGGCTTCGAAGGCCTAAAATAACAAACAATAGGCTCATGGCAGTTTTACAGCGGTTACATGGATACACGGGCAGGCAGCTTGGTGGTGAGTGGAGGAGTATTTAAAGTAGGGACCGCAGACAGGCTATCAAAGGCCTAAAATAACAAACAATAGGCTCATGGCAGTTTTACAGCGGTTACATGGATACACGGGCAGGCAGCTTGGTGGTGAGTGGAGGAGTATTTAAAGTAGGGACCGCAGACAGGCTATCAAAGGCCTAAAATAGCAAACAATAGGCTCATGGCAGTTTTACCGCGGTTACATGGATACACGGGCAGGCAGCTGGTGATGAGTGGAGGAGTATTTAAAGTAGGGACCGCAGACAGGCTATCAAAGGCCTAAAATAACAAACAATAGGCTCATGGCAGTTTTACAGCGGTTACATGGATACACGGGCAGGCAGCTTGGTGGTGAGTGGAGGAGTATTTAAAGTAGGGACCGCAGACAGGCTATCAAAGGCCTAAAATAACAAACAATAGGCTCATGGCAGTTTTACAGCGGTTACATGGATACACAGGCAGCTTGGTGGTGAGTGGAGGAGTATTTAAAGTAGGGACCGCAGACAGGCTATCAAAGGCCTAAAATAACAAACAATAGGCTCATGGCAGTTTTACAGCGGTTACATGGATACACGGGCAGGCAGCTGGTGATGAGTGGAGGAGTATTTAAAGTAGGGACCGCAGACAGGCTATCAAAGGCCTAAAATAACAAACAATAGGCTCATGGCAGTTTTACAGCGGTTACATGGATACACGGGCAGGCAGCTTGGTGGTGAGTGGAGGAGTATTTAAAGTAGGGACCGCAGACAGGCTATCAAAGGCCTAAAATAACAAACAATAGGCTCATGGCAGTTTTACAGCGGTTACATGGATACACGGGCAGGCAGCTGGTGATGAGTGGAGGAGTATTTAAAGTAGGGACCGCAGACAGGCTATCAAAGGCCTAAAATAACAAACAATAGGCTCATGGCAGTTTTACAGCGGTTACATGGATACACGGGCAGGCAGCTGGTGATGAGTGGAGGAGTATTTAAAGTAGGGACCGCAGACAGGCTATCAAAGGCCTAAAATAACAAACAATAGGCTCATGGCAGTTTTACAGCGGTTACATGGATACACGGGCAGGCAGCTGGTGATGAGTGGAGGAGTATTTAAAGTAGGGACCGCAGACAGGCTATCAAAGGCCTAAAATAACAAACAATAGGCTCATGGCAGTTTTACAGCGGTTACATGGATACACAGGCAGCTTGGTGGTGAGTGGAGGAGTATTTAAAGTAGGGACCGCAGACAGGCTATCAAAGGCCTAAAATAACAAACAATAGGCTCATGGCAGTTTTACAGCGGTTACATGGATACACGGGCAGGCAGCTGGTGATGAGTGGAGGAGTATTTAAAGTAGGGACCGCAGACAGGCTATCAAAGGCCTAAAATAACAAACAATAGGCTCATGGCAGTTTTACAGCGGTTACATGGATACACAGGCAGCTTGGTGGTGAGTGGAGGAGTATTTAAAGTAGGGACCGCAGACAGGCTATCAAAGGCCTAAAATAACAAACAATAGGCTCATGGCAGTTTTACAGCGGTTACATGGATACACGGGCAGGCAGCTTGGTGGTGAGTGGAGGAGTATTTAAAGTAGGGACCGCAGACAGGCTATCAAAGGCCTAAAATAACAAACAATAGGCTCATGGCAGTTTTACAGCGGTTACATGGATACACAGGCAGCTTGGTGGTGAGTGGAGGAGTATTTAAAGTAGGGACCGCAGACAGGCTATCAAAGGCCTAAAATAACAAACAATAGGCTCATGGCAGTTTTACAGCGGTTACATGGATACACGGGCAGGCAGCTGGTGATGAGTGGAGGAGTATTTAAAGTAGGGACCGCAGACAGGCTATCAAAGGCCTAAAATAACAAACAATAGGCTCATGGCAGTTTTACAGCCGTTACATGGATACACGGGCAGGCAGCTGGTGATGAGTGGAGGAGTATTTAAAGTAGGGACTGCAGACAGGCTATCAAAGGCCTAAAATAACAAACAATAGGCTCATGGCAGTTTTACAGCGGTTACATGGATACACAGGCAGCTTGGTGGTGAGTGGAGGAGTATTTAAAGTAGGGAACACAGACAGGCTATCAAAGGCCTAAAATAACAAACAATAGGCTCATGGCAGTTTTACAGCGGTTACATGGATACACGGGCAGGCAGCTGGTGATGAGTGGAGGAGTATTTAAAGTAGGGACCGCAGACAGGCTATCAAAGGCCTAAAATAACAAACAATAGGCTCATGGCAGCTTTACAGCGGTTACATGGATACACAGGCAGCTTGGTGGTGAGTGGAGGAGTAGTGCAAGGAGTGTCTGTCCCAGTACTCCCAAAATATAAATAGATGTTAATGTCTCGCAAAACAACCAAAACAAAAAAAAAGGTGGCATACTTAGGTACAGGGGTGGGCTCATCTACTGAGTTTCTGACATAGTAATTTGGCAGTAACTATTTAATGGTGCCAATATAGGACACAGACACAGACTACTTTAAGTTGCATCATAGATGTCTACAAATTTGTATTGTCAGTGCCAGACATTGAATGATGTCAGCGAATAGACTAAAGATTGGTGGAGCTGTGCGACATAATTTTGCACGTGGTAGAGCACATTTTGAGCTGGGGTAGGGGGGAACTCTCTTGAGGCCGGCGGGACCGCCCCAGGGCCCCTCATGTTACAACGGTGTGTCTGACGTTGGGTGCGCACCACCACCGCCAGAGACACTACATTGTACTATGAGGGACCCAGTAGCAATGCCGTCAACCAAAAGCGAGCACACCCACCTCTTCAGACAAACAGCAGTCTCACGGGTGCTTGCGCCAAGTCGCGATACCACGGCCCCGTGTGGGGAGTTTTGCCATTTAGGGAGGTGTAAACATGTCGTATGCTGTACAATCAGCTGCAGCAAATTAGACATTAGAAAAGTAATTCACACTTCCGGGAGGCGGAGCTTAGGAATGGCCGCTTTTTACTAGAGCTCCTGGACCGAGGGCGCAGAATATCTCTTATAGCGCCGGATTCTCTTACTGGATCCAGGATAGGGACCGGACAAGGGACACTCGTTGAAGTCCCGGCTCTCCGGATTCCTCGGGAGTCACTAGGTGCAATCGGCACTACATACCCCATATCTTATAGCAGGCGGCACCGCTCCTTCCCAGGGACCAGAGACCGGAGGTGGTGAAAAATACCGGAGGAGAGGAGGCGATCTGCGCACAGCGGTACTGACCTTCGCCAGGAGAAAGGGTGCAGAGATCACCGGTGAGGATCCGAGGCGCCCCGGGAGGATAAGCGGCGTCACAGGCGTGCAGGAAGATCTGCGCGGGAAGAGGAGGTGAGCCGGCGCCATCTTGTCAAACAGAGTGCCGGCTCTCACTGCATGTCACACACTGCTGGAAGGGAGAGGAGAGCCAGGCTGCTGCTGCCGTCGCTGTGAAAGGGTAAGCGACACAGGAGACACTTACCACCCAGGCACTGGGGAGGTGGGAGACGGCTGTAAAATCCAGATTGGCTATCTACACTGCAGGCAATATCGGAGACTTACTGGAGACTGTGATGCTAGGGTGGTGGAGGGAGTGTGGTGTCCCTGATCCCAGATAAACATAACAAAGGCCGGGGTGTGAAGTGTGGGGAGAGACATTTATACAACCTTGTGGAAAGCACACCTGGTATCGGCAACAGTCTGCTGGGAAATCTGCATAATAGCACAGCTGGGGCTCTATACTGGCTCAAGTCACAGCCTTATGTTGTCTGGAGTGTACATGCAACATCTTTGTGAAAGGCACCTTTATTTCTCCTGGCACAATTATTGCAAAGTCTTAAGTGAAAGCCTACTCAGGGCTATAACCTAAAAGATAGCCAAATCTATCCCCAGATGTAATTACTACGTATAACGATATCACTGACATCTCTACTAACTACCTTAGGCATCCATCTCATCATGGACAAATTCGTGGGTAAAAATGCCAAGTCTGGCAGAAGCTCTACACGTAATCAGGCAGGCACATCTCCTGTGTCACAAAAAGCCGATATCAATACAGAAAACCCACAGTCCATAGCAACTGCTATTATAGAACGGCTGATGCCTGAGATAGACAATCGCTTGGCAGCTTTTCAAACTTCATTGGACACAATAGTTTCACAAGTCAACACCCAGGGCGCACGCATAGCAGAAGTGGAACAAAGAATATCGGACCTGGAGGACTCTACCATGACCCTCAAAGACAAACTTGAGGACAAAGAAAAGGTTATTTCAGATCTTCTGGACAAAGTAGATGACCTTGAAAATAGGTCTCGCCGCAATAATTTGAGACTTATAGGCCTCCCAGAGTCTATTCCCCCTTCGGAGCTGGTAAAAATTACATCGGAGTGGCTGCCTAGAGCTCTTGGAGTGTTGCCAACTTCGGGGGTGATTGCTGTCGAGAGAGCACATAGGCTGGGACCCCCGAGGGGAGGAGAGGGCGACAGACCACGTCCAGTTATCTTCAAGGTTCTGGACTTTCAAGATAAAGGTCGCATCTTGGCAGCATATAGGAAACAACGCACCTTGCTGTATGAGAACCACAAACTACTTTTGTTCCAAGATTACTCGGCCATAATGGCGGCCAAACGTAAAGCCTTCAACCCTGCTTGTAAAATTTTGGTAGATAAAAACATTCGCTTTAGCCTGCAATATCCCTCGATTCTACGTTTTGTCATGGAGGGTAAAAATAGGTCCTTCAGTGACCCGGGAAAGGCTCTAGAATTTCTTCGGGAAACATCACGGGCTCATTCTAACTCTGACAGGTCCTGAATTAGAAGAGCTGCTTTAATTTGTCATTATTAAGTGATGTCGTGTTTATGCCAATACTCTTTTGCCCTTAGGTGGCATGTTTATTTTTTGTGTTATGCTCACTCTTGGGTTGAGTACGTCTGTTCTAGTTATAAAGTTTAATTGGGGGGGGGAATTGGGGGGTGGGGAGTTGGGAGGGGGGGAGAGGCTCTGCTTGCGCATACTTAATTCTCAGGTTCAGGGAGGTCTCGCACTCACTCGCTGGGATGGGTGGGGATCTCACTTACAACTTCTGCAGGTGGGTCTGGTGGTCACCCGAAAAGGGATAGGTTAATGACTGACCAGGCAGGCACTAAAGATACCACTGTCCGCTCCTTACATTGGTGCTCATGGAATGTCAATGGACTGAACTCCCCAGTTAAGAGGAAAAAGGTCCTAAATTTTTTACAAAAACAAAATTTTCACATCATTTTCCTGCAAGAAACACATTGGGTCAGGGGCAATCACCCCTCTCTGTTAAGTAGAAAATACACACTTTGTGCTGAGGCTTCTTACACAAAAAAGCAGCGAGGGGTGGCTATACTGATATATAATGGCCTCAGTTACGAGATACTTGACACCCTAGAAGATCCTCAGGGAAGATTCCTCTTGGTTAAAATTGTGATTGAGGGTATGTGTTTTAGTTTGGTTAACATTTATGCCCCAAACACGCCGGAGATTCAGTTTCAGGTCAAACTGAGAGAGAGGTTGGCGGGATGGGACACGTCAAAGGTGGTCATGGGAGGTGACTTCAATGAGGTAGCAGACATCTCCATGGATAGATCCAACCCTAAAGATACTCATAGACCGGTGCAGGGGAGTAGTATTCAATCATTAATAGATCACTTTGACTTGATTGACATATGGAGACTACAACACCCCTTGGAGAGGGACTATTCTCACTACTCCCATGTCCATGATTCACACGCCAGGATTGATTGCTGGTTGCTACATGAGTCACTGGTGCCCCTAGTAACACAGTCTAATATACAAACTATTCACATTTCAGATCATGCCCCGGTGACGTTCCAATCCAAATTAACATCTCCAATCCACCAGGAGAGGAGGTGGCGTTTCCCCTCTTACCTATACCATTCAGATGATTTTAAAAAGTATCTGCAGATGTCTTGGGGTGAATATAAGAACGATAATCAAATCCACTGTGATAACGCACATCTGTTTTGGATGGCCTCTAAGGCCGTGCTGAGCGGTAAAATTATCTCTTATGTCAGCCATAAAAGGAAAGAAATTATGAAAAGAGCATTGGATTCACAAAAATCAGTAACCCAAGCCTACAAAGATTTTAAACTAAATAATAACCCACTGACAAAAGAAAGATTTTTGAGGGCAAAGGAGGAGGCGGATACCCTGGCCCATGAGATGGCTATGTTCAACTTGGACTATCAAAAACAAAAATATTTTAAATGGGGTAACAGACCAGGGAAAGTTTTGGCATCTCTTACAAGACCTTATAGGAAAGCGACGAAAATATATAAAATACAACAACGCAACGGTCAAACTTTAACTAATAATGATGAGATAGTGGATGAATTCCGTTCCTTTTTTGGCGAGTTATATAGGTCAGAGGCGGGAGGAGGAGGAGGGAGTGAGGAATTCCTTAAAAACCACCTTGCTCCGACGCTCACGGAGGGAGAGAGGGAAACCATTAACTCCCCTATTACACCCTCAGAAGTTTTACAGACTTTAACTAAACTCAAACTTTCTAAAGCACCAGGCCCAGACGGGTTCAGCAATGAACATTTTAAGATCCTAGGAACACATATAGCTCCTCATTTGAGTGAGCTATTTAACAAGATAGTTGAATCTGGCCACTTACCAGACCGGTTTAACGAGGCGGTGGTTATTGTTCTCCCAAAACCAGGTAAAGACCACACTCAAGTTGAAGGGTATAGACCTATCTCGTTATTAAATTCGGACTTTAAAATTTTTACAAAAATCTTGGCGGATAGGCTACAGAAAATAATCCCAAATCTGATCTCGCTACAACAAACTGGCTTCATCCATGGAAAATCCATCACATATAATATTAGGACGGCTTTGAGTGCAATATCTTATAGTAGAGTACACAAAAGGATGAAAACTATTGTGGTTAGCCTTGACGCTGACAAGGCGTTCGATAGGGTAGCATGGGACTACCTATACGATCTGCTATCTTTCCGAGAGTTCGGTCCATGGTTTTGTGAAGCTGTCAAATCAATTTACAGACAGCCAATGTCCAGGATGTCTGTGAACAATGTTTTATCTAGACCCTTTGAGATTCAGCGGGGAACACGCCAGGGTTGCCCTCTGTCCCCACTTTTATTTAACATAGCACTAGACCCCCTCTTAAGAACACTACAGAATGAGGCAGCTTTCGAAGGGGTGAAGGTGGGAGCTACATCCATAAAGATCTCAGCCTTTGCTGACGATGTCCTTTTATTTATTGCCAACCCAGAAAAAGCAATCCCGGCCATTATGCAAATTCTAGAGAGCTTCGGCAGATGTTCTGGATTTAGGGTCAACCACAGTAAATCCGAGGCCCTGGCGGTTTTTAGATCTGGGAGGCTGAGTGATCCCTCATTCCCGTTCCACTGGTGTCAGGATTCTATCAAGTACTTGGGGATTCGGTTACCTGCGGACCCATCTATTTTATATAGAGCTAATTATAAACCACTAATCTCCTCTATAGTTGACCTTCTCCATTCATGGAAGCACTTCACATTGTCGTTTTCTGGTAGATGCCATTTAATCAAAATGATAGTGTTTCCTAAATTGCTATATGCTTTTCAGACGTTGCCCCTTCTCCTGACTCGATCGGATCTGGATCTATTGAACCTAAACTTTCGTAAATTCATCTGGGGGGTTGGAGGTAGATCACGCATTAGTCTGGCAAGATTACAGGCGACGAAATTGGAGGGTGGTGTTAATTTTCCTGACTTGGGAAGATATAATTTAGCGGCTAATCTTAGATATGCCATTGATTGGATTAGGGGTGTCTCACACTTTGCAAATGTTGAACTTGAGCAACAACTTTTCCCACATATTTTGTTGCCGGCTCTGTTACACCTAAGTGGGGAGGATCTCCCAATGGGAATACATGAACACCCATCACTTTGGCAAACATTGCAAACTTGGAGACGTTGTAGAAAAATTTGCAATTTAAAATATGATCTGTCCCCCTTCCAGCCCTTTTTGGGAAATCCGAGGTTTTTGAGGGGCTCCGCACCATCTTTTTATAAGCTTTTGGCATCCCAGGGTTGTGGGCAGGCAGTGGATCTCATGGATCTTAATTTCTCAATATTATCCTTTGATATGGCGTCACAACGATTCCCACTATTTAGCAATAGACCATTCTTATTTCTCCAGGCGCGCAGCTTGGTACAGAAATGTCTGTCGGTGGGGGGTGGGGAGGAGGGAAAAATTAATCTAGATGGGTTTATTCGTAATGCAAAATCCAACCCGGCTTCTATAAGTAACATTTATTCATTATTACGTAGAAGGTGGGTGGGGGAAGGGAAAACTACGGGAGTGGCGAGATGGCTGAGAGACATGCCATGCTTGGAGGTGAGGGACCTCTTTGAGGCTACTATGTCACAGAGAAAGACTCTGCCATATAGCAGCTACACGGATATGGCACTTTTAATATTACACAGAGCCTACATTACACCTTACTTGAAGTCTAGGATGTCCCCCGCCAATGTCTATGTGTGTTCTAAATGCAAATCTCGTAACACTGACCTATACCATCACTTATGGAGTTGCCCGCAAATTCTGGGACTATGGAGCGAGGTACACAAAGAATTACAGGAAATTTGCAGAGTAAATTTCACGCTTACTCCACAATGGGCCATTTTTAATATCTTAGATGAGACTTCTCACAAATTACCAAAACACATTAAGGCAACACTAATGATTTGGGCTTCGGCGACCAGGAAGAGCATTCTGCACCAGTGGTTAAGCCCCTTAATTCCTTCACTTCCTTTCATTCGCACTAAAATCCAGTTCATATTCAGAATGGAGTGGTTGGACGCACTGACTAATAGAGAGAGGCAGGCGGGTAAATTCTTTTCCACGTGGGCTACATTTATTCCATCGCTTCCTATAGAAACTAGGGAGAAACTGAGAGCACATTTTGAAAACACCCAATGGTATTTACTTCAGAGGATTGGTGGTAACTCACCAGTTTCAGGAGATACTTCGTAGATCAAGCGTAAGCAGAGTATGGGGGTTTATATTTTGAATTATGTAGGGGGGGGGGAAGGTTTTGAGGGTACTTTATTATTTAACAATGTTATATCTTTGTAATATCATTGGAATGGTATAATATGTATTGTATTGGAAAATTTTAATAAACAGATTTTCAAAAAAAAAAGAAAAGTAATTCACAGGCAAGAGCTTTTCATAGGAAAGCTAGGTGTCGGCCAGGCAAGGTGGGGCAAAAGATTTCGAAATCCAGTTGTGGTTCATTTTAATGAATGTTAGATCGTCAACATTTTGGGTAGCCAGACGAGTCCTTTTTTCGGTTAATATTGAACCTGCAGCACTGAATACTCTTTCTGATAGGACACTTGCTGCCGGGCAAGCAAGCTCCTGCAATGCATATTCTGCCAATTCTGGCCAGGTGTCTAATTTGGAGGCCCAGTAATCAAATGGGAATGACGGTTGAGGGAGAACATCGATAAGGGATGAAAAATAGTTAGTAACCATACTGGACAAATGTTGTCTCCTGTCACTTTCAATTGATGCAGCAGTACCTGTCCTGTCTGCGGTCATAGCAAAATCACTCCACAACCTGGTCAGAAAACCCCTCTGTCCAACGCCACTTCTGATGTGTGCACCCCTAACACTCCTAGTCTGCTGCCCCCTGGAGCTCGTGTGAGAACGATCACGTGCGCTGTGTGCTGGGAATGCCTGAAGCAAACGGTCAACAAGAGTTGATTGTTTGGTTGCTAATATTAGTTCCAAGTTCTCATGTGGCATAATATTTTGCAATTTGCCTTTATAGCGTGGATCAAGGAGGCAGGCCAACCAGTAATCGTCATCGTTCATCATTTTCGTAATGCGTGTGTCCCTTTTTAGGATACGTAAGGCATAATCCGCCATGTGGGCCAAAGTTCCAGTTGTCAAATCTCCGGTTGTGATTGGTTGAGGGGCAGTTGCAGGCAAATCTACGTCACTTGTGTCCCTCAAAAAACCAGAACCCGGCCGTGACACGCAACCAATTTCCTGTGCCCCCGGGAAAGGTTCGGCATTAAAAATATACTCATCCCCATCATCCTCCTCGTCCTCCACCTCCTCTTCGCCCGCTACCTCGTCCTGTACACTGCCCTGACCAGACAATGGCTGACTGTCATCAAGGCTTTCCTCTTCCTCTGGTGCAGACGCCTGCTCCTTTATGTGCGTCAAACTTTGCATCAGCAGACGCATTAGGGGGATGCTCATGCTTATTACGGCGTTGTCTGCACTAACCAGCCGTGTGCATTCCTCAAAACACTGAAGGACTTGACACATGTCTTGTATCTTAGACCACTGCACACCTGACAACTCCATGTCTGCCATCCTACTGCCTGCCCGTGTATCCTCCCACAAATAAATAACAGCACGCCTCTGTTCGCACAGTCTCTGAAGCATGTGCAGTGTTGAGTTCCACCTTGTTGCAACGTCTATGATTAGGCGATGCTGGGGAAGGTTCAAAGACCGCTGATAGGTCTGCATACGGCTGGCGTGTACAGGCGAACGTCGGATATGTGAGCAAAGTGCACGCACTTTGAGGAGCAGGTCGGAGAACCCAGGATAAGTTTTCAATAAGCACTGCACCACCAGGTTTAAGGTGTGAGCCAGGCAAGGAATGTGTTTCAGTTGGGAAAGGGAGATGGCAGCCATGAAATTCCTTCCGTTATCACTCACTACCTTGCCTGCCTCAAGATCTACTGTGCCCAGCCACGACTGCGTTTCTTGTTGCAAGAACTCGGACAGAACTTCCGCGGTGTGTCTGTTGTCGCCCAAACACTTCATAGCCAATACAGCCTGCTGACGCTTGGCAGTAGCTGGCCCATAATGGGACAACTGGTGTGCAACAGTGTCATCTGCCGATGGAGTGGTTGGCAGACTGCGTTCTGTGGAAGAGCTGTAGCTTCTGCAGGAGGACGAGGAGGAGGAGGAGGAGGAGGGGGTGCGAACGCCTACAGCCAACTGTTTCCTAGACCGTGGGCTAGGCACAACTGTCCCTAAATTGATGTCGCCTGTGGACCCTGCATCCACCACATTCACCCAGTGTGCCGTGATGGACACATAACGTCCCTGGCCATGCCTACTGGTCCATGCATCTGTAGTCAGGTGCACCTTTGTACTCACAGATTGCCTGAGTGCATGGACGATGCGCTGTTTAACATGCTGGTGCAGGGCTGGGATGGCTTTTCTGGAAAAAAAGTGTCGACTGGGTAGCTCGTATCGTGGTTCAGCGTACTCCATCAGGGCTTTGAAAGCTTCGCTTTCAACTAACCGGTAGGGCATCATCTCTAACGAGATTAGTCTAGCTATGTGGGCGTTAAAACCCTGTGTACGCGGATGCGAGGATAAGTACTTCCTTTTTCTAACCAGAGTGTCATGTAGGGTGAGCTGGACTGGAGAGCTGGAGATCGTGGAACTTTCGGGTGTGCCGGTGTACATGGCAGACTGAGAGACGGTTGGAGACGGTATTGTTTCCGCCGGTGCCCTAGATGCAATATTTCCTCCTACAAAACTGGTGGTTCCTTGACCCTGACTGCTTTTGGCTGGCAAAGAAACCTGCACAGATACTGCCGGTGGTGCGGAAAATGGTGGCCTTACAGTGACGGAAGGGATGTTGCGTTGCTGACTAGCTTCATTGGCCGAGGGTGCTACAACCTTAAGGGACGTTTGGTAGTTAGTCCAGGCTTGAAAATGCATGGTGGTTAAGTGTCTATGCATGCAACTAGTATTTAGACTTTTTAGATTCTGACCTCTGCTTAAGCTAGTTGAACATTTTTGACAGATGACTTTGCGCTGATCAGTTGGATGTTGTTTAAAAAAATGCCAGACTGCACTCTTCCTAGACTCGGATCCCTTTTCAGGGATTGCAGACTGAGCTTTAACCGGATGGCCACGCTGTCCTCCAACAGGTTTTGGCTTTGACACGCGTTTTGGGCCAGATACGGGCCCGGCAGATGGAACCTGTTGCGATGTTGATGCCTGCTGCGGCCCCTCCTCCACCTCCACTTCTGAACTACTGCCGCCTGCACCCTGTTCCCCCAATGGCTGCCAATCGGGGTCAATAACTGGGTCATCTATTACCTCCTCTTCGAGCTCGTGTGCAACTTCGTCTGTGTCACTGTGTCGGTCGGTGGTATAGCGTTCGTGGCGGGGCAACATAGTCTCATCAGGGTCTGATTGTGGATCTGTACCCTGAGAGGGCAATGTGGTGGTCTGAGTCAAAGGAGCAGCATAGTACTCTGGCTGTGGCTGTGCATCAGTGCACTCCATGTCAGAATCTACTTGTAATGGGCATGGCCTGTTAAATGTTTCACTTTCTAAGCCAGGGACGGTATGTGTAAAGAGCTCCATGGAGTGACCCGTTGTGTCGCCTGCTGCATCCTTCTCTCTTGTTGTAGTTTTTGCTGAGGAGGACAAGGAAGCGACTTGTCCCTGACCGTGAACATCCACAAGCGACGCGCTGCTTTTACATTTACCAGTTTCGGAAGAGGAGGCAAAAGAGCTAGAGGCTGAGTCTGCAATGTAAGCCAAAACTTGCTGTTGCTGCTCCGCCTTTAAAAGCGGTTTTCCTACTCCCAGAAAAGAGAGCGTTCGAGGCCTTGTGTAGCCTGACGACGAAACTGGCTCCACAGCTCCAGACTTAGGTGGAATATTTTTATCCCCACGACCACCTGATGCTCCACTACCACTACCATCATTACCAGCTGACAATGAACGCCCACGACGACCTCTTGCACCAGACTTCCTCATTGTTTTAAAATCTTAACCAAAGTAACTTTATTTGTTGCTGTCAAACAACTTACACGGTGAGCTATAACTTCAGTATGATTTCAATATCCCTTAACAGGTTGGTGAGACCACAAGGAAAATCAGGCACAATGTTACACACTCTGTTTTCTGTGGCACAAAATCACAGAGATGACACACACGCAGGACTGTCACTCAAGCACTAATGTCAATATTATTCTCCCACCTAATTTTTTTTTTTTTTTTTCTCAGGGAGACTTTAGAAACCAAATAATATTAAAAAAAAAACAAAAAAAAAAAGGCTTTCTATGGCCCACAATTAGAGAGAGAGAGGTGGCACACCCAGGAGTCAAGACTGGCGCACAAGCTGAAAGGGCAATATTACTCTCCCACTGTTTTTTTAAGTTTTGTTTTTTTTATTTTCAGGGAGACTTTAGAAACCAAATAATATTAAAAAAACCAAAAAAATAAATAGCCTTTCTATGGCCCACTGAATGAGAGAGAGAGGTGGCACACCCAGGAGTCAAGACTGGCACACAAGCTGAAAGGGCAATATTACTCTCCCACTGTTTTTTTATGTATTTTTTGTTTTTTAAGGGAGACTTTAGAAACCCAATAATATTTAAAAAAAAAAAAAAAAAGGCTTTCTATGGCCCACAATTAGAGAGAGAGGTGGCACACCCAGGAGTCAAGACTGGCACACAAGCTGAAAGGGCAATATTACTCTCCCACTGTTTTTTTTATGTATTTTTTGTTTTTTAAGGGAGACTTTAGAAACCCAATAATATTTAAAAAAAAAAAAAAAAAAAGGCTTTCTATGGCCCACAATTAGAGAGAGAGGTGGCACACCCAGGAGTCAAGACTGGCACACAAGCTGAAAGGGCAATATTACTCTCCCACTGTTTTTTTATTTATTTATTTTTTTTTCAGGGAGACTTTAGAAACCAAATAATAAGAAAAAAAATAAATAAATAAATAGGCTTTCTATAGCCCACTGAATAAGAGATAGCACACACAGCAGTGGCACACAAGCCCTGACTGAGGCCAATATTTTTCTACCACTGATTGATGTAGTGTTTTTGTGTTGAGGTAGAATTTAGAACACAAATCACGGAAAAAATAAATAGGCTTTCTATGGCCCACTCAGTGAGAGATGGCACACACAGGGATGGCACTGTAGCAGAAATGCCAATCTTAATCTCCCACAAAAAAAAAAAAAAAAAAAAAAAAACAGGGACTGTCCTACAATTACTATCTCCCTGCAGTAATCTAAGCCAGGTATGGCAGGCAGCAATAGGAGTGGACTGATGCACAAATTAAATAAAAAGTGTGGACAAACAAAAAAGATAGCTGTGCAGAAAGGAACAAGAGGATATGTGCTTTGAAAAAAGCAGTTGGTTTCCACAGTGGCGTACACACAGCAATACAGCTATCACGGAGCCTTCTAGGGCAGCCCAATGAGCTACAGCGCTGAGGAAAAAAAAAAAAAAATAGCTTCCACTGTTCCTGCACACCGAAGGTGGTGTTGGACAGTGGAAATCGCTACAGCACAACGGTGGTTAGTGGACCCTGCCTAACGCTCTCCCTGCTTCTGACGAAGCGGCAGCAACCTCTCCCCAAGCTCAGATCAGCAGCAGTAAGATGGCGGTCGGCGGGAACGCCCCTTTATAGCCCCTGTGACGCCGCAGACAGCAAGCCAATCACTGCAATGCCCTTCTCTAAGATGGTGGGGACCAGGATCTATGTCATCACGCTGCCCACACTCTGCGTTCACCTTCATTGGCTGAGAAATGGCGCTTTTCGCGTCATTGAAACGCGACTTTGGCGCGAAAGTCGCGTACCGCATGGCCGACAAGCACAGGGGTCGGATCGGGTTTCATGAGACGCCGACTTAGCCAAAAGTCGGCGACTTTTGAAAATGATCGACCCGTTTCGCTCAACCCTAGTGCTGATGTAAAGTAGACATGTGGGAAATGTTACTTCTTAAGCATTTTGGGTGACATATCTCTGTGATTTAAGGGCATAAAAGCAGGGCATTTTCAAAATTTTCACCAAATTTTTTTTTTTTCTCAAATAAATGCAGGTAATATCAAATAAATTTTACCACTATCATGAAGTAAAATATATCCGGAGAAAACAATGTCAGAATCATCAGGATCCATTGAAGCGTTCCAGAGTTATTACCTCATAAAGGGACAGTGGTCAGAATTGTAAAAATTGGCTCGGTCATTAACGTGCAAACCACCCTTGGGGGTAAAGGGGTTAAGCATAATAACAGACGCGGATTCTTTACTGTAAGAGCAGTGAGACTATGGAACTCTCTGCCATATGATGTTGTAATGAGTGATTCATTACTAAAATTTGAGAGGGGTCTGGATACCATTTTTGAAAAGTATAATGTTACAGGTAGTGTTGAGCATTCTGATACCGCAAGTATCGGGTATCGGCTGATACTTGCGGTATCGGAATTCCGATACCGAAATCCGATACTTTTGTGGTATCGGGAATCGTTATCGGGATTAATATCAATGTGTAAAAGAAAGAATTAAAATAAAAAATAGGGATATACTCACCTCTCCGGCAGCCCCTGGACTTTACCGCCGTAACCGGGAGCCGTTGTACCTAAGAATGCGCGCTTGAAGGGCCTTAGATGACGTCACGGCGCTCTGATTGGTCCGTAGCGGTCGCGTGACCGCTACGTGACCAATCACAAAGCCATGACGTCACCTAAGGTCTTTCAAGCACTCAGAAGCTGCGGACGTCTTCTAAGGTATTTCAAGCGCTTGAAAGACCTTAGGTGACGTCACGGCTTTGTGATTGGTCGCATAGCGGTCACGCGACCGCTACGGACCAATCAGAGCGCCGTGACATCATCTAAGGCCCTTCAAGCGCGCATTCTTAGGTACAACGGCTCCCGGTTACGGCGGTAAAGTCCAGGGCGCGTCAGAGGGTGAGTATATCCCTATTTTTTATTTTAATTCTTTCTTTTACACATTGATATGGATCCCAGGGCCTGAAGGAGAGTTTCCTCTCCTTAAGACCCTGGGAACCATACAGGATACCGTCCGATACTTGGTGTCCCATTGACTTGTATTGGTATCGGGTATCGGTATCGGATTAGATCCGATACTTTGCCGGTATCGGCCGATACTTTCCGATACCGATACGTTCAAGTATCGGATGGTATCGCTCAACACTAGTTACAGGTTATATATTAGATTCCTTGATAGGGCGTTGATCCAGGGAACTAGTCCGATTGCCGTATGTGGAGTCAGGAAGGAATTTTTTTTCCCCAATGTGGAGCTTACTCTTTGCCACATGGGTTTTTTTTTTGCCTTCCTCTGGATCAACATGTTAGGGCATGTTAGGTTAGGTTATGGGTTGAACTAGATGGACTTAAAGTCTTCCTTCAACCTTAATAATTATGTAACTATGTTACTATGTAAAAACGAAAATTTTAAGCACTTTTTACTTAGGGCTCAAAAAGTGCCCTACAAAATGAACATAGTGAATACCAATGTCAAAGCGACATTGCTGTACACGTGTTCCATCTTATATCACGTATTTTATGCATGTCAGGGTTCTGAAACCTTGAACCAGTTAAAATAAGAGAATTGCTCATTTTAAGGACTCTCTTACACCAGCATATACATTGTACGAGTGCTATCTGATTTTTCATTGGTTATTACTCGGACCAATGTTATTCAGTAGGGCAGTGCTGAAGCACAATTTTTTTTACTGACAGAATCTGATCAGGCAAAAAACAGCATGCTGGGATTTCATTTTGAAATCGAATTCCAATAAGTCTATTGGTGTGTGGAAAACTTCAAACTGCACTCGGATGTCATCCAATTACAGTCCGATTTCCATGAACACACACAATGGAGAAGATGGAGAAATTTTTTTCTCCATCTTCTCCTCACAGTGTGCTCTGAGAGAATCAAATCACACTATGCTGACATTCAGACAGAGGCATTTACATAACTGGCCCAATTCTCTCGGATGAGAGAATCTGTGGCTGTCTGACCCTAGCCTTAGGGTGACTTCCACATGGAACTATACTTAAGAATATAGAGTGAAGGCCTCTGCTGCAAAGAATAACAGAAAAGCGGCCCATAAATCCACCTTGGGAAAACAACCACTGATGCTTTACTCAAGTGGCTTCGCCAGGGAAAACTCGGTGGCTTTGCCGGCATCTAATGTATGCCATGTGTACATACTCTAATGCAGACAATTTTTATTTTTTGTGTAAGTTTTTCATGTGTTTTCTAAGTGCAAAAGAGAAGCTTACGTAAAACCGAATGAAAAAGCATTTATACTAGCATTTAAATAAAATTGCTATTGTAAAGTAAAGAAAATCACTACAATAATACCCTGTACTGAGTTTATTACTGTAATCCAAAACAGAACATATTGTTATGGTAATATTAGGGTTGGATAAATTTATCCCTCTGTGTGTGCTGCGGCCGCTCCCAATTAAACTAAAAAAAGTATTTTGAGCGCTCAAGGAAGAATGAGACTGCACAACATCATTGTGTCAATAACATTCCATCAATACTGATACTTTATTGTACATACATAGTTTTATATTTTCACATAGAAAGGAGTGGTTAGGGGTTGTCAGGGGTGGTTAGTTAATTACCATATTGTCTATCTCCTCTGTCATTGGTTATCTAAACATATATGGAACATGGTGATTAATGCTCATATGACAGCGGATTAAGCAACTGAACTTGAGTTCTGAATCTAGGACAAAGTGGAGACATTTGATCAGCAGACATCAAACATCTGACACTATTCCGCTTTTAGGGATGGAAAACCCCATATGATCTGTCTGGGTTATATTAGTTCGTGTCAACCATTTTAAACCATTTATTATAATGTATATATTAGCTGTGAGCATATAAGTATATATTTGATTATAGAGGAGTATACATGCAAGTGAGATCTACATGATATATATATTTCTATCACAAGCCCCCCTTAGATATCACTTGCCCTAATCCTAGCCTCCTGTCCCAAAGCGCTGCAACTCTTTTGTGCTGTCGGCGAACTGACACAAGCCTAACGCCTGTGCCCCACTCCGTACAGACTTTTCGCAAATGGGCGGTCAGGAGATCTGTCCCTAACGGGGGTTTGTTGCAATCAGTCTCTTAGTCAATAGCAGGTGTAGTGAGCGATGTGCAGTCTTTATCAGGTAGGTCATCCTTTCGGTCAGGCCGCAACATAATTCTGGCTTGGGTGTCATCTTCTGGCAGGGGAGCTTTCTTGCGATGCGATGAGTGGATCCAAGCGGGTCTTCCCTCCAGTTTCGCAGAGTTTGGTGTCATCAGCAGCACTTGAACAGGACCATCAAATCTGGGATCGAGTGGTGTTCTCCTTACAAACTTTTTTCCACCAACTCCCAGTCTCCTGGCTTCTAGGAGTGCATACCGGACACCGAATCTGGATCTGGCAATGAAGAAAAAAACTCGAGAATGGATGTTAGCAAGTTTCTTGGTGAGTTCAATTACATAAGCAGACAAAGTATCATATTGCATAGTCAGCTGCTGAGGGAAAGGATACCCCTAACCTGGGACTAGACACAAACAAAATTTCATATAATGACAGCTTTTCTGGGCCTCTGGGAGTGTGCCTAACACTGAGTAGTGTGATTGGGAGTGTGTAGGCCTAAGTCTGACCCTACTGCTGACTAGATCTCTCATGTGAGGTTTGCTGTGAATGTGGGTCCCTGGTCACTCTCTATCACTTCTGGGACCCCATAGCTGCATATCTCGTCTCTGAGAGTAGCTTCTTTGCAGTAGTCTTTGCTGACTGGTTCTTCACTGGGAAAGCTTCTGGCTGTCATCCTGAGAACATGTCCATGGCCACAAGGGCATATTCGAATCCTCCACTTGGCGGCATCTTGATGTGGTCTATCTGGATCCTCTGGAAGGGGGTACAGTGGTCTGGCAAGTTGATGTGTGGGAACTTTCTTCATTCTTCCAGGGTTGCATTTGCCACAGGTCAGACAGCTGTTTATGAACTTGGCTGTTAGGGTGGAGATTTCTGGGGCGAACCAGTAAGCACCAATCGGATCATTCATCTGTGCCTTTAATCTGTGTGTGGGCCCATGTGCCCACTGGACCACAATAAGGTACATGCTTCGTGGTAAACAGGGTTTGTAGTCCATTGAGTATACCCTTCCTTCTTCATGTGCTGCTCTCTTCTGCATCCAGCATTCCTTCTTGTCCTTTGGGGCTTGCTCTTGCAGCTTTTTTGAGCAGATCACAGGACATCATCTTGTCAGATTTCCTGTCTTCAGCCGTCCTGTAGTAGCCGTCCGGCTCTACGACCTCTTCCACTTTTCCATATTGTCTTCCTTTGACTGCTTCTTTGGTTGCCATATCCGCCATGTTGTTGCCTCGTGCCTCTACTGTGTTTAGTTTTCCATGCGCTTTGACTTTTAGTACTGCCACCACTTTTGGAAGTTGAAGTGTGTTCAGCAGGTCCTTAATGGCTCCATGATGCTTCACGGTTGTTCTGCTTGCTGTGATGAAATCCCTTGCAGCCCAGATGGGTCCGAAGTCGTGTGCTATGCCATGCGAGTACCTTGAATCGGTATACATTTTCTCAGTCTTGTCTTCTGCCATCTGGTAGGCCTTCATCAGCGCTATCAGTTCTGCTTCCTGGGCTGACAGACTGGGCAGCAGACTTCTGGACCACAGGATCTCTTGATTGCTGGTCACTGCACATCCCGTGTGGAATCTTCCTTCATCATCTGCGAATCTGGAGCCATCCACATAGAGGATCAACTCTGGGTTGGTCAGTGGCTCTTCTGCCACCTTGGGTAGTCCTGCTGTTTCCTGTTGCATGATGCTGAAGCAATCATGGTCATCCGTCCGGAGCAAATTCAGATCCCTGCAGAAGGTATCATGCAGATTTTGATCAGACTTTTTATCTGAAGGTCCATATCTGTATCCCCCCTTGGGAGTGGGAGTAGAGTGGACGGGTTGAGGATTGTGCATCTGGAGATGGTGACATTGTCGGGCAGGAGTAGAGAGCACTGGAGGCGAAGATGCCTGGCGGTGGAGAGATGTTTTGGCTGGGTTTGGTTGAGGATTGCTGAGATGTCATGCAGAGCCAGGATTTCCAATGGTTTTTCCACTGATGTCAGTAGTCCTGTCCAGGAGGGCGTGTGCTGCAACTGCTGCTCTCATGCGGGAGGAAGAGGCTCCCCTTGCAACTGGATCCAGGCAAGCTGAAAAGTAGTCCGAAAGTCTCTGCTTTCCCCCCTGAAGCTGTGTCAGGACTCCAGTAGCAAGGCCTTCTCTTCTCATCAAGTTGAGACGGAATGGCTTCTCGTAGTCAGATAGGCCTAGTGCTAGCGCTGAGACTACAGAGCTTTTTAACTTCTTGAACGAACTGAAGGCCACATCTGTCTGGAGGAACGGGGTCACGCTGACGTATTCACACAGAGGCTGCATTAGGACGGAAGCATCAGGGATCCAGGCTCTGCAATACGAAACTAGACCAAGGAAGGCCTGTAGCACCTTCGGAGTTGTTGGAGGAACCATCTTCTCCACTGTGGTCTTCCGGTCATCTGTCAGGCGTTTCGCCTGGTGAGCAATACAGTGTCTCTGGAACGTAACTTGCTTCAGACACCACTGGACCTTGTTCTTTGAGATCTTGCAGTGCTGCTCCGCCAGGTAGAGTAGGAGATACAAGGAATGGGCTTTACACGTGTCAAAGTCAACTGCACAAAGGAGTAGATCGTCCACGTATTGTAGCAGGGTTACTTCTGCATGTTCTGTGACCCAGTTGGTGAGGACTGTGGACATTGGTTTGGTGAACTGTGAAGGGCTGTTCTGGGCCTACTGTGGCATCACTGTCCATGTGTGGTGTCCCCCCTGGTGCATTAAGGCAAACAGGAACTGGTCTTCCGGATGAAGGGGAACACTGGAGAAAACATTAGCCAGGTTGTTCACTGTGAACACTTTTTCTGTGGCAGGCACATTTGAGAGCAGAGTGTGCGGATTCGGCATAATTGCAGTTTCAAACACCGTGGCGTCATTCACAGCTCTCAGGTCATATACCATTCTGAACTTGGCTGGCTCTCCTTTTACAGTCTTTTTCTTGACGGGGAAAAGCGGGGTATTGCAAGGCGATGTGCGAGGAACAATGATTCCTATTTCCAGGTAGATCTTCAGTTGGTCAGAGGCAGCTTGACTCTAGGCCTGGCCTGGGCCTTACGAGGGTACGGGGTACATGGCTTGAGTGACACCCGTACTGGGGCAACTTGAGGTTTTCTCATGTGCTGGGGTCCCTTAGACCATAGACTTTCTGGTACTACATCCAGTACCTCCTTGGGTAGGCCTCATCGATTGTTTAATGTTCTTGTAGGGCCGCCAGCATGACTCTTCTCGGGTCAGGGATGAAGAAAGTGTCACTGTCCCATCTTCCTGGAACACTGTGGTTGCCTTCAGCTTCTGCAGTAGGTTCGCTCCCAGCAGGTTGAGTGGCAGGTCCTTTACACCACAAACTGGGACAGGATAGAGTGTCCTGGCTGAGTGCACACGCTCAGTGGCTTTGTAAGCTGAGAATGTCTGACTTGACCATCAATGCCCATGCGAGACACAGAGGATTCTGATAGGCAGGTGGGATCAGCGAGTTCCACAGGTGTCATCACACTTCTGGCTGCAACGCGTTGGATCTGACAACGCCATCCATTTTAAGGGTAATTTGAGGTAGTGGTCTTGCAGATGAAGTTTTACATGTCAAGAGCATAGTGTCTTGCGGGCCTGGTTTGCTTGCCTCTGTCCTATGGACGGGGTACTTCACTGCTTTCTGCACTTCCTCCTTGACCTGTTTCTCTGGACCCACTCTTGGGTTGCATGGGTCCAGTCTCTTCGGGGGCGTGGGTGCCCTGCACTGGTTCTGGTAATGGCCAAACTTGCCACAGATGTAACACTTGACACTTCTTCTGTCTTTGTAGGGTGGTTGCGCTTCCAGGTCAGTGGTCACCATGAGAGGGGCTGTCTTCTGCACCCCTGGTTAGGACTCAATCCCTTTGACTACTGTGGACAACGGCATGATGGGTACTGCAGCGGCAGCGGGGTCCGGCCTGCTGATTGAAGCTGCGGTGGTAAGACGGGGCCTGCAGGTGCATTCGTGGCGAGGCCCGGGGTGCCATGAGACCGGCGGCTGCATCCAACCCAAGGTCTTGGGGCATTACAGGGGCTGTGGCTGCATCTGCCATCACTTCTTACCCCTGGTCTGACATAGCTTCTCCCCTTCTGGTGTTCTCAGCAGCACGGCACCCTTTTCCTTCTTTGTGCTCTTTTGTGGTGCTATAATGGTGGCAATTTTGGTGACAATCGGCAATAAACAGTCTCCTAGGCGCACATAAAACATTTTTTCTGGGTCAGTCCACTGCTATTGACCTGTTCCTAGGCCTAGCCACTATCAGTGGTTTCCTGATTGGCTGTCTCAGTCCATGCCCAAAGGCCTGTGTATCTGGTCATGAATGGTGAAGCCCAAGTCTTGGAATACTTGCATTACTCTGCAATGAAACTTCTTTACAGACTCTATCTTATCTTGGCTCATGTCATGGCTTGTCCTGCCAATCTGCCTTTGGCCCACTCTCTGAGCTGTTCAATTAGCTGTGGCCCTGACTCCCAAGCGTGTATGTCTGATTCTGCTGGAAGTTTGAATTGTTCCTTCATGATTGGCCAGAGTGCATCACCTGCTTCTATTTCCATTTATGGCCCAGAGATCATTCCAGGTGGCTGCATATGTTCGCTGGTTCTGCTACTTTCTTCGGTAAAATGGCATGGGATGCATCCCTGGGTCTGGAAGATTGTCACCTGACTTGGGGTGGAGTGCACATAGTGCAATGGTGGTGCCTCTATCTGCCCCTGCATTCTTGGTGCCTGTGGGTTTCTTTCCTAGTACTGGACAGCATGTATGATGTTCCCTCTTCATCTTCATCAGAGGAATAGTTGTGATAGCTTGTACTGAGGTCGTACACTGACTGATTTTGGACTTAGAAGTTGCTGTGAGGATGTCTCCCCCCTTGCTGAAGCTGTGATGGATTAGGCTTATGGTTGTATGTTGGTGTGAATGTAGGCAGCTCTGACCGGTGCTGAAGTTGTACATTATCAATACATGATGATTTCAAAGTTCATGTAAAACCTTAAGGGTTACAATATTGTTGACTGTGAAATGAGGTAACGGAGGATCTGTCAGTGAGCTCGTTCTGATATCATTCCTCCCCCCTCTGCACCCAGGGCTGAGCTGTCTGCTGCCTGATACGTCTGGGGGTTGCCTACTGCACTGTGTGTAGTGGGATTTTCACTTTCTTTCCCCGATATCACAAATGGCAATGTCTGGTTTGTGCCAGGGGCATAGAGGGAAACCTTGTGCTGTAAGCACCATATTGTTTGAATTGGGCGTTGGCCCAGCCGGCAACAAGGAGGAAAAAAAGAGGAAGAAGAAGAGGGAGGGGTTGAGGAGTGAGACAAAGGAAGAGAGAGAGAGATAGAAAGGTGTGGTAAAGAGAAACGGGGAGAATCAGGGTGTGCAGAAGGAGGTGGAGAGAGGAGGAGGGATGGGTGTGGAGAAGGAGGAGAGAGCGAGGGTGAGGAGAAGAGGGAGGAGAAGATGGAAGGTGTGAAGGAGAGAGATAGAGAGGGGGAGAGAGAAGAGAAAAGTGTGGAGGAAGAGGAGAGGAAAAGAGAGCGAGGATGCGGAGAGAAAAGACTGACAGAGAAAAAAAGAGGATAGATGAGAACAACAAGAATAATAGAGAGGAGCAATTATGCCTTCTCCCTGTAGGGAGAGACGGGGCGCGCCACATACTGTGCAAAAATAACTACCTACTGCGCAGATTCTCCCGTCTCATACCCACAAAAATCACTTCCTGGTTTGCTCACATAACTTTCTGTACCACCTAAACGATGTAAGCTCTGCTGCCACTTCATACCATGTATTGGCATTCAGCAATCTAACATCAGCTAACTTCCCTTATTTTCCTTTCTACGTCATGCCACTCCGCAGCTTGAAATCTGCCATTCTAATGAATTTCACGTACTTTATACCTTCCAAAATCTTCACATACTTAACACCTTCGTATTCTGTCACTATCTAGGGGCTGTTTTCTCATCAGGAAGTAAAAAGACTTTCCTGTTGCTCGGCCACTTTATTCCCCATGGCAAAAGCAAAAAAAATGAAAAACACACAAAAATGAAAAAAAAAGAAAACAGTACTAAAAAAACTTCTAAAAATGAGTATATAAAACTCTAAGAAAAACCCAAAACGATAAGAAAAACCATCAAAAACTTAGTTCACATCCAAAAACTCAAAATTTTGATACAAAAAAAGTAAAAAGGTAAAGAGATTGAAGATTGAGGAAAACTTAATTAAAAAACTTTAAAATGCCGCAAAAAGAAAAAGACCCTTTAAGAGAGTAAAAAAAATTAAAAATGAAAACGGCTTTTCTCTTCTCCTTTTTTTTTTCTTTTAGAATCTCTGCGCTCAAATGCAGTCAGAGACACACCACCTCTTTTTATTCCGTATGCCATTGCAATAATATCAAATGTCACTAAAATCACGTATCTGAAAACACTTACGTCACATCAAAAATGATAGATACAATTTAAATTTCACTTCTTCACAAAAAAACTACACATAGCCAGCATTGCAGCTGAAAACAGTCAGAAAAAAAAACAGATGTGACAGTTTGATTTACAATGCATCTCTGCTTCAGCTGAAAAAAGAGGAAGTTTAAGAGAACTATTTCTGCTTCTTAAAGAAGCAACACTTGACAGACAGAAACAGATAGACAATCTGAGAGATGCCCTTTTAAATTCTGTGACACATGCAGGTTGCGCTGGGAACAGACTACTGCCAATCGCACTGGACGCACCTGCGCCCGGGCCGCCTGAGTGCCTGAGAAGCACAACAAGCGGGAAATCTACCACCCCGGTCCGGACGTCCTGACTGGATCGCCGGCACTACGGGAATCTGCAGTAGCCCTCTCTAAGTTATCACTACCCGTGCCTGGAACCTGGAGCCACCTGCTCCGGAACTCTACCTGTTCCTCCTATGCACGGGAATCCTGCAATAACTTATCGAGCGATTTGACCTCCTGCGGTCTGTTTCCCAGCAACCACAAACAAAAGTCACTTTTTCCTTCTTCTCTCGGATTTTACACAAACACATACACGGTCCACAGCATACACCTCCCAGGGTGGATTCGTGGCTACGGATTTTTTACGCTACCTGGGAATTGATGACCACACCTGACCGGCAAGAGGCATAGACAAGGACTGGGCACAGGGGACTTTCAGGTAAGATGATAACATTTTCTTACCTTACTTATGGAGCTGCGCAGTCTCCTGCCCCTGTGCCAAGGCCACGGCTACAACTTCCGTATCTCCGGTCAGTAGTGGGTCCACGTGTGCGTTTCATCCATGCCTCGCTGTTGGGGGCCATTCTGTTATGGAAATATTAGGGTTGGATAAATTTATCCCTCTGTGTGTGCTGCGGCCGCTCCCAATTAAACTGAGTATTTTGAGCGCTCAAGGAAGAATGAGACTGCACAACATCATTGTGTCAATAACATTCCATCAATACTGATACTTTATTGTACATGCATAGTTTTATATTTTCACATAGAAAGGAGTGGTTAGGGGTTGTCAGGGGTGGTTAGTTAATTACCATATTGTCTAGCTCCTCTGTCATTGGTTATCTAAACATATATGGAACATGGTGATTAATGCTCATATGACAGCGGATTAAGCAACTGAACTTGAGTTCTGAATCTAGGACAAAGTGGAGACATTTGATCAGCAGTCATCAAACATCTGACACTATTCCGCTTTTAGGGATGGAAAACCCCATATGATCTGTCTGGGTTATATTAGTTCGTGTCAACTATTTTAAACCATTTATTATAATGTATATATTAGCTGTAAGCATATAAGTATATATTTGATTATAGAGGAGTATACATGCAAGTGAGATCTACATGATATATATATTTCTATCACAGCATAAGCCAAATGTAATAAAATACAAAGTTTTTTATTCACAAATAATTATAAAATTCAAATAAAATGAAATTAGAGACACAATTACAATAAATACACTGCCTACCAAAGGCATATACCAATTCCTAATATGTACCCAGAAACTTCACAAGCCTTTTAATAGAATATATCCTACAGTTTCATACATATACGATAGGAATGTAACACTCCTAAAGAGTAGATGTCTCTACATAAATCTGATAGTCAGCATACAAGGTATATGTCAAAAGGCTTAGAGCCTACTAATGCTGCAAATAGAAGCTGCTATGTATAAGGTACACATGTCATACAAAAAATTACCTAAAGTGCCTAGTGCTACCACATTAATATGTCCAAAAACATTGCATAAGGTGCCTAGTGTGCAGGTAAATGTGTCAAAGCAGACTGCAGCCACCACCTACATAATAGATTAATATATACCTAATCCTAGGGACCAATATCCCATGCATAGTGAAACACAGCAAAGTATAAATACAAAGCAGCAGGAGTAGGAAAAGTTCTGTAAAGGCTAAGAAAGAGGGTATATGACCTGGTGGAGGCATTGCAGATCCCCGACGTGCGTTTCGCATAGTGCTTCTTCCTTGGGGGTTCCTATTGAAAATCAATGTGTCTGTGGTACTTATATAGTGTTACTTAATCATTGGTGGCAGCGGTTGAGTATGGCGCTCCCGCCGACGGCTCGGTCGGGACGTCACTGCCAGTCATCATCAGGTGACGCTGGTACACACCCCCATCCAATGCGTTGGGACAAGGGGGCAGAGTTAGTGCCAGCACAGACACGTCTCCACAGCGTCGAATGGCCGCCAGTCAGAGGGAGCGCACAACGCAGGTGTATAGAAGGGACCTAAATGAAGCTAGTCCAGATACACGATATGTTGAGTGAGTAGAATGCCCACCATAGGTGCATAGATACGTCTCCAAGGTAACGAGCAGCCGGCAGTCAGAAGGAATACACAGTGCTGGTGTGTGCAAAGGACATAGAGTAATGAATGAATGAACACAATACGCACCAAAGGTGCGTAATAAGTGCTATGTGCAAAATAAATAATCACTGCAACAGAGGTTTAAGTGAATAAACTATGGGAACTATAGGTGAGACCAGTGCACTAAGAGGATATAGTAAATATTAATGCTCAAATGTGCAAACAACAAATATTCACTGCAAGAAGCAGCTGAGATGTGTAGACAGAGATTAATATACAAGAATCAGTACAGTGTAAGTGCACTAGCTGCAAAAAGACTATAATAGATAGCTGTGTAATCTACCGTCATACATTAGAGACACTGGGGATGTCTTGAATATGGTGGAAGGTATCCCGATGGACAGTGACATGTGGTTAGTTTGCCTGGATGTAGAGTCACTGTACACATCAATCCAACATGATGATGGCTTTCAAGCAACTAGGACTTTCTAATGATGATGGATTATGATATTGACTTTGTTAACTTCCTCCTGACCCTCCTTGAATATGTGCTTAAGCACAACTTCTTTATGTTCAAACATTCAATCTACCTACAAAAGCAGGGTACTGCTATGGGGGTGGCCTTTGCCCACTCATATGCAAACCTTTTTCTGAGCATGTGGGAGAGGCAGATCTTTTTTGCAAATCCCATAGCCTATATTGAGAGGGTCCTGTTCTGGGCCCGCTTCAGTGATGATATGCTTCTTATTTGGCAGGGTACAGAGCAGGACCTTATCGATTTTGTAGGCATTCTTGATGACAATAATATCAATGTCAAACTGACATGCAAATACAGTCAAACCTCTATAGATTTTCTGGATATACAAATTTTTAAGGGAGCTAATGGAGCTCTTGAAACTAATGTTTTTCACAAAGAAACGGCAGTAAATTCATTACTGCATGTGTCATCCTCGCATACTTGATTACTAATCAAGAGAAACATACAGGCCAATTTGAGAGTAAGGTGGATCTGTTCAAATGATGACTTTTTTTGCACCGGCGGAGGCTCTTACCTCTACCTTTGCACTGGTCTCACCTATAGTGCCCATAGTTTATTCACTTAAACCTCTGTTGCAGTGATTATTTATTTTGCACATAGCACTTATTACGCACCTTTGGTGCGTATTGTGTTCATTCATTCATTACTCTATGTCCTTTGCACACACCAGCACTGTATATTCCTTCTGTCGGCTGCTCGTTACCTTGGAGACGTATCTATGCACCTATGATGCGCTTTATACTCACTCAACATATCGTGTATCTGGACTAGCTTCACTTAGGTCCCTTCTATACACCTGCGGTGTGCGCGCCCTCTGACTGCTCGCCGTTCTTTGCTGTGAAGAGTCGACGGGTCTGTGTTGGCGCTGACTTTGCCCCCTTGTCCTGACTCATTGAATGGGGGTGTGGACCATATTTGGGCGATCTGGGTTGCTATATCGCCAAACCTACTATATGTTTGAAGTCCACTTGGTCTCCTCTATATAAATCTTTATAGAGTTAGCAACCCTCCTAAAGGCAAGGTTTACATATACTTTCCTGAAAGAATCCTTTCATCTCGTTTTTGTTGCTTTTTTGTGTGAACTACACATTCACATATATATATTTTTTTTTTGGAAAACGTGTTAGACCATGGCATATGCTAGGTATGTATATATAAATTATTCATCTTTGGGCTCCAAACATTGGTGGGAAACTCTGATTTTGGCTCCCTTCACATCTATTGCACAGCAGGACCTTGATGTTGCCCTGTTAATAAAAACACTTTCTATCTTTTTCCAATTTACATTTTATCCATCAGCAACTTTTGCCTTTATTTGGTGTTTTTTTTTGCATAGTTTTATCTTCACTTTATACCAATGAATACATTTTCGAAAAAAATGCTTTTAATATTTGTTTCAATAAAAGTCATGTAATTTTATGGCTCACTGCTTCCCCGTTCCATTTTTTGATGTCCTATTTGCAGCATTAGTAGGCTCTAAGCCTTTTGACATATATCTTGTATGCTGATTATGAGATTTATATAGAGACATCCAGTCTTTAGGAGTGTTACATTCCTATCATATATGTATGAAACTTTAGGATATATTGTATTAAAAGGCTAGTTGTGAAGTTTCTGGGTACATATTAGGAATTGGTATATGCCTTTGGCAGGCAGTGTATTTTTTCTAATTGTGTCTCTAATTTCATTTTATTTGACACGAGGTGTGATGCCGCGCATAGGGGTTAGGTTACTAGTAGATCTTCACTAAGTGTCACTGGTGACTATGCACCGCGACGATGGATTAAATGGCAGAGACAAATTGAACAAGTTCCCCTTGTTAGTTACTAAATTGCATGAATAATTATAAAGGTCAGCGCTTACCCTGCTTGCTGTAAACGTGCGTCCTATGGGTCAGGATAACTCAGGATAGCATGACCGGTCGGCATTGAGTATGCAGGTGGGGAAGGTATTGAGTCTGCTGCCTGCTGCTGGTGTGTATCGGGGGCAGGGAGCGGGGGGGCATGTCACAGCTTGCGCAACACCTCGGGAGCCTCAGCCAAAGGCGTCCCTGGTTACAGCTGGAGGAAGATGGCTGCAGGTACCTGGTCGCGCGTGCCTGAATGTGACGTCACACTGCTACTGAGCGGCATTAGGACCAGAAGGAGGAGGGTAACCAACGCGTTTTGAAGGCAAACGACCTTCTTCATCAGGGTTAATGCCCGTCACTCCATCTCCTCCATATATGCACTCTGACAGCGCCGCTGGTCCTGCCCATGTCCCGCCCTCCACAACTCAGAGGTACACCAGCACAACTATGTATTGCCGCAGTTGCCCCCGTGCTCAAGGCTTATTCCATATGCTTTTCTTTTGTCAGAAACAGTACTAGACTCCATACGTCTCATTAATCTCGTACTGTCTATACCTGTGCAGATACTACTGAGTGTGAATGCGTATATGTATTTAAAAACTCGATCTTGTTTATTAAGTATTTTAATATTTTAAAACCTATGTGTGTGCGTGTGTATATCACTCACTATGAGTAGATATCTATACTTATGTGTACCCCAGTGTGTTAAAACCACAAGCCACAGGCCTGCACATGTATGTCTCTCTACATAAGTACATGTCTGTATTTATGTCTCCACCTGCTTTAGGCGAGATGAAGCCGTAAGTCTTACTACGGTTCATGAAATCCATATATGTGAACAATAAAAAATAAGATAAAAGGAGACTATTGGAAGTACACAATAAAAGAACATGAGAATAAACCCCCATGGCGGTTACTCTGGGGTTCTAGATGTAAAACTCCACCTGATGTGGCCTAGAATCGGGGGTGGGGGTGGGGGGGAATATAAAATCGAAAAACTAGAATAAAAAGAGAACAAGTGGGTTGTATATTAATGCAGAGGGGGTAAGTCCTGGCCGTCAAGAGGGTATACAGACCCTTTTTGCATAGGGGGAGAATCTTTCTCCGAATAACCCATATCATGACCTGCCCCTCTTCTGCCCTCCTCGATATCAGGTTACAAATAGGAACTATTAATATGCCCGTGATGCCCACACCCCATTCACAGGGCATATAGTTCCAACTCCTGATTAAGACCCTTTGGGGTTAGACTATCCAACAGGAATATCCATTGCGACTCAATTCTGGACATCTGTTTAAGAAAATCCCCTCCCCTTGAGTTTGGTTGGACTTTCTGAATACCACAAAAAAGTATATCCTTAATCCTCCTATGTCTCTCTGAAAAATGTTGTGAAAGGGGGTGTCCTATATTTCCTTTTTGGATATTGGTTAGATGCTCTTTAATCTGTACCATAAGTTTCCTCTTGGTTCGGCCCACATATATTTTCTTGCATGGGCATTGAATGATATAGATGACCCCATGGAGAAACAGGAAATACTACCCTTAATATTAAATGTCTTCGTGTTACCAGAATCCCTGAATTCCACCTGGCGAGGTTTTTTAAAAATCGTGTTAGTACAGCAAAAACACCTCCCACATGGTGTAAATCCCGTGTTTAGATTTGAAGGAGTTCTGATGGTATGTTCAGCTTTATTCAGGGCCAGTTTGTTTGTCGGGGCTAGAAGGTTGCCCAATGTTTGGGCCTTCCTAAAAACAAACTTAGGGTGGGGCGGTAGATATTCTCCTATCACCCTATCTCTTAGGAGGATAGCCCAATGTTTATGCCTTGGAATTGTCTGTAGCCTGCATGGAACTGTGTTATAATCAGTAATTTGTTAATCTGTTCTGGGATGTTAGTAGCTTTCATGGTGTTGGACTTAATCCCATGCATTAGAGTATTTCTTGATATTCCCCTCACTTCTCTTCTAGCTAGCTCCAGTGCAGCTTGTGAATATCCTTTTTCCAAAAATTGTTGTGTCAGGTACTCTGACTCGTTCTCATAATCCCTTATATTTGTACAGTTTCATCGAACTCTGGTGAATTGACCTTTCGGAATATTGGTGAGCCATACAGGTAAATGACAACTCGTTATATGAATATAACTATTAGCATCCACCTCCTTCCGATTTGTATGTATGCATTTGGTATGTAGCTGACCCTCCTTGATGTACACGTTGAGGTCCAGGAAGTTAATGTTGTCTGTACTAATAGTAGGCATGAATTCAAGGCTGAAGTCATCACTATTTAGGTTGGACATGAATAAATCTAATTCACTTCGTGAGCCGTCCCAAATGATTATCACATCATCAATGAACCTTTGCCATAACACCAGACCATCCTGTAGATGTCTATCCTTATATATATGGGACTCCTCCCACTGGGCCACATATATATTAGCAAAACTGGGCGCAAACCGCGTACCCATCTCGGTTCCCCATGTCTGTAAAAAGAACTTGTCCTCATACATGAAGTAGTTATGCTTTGTGATAAAGGTAATCCTATCTTGGATAAATTGGACCTGATTGTCTCTGTATACCCCTAATTTATGGAGAAAATTAATTTTATTTGAATTTTACAATTATTTGTGAATAAAGGATTTTGTATTTTAATACATTTGGCTTATGCTTCCCTGTTCTGTATGACTTTTATTGAAACAAATATTAAAAGCATTTTTTAGAAAATGTATTCATTGGTATAAAGTGGAGATAAAACTATGCAAAAAAAACACCAAATAAAGGCAAAAGTTTTGTTTTCTATGGGTGTTCTGTCCTCGCTAAATGAGGCATGCTCATGTAGCTATACAGGCAGCTAAACTGCTATACCAGAGTCCAATAAGAAGACTGTGGTTGAGTCTGTGCTTTATTGAACGTAGTAGTATATTGGCGCAGTGAAACTGTAAACAATCATATAAATACAATCAGTGCATGGTCCAACAGAAATACATACTACACATGTTGTACATTATGCATGAACATTTGCAAGGCTAGTAACTGAACTAGGAGTACAACTGACTAAGCTAGGCTAATATTAGAGCAGAAATTACCTACAGAAAGCATAATGACATACCGGCAATGCAATGGCAAGGGGGATGAAGTGAAAGTGTCTTTCTTTGAAAGCAGACTGAAGAAAATGGAGGGAAATGGAGGGAGATGGAGGCTGAGCTACCATAATGCATTGCAAAAAGGGTGAGGAGAATCAGACTTGGAAAATAGAAAAAACAGAAAATATGACTGTGAACATAACTCTGACCGGTAGAGGGAGCCAAAACACTGTAGACAAATAAAGATACAGTATGAATATATGAGTTCCTGTAGACTCATACTAGTGAAAAAACTACAAATTATGCAAACAGATAATCAGAGGTAACAAATTAGATGGTGGAGACAGAAGCAATGGGACAAATTGTAATTTTGAATGACACCATTCATTTTACCATACAGTGTACTGGAAAATGGAAGAAATACAGAGGAAGACAATTTTATATTACAGGATGATTTATGTAATCTAGAAGCTTGGGCTGATAAATGGCAAATGAGCTTTAATGGGGATAAATGTAAGGTCATGCACTTGGGTAGAAGTAATAAGATGTATAACTATGTGCTTAAAGGGAACCTGTCACCCCCAAAATCGATGGTGAGGTAAGCTCACCGTCATCAGGGGCTTATCTACAGCATTCTGTAATGCTACCTACCTGTAATGTTACCTGAAAGAGAAAAGGAGGTTAGATTATACTCACCCAGGGGCGGTCCCGCTGCAGTCCGGTCAAATGGGTGTCTCAGGTCCGCACCGGCATCTCCTATCTTCATTCCATGACATCCTCTTGTCTTAACGCCGCGGCTTGGGCGCAGGCATACTTTGCCCTGTTGAGGACAGAGCAAAGTACTGCAGTGCGCAGGTGCCGGGCCTCTCTGACCTTTCCTGTGCCTGCGGACCAGAAGAGGACGTCATGGAATGAAGATGGGAGGCGCTTTACCGGACCTGAGACACCCATCGGAGTGGGACCGCCCCTGGGTGAGTATAATCTAACGTCTTTGTCTCCTCTTTCAGGTTACATCGGCGGCTTATCTACAGCATTACAGAATGCTGTAGATAAGCCCCTGATGATGGTGAGCTTACCTCACCATCGATTTTGGGGGTGACAGGTTCCCTTTAATTCTAAAACTGTGGGCAAAACCGTCAATGATAAAGACCTGGGAGTATGGGTGGATGACAAACTCACATTTAGTGGCCAGTGTCAGGCAGCTGCTACAAAGGCAAATAAAATAATGGGATGTGTTAAAAGAGGCATAGATGCTCATGAGGAGAACATAATTTTACCTCTATACAAGTCACTAGTTTGACCACACTTAGGCTACGTTCACATTAGCGTCATGCGACGCTGCGTCATCGACACAACGCACGACGGATCGGAAACGCACGCAAAAACGCACCATGTTTGACGCATGCGTCGAACGGATGCGTCATAAAACGTAGCGTTTTTTTGTGCGTTTTTGTTGCGTTTTTCCAAAAAACGCAGCGTTTTACGACGCATGCGTTGTCAAACAATGATGTATCTTTCCACACAATTTGTCTAGACAAACACCACCAATGAATAGAAGAGGGTGGGTCTAGTGTCTAGACAATAGATAATGCCACCAATGGGTAGATGAGGGTGGGTATTAATGTTAATTGTTTGTTTTGTTTGTCTTGCCTCTAGATGCTGCAGCAGAAGTGACAAACAATCCAACATTTTCTTTAGATATGGGGGATGTTTTTATCACTGTTTGCACTGTCTAGACACTGTCTAGACACTTTTTTGTTTAATTTTATGTAACGACGCATGCGTCGCACAACGCACGCACAACGCACACACGCGACGCAAGTGCGTTGTCAATAGGTTTCAATGGGAAATTGTAACGCAATGACGACGCACGAGCGACGCAAGTGCGACGCGTGCGTTTTTTGACGCTAGAAAAATGCAACATGTAGCGTCTCCAACGCCACCCAGGTGCGGTGAAACGACGCATGCGTCGTGCGTTTTACCGAAAACGCACGCCAACGCAACGCATGCGTCCCCAATGATAAAGATAGGGGCGCATGACGCATGCGTTGTCGTGCGTCGACGACGCAGCGTCGCATGATGCTAATATGAACGTAGCCTTAGAATACTGTGCACAGTTCGGGTCTCCGGTGTATAAGAAAGACATAGCTGAACTAGAGCGGGTGCAGAGAAGAGCGACCAAGGTTATTAGAGGACTGGGGGTCTGCAATACCAAGATTGGTTATTACACTTGGGGCTATTTAGCTTGGAAAAACGAAGGCTAAGGGGTGATCTTATGTTAATGTATAAATATATGAGGGGACAGTACAAAGACCTTTCTGATGATCTATAATAAGACGCAGATTCTTTACTGTAAGAGCAGTGAGACTATGGAACTCTCTGCCGTATGATGCTGTAATGAGGGATTCATTACTTAAATTTAAGGGGGGACTGGATGCCTTTCTTCAAAAGTATGATATTGCAGGTTATATATACTAGATTCCTTGTTAGGGTGTTGATCCAGGGAACTAGTCTGATTGCCGTATGTGGAGTCGGGAAGGAATTTTTTTTCCCCAATGTGGAGCTTACTCTTTGCCACATGGGTTTTTTTTTTGCCTTCCTCTGGATCAACATGTTAGGGCATGTTAGGTTAGGCTATGGGTTGAACTAGATGAACGTAAAGTCTCCCTTCAACCTTAATAACTATGTAAAAATTCTAAATGCATTGAAAGGGAAAAAAAGAAAATGCCTTTGTTTTTGGGGGGCTTTTGTTTTTACAGAGTTCATTGTGCAGTAAAAAAGACCTGGCTCCACAATTCTCTAGGTCAGTACAATTATTGCGATACCAACTTGAATATTTGTTTGAATATATTACTTGTGAAAGAAAATTCCGAAGTTTGTAACATTTGGTTTGTGTCACCATTTTCTGTGACCTGTAACGTTTTAATCTTTCTGTCCATAGAGCTGTGTGAAAACTTGTTTTTTGCTTAGTGAGCTGATATTTTTACTCATAGCATTCTGGGCATGATATTATATTCTGATTGGTTTGTATTGAATTTTGAGGGGAGGTCGGCAAGTGAAAAATGGCAAATTTGGAGCTTTTATTTTTTTGACCGTTTGGGTTAAAAAAAAATTATGTTTTCAAAAATCAGACTATTACAGATGCTATGATACTGCATATGTTCTTTAATTCTTGTATGTCTTTATTGTTAAGGATGGTAAATGGAAGTGATTTAAATTTCTCCTACAATGTTTAGTGATGACAACCAGGGAGTTTAAAGGTTCGAAATGTGTAGTAACTCCCATGTGACCTCTTGTCTAATTTTTTTCTGGAATACACACTGATGAAGATGTTTTTAACAATTTTGAAATAAACATTGATTTTATCTATTCATGTGTGCTGGATCCCCTACTATCTCGCAGCCCTCTGTATTTGATTGACTCTCCCAAGTGCTCCTTGTTTCCTTTGTGTATCCTGTGATTGCTGGCCGATAGAGTGAGCTGAATAATTTTTGTTGCTCTTTTTTATGACCTTGAAAATCAGTTATGTCATGTGCTCTGTAAGGAAGTTAATGACTACATTTATAAAACTACTATGTTTTGCCATTTTAAGGGTTGCATTTCTGATGTGATACTGCTGCTGCAGATATAGTTGAGTAACTGGGGCTATTAAACTTAGTAACCATTTATAAACACCATGAAATAACAATGCTGAAGTTTTTTTTTAATTCTGCTGTACCACATGCACGTTTATATGTTAAGTATAATGCAGTATAGAAGAAAAAAGATAGCAGCACAGCCTAAATGTCCAGAGATTATGACGGTGTATAATCACAAAGCAATGGATTGTTCGAAAATAAGGCAGAGGTGCTCGCGTGATTTAAAGTGTGAATCATATGAACAGAAGAAGAGCAAACGCGGCAACACTCACCAATCCTGTTAATTCAAGTGTCCTTTATTGATAAACACGAAAAGGCATCTTCACGGCTCGGGGGAGTGAATAAGGTGAGGAGTGCGACGGGCGAGACGACGTCCGTTTCGCGCTGCACAGAGCGCTTCTACGGGTCCAACGCCCGTAGGCCCCGTAGGCCAAGAAGTTTTCTCAACACACTATATACGTATTCTGCTCAAAGCTGAAGACTTTAATAAATTTGCACTGATATGCAGAAACAATTTTTTTTCTCAGTTTCTTGAGTTAAATTATTATTTAAATTCAAGAATGAGAACTTATTTTATCTTTTTGTCTATTCTTTCATTAAAAAGTTATTAAAAGTACACAAGCTTTATAGATCATTAGAATCTTAATAAAGTGAAGAGAATCGTTAATGTAATTACTGTAATTTAAGAAAAGGCAATTGTTTTAAAATGATGTTTTTCAATTATGAGGCACATTCTAAAATGGCAGAATTTAAAAAATTCTTTATCATTTGTCTCTCATTGAAGAAGGGAGGTCCAAGTCACATTCTGAAATGATAAAAGTCATAAAGATATTTCCTTAATCTTTAACAATCAGATATAACATCAAAACTACCTCCCTATTATTGTACAGCTCTCCAAAATGCCACCAAAAAGCTATGACCTGTTGAGGTATGACCTCCACAAACCTCTGAAGTTGTCTTTTACTATCTTGCACCAAGATATTAGCAGCAAATTCTTTAACCTTTACCCCCCCAGCATGTTTTCACCAATTCTTACCAGCGTCACTTCATGTGGTAATAACTCTGGAACGCTTCAACGTATCCCAGTGATTCTGAGATTGTTTTTTCCTGACACATTGTACTTTATGTTAGTTGTAAAATTTAGTCAATTTTTTTGTTTATTTGTGAAAATATTGAAATTTTGCTGAAAATTTTGAAAATGTTGCTATTTTCAAACTTTGAATTTTTATGCTCTTAAGCTATTGTTAGAATTGCAGAAAGTAATCTAGGTGAGTGGTAAGCATTTTTAAACTGCAGGCGAGTCACAGAATTGTATAACATTGGGCTGAGGAAATATAAAATTATAATTTGTTCCACTAAAATGTTGCTTTGGCCCAAAGTTTTTAATTTTCAAAAGCGGTATTAGGAGAAAACGAACATTAAAATATTTAAGAAATAGCCCTAAAAACATGTTTTGATCTAGTGACCTTTACCATACGTGTAATCGCAGGCACATGCTGAATTGCATGTTGCTGATGAGCAAAGAACGACTCAAACAATGTATAGAAAAAAGGAGGAAAAAGAGTCTAATGCTCGAAAGTAAACAATTAGAAACAAACTTTATTAGATGTCAGAAATATGAATACATACAGATAAAAACAGTGTGTAATACACATATATAAAAGAAGCAGAGCAATCAGAAAGATAAGGGTACGTGACAAACTCCAACCAATTGGTGAGAACCAATAAATACACTGCTCTACCAGATGAGCACGTTAGTAAAATAGCAGATGCCTACTGTGGAACAATAAATAATTATATCCATGTAAATATAACTGACTCATAGGGTAACAGAACTTAAAGCCCCTTGGCAGTACGGCTCCCAAATAGACGCATGCCTGCTGCCAAATACAGCTTAATAGTAACCGTACCCAAAAAGAGACAGAAGACTAAGTCTGGCAAGTCCAGACTAACAGTCAAATAGTAAAGGTAAAATGAGCCACAGTATCTAGCAAAGTCATAGCAGCTAGTAATAGTTACCCATTTGGTAAGTAGCAGGCGTCCTGGATCTCACTCCCCAACGCACGTTTCGGTGCTAATCCACCTTCTTCAAGGGGGCGTGGTTTCCAACATTAAACAACATTAAAATATGTTACACAATGTATCCTAAATATGCCAAAATCCCATATGTGATTAAAAACTACTTTTGAGGCACAGTACAATGCTCAGAAGGGAAGAGTGCAGATTTTGCTGGAATGATTTGAGAGTGCCATGTCACATTGGCAAAGCCCCTGAATTGCCAGAACAGCACATAGCCCCCAATGAATTAATCTAGTGATGCAGTCAGCATATTGACACCACATATACCTCACAGAATTTTATAACATTGGGTGATGGTGGTAAAATAATTAAATTTTTACCACTGAAATGTTATTTTTGCTGCAAGTTTTTATTTTTTATAAGGGTTAATGGGGAAAAATGGACCTCGATTTGTTGTACAATTTCTCATGAGTGCACCAATAGCCCACATGTAATTGGGAAACACTTTTCAGGCACAGTGGAAAGCTCAGAAGGGAAGGATCACCATATTATAATGCAGATTATTTTGTTATGGTTTGAGGGCAGAGCCTCTGAGGTGCCAGAACAGCTGAACTCCAAACAAGTGACCACATTTTACAAACTACACCTTTCAATTAATTTATCTGAAGCTGCAGCGATCATATTGACACCAAGGGTGTGTTACAGAATTTTATACCATTGGGCAATCAATAAAATAATTACATTTTTACAACACAAATGTTGTTTTAGCCTCAGATTTGACATTTGGAAATAGGTAAAAATAGCACCAAAATTTGTCATACAATTTCTTCTGAATGTAGCAATATGTGACTGTACAGTACTACATAGCCACACGGCGAGACTAGAGAGGGAAGGAGCGCTTTTTGACTTTTGAAGATCAAATTTTTTTAGAATAGTTTGTGGACTCAATGTACAAAACCCCTAAGTGCCAGAAGAGCAGAAATCCCACCCTCAAGTTACCACATTTTGGAAATTACCCCACTCCACGAATTTATCTTCTACAATCGTAGTGACAATTTTGACTCCATGAGTGTTTTCCAGAAACAAGCAGTGTGATGTAGTGGCCGTACATTGTAGCTCTCATACATTGTAGTGCCCATACATTGTGCCCAGCTCATACTTCTGGAGACATGTACCCCATAGATTAAGTGGGATCCACAGAAATGCCAAACATTTGAATATTATCTGTGGTTTAGGCACACTGTGGGGCTCAGTAGGGAGGGAACATTAAGATTTGTGAGTGCAGAATTTTCTGGATTTCTTTTGGAGGGGTGGGGAGCCATTTGCTTTTCCAGAACCTTTGTGATAGCAGTAACATGGAAGCCCCCTATATTTCCATTGACAAATATCGAACCTGAGTGGGGACTTGTTTTTTTAGTAACTTGAGATGAAGCTTTTATTGGGAACATTTTACAGAACACTTTGAATCACATTTATCCTGCTCTCTACACTGAGTATTTGCATCAGGGTTTCCATCTAAATCTCCGCATGATGTGATTGTGAAGTGATCAGATGAAACCCCTGATGGATCCATTCACTGTAATGAGGCAACAGTGTTACTCTGGACTCCATATGGCCTCTGTTCAGTGGTTTCCTTTTTTTTCAGATGTACACAAAACTGTGGTCGACACGCTTTTGTACGTGCCTAAAAAGATGGATACTAATGGATTATAGGCCAGACAACATCCATAGTGTTTCCTTCTGCCTCATTATAGGGAATCTTATGTTGGAGGTTGCGTCTGAATCACTTATTTCAGAGATTTACACAGGAAAACCAGTGTAAGAGTTCAGCATAGAGCACTGGATAAATGTGTGCAGAGCCTTACTAAGATCTTTAGGGGGCAGAATGAACAAATCAACAGCAGGTCAAGAATTGGTTTCATTTATTTTTTTACACCATTACTCATATGGTATAACTAATTAGATGAATTAATTCTTCGATTACAGCAATACCAGATTTATATCAGCTTTTTAGGATGGGCTGCTATCATGCACTAAAACATGGATGTTAAAAAAAAAAAAAAGTTTTTGCATCGCCATATTCTGAGAGCTATAAACTTTCTATATCTCTGCCAACAGAGTCATGTGATGGCTTGTTTTTTGCAGGACGAGTTAATGTTTTTATTGATGCTATTTTGCAGCACATAACATTTTTTGATCACTTTTTATTCCAATTTTGGGAGGCAGAATTAACAAAAACAGCAATTCAGGAACTGTTTTTATGCCATTCTCCTTGTCGTTAAAAAGTTAAGGCAGCATTATTCTTTGGGTCAGTACAATTACAGTGATACCACATTTATATTATTTTTTGTTTTGCCGCTTTTACACCATAAAAACTAATTTTTAGAAAAAGTAATTGTTTTTGCTTTGCTATATTCTGAGAGTTAGAGCTTTTTTTGTAGGACAAGATGACATTTTCAGTGATACAATTTTTATTTACATTTACATTCGACTTTTGATCGCGTTTTATTCCACTTTTGGTACATATCACCCACCCAAATCACCTAACAAGAAAAGATTCGTAGATTTCCAAAAGCCAGCACCTACAAGAGGCCACTGTATTCATATAAAGTGTGAGGGTATAATAATGGTTTATAAAAACGAGTATTTAAGCAAATGTGAAACTTTTTTAAAACATGCACTCTTTATGAGGTGAACATTTGGATTTACATTTCTGGAATGTGGAGATCTTTTTCTCTTTTAAAGGGAATCTGTCAACCCAAAAACGGCCTATAAACTAAGGCCACCTGTATCAGAGGCTTATCTACAGCATTCTGTAATGCCCCCATGTATCCTGAAAGATACGAAAAACAGGTTATATTATACTCACCCGGGGGCGGTCCTGCTGTGGTCCGGTCCGATGGGCATCGCAGTCCGAGTCCGGCGCCTCCTATCCTCTTCTTGTCTTCTTGCCATGCCTCCTGCGCATGCGTACTTTGTCTGCCCTGATGAGGGCAGAGCAAAGTACTCCAGTGCGCAGGCGTTGGGCCTCTCTTACCTTTGCTGGCGCCTGCGCACTGCAGTACTTATCTACAGAATGCTGTAGATAAGCCCCTGATGCCGATGGCCTTAGTTTATAGGCCATTTTTGGGGTGACAGATTCCCTTTAAGATAAAGAAAACAACAAAATCCTTTCCAGAATGAAAGGTTAAAAGGCAAAAGACAGCCAAAAAGATATTGCTTATATATTGTCCAACTCAACAGACAGTTAGCACAATTTTTCTGACCAACAAACTTTGGTGCTTGTAACTTTCTTCAGTAAGAACATAATGACTGAGGGGATTTAAACTGCCCTTCTTGATTGTAATGCATCAAGAATGGAAAATGGTGTTGTTAAAGTGCTATACTGCAGTATATCACCATTGGTCAATATATAGTCGTACGGACTCTGCAGCTCCTGCACCTCTCTATCACTTGAAGACTCAAACTACACCTCTCGTTTTCTATGTTCTTCAGCACTGCAGTAGTACACTACACTCTGATTTGCAAATTTCTATCCCTGTCTGTAATGATGTGCTGTGTACCCTGATCTCCTATCTTTAGACTGTAAAACCTTAAAATGAACATTGCTTTCTCTACTTTTTCTCTTCTTTCATATTTTATTGTAGCCGTAGGCCTCCCTGATTGGCTGCCCTGGACCATGTGACGTGATGGCTATAAGTCATCATGTGAGCCCTGCTGTCTGGCTGATGCAATTTTTGGCACTCTGTGATTTGGTGCCAGGCATCTTTTAAGTGATCTATGTGAATCAAATCATAAATTATTTGAATTTGCCAGGACCTGTGAATTTCATGAAATTCTACTTGGAAATCGATTAATAACGGATCGATTAGTGGTTGTGCAGAAAGGTGTAGATAGAACAATTTGTAAGTTGGATACAGTAGGGGTTAATCAAGATTTAGAGGGACTGAGACTAGCAAGGGAAATAGATGATTATGAATAATAACTGTGATAATAGTATTAAATGTCTTCTGGCAGATGCAAGAAGATTTGCAAACAAAATGCATGAAATGGAGATTGTAATCTCAACCACAGATTATGATGTGGTGAGCATTACAGAAACCTGGTTAGATAAGAACTGTGATTGAGTGACACAATTGTAGCGTTCACAACACATTCAGAAAGAACAGGAAAAACTAGTGCTTGTTTTTGTGGAATCCAATTTAGAGAGAATCTGTTACCAAGTTTTTGCTACATCATCTGATAGCAGCATAATGTAGGAAAAAAGACCCTGATTCCAGCGAGGTATCACTTACTTTACTGGGTTCAGCAGTTGTGATACAATCAGAGTTTTCTCTGATGTACATGTAGCAGTGCTCGGAAAGCTGACCCCACCCACATCACTGATCAGCAGCTTACTATGTACATTGTATATTGACAGTAAGCTGTTAATCAGTGTTGGGGGTTTGGCTTGACCAAGAGGCATGCGGGAAGGTAGTCCAGCAGTGATAATCTTCTGCTAATAAAACACTGTTTGTGGTGTCAGTATGAGTAAATATCAATGAAGATGTCAATAACGGTAAGCTAAAAGTTGGAGTTTGCTATAAGCTTCCTAACAAAGCTGTGCAGTAAAAGAAATAAATGATGCAACATATAGAAAAGGCAGCAAATAATAATAGGGTCCATATTAGGTAGGATTTTAGTTATCCAGACATTCAATGAGACGAGTCTGCTGGTTGTGCTAAAAACTGTAGGTTTTTAGGCAAATTTCAATACAGTTTCCTTTTTTGGTTGGTTCAAAACAAACAGTAAAAAACGGTTTGTTGTATTTGGCCTTGTCAAACAGACCACATACAGTATCAGCAATGGACAGCAGGGTGGCTCAATGGTTAGCACTGTTCCTTTGCAGCACTGAGATCCTGGGTTCAAATCCCATCAAGGACAACATCTTCAAGAGGTTTGTATGTTCTCTTCATGTTTGCGTGGATTTCCTCTGGTTTCCTTCCACACTCCAAAGTCATACTGATAGGGAATTTACATTGTGAGCCAGTAATGTCTGTAAATTGCTAAAGACAATTTGTCTGGACCACTTTTTTTTAAAAGAATGAAATAAAGAAGATTTTTTTTATTGAAATTCAGTTTGCTGATCCAATTTTTTCTTCCAATTTATCCGATGGTCAAACGGGATCTGGATCCTAACTGCAGTAACAGAGGAGGCCATCTACCACATAACACATGGTAGGGCACCATTCCCTTTCTTTTGTTAGTTTTTCTCAATGAGATTTTACATTGTATAAAAACCAGTGACCCTAATGTAATAGTGCCCTCTATAGATCATTTAAGACCACATCTTGAATATGGGATCCATAGTTGTTTTTTATAGGTGAACAAGTAGACCATTACATTGAATGGTAGGTCACTCTTATGATGACAGGTTAAAAAAAAGTTGGGCTTCTTTAGCTTTGAAAAAAGTCTACATATTAATACATATATAGTCAATACAGAGAACTGAAAAATTAAGCATTCGTTCCATGGACCTTACAAAAAATCAGGAGACATTTATTATGTTTGTAGAAAAGGCGATTCCTTCATCTAAATAGGAAAATATTATTTACAGTTCGAGCAGTCAGTCTGTGGATTACCCAACCACAAGATGTAGTAATGACAGATAGTATATAAGCATGGAAATGAGGACTAAACTAGTAATTAAAAGAATTGTGGGTTATAAATAATCTAGCAGTAGAATCATAGAATCATAGAATGTTAGAGTTGGAAGGGACCTCCTGGGTCATCGTGTCCAACCCCCTGCTCAATGCAGGATTCACTAAATCATCCCAGACTGCTGTCGGTCCAGCCTCTGTTTGAAGACTTCCATTGAAGGAGAACTCACCACCTCTCATGGCAGCATGTTCTATTCATTGGAGGCTGGAAGATTGTTGTGCACTAGGTCAATTGTTGAGGTGCAGGTGGAATGGCGTCTATGGCGCCACGACCAAAGCTAAAGAGATACACTCTATTTTTGGTAATGCAAGGCTCTTTATTTTGTGAAGATAAAGAAAATAGAAGGCGGCTGTGAAATAAGAGACAAAGTAAAGACGTTTTGACCCACCAGGGTCTTTATCAAAATGTCGATGCAAGAGAAGATGACAGTATAAGTGAACATTATGATAGTCATAGGTGTAGTGCAGCAGTAGCATACTATGCAGTGATGCGGCAGTGACCCAGCAAAGTTCAAAGCAAAAGTCTCTTTGATGTTTAACTCACAAAAACACAGCACATGATTTCCTCCGGATCGCAGCCGGTAACCATATCCTCTGGATTGCAGCCAATAAACATGCCAGTACACCTTCGAGACCAGTTGATGTGGGTGACTGCACCGCTGTGTGCGCTGTGGATGCCAGGCCTTTCAGCTGCCTTGGATGTTTGGCTCCGCTTGCCTGTGTTGCTTCACACTGGTGGAGCTCTGCAGAGCCTCCTGCTCTGTACTCCTGCCAACACCAAACTGACACTGACACTGAACCTGACCCTTTACTGCAGGGCTTTTAACTGGAATGTGCCCAAAACAGGGTTTTTTAAATCACATGCATACAAAGTTGGTGGTATAGCAGCTAACACTCTAACCGGCCCACATGCGTTACCTGCATTGTCATGGTTTCACATGGCAATCCCTCGCTTATGTTTGCACTGCTGTGTAGTTGCTATCTGTGGCCGTATGGCCTGCTTAAATGTCAGGATGTATAACCAGACCAGAAGTAACGTTACCCGCGGTGCCAGAAATATCAGATCTGCATACCATGTGATGTCAAGTGACGTTAGTTCCCGCCCAGGGAAGTGTCCCTGCTTTCATGGCAACATACATACACACATCCATTTAAGCCACACTTGCCACATCACCACGGGTAATGTCACTTCCGGTGGGTGTCACCTTCATGACGCACTTCCGGTCCGGTGGTACACGCCTACATTTAAACAGGCTATACGTCCACAGATATCAACAACACAGCAGGCAAACATAGACACGGGAGCACCACGTGGAACTATGACAATGTAGGTAACGTCTGTGGACCGGTTAGAGTGTTAGCTGCTATACCACCAACTTCGTATGCATGTCTCACAAATTGTCCTTCCCTTATAGCATTGACTGCAAACCTTCCTCTTCAAAGATACCCCTTTTACCTCAACTACCTAAGTGGCCTGTAATTTCCTGGCACCATCTTCTTTACTTTTTTTGAAGATAGGGACAACATTTGTTCTCCTGTTCTCCAGAAATTTAAAAACAATTCTGGCTATTGATTCTGCAATTTCCTCTGCTATCTCTTTCAATACTCTAGGATGTAATTTATCTGGACCAGGAGATTTAAATTCATTTAAATTTGCAAAGTATTCCCTCATCACTTTCTGTTTACAGATAATGTGGATTCTTTTATTTCTTCGATAGCACCGTTAAGATCAGTTGATGTTACATTTGCTTTTTTAGAGAACACAGATGCAAAATAGGAATTTACAAGTTCGGCCTTCTCAACATCCAGTAAAAATATTTTTTTCACCTATTAAACTATGTCACTTTTTATAGTTTTATACTGTTTTATTATCTTTTAATGACAGTAAACCTATCATACTTCCAAAATAAAATTCCTTTTTTGTACTTTTTAATATGTTCAATGTATCACTTGCCTGCAAATGTTGCTATATCCTGAATATACTAATAACAATTCAGTATCTCTTAAGGAAGTGGTAACAGCAAGGGCACGCATATTAGAATAAAATATTTTAAAAGTATTTTATTTACAAATTATTTATAATTCTCTTTTAGTTACCCTGCACTGTTTATATATGACCCCAGTAGTCAGCACTTAAATCCCAGTTGTACTGCATTGAAGTTCAGCAAATGGTGAGGATCAAGAAACTCTCTGATCCTGATCTGCTCATTGGCAGCTCATTAAGGAACATATCTAATCAGAATGTACTCAAAGCTTGCATACTGTCCTGTATATGTGTAATGGAGTGGAGAAGAGGTTGATACTCTCCCTTGAAGATCTTGTGGTTATATTATGAACTGCCTTATTTTGAATGTTGTTTTATTTATTTTGTGGCCTACAACAGTTGGTTATCTGCAGATAGGGTTAACTGTTGGGCCCAGCCCATGATGGGAGGTGTTACGTCTGCCAAAGTTACCCAGTTCCTGTTGCTAGAGAGATAGAGAAAAGCATATAAAGGAAAAGGACCTTTGTCCAAATGTTTGCAGGCCTGCACTGAAATAGTTATCTGAGTGAGAAGAAAGGAGACTATAATCAGACAGCAAATTCTGAAGTAAACAAGCACTAAGTGGCAGAAGTGTCCTTATCTGAAGCAAGTGGGCCTACAGCAAACACTATCTATTGTAGATAAGAACAAAAGTGTAGCCAGACCTGACAGTCATAGAGATGTTTTCCTACAAGTAGATAAGTCTGCAGTCACACCTTGTAACTTCAGACTTATGAATAAGGCTACTTTCACACTAGCGTCATACTCGGCCCGTCGCAGTGCGTCGGGCCGATGTACCGACGCTAGCGTTGTTAGCGCTGCACAACGGGTGCAGCGGATGCAGATTTTCCACGCATCCGCTGCCCCATTGTGAGGTGCGGGGAGGAGGGTGCTGAGTTCCGGCCGCGCATGCGCGGTCGGAAAAGACATTCCCGACGGAGCAAAAAATGTTGCAAGCAACGTTTTTTGCTGCCGACGGTCCGCCACAACACGACGCAACCGTCGCACGACAGTTGCAACGAGTGTCAATGCGTCGCTAATGTTAGTCAATGGGGAAAAAACGCATCCTGCAAGCACTTTTGCAGGATGTGTTTTTTCGCCAAAACGACGCATTGCGACGCATTGCAAAAAACGCTAGTGTGAAAGTACCCTAAGTCGCCACTTTCTGACCCTCGACTGGAGGGTATGAATGAGTTATGCATTATCTCGGCCAGTGGGTGCAGCCTCACTTCTATACACTTGCATGGAGCAAAGCCGCTCCCTCTAGGATGTCATGCCCACTGATCAGTTGTGTCACTAGACGGGCCGTGGCCTTGCTCCATTCAGGAGTATGGTGCGAGGCCATGCTCACTAGAAGGGATCTGTCCAGGAGTAATGTATAACTCATACATACCCTCTGGTTCTGGGATTCGTAAGTCTGCAGTCACACAGATTGACTGCAGACTTATCGATTTGGGCCGGACAGCCCCTTTAATCAAATGGAAATTTGAAAATAGTTGTGAGAAGTCGTAGCAACGCATCTCAATCTGTGAGGTCCTCACATAAAGAGAAAATGGAGGCTCCCATAATGGTTTGCTGGTGTAGTGCAACATGTAGCAGAATTCAAGTACCACTATGTGTAACCATGAAGTTCCTGCCTCTGGTTTGTGCAGCAGATGTATTCTTTAAGTGTTATATCTGCTATCTGATGTTACATATACTTCTCATCACTTTGTTCAGTAAAGAAAAGTTTATTTTTAGACTTTGGTTTCCCTTAGTTATCTCTACTTCACCGGGTCATGGCCTGCCATTTTCCTGTTGGGTGGCAGGGTGCGGATGTGAACCTTGACCAAAGCAGCAACCCCAAATACATATGTAGGTATGCCCTAACCGATGACTATGCACTGTGCACTCACAAGCACTAATTTATTAGACTATGTGGGGCTTCCAAAGCATTATAAAGAATAATAATATTTAAAAGTAAAGTAAAGTAAAAAATGCAAATTTTAGACAAAAATACAAGTTAAATGAAGTTCAAATAAACAATTAGTTAAAGCACACAATCAAAATAAAGAGTGAACACACATTTATCATAAAAGTTTTTATTAAAAAGAATTAGAAAGAATCACAAAAGGTCATTTTAAAAGTAAAAACTGCCATCACTGACAGACAAAATGAATATAGTAGATACAGTATGTACCTGCACTTTACAGCTTTCAAAACAAACATTAAATGCTTCAGCCATACATACAGACCGTGGTTTGCAATGCACATTATGTAGAGGATAAATTCTTCTTTATGAGAAAGCATGTACTACTGATAGCATGCAGCTACCTTGGAATATTATCACAGCTTGTATCACATTGATTGTCCTTCATGTAACAAAAAAGTAAAAAAAAATTGTTATGCAGTGCATGTGGCTGTAAAGATTTCAAGTCCTCTATGTTCTTCACCTGATATCACTTTCATTGCATTTAAAATGAAAAGACACATGAAACTGATGTTTGTACAATTGATAGATGATAGATCAACCATGGCCAATTTATGCACTAAGAACCTTCATTTTTGTAAGTTCGTCTTACTGAATAATAACACAGTTTTGAGTCAATGTTTTTAGTGTTTGCATACAGTGGGTACGGAAAGTATTCACACTCTTTTAAATTTTTCACTCTTTGTTTCAGTGCAGCCATTTGGTAAATTCAAAAGAGTTCATTTTTTTCACATTAATGTACACTCTGCGCCCCATCTTAACTGAAAAAACAGAAATATAGAAATTTTTGCAAATTTAAAAAAAAAGAAAAACTGAAATATCACATGGTCAAAAGTACTCAGACCCTTTGCTCAGACACTCATATTTAAGTCACATGCTGTCCATTTCTTTGTGATCTTCCTCAGAATAAAGCGATGCAAAATAATTATTTTTTATATAAAATAGTTTTTATCGTATAAAAGTGCCAAAACATAAAAATAATGATAATGATATAATAATTATATAAATGAGGTATCGCTGTAATCGTACTGACCCTAAGAATAAAACTCCTTTATAAATTTTACAAAACGTGGAACAGTATAAACGCCCCCCCCCCCCCCAAAAGAAATTTATGAATAGCTGGTTTTTGGTCATTCTGCCTCACAAACATAATAAAAGCGATCAAAAAAGTCACGTGCCCAAAAAAGGCTACTAATAAAAACATCAACTCGTCCCGCAAAAAATAAGACCTCACATGACTCTGTGGACCAAAATTTGGAAAAATTATAGCTCTCAAAATGTGGAGACGCAAAAATTATTTTTTGCAATAAAAAGTATCTTTTAGTGTGTGAACAGCTGCCAATCATAAAAATCCGTTTAAAACCCCCACTATAAATAGTAAATCAAACCCCCTTCATCACCCCCTAAGTTAGGGAAAAATGATAAAATAAAAAAATGTATTTCCATTTTCCCATTAGGGTTAGGGTTGGGGCTAAAGTTAGGGTTAGGGCTGCAGTTAGGGTTGGGGCTACAGTTAGTGTTGTGTCTACAGTTAGGGTTGGGGCTAAAGTTAGGGCTAGGGTTGGGGCTAAAGTTAGGGTTGGGGCTAAAGTTAGGGCTAAAGTTAGGGTTAGGGTTGGGGCTAAAGTTAGGGTTTGGAATATATTTACAGTTGGGATTAGGGATGGGATTAGGGTTAGGATTGTGTCACGGTTAGGGGTGTAGTTAAGGTTATGGTTGGGATTAGAGTTAGGGGTGTGTTGGAGTTAGGGGTGTGTTGGGGTAGGGGTGTGGTTGGGATTAGGGTTAGGGGCATATTCGGGTTAGGGGTGTGGTTAGGGTTATGGTTAGGGTTGGGATTAGGGTTAGGGGTGTGTTTGGGTTAGGGTTTCAGTTAGAATTGGGGTTTTTCACTGTTTAGGCACATCAGGGGCTCTCCAAACTGGATATGGGGTCTGATCTCAATTCCAGCCAATTCTGCGTTGAAAAAGTAAAACAGTGCTCCTTCCCTTCCGAGCTCTCTCGTGCGCCCAAACAGGGGTTTACCCCAACATATGGGGTATCAACGTACTCAAGACAAATTGCACAACAACTTTTGGTGTCTAATTTCACTTGTTACCCTTGGGAAAATAAAAATTTGGTGGCTAAAAATCATTTTTGTGGGAAAAAAATTATTTTTTTATTTTCACGGCTCTGCGTTATAAACTGTAGTGAAACACTTGGGGGTTCAAAGTTCTCACAACACATCTAGATAAGTTCTGCCATGCGCCCATACGGTGGTCCCCCCACATATGGGGTATCAGCGTACTCACGACAAATTGGACTACAATGTTTGAGGTCCAATTTCTCCTGTTACCCTTGGGAAAATACAAAACTGGGGACTAATAATAATTTTTCTGGAAAAAAAAGATTTTTTATTTTCACGGCTCTGCATTATAAACTGTAGTGAAACACTTGGGGGTTCAAAGTTCTCACAACCCATGTAGATAAGTTCCTTGGGGGGTCTAGTTTTTAATATGGGGTCACATGTGGGGAGTTTCTACTGTTTAGGTACATCAAGGGCTTTGCAAACGCAATGTGACGCCTGTAGACCATTCCATCTAAGTCTGCATTCCAAATGGCGCTCCTTCCCTTCTGAGCTCTGCCATGCGCCCAAACGGTAGTTCACCCCCCATATATGGGGTGTCAGCGTACTCAGGACAAATTGGACAACAACTTCTGGTGTCCAATTTCTCCTGTTACCCTTGGGAAAATACAAATCTGGGGGCTAAAAGATAATTTTAAAAATTTATAAAATAATTAATAAATTAATTTTAATAATTAATAAAAATAATGGTTCTGCGTTATAAACTTCTGTGAAGCACTTCAGGTTTCAAAGTTCTCACAACACATCTAGATAACTTCTTTAGGGGGTCTACTTTCCAAAATGGTGTCACTTGTGGGGGGTTTCCACTGTTTAGGCACATCAGGGGCTCTCCAAACGTGACATGGCGTCCGATCTCAATTCCAGCCAATTTTGCATTGAAAAGTCAAACAGCGCTCCTTCCCTTCCGAGCTCTGCCGTGCACCCAAACAGTGGTTTATCACCACATATGGGGTATCAGCGTACTCAGGACAAATTGTACAACAACTTTTGGTGTCTAATTTCTTCTGTTACCTGTGGTAAAATAAAACAAATTGGAGCTGAAGTAAATTTTTTGTGAAAAAAGTTTTATATTTTTCCAGGTTTTTTTTAAACATTCCAAAAATTCCTGTGAAACACATGAAGGGTTAATAAACTTTTTGAATGTGGTTTTGAGCACCCTGAGGTGTGCAGTTTTTAGAATGGTGTCACACTTGGGTATTTTCTATCATATAGACCCCTCAAAGTGACTTCACAAATGTGATGTGGTCCCTTAAAAAAAGGTGTTGTAAAAATGAGAAATTGCTGGTTAAATTTTAACCCTTATAACTCCCTAACAAAAAAATGTTGATTCCAAAATTGTGCTAAAGTAAAGTAGACATGTGGGAAATGTTACTTATTAAGTATTTTGTGTGACATATCTCTCTATCAAAGTTGGAAAATTTCAAAATTTTCAAAATTTTTGCCAAATTTCCATTTTTTTCACAAATAAACGCAGGTAATATCATAGAAATGTTACCATTATCATGAAGTACAATATGTCACGAGAAAACAATGTCAGAATTTTCAGAATCCGTTGAAGCGTTCCGGAGTTATAAGCTCATAAAAGGACAGTGGTCAGAATTGTAAAAATTGGCCCTGTCATTAATGTGCAAACCACCCTTGGGGGTTAAGGGGATTAAAAAACCAAACCATTATACTTACCTTCCCGGTGCTCCCTCACAGTTTCCTGTTCCTATGCCAGCAACTGCTTTATTCTTGTAAGCAACGCATGGCAGGGACGTCATGAACTGCTCGCAAGCAGAGTACAACTGCCGGAATACTCAATGCTCCGCATACCGCGACTGTGTGCTTGCGAAGCAGTGAGTAATCATTGCTCTCTAGCGAGTACAGTGTCAGCCGGAGGCTTCTTGCTGCTGGCAGTCACATGTGCTGATACTTTAGAGAAATGAATATTCGCCCCATTCCATGAATAATCATTTCTCTTAAGTATCTTTGGTCTTGATAAAATACCAGCAGATGACATGGCTCCGGAAACCATCATTGATTGTGGATACTTCACACTAGATCTTGGATATCAAGGTCTCAGAGTCTGGAGGAAGAGTAGAGAGACATAGAATCCAAGCTGCTTGAGGTCTAGTGTGAAGTTTCCACAATCAAAGATGCTTTCAGGAGCCATGTCATCTGCTGGTGTAGGTCCATTGTGTTTTATCAAGACCAAAGTCAGCGCAGCTGTCTATCAGGCGTCAGGACTCTGAACATTTTTTACCTTTTGTGCATTATTGCCCTTTTCCAAGATGGCGTCTTTGGTCTCATGTGCACTGTGTCTTCCTGCTATAAAACTCCACCTCAGCCTTCAGTCTGTGCTAGAGTATTCTGCCTTGCATCCAGCTCCTGACCTCTGATTACTCCCTGGCTATGTACCTGCTCCTGTGAACCTGTGTGATGATCCTGCTACTCTGCTCCGAGTTCCTGCTGCATACACCATTTCCAGTAATCCTCCTTCATCTGCTGCTCATGTTTACTTCCATCTGCATTTGCTGGAAATGTAAGCTGTTTCTGCTCTGCAAAAACCTGAGACTATTAACCAGGCCTCCCTGGTTGAGCTAAGATATGATTTGAACTGCCTTATAAGCTTATCTATCTGTGTTTGGACTAAGACGAGGATTTATTCGTGTCAAGTATCCTCAAGAATAACTGTGCTTCATAGACTTTCTGCTTGATTGCATTTTCCTCTGAAGTTTCCTATAGACTGCCAAGCTGCGTTAAATATTTACACCAAGTGTTGTGGACTTGAGTTTCTCTCTGCACCTGTTTGAATCACCGTGTTATAATATATACTTTACCACTTATAAAACTGTGTCCTGTAGTTGTCTTGTTCCATGCAAAGAGTCTCCTGAGTTATCCCCTATAATTATTACATCAGGAAATTTTTGAGCACTTCATGCTTCCCTCTGCAGACAAGCTTATTGGAGATGGAAATTTAATTCTCCAGCAGGACTTGGTGTAAGGATGTGGCCGGTCCCCTCAGTTGTGCCCTCTCCTCCTTACTGTGTGGTTCGCCTAATGTACTGTCCATGTCCCTATGTTCTAACCTTGCAATGTATTATGTTATGTTATGGGATCAAACTGTCTGTTATGCAAATGTGGTGTGCTCCTTTAAATATCCTAAGATCTAGGGGCAGTAATAATTAACAAGGTGACTTGGCCAGCGGCAGCAGTTAAGTCCACAGGAAGCTGCTGTTTCCCTCTAGTTCTGCCCGGATCATTGGCAAGGGCAGACAGACATTATACACGGGGCACTGCCAGACCCCCCAGATGGGAGAGGTATGTTCCCCAGGACTCAAAGGACTCCAGGGACTTAAGAGGGGTTCCAAGGTCTCAGAGGACTCCAGGGACTCAAGAGAGGTCCCAAGGATCAAAAGACTGAAGATCACAACATGGGCCCTAGGACTCTGGAAGGACCCCTGCTTCTGAAGGGGTAATCCCGACGTGTGGACTACTATCTATCTGTGGCTGCTACAGCTGCTGTGGGTGCAGATGCGAAGCGTGACAGAGAGATCAGTAATCTAGTGCTGTATTCTTCTATTATTGTACTCTATTCCTGTTTATTAAAAGTTATGTTTTCCCTGTTGCAGAACAGCTGCCTTTCTGGAGTTTTTTATCTCCTGGACTGCTGTAAACAGAACAGAGAAGGTAACTGTTTTTTGGGGGAAAGACTGAAGCCATCCCAGATTCTATTTACAAGGAGCTGGGGTGTCTACAGACGGTGTTTAGTGACTGACCTTTTTCCGGTCTACCACCCAAGTTGCCCTTGTCACAGAGAGTCTGGAGGAAGAGTAGAGAGACAGACAATCCAAGCTGCTTGAGGCCTAGTGTGAAGTTTCCACAATCAATGATGGTTTTGGGAGCCATGTCATCTGCTGGTGTAGGTCCATTGTGTTTTATCAAGACCAAAGTCAGCACAGCCGACTACCAGGAAATTTTAGAGCACTTCATGCTTTCCTCTGCAGACAGGTTTTTTGGAGATGGAAATTTCATTCTCCAGCAGGACTTGGCACCTGTCCATACTGCCAAAAGTACCAATGCCTGGTTTAAAAACAACAGTATCACTGTCCTTGATTGGCCAGCAAACTCGCCTGATCTTAACCTCATAGAGAATCTATGGGGAATTGTCAAGAGGAAGATGAGAGACACCAGACCCAACAATGCAGATGAGCTGAAGGCTGCTATCAAAGCAACCTGGGCTTCCATAACACCTCAGCAGTACCACAAGCTGATCGCCTCCATGTCACGCCGCATTGATGCAGTAATTGATGAAAAAGGAGCCCCACCAAGTATTGAGTGCTTTTGCTGAATATACATTTCACTAGGCCAACATTTCGGTTTTTAAAATCATTTTTTCACGCTGGTGTTATGAAGTATTCTAATTTACTGAGATAATGACTTTTGGGTTGTCATTGGCTGTAAGCCAGAATCATCGACATTAACAGAACTAAACACTTGAAATAGATCACTCTGTTTGTAATGACTCTATCTAATATATGAGTTTCACTTTTTGTATTGAAAAACTGAAATAAATTAACTTTTTTTATGATATTCTAATTTTGTGAGATGCACCTGTATACCAAGATAGGGGATATTAAGTACAGAATTGACCACATTTTTTTGCTTCAATTTTTTTTCCCCTAATATCCTCCTCTAAAACCTAGGTGCGTCTTATGGTCCGGTGCGTAAAATATGGTGCATAGATGGATAGATAATATTTATACACATTGCATAACATTTTACCCTTTCTGTTCCTCCATAAATTCGACCATACACATGTTATTAAATTGAGTTGAGAGCCAGATATTGTTCTTTTAAATATTTAATCTATTCTCAGTCTATGCTCTGGAAAATCCTTATTACACTAATAATATTTTTTGGTAATGGCTGTCATTGAGGCATTCGAAATCTAAAGGTTCCAAAGATTTTTGCTTCATTACCTATTAGAGTCTTTCTTTCTTTGCTTCATTTTTGACTTTGTGATGATTTCTGCTTCCTGCATTTGTCCCCATTAGTTGTCAATATCAGGTTATTACTGGAGGCTTTTTCTCTGAGTCTCTGCTGGTAACCATCTATTTCTAGCATAAATAAGTTCTTTAGCATGAATCCCCGCTAGCATTATGCTATGGGTTGTGGTTGTGGGTGGAAATGAACAAACTTCTCAAGAACTTAGGCTGAAATGAGCCAAATATGTTTCTATTCCATCTCTTTAAATGAATTCTAAGATTTTATCCCTAAACCGAATGTTGAAAAGCTGCTGGTAACAGGAAAATCATATTATTATTTGTAATAATATGTTTATAAATAATAATAATAATAATAATAAAAACAATAATGTGTTTAAAATTATTTAAACAAATGCAAAAGACCTTCTGTTATTCTTTTAGCACTTGATATCAAAATATCCCTACCCTTTTCTCCTCAGGTACTGAATAATTTATTTATTTTACTTAGTTGTATAATTCCATCATATTCTTTATATATAAATGTCACATTTTATTGTAGTGATATCTTTTCTTGTAAAGAACAGGGAGTATCAGTCTAAAATTAGACGTACTGCCCAGTGAGAAAATTGGTAGATTTGTTTTTGTTTTTTTACGTATATAGGAATATAGAAAATGAAAGAATATATTGTTAATAATTTAAAAAAAATTTAAAAAAATAATTTTCTGAAAATGGCGCAGGAAACTTGGTCAAAGTTGAAGGAAAGATGAATGCAGCATGTTATCAGCAAATACTGGAGGCAAATTTACACTCATCAGCTCGGAAGCTGCACATGGGACATACTTGGACGTTCCAACATGACAACGATCCAAAACACAAGGCCAAGTCGACTTGTCATTGGCTAAAGCAGAGCAAAGTGAAGGTTCTGGAGTGGCCATCTCAGTCTCCTGACCTCAATATCATTGAGCCACTCTGGGGAGATCTCAAGCGCACAGTTCATATTAGACAGCCCAGGAATTTACAGGAACTGGAGGCTATTTGCCAAGAAGAGTGGGCAGCTTCACCATAAGAGAAAGCAAAGAACCTCATCCACAACTACCACAAAAGACTTAACGGGATATGTGAACTTTGATCAGGGTCATTTGGATGTTTTGGGTTGTCATTATGATTTAAAAAGAGAAAACACAGAAGTTTGATAATTAATAGTTTCACCCAACCACTAACCATGAGTGGACAAAAAGTTTTGGTGTTATCAGTCATATTCTATGAAAAAAAGGTCAAGAAAGCAAAAATTATGTTGGGGTATGTAAACTTTTGAGCACAACTGTACTTCAAAATCCTTAGTTCCATGCTAAATACTTGCATACATTCATTGCCCGTCCTGCCAGCTTATACTGTGACATATTCTTACAGTTCTTCCTATTCTCTATCATCCATGCTGCTCAGAATCAACACCAATTAGCACAAATACGTATTATTAAAAGATGGATTTCAAAAAGGTTAGGCTGCAAAATAAATATGTTAACATTTTGACTTTTGAATATGTGCTCCAAATTTTTTTCATCAACATGTAAATATTAAAGAGTAACTATACTTTGATTTTGTTTGTTCATATCTTTTTCAGAGCCTATGCGTTCTGTTGAATCCATATACTGTTCTGTGTAAGTGCACAGGTAGGAGAGATGAGTTCCTATCTGCTGGGCTGTGCACTGTTCAGGGGTCTAATGGGTGTTGGTCTCAGGGCACTGGTCTGCATACATATACACAATCTATTCCTTGTTTCCTTTCGCTCCCATTCAGATGAGGCCATTGTTGCCAACTTGTCTTCTTATTTTTTATGCACAGGCTATAAAAATATCACGGACAGACTAAATTTTTTACAGATACATTTTAAAGCCATGAGAAATCATTATGATCATGAGGAATGCATGTCTACTGCTCATATTTCTGATGTGAAGACATCAGCTGCAGTCATTGTCAATTGTAAAGTGATGGTACTGTAATTACAGTCAAAATAATCTGCATAAGTTTCTTCAGCTTCAAAAAAAATCACGGACTCCTTAACTTTTTTATTGACAGAGCAAAGAAGTGCCCTATCTTTATGGACTACACTGGAATTTCTGGATGGTTGGCAACCCTGGAAGAGGTCTGGTTTGACACATGGAGAGTTTGGGCATTACTGTTTAGGGACCACCCATATTTAGGTACACCTTGATGTGGTTGAGTGGCTTTTGCACTACTTGATAAAAAAAAAACTTACAAAGTACCTTACATTTTTAACAATTATTTAAAATAATTAATGGGGGTGCAATATAATATGTAGACCCCACCACTGATCTGCAGGCACTTAGTTTAGTTACTCTTTAAGACATAATCAAATATTCCCAAGTGGCACTGTGATGGGTAAACGAGTGATAGTTCAAGAAGTTACAAGAAGGTGGACATGATTGAAATGTAAAGATCACAACATCAAAAGATTCAGCAGTCACCTCATGACTGTTCAAAGAAGTACTGTTCCCATCAAAGTTTTTATCCTCTTCATATATTGCAATCATCATATTATATAACACTTTGTACTTACAATTACTCATTTTGCTTTTTCACCCAGTAAATTCTTCTCTTTTCTCTGCTCCATGTAGAAACAGGAAGTACCTTGCCCCTGCAGAAAATATTTACCTCTTCCACTCTTGACCCAGCTGCTCCTCCCCTTCCTGCCTAGACTTTTATAGTGACTCGTAACTCATACAGGGAAAATTGACCTCCTGTTTCTACATAGAGCTTTGAAGGGTTCAGCTAGTCAGTTTTTAATCAAGCGATGTCATAGACCTAATGGAAAAGAGAAGAATTATCTGGGTAGTAGGACAAAATGACCAATTGTAAGTACATAGTGCTATATATTATGATGACTGCAATGTATTAAGAGGATAAAAACTTTGATAGGGGTGCTTCATTAAACTTTGCAAATGATGAACGTTAGAAGAAAGTTTTGCAATTTCTTTAACAACAGAAACAATAATGAAGAAGGTTATAATCTTATACCAGGTTTACAAAACACATCTGCATAGTGTGAAACATGCTTAGTGTTTTTAGTTTGGAAGCTCCAGCTGTTCAAAGACTAGAAGAATTCTTATGATATCAGCATGGAAGGATTATATTTAATTTGCCACTTTCGTCATGCTATAGGAGTCAACACAATCCAGGTGGCTTATTTAAATCTTCATGTGTCTACTTTGTAATTGCTGTCGAAGTATTAGGTTCCCACTTTATAGTCCATAGCTAATTGATTTTTTACACAGTGTGTCCACGCCATAAAGCCAAATATCCACAACTCTACTCTATTAAATGGACTTTAAATATAGTTATGGCTGTTAAAATATCTGTGAATTAAATGAACTTCACAATACAAATAATCTGGCATTATAATTTTCCTATTCCCAATTAACTATATTTTCAATAATTTTTTTACATTATAAGAAACAATATCTGTACTCGTGGCTAAATGATGTGCCATCATATAACTGGGACTTGTAAAAATGTACAGAAGTTATTGTGGTTATTTGTCAGGCGTGCAGCTGTCACGTATCATTATTAGTAATAACCAAAGTTGCCTAAAGTTTATTATTTCTACATACCTAAGTGACTACATGGAGAGTGATAAAGAGGTAGTGAAATTGGAAAGCACAATGGCCCTGATTCATCAAAGCGATTATGCCCGAATTCTGGAGTATGTCTAAGAAGTCTCAACGTATTTGCGCATTATGGAGTTGCGGAAACATTTTACATTCCAATTTTGCCCACCTCTGTCCAAATGGGCAAAGCTGGGTTGGGATGGAGGTGTGATGCCACATCTCGTCTTATTCAGGATGAGCTGTGACATCCCTTATGACAGAGATCTTAATCCATTTCCAAACTGGAGTTAAGGTACCGTTACACTAAACGACTTATCAAGATCACGACCAGCGATGCGATCGTTGGTAAGTCGTGTGGTCGCTGGGGAGCTGACACACAGACAGCTCTCTCCAGCGACCAACGATCAGGGGAACGACTTCGGCATCGTTGAAACTGTCTTCAACGATGCCGAAGTCCCCCTGCAGCACCCGGGTAACCAGGGTAAACATCGGGTTACTAAGTGCAGGGCCGCGCTTAGTAACCCGATATTTACCCTGGTTACCATTGTAAAAGTAAAAAAAAAACACTACATACTCACCTTCTGATGTCTGTCACGTCCCCCGCAGGCGGCTAACCTGCACTGACTGTGTCAGCGCCGGCCGTAAAGCAGAGCACAGCGGTGACGTCACCGCTGTGCTCTGCTTTACGGCCGGCGCTAACACATTCAGTGCAGGGAAGCCACCGGCGGGGGACGTGACAGACATCAGAAGGTGAGTATGTAGTGGTTTTTTTTTCACTTTTACAATGGTAACCAGGGTAAATATCGGGTTACTAAGTGCAGCCCTGCGCTTAGTAACCCGATATTTACCCTGGTTACAAGTGAACACATCGCTGGATCGGTGTCACACACACCGATCCAGCGATGACAGTGGGTGATCAGCGATGAAATAAAGTTCTGGACTTCTAGCTCCGACCAGCGATATCACAGCGGGATCCAGATCGCTGCTGCTTGTCAAACACAACGAGATCGCTATCCAGGACGCTGCAACGTCACGGATCATCGTTGTTCTCGCTGCAAAGTCGCTTAGTGTGAAGGTACCTTAAGATTTGAGGTGAGGCACACAGTGGCGCACACCACTTGTCAGACACTCCTGAATCATTAAGAGTTGTGTATCTCTTCATGAATCAGGAGCATCTGACTCTATCATGCCTCCTCAACAGGGGTGGCGTTGTTCACGCCGGTCTTGATTAATTGGGGCCAATATGTTATTGATCAAAGGGTATTATAACATTTTGGTTATAATTTTTATTGTAGTATTTCAGTCACAAAAGTGTAAGGTTACTGTAGGTCATCTAAGCAATTCTGAAGGTTACCCCTCCCTATGTAAGGTGACTTATAGGAGATTGATGTCCAGAAATTATTCCTGTTACTTATATAAATAAGCTTTATATGATACTTCAGGACTGTTTTTTGCTTGGGACTGCTGCATGTGTAACTTATATAGATGATAGGGAAAATTTTCACCATAGACCAACTTAATGAATATAGAAATAGCAAGATTTATTGTTGTTTAGATGCTTGTATATCCCCTGATATTTACTTAATTGGAGAAAAATGTAGACTTCCTACTTAAGCTTAAAGAGGATATCTGACATTAATAAAATAAATTAGGCATTTTGTAAAAAAAAAATATAAATAGAGACAAATTAACCTGCTTTTATCTGTGTAGATTGCTCTAGTGATCGGTATCAGCTCTGAACGGTGATGATTATACTGATGTAATGTAACAGGACTGCTGATGCATATGATTGGAACAGCGCATCATCAAAGCAACAACCAACAGTGCAGTTCTGCAGTCACCTGTCCTGAGACATCTGGACAGCGCAGTCATCTCTCTCTGAGCCAGCGTCACTGACCAGATCGGTCTGTGCTTGTTTCACAGTGTGGCATGTCTAAAAAAATGTGTAACTTTGTTAATCATGTGTAAATGATAAAGCTAGCTTGATAAAGCTGCAATTCAGCAGTTCAGCAGTGATATGAGTAGGTTCTTTCCCATATCCCTTTGCTTATAAGCTTCACTATCAAAACTTTGATCTTGCCATGCTTTCAGCTGCAAGTCCAGTCTCCGCTGTGCAGGGAGACCGGCACCTATCACGCAGCTCCACTGGTACTGCTCACCCTGTCCGTGGCCCCGGACGATTGGTGGCTCCTTTCTCTGCATAGGAACCTGCATCCCCTTGACAGGTGTCCTGGAAATGCTCTTAGGAGGGGCACCCCATTTCCTGCACATACTTAAAGCAGCAGGGAACCTGTTCTCTATTAGGGCTGTCTGTGCTGCCATGCTCTGTGCATAAAAGGCATCCTCCCCTTAAGAGAGGTGCCTGGGCAACATGTTCATTCTTTAGGATTGTGGCCTCCTGCTCAGGACACACTCTGCTGTGCTCTGCAAACTAATGTCTCTTGCTTGCTTTATACTAATACCTCCTAAAAATCCTCTCCAGGCAGTTCCCTTTCCTGAATCCTTCTGGACACTCCAGTTTCCATTCCAGGCTGACCAACCTCTCCTCACGGAACCATCCAGATATCGCTGCTGGCTGGATCAGCCTTTCCAGGATTACACAGAGCTTCCAGGATTCTCTCCATCAATGGAGCCAGTATTCCACTGTCTTGTTTATACGATCTATATGGGTTGTCCCTCTGGTCAGGGTATTTAGGCCACCTGGTGTTGCGACAGGGGAATCCCTGTATAGAGGTATAACTTGCCCTGTGCTCCACTATGTGGTTCAGTGTCGTGGTCCAGAGGGTTCTCCCCTCAGGCATCTCTCCCTTTTGTTAGGCTTCCTTTAAATTAATATCTTTGGTTTTTGGAAGCTCATTCTCCTGTCTCTTGTGTATCGGGTATACAGCTTCCACTGCACCATCAGTGGTCTAGTGAGTCCCCTATACATCATCACACCCTGTGGGCTTAACAGATCTTATTTATTGGCTATAGATGATGATGATACATATTACATTATTTGCTGAATTTTGATTTCCTATTTACTAACTGTTATGCTCAATCGCAGAGAGACCCAGCAAGACTGGCACCAAATCAGCAAACGTGAAGCCACAGACGCACGTGGCGCAAGCTGCTCCAGCTAAGTAAGCCTTAAAGGGCCAGGATACTTTTCACCCAGGTCCCAGAAAATGGGAGGGGTACTTTAGCAGAGCCCTTCCGAGGACCACTGTAGCTGGACATTGGGTGTCCAGTGAGGCGGCCGGAGCCTAGTTGAGAATAGGTAGATTCCTCTACTAAAAACCCTGGGAGTGTAGCATGAAGAGAAAGGGAAACAAACCCTAAGACCAACCCTGAAAAAAAGCAACCAAGACTGCCAGCACCACTCACCACTACAACACATAGGAACTGCAATAAATAGCCAAAACCTGATCTGGGAACTGGGTTAAATAGCCCGCCTGATGCTGAAGGAAATGATCAGCCATTGAATGAGTCCCAATCATCCCCAGACAACCATTTCCTGCTAACTTGCACAGCAGATGGGACACAATCCCATCACTGCCTAGTACCAGATACAGCAGTGTCCTGCATTGCCTGGCACACAGCATCCCATGTTCCTCGGGCAGTGAAATCCATGGGAGATACAGCGATCCGCGTCTCCACACATCCTACTACTCCAGATGCAACGCTCCATAAGATTGGAACATTTTCCCTGTGCACATGGTAGCTCTGCTTCCAGGGTCAGGACAATGTCGGCGCTTGCGATAGCAGTAGCGCAGCACTAGACTCGATCCATTCCCTGGTGGGTGAACAGAACCTAAATTCTTAACAGTAACACCTTATAAGCTTGGGCCATCATACCTCCTATTCCATTATCTATACTTACATCGTTTTTAAACTGTTTCTATTAACTATTTCTATTATTGACTACTGTTCACATTATTTGTGTGTGGCTGGAGTTGATATTTTTTGCGTGGTTTTACATGCTTTTATATATTTGTGGGATCTCTTTCTTTTCTTTTTGTTGTGTACCTTGATGCCTTTTGATATTTAAAGGGAATCTCTCAGGTCGGATAACACTAATTACCTGCAGATATAGGATTGATCTGCAGGTTTATAGTGGTATGAAGGTGCCCAGCCGCTGTACTTTATCTGTGGCTTCAGGAAGAAAATTAACTTTATTCCTCCTGGGAGCCACTGGCTCTCAGTCATACGGGCGTGCCAACTCGGCCACCGCTAACTATACTTTGAGAAGTGTCTGTAAGTGCGCCCCAGCACAATGACTGACAGCTGGCTGTGCTACAGCCACCACTCATCGTGCTGTGCTCAATGACTGTAGCCATGCCAACATGTCTGTATGACTGAAAGCCGGTGGCACCCCGGAGGAAGGAAGTTCATTTTCTCCTGTGGGCCTCAATTTCAGTGCAGTGGCAGGACACCTTTTTATTATTAACCTGAAGATGAACCCTATATCTGGAGATTAATAGCGTTATCTGACCTGATAGGTTGCATCTAATAAAACTAGTATTAACTTCTCAGTTGGATGGCCACAGTATTTCTTATATTCGCCTTCTTTCAAATGATTTTGTTTTGGTTCACTGGACAGTTTTGTCTTTTGCATGTCTTTACTTTTTGTTATTATCTTCATATCTAATCTATATTACAGTAATAGAAGCTCCAACAGAAATGAAAACCAGATTTGACATCAGTGGGGCCCAGTGCATAGTGTGAGAATGGCTGATAAATCGATAAGCATCTACCAAGCACATCAAACACAGGGGTAATCTCGTTCCGTTCACCTGTATCCGATCTCAAGGACCATCTAGCAGCAAGCTCACAGTGTAATCCATTTGCTTTCACACAATAAGTACATATACATAAGACATTGAATAAGACTTTGATCTTGTTTTCTGGAGAACTTTAACATGTGGGAAGAACCTGCAGCTGTGAACACAGCGCCAAGTATCATGTTTCCTTCCCTACACTGGATAGCAAAGCAATTCATTATGAAGAATACAATTCCAGAACTTCTAAACTGATTTTTTTTTTTAGATAACAGTTTATTGTGGCTGCTAACTGCAAGGCGAAACCAACGTCCACCACATTTTACAGATTCTCCATTCTAATTACGAGCAGAAATCCTGCAGTTGCTTATCAGAAATATTCCATAATCACATATTTTTCAAATTGCTCTCATAGCAACATATTTATAGAGCAGCATGAGGTCGCTTGGCTGCGGTTATGAAGTACAGTCACATTGTAATTTGGAATTCTTTTCTATCTATTCCTACATTTTCCTGAAAAGAACACCATGAAACGGCTCCTTTCTGTGCGTTAACCTAATTATAACAGATAGCAGCTTCTTGAATTGCAGTTATCAGTAAGTACAAAATACTTTAGTATACAGATGAATGTGCCGCTCTCTTCTGCTCGCTCTTTTATTTGCCTAATGGCTTTGTTTTTCGGCAAGTGAGACAGCCTGCAGATTGTAATTATGCTGGAGCTGATGTGCGGATCATTGCCGTACGCTTCTATATTTAGGGCTTGTTATGAGACTGTACATTTATTATCTTACCTCAAAGAGAATATATCACCTATTTTTTTTTTTTATAAAAATACTGAACCATACAGTATTCTCTTGTTTAATCTGTTACTATTTTCTTATTATAAGTTATTTTATTCATGTACCGTATATACTCGAGTATAATCTGACCCGAGCATAAGCCGACCCCCTAATTTTGCAGCAAAAAACTGGGAAAACTTAATGACTCGAGTATAAGCCTAGGGTGGGAAATGCAGCAGCTACTGGTAAATGTCAAAAATAAAAATAGATACCAATAAAAGTAAAATTAATTGAGACATCAGAAGGTTAAGTGTTTTTGAATATCCATATTGAATCAGGAGCCCCATATAATGCTCCATAAAGTTCATGATGGGCCCCATAAGATGCTCCATATTAAAATATGCCCCATATAATGCTGCACAAATGTTGATTATGACCCCATAAGATACTCCATATTAAATTATGCCCCATATAATGCTGCACAAATGTTGATTATGACCCCATAAGATGCTCCATAGACACATTTGCCCCATATAATGCTGCACAAATGCTGATTATGGCCCCCATAAGATGCTCCATAGACACATTTGCCCCATATAATGCTGCACAAATGCTGATTATGGCCCCATAAGATGCTCCATACAGACACTTGCACCATATAATGCTGCACAAACGATTATGGCCCCATAAGATGCTCCATACAGACACTTGCACCATATAATGCTGCACAAACGTTGATTATGGCCCCATAAGATGCTCCATACAGACACTTGCTCCATATAGTGCTGCACAAATGTTGATTATGGCCCCATACAGACTCTTGCCCCATATAGTGCTGCACAAACGTTGATTATGGCCCCATACAGACACTTGCACCATATAATGCTGCACAAACGTTATGGCCCCATAAGATGCTCCATACAGACACTTGCCCCATTTGCTGTTGCTGCGATAAAAAAAAAAATCACATACTCACCTCTCCGTCGCCCAGGCCCCTGGCACTTTCAATATTCACCTGACTTCGTTCCGGCACTGCTCCATCTTCAGAGTCTTCTGCACTGACGTTCAGGCAGAGAGCGCGCATTAACCACGTCATCGCGCCCTCTGACCTGAGCATCACTGCAGAAGACGCTGAAGACGGAGCGGAATGGGAGCAGGTGAATATCGCGCAGCGCTCCCCTCCCCGTTATACTCACCTGCTCCTGTCACTGTGCAGTCCCTGGTTCCCCGGCGCCACAGTTTCTTCCTGTACTGATCGGTCACCGTTACCGCTCATTATAGTAATGAATATGCGGCTACACCCCTATGGGAGGTGGAGCCGCATATTCATTACTGTAATGAACGGTACCATGTGACCGCTCAGTACAGGAAGAAGCTGTGGCGCCGGGGAACCAGGGACCTGCAGGGACCGCGCCAGGAGCAGGTGAGTATAATTATACACCCTCCACTCCCCCTCCCCTGCCGACCCCTGGGTATGACTCAAGTATAAGCCGAGAGGGGGACTTTCAGCCCAAAAAAATGGGCTGAAAATCTCGCCTTATACTCGAGTATATATGGTAAATGGATTAGAAATGATATGAAGCCTTTGGAGCCTGACTAAGACCATATTCACATGTTGTGTTTTCGCTGCGTTTTTTTTCTGCAGGCAAAAACTGCTTTCTTGACAGTAAAGAAGCTGCTTACAAAAAACAGATTTTTCTGCGTTTTTTGCTTCATATTTTCTGCTTTTTTGCTGTGTTTATTTGCTGAGTCAGACAGACAGATATAGGGTTAATCTGCAGGTGAATATTTTATGACGCCGTGCAGCTGCAGTACTGAGAGGAAATTAACTTCATTATTCCCTGGCAGCCTTCCTCTTTAGGTCGTAGGGGTGCAGCCGGCATGGTTTTAGTCACCGCTCAGTACATCAGTACAAAGTGAATGGTGGCTATAATCGCACTCTGGTTGACAGCCAGTTCTAAGGATGAGCCAACTATCACGTCAGTGCGGAGGTGTGGTTATAGCCATTGCTCTTTGTGTACTATGTGGTGTCTGAAACCGTGCCAGCCACACCCCAATGACTGAAAGAGCAAGTTTGCCAGGGTTCGCACGCTATTAACCCCATTAATTAACCCCATACCTGCAGGTTAACAGCAATATGTTACATAACAGGTTCCTCTTAAATTTCCCTGTCAATCTTTGACAGCAATATTTGAATGGTGCGATCACTGGTGTGTGGTCACCAGTACTCTCCTATGGGCTTGTTTCCATTTGCGAGAAACACGTCCGTGTCTCGCATGTGGAAACCAAGCTCTGGTACCGGCACTCCAGAGCGGAGCGTGCGGCTCCATATGTTCATATGTCCATATGTACAGGCACCAGAGCTTGGTTTCCACATGCGAGACACGGACGTGTTTCTCGCAAATGGAAACAAGCCCTATGGGTTGTTATGGCAGCCAATTAGCTACTGAAGGTCCCCGTTGCCATCATCTAGGTCAGTGTTCCCCAAGTTCGGTCCTCAAGAGCCACCAACAAGTCATATTTTCAGGATTTCCTTAGTACTGCCCAGGTGGGAATTCCACCACCTAGACAGGCAACAATTCCATCACCTGGGCCATACTAAGGAAATCCTGAAAACACGACCTGTTGGTGGCTCTTGAAGACTGGAGTTGGGGAACACTGATCTAGTGCTGATCTAGGTCCTTCTGTGGAGCCCACCTTGTGGGTGAACTTCATAGGAAAACATATTTTCACTGTATATTTCCATACTGTTGTATTGTAGTATATAATATCAGTGACTGGATGATTGCTGGTTCAAGTCCCCTAAGAGGAATAAAAATGTAAACAAAAATTTAATATGAAAAAAATAAAAAATATATACAAATTTCAATCACACACAAAATCACCCATTAAAGATAAAGAAATAAAAAAAATGAAAATGTAAACATATTTGGTACCTGTAAAAGTTTGGTCTATCAAAATATTAAATTAAGATTATTAAACCAATTGGAAAATGACGTAATAAGAAAACAAATTAAAGCTCCAGAATTGCGTATCTCTTGTATCAATGCCAAAAACGAGAGCTCACCATGCAAAAACCAAGTATTCACACAGCAACTTTGACAGGAAAATTAAAATGGCAACACAAGTGACATTTTTTTTCTATGAACTTCAACATTATTTTTCACCACTGAAAAAAATATATACAAGTTTGGTATTGCGGAATTGCTTTCAGTTTTTTTTTGCAATTTCACTGCACCTGAAATTTGAACTTGGTAAAATGAATGGCAACATTCAAAATTTCAACTCGTTCATCATAAAAACGAGGTCTTGTATGGCTATGTGGACAGAAAAAATAAAAAGCTGTGGTTATTGGAAGAAGAAGAGGCATAAACATGCTATTTTTTAGCACAACGCTCTAATTTGGTGTTTTCATGCTATTTTTCGCTTATAGTGACCAAAGCAAAGGCAGGATGGAGCATGGCAACCCTTACTTTCAAACTTGTCACTAGTTGTGACGTTCACCATGCCAAAAATATTTTTTTCCAGTCCCTGACTGGAGTAAGAATGTAGCTTGGAGCACATAGAGGTGCAGGCCATTTTGTGCCTTGCCTGATTCATTAAGAGTTGTATGCCTCTTAATGAATCAGGAGCATCACACTCCATCCTGAATCAGGAGCATCACACTCAGCCCTGAATAAGGAGCATCACACGCCACCCTGAATCAGAAGCATCACACGCCACCCTGAATCAGGAGCATCACACTCAGCCCTGAATAAGGAGCATCACACGCCACCCTGAATAAGGAGCATCACACGCCACCCTGAATCAGGAGCATCACACTCAGCCCTGAATAAGGAGCATCACACGCCACCCTGAATCAGGAGTAGTGAGCGGTGACTGATAAAGCTCCTGCTCTGCCCCAATGTCTGGAAGCAAGCGGCTGCATGGAGAATATATCTTCCTTGTCTCCTTGTAACCGCTGCTCCAGTAAAGCAGTCAGACATGATATAAATGCTCGTATTTATCTGCAGATTACCATTACCGCATTTTGGATGAGATAGCTACCCCTTAAAAGGGTTACTGAATACTTGGATAAATCCTACTCAATTATAATATTCCTGTACTTAGAGCAAAAACACCATATACTCACCTCCTTTGCCAGCTCCATACGGGTCTCCCGGGGCTCACATGACATTGTTATGTTACGTAAGTCCTGCAGCCAATCACTGGCTACTAATGGGCCTCTTCACTCTTACTTCCTTTGGACAAAACTGAGATCTGGAGGAAGTAAGAGAGCAGCAACAGCTCTCACGTCTTACGGTTGTCACTTTCATTTGAAGGAAGTGAGGTGGAAGCGGCCCATTAGCAGCCACTGATTGGTTACAGCGCTCACGTGATATAACAACGTCACTCGAGCCCAAGGACACCAGGTTCTGACATTGTTGGTACGAAGCTTGCACCAGAGGCATTTTTACTCTACATAGAGAATTATTGTAGTTGAGAAGGGGCTATCGAGTAGCGGACAACCTCTATAAATAATCCTTAATCAATATGCATATGTTAATTTTATTTATGTCATGTAAACATTTTCACATGTGATCTAAACAAGCAGAACATTTTTTCATGAAAACTGCAGGAAGCTGGATGTTCTGTTAACTCATCAAGTTTATCCATTCTGAGGTCTACCGCAGATTGAGACAAATTTGTGATATAATTCACAAGTAACCCCCTTTTATTGTAAGCTCCAGTTTCATGCTAAGATCTTTCACTAACTTTCTTTCTAATGCAAATACAATACACATTTTGTCCATGGGTGTCAGTGCTTAAAGATAGACCCTCTGATGTTCTATTACATGGTTGTCAACATTAGTTACCAGTTGTCATAGCAACAGACACACGGACTAACCAGCAAATTCACAGAATTTAGCCGTATTGTGAGTCCCTCACCACAGCTCTTAGATCATGGTCACAGTTTAAAGGAAATGATTCAGCGGAAAATATCCACTATGGAGAAGAGTTAAACGCCTCGCTGTGACTCAACACTGATTTGTATCCATCCCCAAAGAGTTTCCTCTGAACCTCATAGTTGATTTAGCTTATTCTGATATTCTAGGTTTAATCATTCAGCAATCACAATTGTCTAGTCAGGGCAATTCTAAAAAGCAAAGATTCATCAACATTTAAAAACAGCCATTTTCTTAAAGGAAATGTATCAGACAAGTCGTGGTGCCCAAATCATGGGCAGCATGAATTGCAACTTGCCTGCATAATTGTAGCCTGGTATATTTTACCTGAAACACTCTGGCGTTTAATAGAAAATATACCGTACTTTAAAGGTCCGGCTGGGGACCATAGGAATAGATGAGACTAGTCCAGATCTGCCCCCCGCAAGTGATTGACAGGTCATTCTCATGTGTGCATAGGAAGAGACCTGTCAATCACCTGCTGCTGCACTGTTAAGAGCCTTGTGGGCTAAGAGCCATGATTAGGGCTTATGCAGATGAGCGTATATTCAGTCTGAGTGTGATCTGACAAAACATCGGATCGCATTCGCACTCGGACCAATGTTACTCCATGGGACCGTGCACATGTCGGATTTTTTCCATGGACAGGGACTGTGTGAGGGAAAAAATTCTGCATGCTCAGGTTTGATATAATAATCAGATAGGACTCGGCCATGCTATCAATGAGTGCTTGAGAAACATCGAATTGCACGGGAATGACATTTGAATACAGTCCGATTTCCGTACACTCACTGAATGGAGAAGATGGAGATTTTTTTTCTCCATCTTCTCCTCATCCTAGAGAATCAGATCACAATATGATCACACTCTGATTAGAGTTTGATTAAAATTGCGCAATTGATCCGATTTTCTCAGATGACAAAAAATATGCTTGTCTGCACCAATCCATAGTCTCATATCTGGCTATGGATCTAGGCTGGATCTTCAAAGTACCGTATGTTTTCTCTGAAATGCCAGAGCATTCCACGGAAATACATACCTGTCTATAATTGTGAAGAACAGGCTGCAATTCATGCTGCCTATAGTTTGGCAGACAGGTTTCCTTTAAGCAAAGCAGATTTTTATCGCGAGCATCACAATCTAATTTAGATCTGAAAATAATATCATATGTGACTAAAAACATCTCACGTAACATTCTAGAATAATGCCTGATGCTTAAAGAGGACCTAATGTTCAAACTAACTTGGCACTCAAAGAGTATTTCTCAAAAAGGTGTATTCATTTATTGTGCATCCAGACAATAAAATCTTGTCGAACGTTTTCGGTCCAAACTGGAGTAAGATTTAAGGTGCCTGGTGCTCGGGGTCTGTATACACACGAACCCCGAGCACCAGGCACCTTAAATCTTACTCTGAGACACCACTGTTTAAGGAGAAGAAAATCTACACTACTGAACCAGATTGTTCTGATGAAGGTCAAGTTTGGACCGAAAACGTTCGACAAGATTTTATTGTCTGGATGCATAACAAATGAATACACATTCTTCAGAAATACTCTTTGAGTGCCAAGTTATGATTTGGGTTTTATCCTAAGTCATATTGAGACTCGTTAAAGGGTTGATTGTGACTTGTAGGATCGCTACTTCCAACAGGTGGCGCTATAGAGTTTAAGTCCTCTTTTTCTCTGAAGAGGCAATTTGCAAGTTATTTTGAACATTTGATACAACGGGCTGGACACCCTACTTGAGCACCTACAATTATACAACACAGAGTGCTGTGTTTCTTCATATGCCTAAAGAGGACCTGTCACCAGGTCAATAATTGCCAGATTGTGCTCTTATTTTATTCCTGCTGATCCCTTGAGTATTCTGGTTTGTTTTTTGTTTTTTTAATCTGCATGTGATTCCAGCGATATCGGCCTTCTTATTTACTGCTAATTTTTATGGTCTTCACCAAGGGGGCATGTCTCACAGGATTCTCATGGGGTGTACATTTTGGCTGTTTTCCATAATTACCATGTGAGCAACACCCCATTTAGTAATGACTAGGGTTGAGCGACTTTTGCTTTTTTAGGATCGAGTCGGGTTTCGTGAAACCCGACTGTCTCGAAAGTCGGATCGTGTGAAATCGGCCGATTATTGTGAAAAGTCGGGGGGCCGACCGAAACACGAAACCCAATGCAAGTCAATGGGGATTGATTTTTCTCTCTCTCTCTCTCTCTCTCTCCTCCGTCCCTGCAAAATTTGCGTTTCACTGTGGGAATCGCTATATCCCAAACATTAAGATGGCGCTATTACCCCTTGTGACGCCGCACAAAGCGAGCCGGAACCCATGTCATCACGCTGCACACACTCCTTCATTGGCTGAAAAAAATGGGGAAAGCGTCATACGAAACGCGACTTTGGCGCGAAAATCGCCGACCGTGTGGCCGATCCCACGCTGGGGTCGGGTCAGGTTTCACGAAACCCGACTTTGCCAAAAGTCGGCGACTTTTGAAAATGACCGATCCGTTTCGCTCAACCCTAGTAATGACCATAACAATTAGTTCTAGATACAAAGGGCCAAATCTCTGGAATTATTTGGCAAATGTAGAAAACAAATAGACAAAAAATGAATACTCAGGGGATCAGTGGCAGTAACATAAGAGCAAAAACTGTCTTTTTGCTTGGTGGCAGTTTTTAAGCTACTGTATTAAAATATCTGCTACCTGTTATAGATTGATTTTTTTTTTTATGAACATTGCTACAGGTGATTACATTATCAGTTCTGACTTTAGGTTTTATTCTCTTTCTAATGTCTCATAGCTCTACGTTTTACATGCTGTATATTGAAATATCTGTACGTGTACACAGTCTTACATTTACACAATTTTCATCCTTCTAATGAACGTGAATAAGCATAGACTAAGAAATATTAATTGATAAAAAATATAATTTTCATACATCAAGATAAAAATCACTTTAAAAATACGTAAAGAAGGAGAGGGAATTTCACAGTGAAACCTATAGAGAGTGTTAGGAATGTTATTTTCCCTAAACGAGATTATAGATCTGTATATAGATATAGCAGTAGGGTCAATAAATATACATATAGAGAGAAAAATTGGAAGTGGATTGATACGTTATAAGTTTGAAAGAACCTCGGCAAATATGAAACAAACATACATACCGTAAAAGCAGGGTAATAACACAGGATAGAACTCGTACATTTCACCAGGAGGCTTTCTCGAAGAGTATGTAAGAGAAAGCCACCTATCTATATATTGTTGACCCTTCTGCTATTTCTATATACATAGTTATAATCTCGTTAATAACATTGTTATTTTATTATACTCTCTATACGTTTCATTGTGAAATTCCCTTTGTGTATGGCCCTCTCCTTCTATACATATTTTTATGTGATTTTTATTTATGTATTAATAAAATTATATTCTTTGTCGAGTAATATTTTTTTAGTTTGTGTTTATTCACGTCCATTATTAGAATGCTGTACTTGTACAGAAAATATTCACATATGTCATGTTTAGCTACAAAAATTTTTTTTTTTTTGTGGTAAATTTATTTACACAAATTAGTCTTGTGTATTCAAAGTATTAAAAGTTAAATTTTATTTAACACTACTACCTTGCTGCTAATTAGTAACCATTTGATTGGTAGTCTTTTGAGATAGTATTCAAAGTACGGCATGAATGTAAAAGACCTCATAATTTTGCTTGGCTTTAAATGTCAGCTAAGTACACAGTCTTTTTTCGCTGACTTAGCAGTCCCATAAATCTAAGTTAAGTCTGGCTATGACTTACAGGGATAGACCATAATGCTTCTATGTAGGCAAAGTGAAAGACAAACTTCCTTTGTATTGGGAGAATCTTGCAAGAAGACTATTAACCTCTTAGTGGCAGAGCCAATTTGGACCAAACCAATTTTTACAATTCTGACCACTGTCACTTTATGAGGTTATAACTCTGGAACGCTTCATCAGATCCAATTGATTCGGAGATCGTTTTTTCGTGACATATTGTACTTTACATTAGTGGTAAAATGTATTAGTTATTATATAACTTGCGTTTATTTATGAAAAAATGGAAATTTGGCAAAAATTTCGAAGATTTTGCAATTTTCAAACTTTTTTTTTTAACCCTTAAATCAGAGAGTCATATCACACAAAATAGTTAATAAATAACACTTTCCCACATGTCAACTTTACATCAGCACAATTTTGGAAACATAATTTTTTTGTTATGACGTTATAAGGGTCAAAAGTTGTCCAGCGATTTCTTATTTTTCCAACAAAATTTACAAAACTATTCTTTTTAGGGACCACCTCACATTTGAAGTGAGTTTGGGGGTCAATATAACAGAAAATACCCAAAAGTGACACCATTCTAAAAACTGCACCCCTCAAGGTACACAAAACCACATTCAAGAAGTTTATTAACCCTTCAGATGCTTCACGAGAACTAAAGCAATGTGGAAGAAAAAAATGAACATTTTACTTTTTTCACAAAAAATTTAATTTGGAACCTTTTTTTTATTTTCACAAGGGTATCAGCAGAAAATGAACCACAAAACTTGGGGGGGACAGTCACTGTTTGGGCACATGGCCAGGCTCAGAAGGGAGGGAACACCAATTGACTTTTTGAACGCAAAATTGGCTGGAATCAATGGTGGGCGCTATGTCGCATTTGGAGACTCCAATTCTAATCCAACCCTAATACACCTCTAACCCTAATCCCAACCCTAACCATAACTCTAACCACAATCCTAATGCTAACACACCCCTAACCCTTATCCCAACCCTAATCATAACCCTAACCACAACCCTAACCTCTTCCCTAACCCTAGCCCAACCCTAACCCTAGCCCCAACCATAGCTCTAGCCCAACCCTAACCTTAGCCCAACCCTAACCCTAGCTGTAGCCCCAACCTTAACCCTAGCCCATCCCTAGCCATAGCCCAACCCTAACCCTAGCCCAACCGTAACTCTAGCTGAAACTCTAAGCCCAACCCTAACCCTAGCCTGAACCCTAACCTTAGCCCAACCCTAACACTAGCTCTAGCCCCAACCCTAAGCTTAGCTCCAGCCCTAACCCTAACCCTAGCCCAACCCTAACCATAATGGAAAAATGAAAATAATTTTTATTTTATTTTATTATTTTTACCTAACTAGGGGGTGACAAAGGAGGGTTTGGGTCTATCACAGTGGTCAAATTGAAGCAATAGGAAAAATGTTCTATTGTTGCCGGGTGCCGCCATTTTCTTCCCGGAAGATGCTGGCGGCCAGGGGATAGGACCGGGGGATGCAGGAGGGTCCAGAGACATCAGAGGTACCGGGGGTCTCGGGGTACCCCATTTCTCTCTCCTCTGAAGTGCTAGATCACATCAGAGGAGATAGAAATTAAATGGGATTTTTTTTTTGCAGTCGCCGTTATTCTATGAATAATGGTGATCGCTACACTGTGGTCAGTAAAAACCAACCCATTTCATGTTCTCCGGGGTCTCAGCCACCCCCTGGTGTAGCCATAACTCCAGTCCTCAAGAGCCACCAACAGATCATGTTTTCAGGATTTCCTTAGTATTTCACAGGTGATGAAATTCCTGCCTGTGAAGGTGATGCAATTATCACCTGGGCCATACTAAGGAAATCCTGAAAACATGGCCTGTTGGTGGCTCTTGAGGACCGGAGTTGGGGAACACTGCTCTAAAGTATGAAAGAGCTTGTTTAAAATTGTAAGTTGATGGCCTATTTATAGTAGAAGCCATTAATGTTTGAGGAGTGAAGATTTCGCATTCAGATCCAAAGTGAATTGTGTTAATCCATCAACTGCAGCACATCATGTTGCCATAAGGTAACTATTCTTTCCCATTCCTAGAAACTTTTCATACATTGAATTTGTTTATGATTGTCGTGTTGTGCAACACTCTTTTCTAGGTTCTGATAGCAGCATTCTCATCATTTTCTTCTTTAGTATGTTCTAAGTGTATTTAATTACATATGGTCACTTTCACTTTTTGGGTTAAAAAGAATACATTTGGAAAAAATACAGTATTAGTTATGAAGTAAATGCTGCACTTTATCTACTAATAAAGTGTGATTGACGTGGCGACACATGGTCTGGCGCAAGTAACAAGTGTTATTTTGTGCAGTATATTGAAATGGATCAGATTTGACATATAGGTCAATAGCTGTTAGGTTTGCAATAGCTGAGACATATGATCTGCCTTATCTTTTATGTGGTTATTTAGTATATTGCATACATTTTATAGCTTCCAACATTCTGTGCAAAGTAATCTAATCTTCCATGTGATAATGTTTCAGTACAGAAATATTTTTACCAAATTACAACTGCGGTATTGTTTCATTGTATCAAAACTGGAGAAATATGTTGGGAATGTCCTGTAGTTATTGATCTGAGCTGTGTGGACACTCTAGGCTCATTTCTAAATATTTCAAGAACTCAATAAAATATTGTAATTGTAGCTACCTAAATAAAAATATGTGTGAAACACATTAGATGCCTTTATATGATTGTTCCTTTTTGTAAAGTAGAGAGTAATAGATTAATATATGGTATAATGTCATGTGAATTGGGAAATGACTCATAATTATCAATAGGCAAATACAATAATTACAATAGGTCGGCATTGGAAACCAATGGTAACACTGATTTTATTGATTTTACTTAATTAACCTATTGGACAAATTTGTATTTTGGAAAACATTGCATTACTCACTAAAATCTTACACGCTATGTACATCTTGGCCCAAACCTTTTACTTATTACACTGCTGGCTAGTCCGTATTTGGAGATAGTTTTTCTTAGATTCATGTATTTGGGACTAAAAATTATTTTTTTCCAATTGGGTTGGATTAAAAATGTTGCATCTTTTGAGATATAGAAGCTTTTCGTATCTCTGCAAATTCAACTTTGATGTGTTCTGTGGTCATAAAACAGCTGGAAATAGCTAAAAAAAAATACAGATACGAGTTATAAACCCCCCTGTCAGACCATCCTAGGGGTCTGACTGACAGATTCTCAGTTCTGCAGACAGCAACAGACAGTGCAGCACGGATGAAATAGAATGCAAATGCTGGAAAATGTGTAACGAAACAATTGTAAAAATTTATTTTTAGCCAATTACATTCATTGAAGTAGGAAAAAAATATCACCAAAGGTAGACAACCCTGGTAGGAGCAAAATCCCATAACTTTCTTAACCCATTATCTACCAATGTCCTTTTTTTGGGACGCCTAATCTTTAGCTTCTAGCAACTAAGATTTTATAATTTTTATAATTAGGTCCAATTTTTTGTGTTGTGTTTGTAAAATGAACGTTTTCAAAATAGGAAATCATGTCATTGTCATTTTTTATTGAATATTGGGATGCCCTTTTCAGAAAAATCTGTACTTGTAAAAATTTTGCAAATTATGTTTCTGATTCATTAGGACCCAAATCATTAAAAAATCTGTCATTAAAAAAACCCCCAAAAAACGAAAATTGCTAATTTGGCAAGTAATGGGTTAAGTCCTTATTAAAACTTTCCAACCATTTTACTGTTACAGTGTATGTGGAAGCCTTTGATTTGACGGACTATTCTGTTAAGGGCTCACTCACAACAGCGATGATTCTCAGATTTTGAGCTAGTGTCAGTTTACTGTGATCCGATTCTGTTGCACGAGAGAATCGTATCACATGTGCAGAGAAGATGGAGAACTTAATTTCTCCATCTTCTCTATTGTCTGTGTAAATTGTACTGCACTCGGATGTCATCCAAGCGCAGTTTGATGTTTTACATACACCCACAGACTTGAATGCAGAGCCATTCACAGATCTGCACTGCCCTATGGTATAACATTGGTCCGAGTGCCATACGATAAAACATTGCGTAGCACTTGTCCGAGTTATAGGCTTGTGTGAGCGAGCCCTAATTGTAACATGGGGCAGATCAGAGAAACGAGAGTGGGGAAAGCATCTATGTTCTCAGAGAAAGCAATCTGTAGTTAAGGAGGAAACCAAATGAAAGTGAAATCCCCTAAGGAATAAAGCTGCCCTGATACATGAGCGCCAATTAAGACAGTACCACCCTGGACACTTAGACCTGATATTCAGCATGTATTAGTGGCAGGGGCATAACCAGAAGAGATAGACTTATACAGTGTAATTTTTATTGCTAACATTAGTCAGTAACATATAAATATACTATTTTTCCCCATGTCAACATTGTTAATAACATTAAATAACAAAGAAAAATGAAGATTTATAAAATACATTTATACAAATAACTTTACGATAAACAACAATGTCCCTATGTGTGGGTTTAGCAAATGTATCTATTGGTATGTACCCGGGATGAATAATTGTACCAGCAAAATGTGATTCATACATGGGTTTTTGTAGGTTTTATTTCAATACTGATTTATTTAGAGCATTAAAAATCATCTGTCATTGTTTTCACATAAATAATGAATGTTTTATTGTAGTAAATTCTCATGTGAGTTTTCAAGGTAATCATGTATCTTACTTTTCAGTGTCTAGTCCTGACATCTTTCAGGAAAATTCACTTACGTCTGCCTGGCGGTACTTCTTTCCTATGTCCCAGATGAACTAAACAAAACATTAGTCCGTGTTCAAACAGGAACGGTAAAAAACCAGGAATGGTAAATTATTGCTAATATGCACTGTAGTCTTCACCAGCATAATGAGCATCTCAATAGAAGATCAAACTGGTAAATTGTAAAGAATATGGCTGACTATGGCTAGAATTTTCACCATTTTGTAAATGGCAAGAGACCGCTACATTGATAGATACACATAGGTGATACTTCATCAGAGCTTTTATTCCACAAAAGTGTCCGAAAGCTTTAAAAATTGCATAATTTTTGCATAAAGCACAACATTTTTAGCAATTTTTGGCTTTTTCATGCCTCTTTGGAACAGCTGTGCCAAAATGGTTGGAACTGGAGAGAAGGTGGGTGAGCTGTATGTTAGTTTCTCCGCAACCAAACTTTTGTTTTTATAACTAAAATGTTATTGACATTTTTTTTATTTTTAATGTTGTACTTTCTGGAAATATTATTGTTATGAGTATATGAGAACAATATTAATATGTGATAAAAGGAATGTAAAAAATATTGATGTCAACAACACATTTCATTACTGTCACCTTTGAGCTTTCATTGGTCACTACTGGTACCATTGAGGTTTCCTAGCAGTAAATGTGGAGGATGAGCAGCACAGCTGAGTTTAGCTGTGCCATAGTCCAAAGCCTGCTATCAACTCTCCTCTCAAAGTGCTGCCAGCTCAGATGTACTGTTCATCCCAGAACAGGTACTGCCAGGAGATGAAAGATAGAATGTGTCAGTAATAATACTCATGAAGTAATAAAAATAAACTAGGCACTCAACTTGACACTCCCTGACACTCCTATATAGTTTGGTATGTTTCTTCTTCTTTCCTTCTTTAACTGATATAATGCGATATAAAGTTGAGCGTTGTATTTTGGACCTCTATATGTTGGTATTATTCATTTGACCCGGACCAATATTACCCATCTCTGTACATATTTTATTTTTGTTGTTCTCATTATGAATTTAATAATGATTATTTATTATTTTTTTCTGTTTTGTAGTAATTGATAAAGGCCAAATGCGGCCGAAACGTTTTGCCTTGACTACATTAAAAGTCAAAAAATTCATCTTTAAGTTGAGTGCCTAGTTTATTTTTATTACTTTATGGTGTGGGATCCTACTACGGCACTTTCCTTAGTAGTGCCCACGGTTCTCTATTGGTAATAACACTCAGGCATGCTGTACTCATAGCAACTTGAAATTGCACTGCAGTGAGATCAGGGCTGTCTGTCATTATTTGCTATGGTTTTTTTTCTTCTGAGTGTCGCGGTCTGCTTATTATTGGTCAATCTCATACAGGCGGAAGTAGTACACCCCCCCCCACCCCAGATAAAATTATCTGATAATGCCCCCTTGGACTTAACAACATTTGACATATTAGGTGCCAAACACTTTGATCATTAATATCTCCACAATGAAAACAATTTAAAAAAAGTCTTATTTTGCTTTGCAACCACTATTATTTAATGTGTACAGTTCAACATGAAAAATATGGTAAAAGGTTCTCTTTAAAGGGGTTGTTCACTACTCAGACAACCCCTTCTTAAATAAATATTCGGCCCCTATAAAATAATAAAGCCTATACTTACCTCCCTTGATGGCTCCATTCCAGCAGTGTCGGCGGATCCCAGGGCGGTGGAACGACATGTGATGCCCGGAGCCCAATCAGCTATGAGATCACTGTTTCTGCCTTCGGACAAACAGAACATAAACAGGAAGTCCGGGGTGAGCTGCAGTCCAGACTTCCTCTTTGTGTTCAGTTCGTACAAAGTCAGAGACAGTGCTGCCAGCATTGATTTGGCGCCGGTGTCACATGTCACAACACTGCAACACAGCCCCTGGAAGAGCAAGTGCCGACATTGCGGGAACGGCGCCGGCATGGGAGGTGAGTATAGGCTTTATTATTTTATTGGGGCTGAACATTTAGTTTAAAAAGAAGTTGTCCTAGTAGTGGGCAATCCCTTTATGAGTTATAGTCTCCCATATAAAATAACAACACTCACCTCGATGTCGGTGCCATTTCAGCTATGACAGCAATGGATCTCCCAAGGCTCGTATGACATTGTTTCCTTTGGACATAATTGACATTTGGATGAGGTCAGAGATCAGCAGCAGCTCTTACTTCTTCAAAGCTTAATTTTCATCCAAAAGAAATGAGAGTAAAGTGGCCACTGAATGCGTGAAGGGCTCTCCTGACATAGCAATATTGCGCGATCCCTGGGAGATCCAGTGACATCATCACTAAAATTCGGTATGCGTCACCCAATACAAGTGCTGCATATGTCTAGTCAGAATGTTTCCGGTAGTATACATAGCGCACACTTGCAGTCACATGACCACTCAATCTTGTCGCCAACACTGGAAGTCCCTTCATAGACACATAGAGTAACTGCAGACGTTTGTGAAAAGCCTGGACAGCTTCTTTAATGTGAATAATTCAATCCTGTGCTTTACTTTATGAACTAAAAAGATTCAACAATATTTTAATAAAAACTCACAACCACGTCTCTACCTTGGTCAACTACTGTAGTAATTTAGCTAAAAAAAGCAAAGATAAAAAGAAATGTCTGCCCATCCAATTCCTTAATCTGAATCTGTAAATTCAACAGAGATTAAGATACTCAGATCTGCAGGTACATGTAAGGTCTTTAGTTATTTACTGGGTTATGAAATTTTCTAAAATATAAATATTTAATATCATTGTCATTTACAATCTTTTATAGCTCATCTAACTTAGCCCTTGGCCCGTCTCAATAAAAAAAGCTTTATTTTTGAGAATGTGGCATTAAAAATACAAGTGATATTTAAATAAATAAGCTATATATAACAACTGTAGTATGCAATTACAAAATGGGAACAAATACTTTAATCAAAACCTTAAATAAAAAAAAGACCTTAAATTACAGAGTTAGATAAAAGATACATTAACGTACTAATAAAAATACCTAAAAAATACCTAGTAACTAATATATATCTGAAGATTTCTGTAAGTCACATAAACATAAAACCAGGGTCAGAGGGGTCTTGATCAGTCTACCAACAATCAGACTTTTATGGTATATCCAGCTGTTGTAGCACAAAGTCTTTGACAGGAAAATCCCTTTAAAGTTTGCACCATAGATGTTTCCAATGAAACGTCTTCTAGTTATATAAGAAAGCAATATTATCACAGTTTATGTTCAGCAACATATACTGTAGGATTCACATATTTTCATGGATTGTGATATCTGCAACCAAGTCAGGAGACTTTTCTTGGGGGAAGAGTTAAGGCAGCCGCAACAACTATTGCAATGATTTTATGGTGTCATGGAGGTGTTGGGAACTTAGCTGTTACACCCGGTCTGTTTATTGTACCTCCAGGGGGTCTCCATCGGGTCTCTAGCTCTGTGCCGGCCTCACGCTGTCTGGACACAGCCCCCACCCCTCCTTCCTTTCCTGCTTCCTGGCGTGCGGCCAGCAGGTTTCCTGGCAGGGTTCTTACGTCGCATGCGCGCTCGCTCCCTGTCTCTTAAAGAGACAGTGTGCATTTTACAAATGTCCCTAGCCAATGGCGTGTGTTTTTCTGCTATTTCTGGCCCCTCCACCATAGGGAGGGCGCCGGAGCAACAAGTGCATATTGTTGCTAACTTCCGGTTCCTGTTATCTGGCGCTTCTGTTTCTGAAGTATCTGCAGGGAACTCCGCTCATTCCGTCTGTCTCCACAGATCTTCTGCTACCAGTTACCCAGTTATTCTGGACTGCTTCTGCAGTATCTACACTGGACCCGTCTAGTCCTGCCAGTCCGCCAGCCTCACTTCTGGTACTCCCGGTGCCAGCTTCTACTCCTACACCCGGTATCCTCCAGTCCGCTCTGCAACATCCGCTAACCTTGCTGGACCGTCTGTTCCGCTGGGACAGCCGCCATGAGTTTGGGGTCTAACTGAAGGTAGCACCTGTGTCCTCCAGGCATTCCATTCTGTCCCTGTTCGAGGGGACTTACTATGCATGTCTGGGGCTCATGCAGTAACGCCCCCTTTGGAGCCCCCCGGACCACAGTCTAGTGGTTCCACATCAAACCTTAATAAATACGGATGTGAACTTCTACATCTGTGCCTCCGTTTCCATTCATTACAGATTGCTCCCGCCATGGAACCCGCTGGATCCCAGAAATCACCAGTCATGGAGTTACGTCAGGAGATCTCCCAGCTGAAGGAGCAACAGGATAAAATCATGCCTTTCCTGCACAACGTATCTGCTCGCCTGGATAGTTTGGCTTCTTCGATGGCACCTGCTCCTGCCACTTGTGTCCAGGTATCTAACTGCGCAGCAAGTAAGGATTCTCGCTTGGCGGCTCCCACCCGCTTCCGAGGCAACCCCGTTTTGTGTCGAGGGTTCATAAATCAGTGCACACTGCACTTCGAGCTATTGGGGCATAGGTTTGCTTCTGATTTGGCCAAAGTTGGCTTCATCATGTCCCACCTTGATGGAGAGGCACTCACCTGGATGAATCCGCTGTGGGAGAGGGTGGATCCGTTGGTTTCTAATCTCGTCTTTTCTAGAGGCATTCCGCAAGACCTTTGACGAACCTGGTCGTACTACGTCGACAGCTTCTGCTCTTCTTTGACTACGACAGGAGGCCCTTACGGTGGCTCAGTATGCGGTGCAGTTCCGTACTCTTTCGTCTGAACTTTCCTGGAACAATGAGGCTCTGGTGGCTACCTTCTGGCAGGGACTCTCTGGACGAGTAAAGGATGAGTTGGCGGGACATGACTTGCCTACTGCTTTGGATGACCTGATTTCCCTGGCAGTATGAGTTGATCTACGGTTTCAGGAACGGTCAAACGAGATCAGACGTGAAAAAGAATCCGATCACCTGGTTGCTTGTACTCCTAAATCTGCGAATTTTCCAACTTTGTCTTCCGCTCCTGTGGCTATGGAGGTGGATCGTGTTAATCTGGTCAACCGTCGCCAGGAGGTGCGTCGCCGGGAGGGGAGCTGTTTCTACTGTGGCAGTGCCAAGCATTATATCCACTCTTGTCCTAAGAGACTGGGAAACTCCAGTGCCTAGGGTCTGTAGGAGAGGCTACCCTAGGTAAGGATCATCTCTCTCCAGCTCTGCAAATAACAGTCTCTGTGGCCTTCGGCAAGACGAGATTTTTGGAGTTCTGTCACCTGGATTCTGGTGCCGCCGGGAACCTTATTTCGCAGGTGGTAGTGGATCATTATCAGATTCCAGTCCAGCGTTTATCGGAACCTTTGCAAGTGACATCTGTGGATTGCAGACCCCTGGTGGAGTCCATATGGTTCCAGACTGGGCCTTTGGAACTCCGGGTAGGTCTAACCCATTCTGAAAGAATCCGTTTTTATGTGTTGCCAGTTTTGTCTCACCCCTTGCTTTTAGGTCTACCCTGGTTCCGGATGCATGACCCTGTTCTAAATTGGAGGACAGGAGAGATCCTGCGCTGGGGAGATTATTGCTTTGATCGATGTATCATTCCGGTTCGTCCTGCTCTTCCTCCAGTACAACCTGAAGCCCTGCCGGGTTTGCCATCTCCTTACTGGTCCTTCGCTGATGTCTTCGGGAAAAAAGAGGCAGAGAAATTACCTCCACACAGGTCATATGATTGCCCCATTGATCTGCTTCCCGGAGCATCTCCTCCACGTGGACGGATCTATCCTCTTTCTCAAGCAGAGACTCAGTCCATGTCTGGATACATTCAGGAGAATCTGGACAGAGGTTTCATCCGGAAGTCTTCCTCGCCTGCTGGAGCTGGATTCTTCTTCATGAAGAAAAAGGATGGATCTCTACGACCCTGTATCGATTACAGGGGTCTGAACCAGATTACGGTAAAGAACAGGTATCAGTTGAAGTTAATTTCAGAATTGTTTGATCGTCTTAGGGGATCTAAAATTTTCACCAAACTGGATCTCAGAGGGGCTTACAATCTGATACGCATTCGTGAAGGAGACGAATGGAAGACCGCCTTTAATACTCGTGACTGACACTATGAATACCTGGTAATGCCATTTGGGCTAAGTAATGCACCAGCAGTGTTTCAGGAATTTGTAAATGACATTTTCAGAGATCTGCTTTATTCTTGTGTTGTTGTTTACCTGGACGACATTCTGATCTTCTCTGCTGATTTAGCTTCCCACCGGAGACAAGTACGTATGGTCTTACAAAGACTCAGGGAGAACAGACTCTATGCTAAGATTGAAAAGTGTCTCTTTGAGCAATCCTCTCTGCCTTTCCTGGGTTATCCAACAATGTGAATAGAAGAAAGAAGAAATGCAGCACTCACCATCGGTCTTCAGCAAAACTTAGTAGTTAACTTCCCTCAGCAGGGCGGTAATCATAATAGATTGCTATTGCAACGCGAAGCCAGATGGATCTTAAAAACAAATGCCCACGGTCCATTGGGACTTAATGATAAACTTGACATGGCAATTTTTATCTAATTAGTCTGTAAGAAGCAGTCCGTTCTTGGAGATTGTTTGTTTAAAACATTCTATATATTGTTTTGTATAATGTGGTGAGTCGAATTCTATAAAAGGAAATGACATCACAATCACCACTCACATGGACCCGTAGAAGCGCTTGTGCGCGAAACGGCCGTCGTCCTGTCTCTACACTCTCCTGCTCCCCTGCACACTCCTGCCGATGCCGCGTTATGTCCGTGATGGCTGTATTTGCTAAATAAAGGACACAAGTTTTGCTGAAGACCGATGGTGAGTTCTGCATTTCTTCTTTCTTCTACTCACATTGTTGGATAATGGATTTTATATGCTGAGCACCACTCAGGTCTCATTGGAAACCAAGCTCGTCCACTCCGTTTAAGATCACACACAGACTGTTTCATTCACTACACAGCTTTTTCAGTGCCGGTCATTTTTCTTTCTTGTGGATGTGGATCTTTCCTGGGCTATATTGTCTCGCCTACAGGTTTAAAGATGGATCCAGAGAAGGTATCTGCCATTTTAAAGTGGCCTCGCCCATGCGGTCTGAAGGCAATACAACGGTTCCTGGGGTTCGCCAACTATTACCGTTTGTTCATTCCAAACTTTTCCACTCGAGTGGCACCCATTTCGGCTTTGACCAGGAAAGGCGCGAAAGCCAAGGGATGGACACCTGAGGCTGAGGAGGCTTTTACTTCCCTAAAGCATGCCTTCTCCTCCGCACCCGTACTTCATCGACCGGACTCCGAAAAACAATTTTTGCTTGAGGTAGACGCTTCCTCCATAGGTGCTGGTGCGGTTCTCACCCAGAAGTCGTCGTCTGGCCGGATGGTCACCTGTGGATTCTTCTCGAAAGTCTTTTCTGTTTCTGAGAGGAATTATTCCGTGGGAGATCGTGAATTGTTGGCTATCAAGTTGGCTCTGCAGAAGTGGCGTCACCTTCTTGAGGGTGCTGCTCATCAGGTTATCATTTACACAGATCATAAGAATCTTGCTTATCTTCAATCTGCTCAGAGACTGAATCCTCGTCAAGCCCGGTGGGCCTTGTTTTTTGCTCGATTTAATTTTGTTCTTCATTTTTGACCAGCTGATAAGAACATTAAAGCCGAAGCAGTTTCCAGAGCATTTTTGCCTCCAGACTTTGTGGAAGGACCGCTCCACATCATTGAACCATCCAGATTAGTGTCGGTGGCTGAGGTTAATATTGCTCAACTCCCTCCAGGTAAAACCTTTGTTTCTACTTCAGATCAGAAATGAGCTCTTCGGTGGGGTCATTCTTCTAAATTGGCCAGTCATGCCGGACAAAGGAAGACTCTGCTACTCATCTCCCATTACTACTGGTGGCCTACCATGGGCAAAGATGTTCAGGAGTATGTGGCTGTTTGTCCTTCGTGTGCTCGCAACAAGACTGATAAGCGATTGCCTTCCGGGCGGTTATTACCTCTGTTTGTTCCTTCAGTACCCTGGCAGCACATCGCAATGGACTTCATTACTGATCTCCCCGTCTCCTCTGGCTGTTCAGTCATATGGGTTGTGGTGGATCGTTTTTCGAAGATGGCGCATTTTGTTCCGTTACCTGGTCTCCCATCTGCTTCAGAGCTCGCTGATCATTTCATTCAACATATCTTCCGTCTTCATGGGTTTCCTCTCCACATCGTATCCAACAGGGGTGTCCAGTTCACCTCCAAGTTCTGGAGAGCACTTTTTAAGTCTGTACAAGTGGAGCTGGACTTCTCTTCTGCATATCACCCTCAATCCAATGGGCAAGTAGAGAGGACCAAACAAATTCTGACAGGATTTTTGCGTCACTTCGTCAACGTACATCATGATGACTGGATCAAGTTGCTGCCTTGGGCAGAGTTCTCGTACAACAATCAAGTAAGTGAGTCTTCTGGTAAATCTCCCTTTCAGATTGGGTTTGGGCTCCAACCCAGGATTCCGCTTCCCATCTCTGGTCCTTCTGGCGTTCCTGCAGCTGATACCTTTACGGAGGAATTCTCAAAAGTATGGAGCGACACCAAGGTTGCCTTAGAGAGAGCTTCACTACGTATGAAGAAGCATGCAGACAAAAGACGTCTGGAGGCTCCCTCCTTCCGGCCAGGGGATAAGATATGGCTCTCCTCCAAGTATATCCATCTGAAGATGCCCTCTTACAAACTGGGTCCCCGCTTAATCGGTCCATTTGAAGTCCTGAAATGGATTAACGCAGTCTCGTACAAATTGAAACTGCCGGCTTCCTTAGGGGTGCCTAATTCTTTTCATGTTTCCCTCCTCAAACCCGTACTTTTGAGTTCATTTTTTAAAGATCCTGGTTCCACTCCGGATCCCATCAGTGAGGAGGATGTGTTTGAGGTAGAGAATATCTTGGCCACTAAAAGAATAAGGGGTAAGAACTATTTCTTGTGGATTGGAGGGGCTTCGGTCCTGAGCAGAGGTCATGGGAGCCTAGAGAGAATATCCGTGCTCCTCTTCTCCTGAAAAAATTCTACGCAGGCTTGAAAAAGAGGGGGCGTAAAGAGGGGGATACTGTTACACCTGGTCTGTTTACTGTACCTCCAGGAGGTCTCTGTCGGGTCTCTAGCTCTGTGCCAGCCTCACGCTGTCTGGACACAGCCCCCACCCCTCCTTCCTCTCCTGCTTCCTGGCGTGTGGCCAGCAGGTACCCTGGCAGGGTTCTTACGCCCCCCGGAAGAAGGCTCAAACGCCGAAACGTACGTAGGGATCCAGGAGCATTTGGGTATGAGGAATTTTTTATAATCTTTTGATTTCGCATATGTACTTTGCCAGGTTATTGCTATTTTTGCCTATTTAGCACTACGACACTCTACGGGTTCTTGGCTGTGTTTTACACAGACTATATATAGTCTCAGGCACTGCAGCACTTTATATGGGCTTTTTAGTGGTTTATATGGACTGATAGGATACATATATAGGTCCTGGAGTATATGATATAGGTTGGTTTTGCACAAACTTAGTTTATTACTGCACTTTTAGCACTTTTTTGTGGTTGCACCACATTTTGCGTAAATTCAGTTTGCTGCTATGCACATATCATTGCACTTTATTTGTAATTTGCACTTTTATTAGATGTTTTTTGTTTTTTTCTAGGATATATATGTTTTTCCTTATTCAGCACTAGTAACCCATGCATTTTGTGGCTGGAGCATTTATGTGTAACATCTTTTTACACAGTCAGATATATACATATTAATTTTGCATTGTTAAAGTATATATTCATTCAGGAGTCCTTTGTGTCAGTTTTTTATTAATTTTTTTTTATTATTATTTTTATTTTTATTATTGCAAATACCTGGATTTTTGTATTAATATAATTTTTGTATGTTCCCATACCTAGAGATTTATTATTAATTGTGCTTCTATCAGCTGTTATATTTATCTTATACTTTTTAATATTATAATTGAATAAAAAATTACTTTAATTAATATTTATTGTCTTTTTTGCACAAAATTCTTGGGAGGATTTGTCTGATAAATTGTGCTTGACAGAATTGTTTTACATACAATTGGTTACCCATCTGATTGGAGGGTTCTTACGTCGCACGCACGCTCGCTCCCGGTCTCTTAAAGAGACAGTGTGCATTTTACAAATGTTGTCCCTAGCCAATGGCGTGTGTTTTTCTGCTATTTCTGGCCCCTCCACCATAGGGAGGGCGCTGGAGCAACAAGTGCATAATGTTGCTAACTTCCGGTTCCTGTTATCTTGCGCTTCTGTTTCTGAGGTATCTGCAGGGAACTCCGCTCATTCTGTCTGTCTCCACAGATCTTCTGCTACCAGTTACCCGGTTATTCTGGACTGCTTCCGCAGTATCTACACTGGACCCTTCTAGTCCTGCCAGTCCGCCAGCCTCACTTCCGGACCACGCCAGTACTCCCGGTGCCAGCTTCTACTCCTACACCCGGTATCCTCCAGTCCACTCTGCAACATCCGCTAACCTTGCTGGACCTTCTGTTCCGCTGGGACAGCCGCCACGAGTTCGGGGTCTAACTGAAGGTAGCGCCCGTGTCTTCCAGGCATTCTATTCTGTCCCTGTTCTAGGGGACTTACTACGGGTGTCTGGGGCTCACGCAGTAAGGCCCCCTTTGGAGCCCCCTGGACCGCGGTCTAGTGGTTCCACATCAAACATTAATAAATACGAATGTGAACTTCTACATCTGTGCCTCCGTTTCCATTCGTTACATTAGACATGTGCACCTGCAACAAAATTACACACAATTATTGTTAGCACAAGTAAATAGAGTAATATTGCTCTTTGAAGAGGTTGTAAGAAATGATGACAAGGATGTATTTTCATATATATAGATATCTATATACATACAGTTGGTACAGAAAGAATTCAGACTCCTTTAAATTTTTCACTCTTTGTTTCATTGCAGCCATTTGGTAAATTCAAAAAAGTTATTTTTTTTCTCATTAATGTACACTCTGCACCCCATCTTGACTGAAAAAAACAGAAATGTAGAAATTTTTGCAAATTTATAAAAAAAACCAAACTGAAATATCACATGGTCATAAGTATTCAGACCCTTTGCTCAGTATTGAGTAGAAGCACCCTTTTGAGCTACTACAGCAATGAGTCTTCTTGGGAATGATGCAACAAGTTTTTCACACCTGGATTTGGGGATCTTCTGCAGATCCTCTTCAGTTCCGTCAGGTTGGATGATGAACATTGGTGGACAGCCGTTTTCAGGTATCTCCAGAGATGCTCAATTGGGTTTAGGTCAGGGCTGTGACTGGACCAGTCAAGAATGGTCACAGAGTTGCTCTGAAGCCACTCCTTTGTTATTTTAGCTGTGTGCTTAGGATCATTGTCTTGTTGGACGGTGAACCTTTAGCCAAGTCTGAGGTCCAGAGCACTTTGGAAGAGGATATCCAGGATATCTCTGTACTTGGCCACATTCATGTTTCCTTCAATTGCAACTGGTTGTCTTGTCCCTGCAGTTGAAAAATACCCCCATAGCATGATGATGCCACAACCATGTTTCACTGTTGGGATTGTATTGGGCAGGTGATGAGCAGTGCTTGGTTTTCTCCACACACACCGCTTAGAATTATCTTCAAAAAGATCTATCTTCATCTCATCAGACCAGAGAATCTTATTTCTCATAGTCTGGGAGTCCTTCATGTGTTTTTTTAGCAAACTCTATGTGGGCTTTCATATGTCTTGCACTGAGAAGAGGCTTCTGTCAGGCCACTCTGCCATAAAGGCCCGACTTGTGGAGGGCTGCAGTGATAGTTTACTTTGTGGAACTTTCTCCCATCTCTCTACTGTATCTCTGGAGCTCAGCCACAGTGATCTTGGGGTTCTTCTTTACCTCTCTCACCAAGGCTCTTCTCCCACAATTACTCAGTTTGGCTGGATGGCCAGGTCTAGGAAGACTTCCTGATGGTCCCAAACTTCTTACATTTAAGGGTCATCAAACATATTAAGCTGCCTAAATGGCGCTTCCATAAAGTTCATGCATCAAAATAAAGGAGGAAAGTGGAAGCTATATGCCATAAAAAAATTAAATTTTTTTATATCAATTAAAATTATGAAGACAAAGATAAAATATGGTCAAAAAAGGGACAACAGTGCAAAAAGTAGCTACATTAAGGAATACAGTGCCACGACAGTACACCGTGTTCCAAATTATTATGTAAATTATATTTTTCTGGGATTTTCCTAAATGATCGGTGCAAATGACAGTCAGTCTAATAAAAGTCATCACCCATTAGAGTATACATCAAATTTTATTGAAGAAACCTCTCAATGATAACAGTATAATCTCCAAAATGAATAAAAACTCAAAATGCACTGTTCCAAATTATTAGGCACAGTAGAATTTCTAAACATTTGATATGTTTTAAAGAACTGAAAATGCTCATTTGTGGAATTTGCAGCATTAGGAGGTCACATTCACTGAACAAAAAAGCTATTTAACTCCAAAACAGCCTAATAGGCCAAGTTACATGTTCACATAGGAGCTCTTCTTTGATATCACCTTCACAATTCTTGCTTCCATTGAACTTGTGAGTTTTTGGAGAGTTTCTGCTTGTAATTCTTTGAATGAAGTCAGAAGAGACTCCCAGAGCTACTGTTTTGATGTGAACTGCCTCCCACCCTCATAGATCTTTTGCTTGATGATACTCCATAGGTTCTCTATAGGGTTGAGGTCAGGGTAAGATAGTGGCCACACCATGAGTTGATCTCCTTTTATGCCCATAGCAGCCAATGACTCAGAGGTATTCATAGCAGCACGAGATAGTATATTGTCATGCATGAAGATGATTTTGCTCCTGAAGGCACGTTTCTGCTTTTTATAAAATGGAAGTTGTCAGTCAGAAACTCTATATACTTTGCAGAGGTCATTTTCACACCTTCAGGAACGTTAAAGGGCCCTACCAGCTGTTTCCCCGTGATTCCGGCCCAAAACATAACTCCTCCACCTCTTTGCTGACATCGCAGCCTTGTTGGGACATGATGGCCATCCACCAACCATCCTCTACTCCATCCATCTGGACCATCCAGGGTTGCTCGACACTCATCAGTAAACAAGACTGTTTGAAAATTAGTCATCATGTATGTCTGGGCCCACTGCAACCATTTCTGCTTGTGAACGCTGTTTAGGGGTGGCCGAATAGTAGGTTTATGAACCAAAGCAAGCATTTGAAGGATCCTACACCTTGAGGTTCGAGGGACTCCAGAGGCACCAGCAGCTTCAAATATCTGTTTGCTGGTTTGTAATGGCTTTTTAGCAGCTGCTCTCTTAAACCGATGAACTTGGCTCGCAGAAACCTTCCTCATTATGCCTTTATCAGCATGAACATGTCTGTGCTCAGATTCAGCCACATCATCTCTTAACAGTACGATGATCACGCTTAAGTTTTCAGGAAATATCTAATGTTTTCTTCCCTTGACTAGTGTTGAGCGATACCTTCCGATATTTGAAAGTATCGGTATCGGATTGGATCGGCCGATATCCAAAAAATATCGGATATCGCCGATACCGATACCCGATACCAATACAAGTCAATGGGACACAAATATCGGAAGTGATCCTGGATGGTTCCCAGGGTCTGAAGGAGAGGAAACTCTCCTTCAGGCCCTGGGATCCATATTCATGTAAAAAATAAAGAATAAAAATAAAAAATATGGATATACTCACCCTCGGACGGCCCCTGGCTGTCACCGCTGCAAGCCTCTGCCTCCGTTCCTAAGAATGCAGAGTGAAGGACCTTCGATGACGTCGCAGCTTGTGATTGGTCGCGTGACCGCTCATGTGACCGCTCACGCGACCAGACACAAGCCGCGACGTGATCGCAGGTCCTTCACTCACTGCATTCTTAGGAACGGAGGCAGACGCTTGCACCGCTGAGGTCCAGGGTCTGTCGGAGGGGTGAGTATATCCATATTTTTTATTTTTATTCTTTATTTTTTACATGAATATGGATCCCAGGGCCTGAAGGAGAGTCTCCTCTCCTCCAGACCCTGGGAACCATACGCACTGCACATGCCTGGGAACTTATAGGAACTTCCGATTCCGATTTCCGATATCACAAAAATATCGGAACTTGGTATCGGAATTCCGATACAGCGAATATCGGCCGATACCCGATATTTGCAGTATCGGAATGCTCAACACTACCCTTGACCAAAGCATTGCACTATTTGATGCTTTTCGGCAGCACAGAGATCCTTTTTCTTTCCCATGTTACTTGAAAACTGTGGCCTGCTTAATAATGTGGAACATCATTTTAAAGTAGTTTTCCTTTAATTATAATCACCTGGAAAACTAATTATCACATGTGTTTAAGATTGATTTCAGTGATCCATTGAGCCCTGAGGCACAATACCATCCATGAGTTTATTTGAAAAACAAAATAATTAAATCTTTATGACACTTAAATCCAATTTGCATAATAATTTGGAACACGTTGTATAACATATAATAAATCCTAAGTAGTTCTCCCACTACAAGACTGATGGTGTATATGCCATAGTCATTAAGGAGCATTAAATAGCTTCCATCTGGGACTAGTAGTATGTCCCCAGTCCAAAAAATAATAGGTGTATCCATGTCACATGCAGTGATTCAAGAAATAAATTTCCATATGTCCAGGTCAGTGTAAATATTAGCAGTTTAAGTGCTTAACCCCTTAACGACCGCCGATACGCCTTTTAACGGCGGCCGCTAAGGGTACTTAATCCACAGCGCCGTTAATTAAAAAAGTGAATAGCGCCCCCCAGAGTCGGATTTTCTCTGGGGTCTCGGTTGCCGAGGGTAGCCGAGACCCCAGAGAACATGATTCGGGGGGTTTTTACCGACCCCCCGAGTTGCGATCGCCGGTAATTAACCGTTTACCGGCGGTCGCAACAAAAAAAAAAAACGCGATTTGCCGTTTAATTTCTCTGTCCTCCGATGTGATCGCACATCGGAGGACAGAGAAATGTGGTCCCCGATGGCCCCCAATAGCCCCCCAATACTTACCTACCTCCCCCGGTGCTCCTCGTGTCTCCCCATGGGCGCCGCCATCTTTTTTCCGGGAAAAAATGGCGGGCGCACGCGCAGTGCGCCCGCCGCCTGGCACCCGGATGTTCTTTGGGGTCTCGGCTGCCGGGGGTAGCCGAGACCCCAAAGAACATGATCGGGGTCGGTTTGCACCGACCCCTGCTTTGCAATCGCCGGTAATTAACAGTTTACCAGCGACCGCAAAAAAAAAAAAAAAAAAAAAGCGATCAGTTATTTCTCTGTCCTCTGATGTGATCGCACATCAGAGGACAGAGAAATAGGGGGATTCGGGGACCCTATCATACTCACCCGGGGTCCCTGGGTCCTCTTCTGTCTTCTCCTGCCAGCCGGCTTTTTCATCATGGCGGGCGCATGCGCAGTGCGCCCGCCATCTGCTGCCATCTGCCGGCCGGCAGGAGAAGACAAGTTGGGGCTAAAATTAGGGTTAGGGTTAGGGTTAGGGTTAGAGTTAGGGTTAGAGTTAGGGTTAGGGTTAGAGTTAGGGTTAGGGTTAGGGTTAGGGTTAGAGTTAGCGTTAGGGTTAGGGTTAGGGTTAGGGTTAGGGTTAGAGTTAGGGTTAGGGTTAGGGTTAGAGTTAGGGTTAGGGTTAGGGTTAGGGTTAGAGTTAGGGTTAGGGTTAGAGTTAGAGTTAGGGTTAGGGTTGGGGCTAAATTTAGGGCTAGGGTTAGGGCTAGGGTTAGGGTTAGGCTACTTTCACACTAGCGTTTTTTGGCTTCCGTCGCAATGCGTCGTTGGAGAAAAAACGCATCCTGCAAAAGTGCTTGCAGGATGCGTTTTTTCTCCATTGGCTTGCATTAGCGACGCATTGCGACGGATTGCCACATGTCGCATCCGTCGTGCGACGGATGCGTCGTGCTTCGGCGGACCGTCGACACAAAAAAAACTACATGTAACTTTTTTGTGCGACGTGTCCGCCATTTCCGACCGCGCATGCGTGGCCGGAACTCCGCCCCCGCCTCCCCGCACTTCACAATGGGGCAGCGGATGCGTTGAAAAAACAGCATCCGCTGCACCCGTTGTGCGGCGCTTACAACGCTAGCGTCGGTACGTCGGCCCGACACACTGCGATGGGCCGAGTACGACGCTAGTGTGAAAGTAGCCTTAGGCTTCTTTCACACTTGCGTCGGTACGGGGCGGTCCCAATGCGTCGGCCCGATGTACCGACGCACGTTGTGAAAATTGTGCACAACGTGGGCAGCGGATGCAGTTTTTCAACGCATCCGCTGCCCAGTCTATGTCCTGGGGAGGAGGGGGCAGAGTTACGGCCACGCATCCGCGGAAATGGCGGACGCGACGTACAAAAAAAAGGTTACATTGAACTTTTTTTGTGACGACGGGGGCTAAAGTTATGGTTAGGGTTGGGGCTAAAGTTAGGGTTGGGGCTAAAGTTAGGGTTAGAGTTGGGATTAGGGTTAGGGTTTGGATTAGGGTTGGGATTAGTGTTACGTTTGGGATTAGGGTTGGGATTAGGGTTAGGGTTGGGATTAGGGTTAGGGGTGTGTTGGATTTAGGGTTTTGATTAGGGTTATGGTTAGGGTTGAGATTAGGGCTGTTTTGGGGTTAGGGTTGTGATTATCGTTAGGGTTGTGATTAGGATTATGGATCGGGTTGAGATTAGGGTTAGGGCTGTGTTGGGGTTAGGGTTGGAGTTAGAATTGGGGGGTTTCCACTGTTTAGGTACATCAGGGGGTCTCCAAACACGACAGCCAATTTTGCGCTAAAAAAGTCAAATGGTACTCCCTCCCTTCTGAGCTCTGCCGTGCGCCCAAACAGTGGTTTACCCCCACATATGGGGCATCAGCGTACTCGGGATAAATTGGACAACAACTTTTGGGGTCCAATTTCTCCTGTTACCCTTGTGAAAATAAAAACTTGGGGGCTAAAAATCTTTTTTGTTGGAAAAAAATATATTTTTTTATTTTCACTACTCTGCATTATAAATTTCTGTGAAGCACTTGAGCTTTCAAAGTTCTCACCACATATCTAGATAAGTTCCTTAGGGGGTCTAGTTTCCAAAATTTGGTCACTTGTGGGGGTTTCTACTGTTTAGGTACATTAGGGGTCTGCAAACGCAACATAACGCCCGCAGACAATTCTATCAAAGTCTGCATTCCAAAATGGCGCTCCTTCCCTTCCGAGCTCTGCCGTGCGCCCAAACAGTGGTTTACCCCCACATATGGGGTACCAGCATACTCAGGACAAATTGGACAGCAACTTTTGGGGTCCAATTTCTCTTGTTACCCTTGTGAAAATAAAAATTTGGGGGCTAAAAAAATCTTTTTTGTGGGAAAAAAAATATTTTTTATTTTCACTACTCTGCATTATAAACTTCTGTGAAGCACTTGGGCATTCAAAGTTCTCACCACATATCTAGATAAGTTCCTTGGGGGGTCTATTTTCCAAAATGGGGTCACTTGTTGGGGGTTTCTACTGTTTAGGTACATTAGGGGTCTGCAAAGGCAACATAACGCCCGCAGACAATTCTATCAAAGTCTGCATTCCAAAATGGCACTCCTTCCCTTCCGAGCTCTGCCGTGCGCCCAAACAGTGGTTTACCCCCACATATGGGGTACCAGCATACTCAAGACAAATTGGACAACAACTTTTGGCGTCCAATTTCTCTTGTTACCCTTGTGAAAATAAAAACTTGGGGGCTAAAAAATCTTTATTGTTAAAAAATATATATTTTTTATTTTCACGACTCTGCATTATAAACTTCTGTGATGCACTTGGGCATTCAAAGTTCTCACTACACATCTAGATAAGTTCCATGGGGGGTCTAGTTTCCAAAATGGGGTCACTTTTGGGGGGTTTCTGCTGTTTAGGCACATCAGGGGCTCTCCAAACGCGACATGGCGTCCGATCTCAATTCCAGTCAATTTTGCATTGAAAAGTCAAATGGCGCTCCTTTGCTTCCGAGCTCAGCCATGCGCCCAAACAGTGGTTTACCCCAACATATGGGGTGTCGGCGTACTCAAGACAAATTGTAAAACAGCTTCTGGGGTCCATTTTCTCCTGTTACCCTTGGTAAAATAAAAATTTGGAGGCAAAAATATCATTTTTGTAGAAAAAATGCGATTTTTTTATTTTCACGGCTCTACGTTATAAACTTCTGTGAAGCACCTGGGGGTTTAAAGTGCTCACCACACATCTAGATAAGTTCCTTAAGGGGTCTAGTTTCCAAAATGGTGTCATATGTGGGGGGTCTCTACTGTTTAGGCACATCAGCGGCTCTCCAAACGTGACATGGCGTCCGATCTCAATTCCAGCCAATTCTACATTAAAAAAGTAAAACGACACTCCTTCTCTTCCAAGCTCTGCGGTGCGCCCAAACAGTGGTTTACCCCCATATATGGGGTATCGACGTACTCAGGAGAAATTGCACAACAACTTTTGTGGTCTAATTTCTCCTGTTACCCTTGTGAAAATAAAAATTTGGGGGCAAAAAGATCATTTTTGTAGAAAAAATGAGATTTTTTATTTTCACGGCTCTACGTTATAAACTTCTGTGAAGCACTTGGGGGTTCAAAGTGCTCACCACACATCTAGATAAGTTCCTTAAGGGGTCTAGTTTCCAAAATGGTATCACTTGTGGGGGGTTTCCACTGTTTAGGCACATCAGGGACTCTCCAAACGCGACATGGCATCCGATCTCAATTCCAGCCAATTCTGCATTGAAAAAGTCAAACGGTGCTCCTTCAATTCCAAGCTCTGCGGTGCGCCCAAACAGTGGCTTACCTCCACATATGGGGTATCGACGTACTCAGGAGAAATTGCACAACAACTTTTGTGGTCTAATTTCTCCTGTTACCCTTGTGAAAATAAGAATTTGTGGGCGAAAAAATCATTTTTGTGAAAACAAATGCGATTTTTTATTTTCACGGCTCTACGTTATAAACTTCTGTGAAGCACTTGGGGGTTCAAAGTGCTCACCACACATCTAGATAAGTTCCTTGGGGGGTCTAGTTTCCAAAATGGTGTCACTTGTGGGGGGTTTCCACTGTTTAGGCACATTAGGGGCTCTCCAAACGCGACATGGCGTCCGATCTCAATTCCAGCCAATTCTGCATTGAAACAGTCAAACGGTGCTCCTTCACTTCCAAGCTCTGCGGTGCGCCCAAACAGTGGTTTACCTCCACATATGGGGTATCGGTGTACTCAGGAAAAATTGCACAACAAAATTTGTGGTTAAATTTCTGTTTTTACACTTGTGAAAATTAAAAAAAATGGTTCTGAAGTAAAATGTTTGCAAAAAAAAGTAAAATGTTCATTTTTTTCTTCCACATTGTTTTAGTTCCTGTGAAGTACGTAAAGGGTTAATAAACTTCTTGAATGTGGTTTTGAGCAGCTTGAGGGGTGCAGTTTTTAGAATGGTGTCACACTTGGTTATTTTCTATCATATAGACCCCTCAAAATCACTTCAAAGGTGATGTGGTCCCTAAAAAAAACATGGTGTTGTAAAAATGAGAAATTGCTGGTCAACTTTTAACCCTTATAACTCCCTAACAAAAAAAAAAATTGTTTCCAAAATTGTGCTGATGTAAAGTAGACATGTGAGAAATGTTATTTATTAACTATTTTTTGTGACATATCTCTCTGATTTAAGGGCATAAAAATACAAAGTTTGAAAATTGCAAAATTTTAAAAATTTTCGCCATAAAAACAATCTCAGAATCAGCGGGATCCGATAAAGCGTTCCAGAGTTATAACCTCATAAAGTGACACTGGTCAGAATTGTAAAAATTGGCTCGGTCATTAAGTACCAAATTGGCTCTGTCACTAAGGGGTTAAAGCTGTTATCCTGAGAAAAAGTGTGTCAAGTAGTAGAAGAGTCAGGCAGTGAATCTGAGAAGAAAATAATGGGTACTGTACTTTAGCCCCTTAATCCCTTGACATACTATCCCATCGAGGTGACCTGGGACTTAATTCCCAGTGACGGGATAGTACGTCATATGCAATCGGCCGCGCTCACGGGGGGAGAGCAGCAGATCGCGGCCGGGTGTCAGCTGACTATCGCAGCTGACATCCTGCACTATGTGCCAGGAGCGGTCACTGACCGCTCCTGGCACATTAACCCCCGGAACACTGTGATCAAACATGATCGCAGCGTTCTGGGGGCATAGGGAAGCATCGCGCAGGGAAGGGGCTCCCTGCGTGCTTCCCTGAGACCCTCGGTACAAGGCGATGTGCTCTGCAAAGTGTCAGATCAGCGATCTGTCACTATATAGTGATGTCCCCCCCCCCCCGGGACAATGTGATAATGTAAAAAAAAAATATTTAGATGCGTAAAAAAAAAATTATAATTCCTAAATAAAGAAAAAAATATATATATTGTTCCCATAAATACATTTTTTATCTAAATAAAAAAATAAAATAAAAGTACACATATTTAGTATCGCCGCGTCTGCAATGACCCGACCTATAAAACTGTCCTGCTAGTTAGCCCCTTCAGTGAACACTGTAAAAAAAAAAACGAGGCAAAAAACAACGCTTTATTATCATACCGCCGAGCAAAAAGTGAAATAACACGTGATCAAAAAGACAGATATAAATAACCATGGTACAGCTGAAAACGTCATCTTGTCCCATAAAAAACGAGCCACCATACAGCATCATCAGCGAAAAAAGAAAAAAGTTATAGTCCTCAGAATAAAGCAATGCAAAATAATTATTTTTTCTATAACATAGTTTTTATCATATAAAAGTGCCAAAACATTAAAAAATGATATAAATGAGGTATCGATGTAATCGTACTGACCCGATCAATAAAACTGCTTTATCAAGTTTACCAAACATGGAACAGTATAAACACCCCCCCAAAAAAGAAATTCATGAATAGCTGGTTTTTGGTCATTCTGCCTCACAAAAATCAGATTAAAAAAAAAGCGATCAAAAAATGTGACTTGCCCAAAAATGGTATCAATAAAAACGTCAACTCGTTCCGCAAGAAACAAGACCTCATATGACTCTGTAGACCAAAATATGGAAAAATTATAGCTCTCAAAATGTGGAGACGCAAAAACTATTTTTTGCAATAAAAAGCATCTTTTAGTGTGTGACAGCTGGCAATCATAAAAATCAGCTAAAAAAATGCTATAAAAGTAAATCAAACCCCCCTTCATGACCCCCTTAGTTAGGGAAAAATAATAAAATTAAAAAAATGTATTTATTTCCAATTTCCCATTAGGGTTAGGGCGAGAATTAGGGCTAGAGTTAGGGCTAGGGCTAGGGTTAGGGTTAGGGCTAGGGTTAGGGCTAGGATTAGGGCTAGAGTTAGGGCCAGGGTTAGGGCTATGGTTAGGGTTGAGGTTTGGGTTAGGGTTGGGGCTAGGGTTAGGGCTACAGTTACGGTTGGGGCTAAAGTTAGGGTTAGGACTGGGGCTAAAGTTAGGGTAAGGGCTACAGATAGGGTTGGGGCTAAAGTTAGGGTTAGGGTTGGGGCTATAGTTAGGGTTAGGGATGGGGCTAAAGTTAGGGTAAGGGCTACAGATAGGGTTGGGGCTAAAGTTAGGGTTAGGGTTGGGGCTATAGTTAGGGTTAGGGATGGGGCTAAAGTTAGGGTTAGGTTTGGGGCTAAAGTTAGGGTTAGGGTTGGGGCTAAAGTTAAGGTTAGGGCTACAGATAGGGTTGGGGCTAAAGTTAGGGTTAGGGTTTGGATTACATTTACGGTTGGGATTAGGGTTAGGGGTGTGTCAGGGTTAGGGGTGTGGTTAGGGTTATGTTTGGGACTAGGGTTAGGGGTGTGTTGGAGTTAGGGCTGTGGTTAGGGTTGGGATTAGGGTTAGGGGTGTGTTGGGATTAGGGATGTGGTTGAGGTCAGGGGTGTGGTTGGGATTAGGGTTAGGGGTGTGTTTGGGTTAGGGTTTCAGTTACAATTGGGGGTTTCCACTGTTTAGGCACATCAGGGCTCTCCAAACGTGACATGGCATCCGATCTCAATTCCAGCCAATTCTGCGTTGAAAAAGTAAAATAGTGATCCTTCCCTTCCGAGCTCTCCTGTGCGCCCAAACAGGGGTTTACCCCAACATATGGGGTATCAGCGTACTCAGACCAAATTGCACAACAACTTTTGGGGTCCAATTTCTCTTGTTACCCTTGGGAAAATAAAAATTTTGGGGGCTAAAAAAACATTTTTGTGAAAAAAAAAAGGTTTTTTTATTTTCACGGCTCTACGTTATAAACTGTAGTGAGACACTTGGGGGTTCAAAGTTCGCACAACACATCTAGATAAGTTCCTTGGGGGGTCTAGTTTCCAATATGGGGTCACTTGTGGGGGGTTTCTACTGTTTAGGGACATCAGTGGCTCTGCAAATGCAAAGTGATGCCTGCAGACCAATCCATCTAAGTCTGCATTCCAAATGGCGCTCCTTCTATTTCGAGCTCTGCCATGCGCCTAAACGGTGGTTCCCCCCCACATATGGGGTATCAGCTTACTCAGGACAAATTGGACAACAACTTTTGTGGTCAAATTTCTCCTGTTACCCTTGGAAAAATACAAAACTGGGGGCTAAAAATAATTTTTTGTGGAAAAAAAATGATTTTTTATTTTCACGGCTCTGCGTTATAAACTGTAGTGATACACTTGGGGGTTCAAAGTTCTCACAACACATTTAGATAAGCTCCTTGGGGGTTCTAGTTTCATTTGGGTCATTTGTGGGGAATTTCTACTGTTTATGTACATCAGGGGCTCTGCAAATGCAACGTGACGCCTGCAGACCAATCAATCTAAGTCTGCATTCCAAATTGCGCTCCTTCCCTTCCGAGCTCTTCCATGCACCCAAACAGTGGTTTATCCCCACATGTGGGGTATCGGCAAACTCAGGACAAATTGTACAACAAATAAAAAAATTGCAGCTAAACTAAATTTTTTATGAAAAAAAGTTAAATGTTCATTTTTTTTTTAAACATTCCAAAAATTCCGGTGAAACACCTGAAGGGTTAATAAACTTCTTGAATGTGGTTTTGAGCACCTTGAGGGATGCAGTTTTTAGAATGGTGTCACACTTGGTTATTTTCTATCATATAGACCCCTCAAAATGACTTCAAATGTGATGTGGTCCCTAAAAAAAATAGTGTTGTGAAAATGAGAAATTGCTGTTCAAATTTTAACCCTTATAACTCCCTAACAAAAAAAAAATTGTTTCCAAAATTGTGCTGATGGAAAGTAGACGTGAGGGAAATGTTACTTATTAAGAATTTTGTGTGACATATCTCTGTGATATAAGGGCATAAAAATTCAAAGTTGGGAAATTGCAAAATTTTCAAAATCTTTGCCAAATTTCTGTTTTTTTCACAAATAAACACAGGTGATATCAAATAAATTTTACCACTATCATGAAGCCCAATATGTCACGAGAAAACACTGTCAGAATCACCAGGATCCATTGAAGCGTTCCAGAGTTATAACCTCATAAAGGGACAGTGGTCAGAATTGTTAAAATTGGCCCGGTCATTAACGTGCAAACCACCCTTGGGGCTTAAAAGGTTAAAGTGGCGCTGACACCCCGATGCGCCTTTCGTGTTTAGCTTTTTCGAAGGGAGGCGTGTGTGGGAATGGACGCTGGTCATGCTTTTATATCATACCTATATCATTGGTGACAGGGGCTTGAATGCGGCGCTTCCATCGGATGTCCCGCCTGACGTCACCACAGACCAGTGTCATGAGACACCCGGCCTCCTCCTCGCTCGATGCGTCAGAGCGAGGGGAGGTGTGGGCGACAACACAGATGCTTCGCCATGACAACGGCTGCAGACAGGAAGCCGGAGGAAGCGCATACAGCAGGGATAATGAAGTGCGGCCGTGGAACATTAGATGGTGAGAGTGAGAAAAAATAATGAGATAATCAAACGCGCTATTAAGGAAATGGCTCTAAGAAAAAAAAGGGGAGTATAGTCAGGTGATGCTTATGAGCATGCAATTCTAATCTAATCTACATGTGTCACCCATAAATATAGGGGAAAAGAGGGAGAACAATAAAGTGCCAATGTGCAATATAGATCCTGTATAAAGATCTTATAAATGGATCCTATATAAGGCGGCATAGAGTGTCAAAGTAAAAAATAGATCCTGCATAAAGCAGCATGCATTATTAAGATATGTGTAAAATAGAAATATTTAAATAAAGAAAAGGTGTATGTTTAATAGTGACAATGTAGGTTGATGGGTGATGTAATGTACATTAGTACATTGTCATTATAAACATATTACAAAAGAAGATTGAAGAAAACAATAATAAATAACATAGTGAATTTAAGAACGGTAAAAAAGGCATGCAGTATACAAAGCAAACTGTTTAAAAATAGCAAAAACAGTGAGAACATGATTAAAGGGGAAATTATATAAAGATTTCAAAGAAATCATAAAGTTCCTATTTTCCTGTATATGTCTTAAATCTCATGCAATCAGTCATCCTGTCCCTGCAGTTGAAAAACACCCCATAGCATGATGCTACCACCACCATGTTTCACTGTTGGGATTGTTTTAGGCAGGTGATGAGCAGTGCTTGGTTTTCTCCACACATACTGCTTAGAATGATCACCAAAAAGGTCTATCTTCATCTCATCAGACCAGAGAATCTTATTTCTCATAGTGTGGGAGTCCTTCATGTGTTTTTTTTTAAGCAAACTCTATGTGGGCTTTCATATGTCTTGCACTGAGGAGAGGCTTCTGTCAGGCCACTCTGCCATAACGTCCCAACTTGTGGAGGGACTCTCTCACCAAGGCTCTTTTACCACGATTGCTCAGTTTGGCTGGACGGCCAGGTCTTGGAAGACTTCTGGTGGTCCCAAACTTCTTACATTTAAGGATGATGGAGGCCACTGGGCTCTTAGGAACCTTGTAGGAACCTTGAGTGCTGCAGAAATTCTTTTGTAACCTTGGCCAGATCTGTGCCTTGCCACAATTCTGTCTCTGAGCTCCATGGCCAGTTCCTTTGACGTCATGATTCTCATTTGGTCTGACATGTGCTGTGAGGTCTTATATAGACAGGTGTGTACCTTTCCAAATCAAGTCCTATCAGTTTAATTAAAAACAGCTGAACTCCAATGAAGTAGTAGAACCATCTCAAGGAGGATCACAAGATAATGGACAGCATGTGACTTAACTATGAGTGTCTGGAAAAAAGAGAAAAAAAGACACTACTGGAATATATGCACACCACCGCAATGTTTCAAATATAGAAAAGCATATTCACTTTATTAGTACACAAAACAATTAAAACACAATTAAAATAACCAATACAATTGTCCCCACTCTGAGTAACATAATACCTCAATACATCACCTGGTAGAAGATACTATCTATATATATAATTGTCTAAGGGTTTTTCCGTCTGTCTTTCTGTCTGTCTTTCTGTCTGTCTGTCCTGGAAATCCTGCGTCTCTGATTGTGCCCAATCAGAGACGGGCACAGCATGGCGACGATGATGTCATAAAGGTTGCCTCGACCAATCAGTGACGGGCACAGTCTGCCGTGAATTCGCCTCGACCAATCAGCGAAGGGCACAGTATCGACGTAGATGTCATAATGGTTTCCATGGCGACGATGATTTCATAAAGGTTGCCTCGACCAATCAGCGACGGGCACAGTCTGCCATGAATTCTGGAATCATCATTGTCCATATATTACGGGGACATGCATATTCTAGAATACCCGATGCATTAAAATCGGGCCACATCTACGTATCTACGTCGATACTGTGCCCGTCGCTGATTGGTCGAGGCGAATTCACGGCAGACTGTGCCCGTCACTGATTGGTCGAGGCAACCTTTATGACATCATCGTCGCCATGCTGTGCCCGTCTCTAATTGGTCGAGGCCTGGCGGCCTCGACCAATCAGAGACGCGGGATTTCCAGGACAGATAGACAGACAGACAGACAGACAGACAGACGGAAAAACCCTTAGACAATTATATATATAGATTATATATATAGATAGTATCTTCTACCGGGTGATGTATTGAGGTATTATGTTACTCAGAGTGGGGACAATTGTATTGGTTATTTTAATTGTGTTTTAATTGTTTTGTGTACTAATAAAGTGAATATGCTTTTCTATATTTGAAACATTGCGGTGGTGTGCATATATTCCAGTAGTGTCTTTTTTTCTCTTTTTTCCATTATTGTTTTCTACTGATTGCACCCCTGCTTCTGTACTCTTTATACAAAATTTGGCTGTGCGGCTGGTTTTTCTATATTGATATTAACTATGAGCGTCTGAGCAAATAGTCTGAATACTTATGACCATGTGATATTTCAGCTTTTCAGTCAAGATGGGGTGCAGAGTGTACATTGATGAGAAAAAATGAACTTTTTTGGCGGGGGTGCCATTCTTGCAATTTTCTCGATAGGGTGCCAACCTCCGCAGGTAGGTAGGTTATAGGTCAGGGACCATCTGTAGGGTGGACGTAGTATGCACTTTGTGTATGATGTTTGTTATTTGTTGTTCATCCCTTTCTATTTGCGTTTAGTTTATAATAAAGGTATAACTTTTTATCAGTTGTTAATGAGGTTTTTTTCATGATAGTCAAATTCAATATAACCTCATATAAATTAGGATTTTCTCAATAATATTTCTGCCTATACTTCCTATTGTTACAGGTCAGCTCTCTGTTCCAGTAAATACAGGGTTGGCTATTTATATGGATACACCTAAATAAAATGGAATGGTTGGTGATATCAACTTCCTGTTTGTGGCATATTAGTTCATGGGAGGGGGAAACTTTTCAAGATGGGCGGTTACCATGGCAGCCATTTTGAAGTTGGCCATTTTGGATCCAATTTTATTTTTTCCTGTGGGAAGAGGGTCATGTGAAACATCAAACTTATTGAGAATTTCCCAAGAAAAACAATGGTGTGCTTGGTTTTAACGTAACTTTATTTTTTCATGAGTTATTTACAAGTTTATGACCACTTATAAAATGTGTTCAAAGTGCTGCCCATTGTGTTGGATTGTCACTGCAACCCTCTTCTCCCACTCTTGACACACTGATAGCAACACCGCAGAAGAAATGCTAGTCTAAGGGGGTCAGATTCCTTGTAGGAATGCTCGGACCTGACACCCATAATGCGGTGGTGCACCATCTTGCTGGAAAAACTCAGAGAGCATGCCATCTTCAGTGCATAAAGAGGGCAACACATCATCATGTAGCAATTTCAGATATCTAGTGGCATTGAGGTTTCCATTGATGAAGAATGGCCCCACTATCTTTGCACTCCCATTTACCACACCATACCATCAATTATGTCTGCCAGGTCTGAGCAATCCTACATGAACAGTTTCCTGGAAAGTGGATTGGTCGCCTTGGGCCAGTTGAATGGCCACCAAGATCTCCTGATCTGACCCCCTTAGACTTTTATCTTTGGAATCATCTGAAGGCAATTGTCTATGCTGTGAAGATATGAGATGTGCAGCATCTGAAACAACGGATACTGGAAGCCTGTGCTAGCGTTTCTTCTGCGGTGTTGCTATCAGTCTGTCAAGAGTGGAAGAAGAGGGTTGCATTGACAATCCACCACAATCGGTAGCACTTTGAACACATTTTATAAGTGGTCATAAACTTGTAAATAACTCGTGAAAGAATAAAGTTACCTTAAAACCAAGCACACCATTGTTTTTCTTGTGAAATTCTCAATAAGTTTGATGTGTCACATGACCCTCTTCCCATTGAAAAAAATAAAGTTGGATCCAAAATGGCCGACTTCAAAATGGCCGCCATGGTCACCACTCATCTTGAAAAGTTTTCCCCTCCCATATACTAATGTGCCACAAACAGGAAGTTGATATCACCAACCATTCCCATTTTATTTAGGTGTGTCCATATAAAGAATGGTGTTGTTCCAAATAAAAAATGCATTTTGGTGCAATCTAATAATTGTAAATGGACTATTTACATGTATGTGTGGGAGATATAATAAATATCCTTTTTGCACATTTTTGTATGAAAAATTTCAGCTTACTTGATATTTTTCAAAGTTCTTTCGTTAATGAATGTTTCCTATTTTTAGCCTAATCCTGTTTCATTTGCACCAAGTTGAATTTAATACTTTTAATTTAATACTATTAAGTAATTAAATAATTTAATGGGGTTTTTTTTAAGTATAAAAGGGGTATTCCCATCTCCAAAATCCCATTCCAATATGTTGTAGGTATAATAATACTAATATTAGCAAATGCCTTTAGCTACAAATGTAGTATAGTTCTTCTGTTTCACTATGCCACTTACCCCATGTGCAGGGCATTGCAGTAGTTTATGTATCTATGGTTATGACTAGTGTTGAGCGAAACCGTCCGATACTTGAAAGTATCGGTATCGGAAAGTATCGGCCGATACCGGCAAAGTATCGGATCTAATCCGATACCGATACCCGATACCAATACAAGTCAATGGGACACCAAGTATCGGACGGCATCCTGTATGGTTCCCAGGGTCTGAAGGAGAGGAAACTCTCCTTCAGGCCCTGGGATCCATATCAATGTGTAAAAGAAAGAATTCAAATAAAAAATAGGGATATACTCACCTCTCCGGCGGCTCCTGGACTTTACCGCCGTAACCGGGAGCCGTTGTACCTAAGAATGCGCGCTTGAAGGGCCTTAGATGAGGTCACTGCGCTCTGATTGGTCCGTAGCGGTCGCGTGACCGCTACACGACCAATCACAAAGCAGTGACGTCACCTAAGGTCTTTCAAGCGCTTGAATTACCTTAGAAGACATCCGCAGCTTCTGATTGGTCGCGTAGCGGTCGCGTGACCGCTACGCGACCAATCACAAAGCAGTGACGTCTTCTAAGGTACACATTGATATTAATCCCGATACCGATACCCGATACCACAAAAGTATCGGATCTCGGTATCGGAATTCCGATACCGGCAAGTATCGGCCGATACCCAATACTTGCGGTATCGGAATGCTCAACACTAGTTATGACCACTAACATCTAACTGTCACTATATGAGTGGTCGTAACCATTGATACTTAAACTAGTGCAGTGCCCTGCACATAAGGAAAGAGACATAGCGAATCAGGAGGACTATACTACATACCTAATTGGAGGTGTTCGCAAATATTATTATTATTACAGCTACTACCTGTCATGTCATCTAACTCATGTGTCAGGGTGATGAAGCTGCTGTATGTGTAATACATCTATCCAAATTTAACCTATTTTGATATAAAAACGTTATAGCACAGCTCACTGTTGGCCTCTGGGGCACTACCGAGCTTGATGTCCATCAACTTGACACAGTCAATAGCACTTTCCAACTGTACTATGTTTATTTTGGGTATACTGGTAAATCCTTAAAGGCATAACACAAGGGGCCTTTCATCATTAAGTCTATATTCTCTTTTTATTTATTTATTTTTTACTGTTCTCACTTTAGAAATAAGCCGAACATCTGTCCCCATGAGATGCCCAGATATGTCAGATTTTATGTTTCAAATTCCCAGAGTCTTTAGCTCTGAAGTTCAAATGTGATGGCTGTGTGACTGAAAATCTATTGTTCTTCTATTCAATAGTCAATAGATTCTCTAAGGGATTTATGTTCCCTGCCTATCGAATTCAGTGTTTTTTATTAGTTACTCTACAGAGTATCCATAAGATCTTTGCACATATCCTGCAGGAAGTTATGTCTCACAGAGGCCAGATCAGTCTTCTAGGGTATTCCCTGTAAATCATAACAGGTTATTAATATTTCTAAGATGTTATCTTCTAGATATAATGGATACTTAATCATTCAGTAGTAGAGATGGTTGAATCAGTTCAATGTAAACAGAATTTGTTTTGAATTTTATGAAATTTGCAGATCCCAAAGGTGAATACAAATATTATAAAAATAATGATAAGGCGTCACCCCCATTTTTGACAAACAGTCAAGCTAAAGCAGACAGCTGGGGTCTGATATGTTCAGACTGGTGAGGAGCCACGGATATTGCCCCCAACCTCAAATTAGCAGCCTGCAGCTGCCCCAGAGAAGGCGCATCTATTATTTTGGCGTTTTGTCTGGCTTTTTCCATTCGCCCTGGTGTGGTGGCAAGTGGGGTAATGTTTGTGGGCTTTACTAACCCCATAGTTAGATTGTAAAAAAGACACAACCAGAATAATATCCTTCCACATGCTGTTCGGTGTCAGCTTCATGACTTTTTGCAGACTGCAAATTTATGGCTTGTTTTAAAAAAATGGCTTTCTTCTTGCTACTCTTCTATAACTGCTAGATTTGTGGCATATTACCTACCAGTCATTGCACTGGTTAACCATTTGTTACCTACAGGATACAATACAAACTTATCTCTCTAACCCACAAAGCTCTCCACAGTTCTGCACCACCCAACATTTCCTCAATCATCTCTGTCTATCACCCTACCTATGCTCTCTCTGCAACTGATCAAAAAAATAACATCCTCCTTAATCCAAAACTCCCACTTCTGTCTCCAAAACTTCTCTCATGCTGAGCCAGTTTTCTGGAATTGTCTACCCCAAATGATCTGATTAATACCTAGCCCCTAGCCCTTAGCCATTTTTAAGAGTGCTTTAAAAATAAATCACTTTAAAGTAAACCTGTCAGCAGGATTGTGCACAGTAACTTACAGACAGTGTCAGGTTGGCGCCATTATACTGATTAAAATGATAATTTGGTTGAAGAAATCCGTCTTGTGGTTGTTGTTTAATTTTGTTTTAAGTTTTCTGTTAATGAGATTCTCGTTCTCCGCGGCGACCTGTGGGGGTCTTTATGTGGTGCTCTGCTTACATATTCATCTGTATGGCTGATTCCTCAGTTACTTGCCCCCTATTTTAAAAACTATATATCTTATTGTTTTGAAAACAAAAATAATTACATTCATCATGTAGGCGCCGGTGCCTGCGCTGTAGCATGATTGGATCTATATTTTCCATATATTCTTTTTATTTAGTGATGTAAATTTCTTAATTCGGAACACGATAGATGCTACTGTGCAGGCACCACCACCGGTGCCTGCATGATAAATGTAATTTTTTCAATACAATAACATATACTGTATGTAAAATAGAGGGAAGGTCACTGAGGGATCAGTGACCTGTCATAAGCCATATAGATGAATATGTAAGCAGAGCGCTACATAAAGACCCCTACACAGGCCGCCCCAAAGCACGAGCATATCATTAACTCAAAACTACAAATAGAGATAAAACAACAACCACAAGACGGATTTCATCAACCATTTTATTCAGTATAACAGTGCCAACCTGACACTGTAGGATATTCAGCACAACCTGCTGACAGGTTCCCTATAAACAGGCTTATCACCTCACTTCTCTCATCTAACTCTTCCCTGTTATCTCTTTCTATATTTCTACATTTTCCTCAGAATCTGGTCTCTCCTATTCATCTGTCTCTACATCTTCCATTCACCCAATAGCATTTGGTAACTGTACTTAGACAGATACTGGCTGATGACCGAATCATGCAGATTCATGCACACAGAAAAAACTGACCAGTAGGGTTGAGCGACTTTTGTTTTTTTAGGATCGAGTTGGGTTTTGTGAAACCCGACCTTCTCGAAAGTCAGATCGCGTGAAGTCGGCCGATTCTACTGTGAAGTCGGGTCCCGGACCGGAACACGAAACCCAATGCAAGTCAATGTGGATTTTATTCATTCATTCTCTCTCTCTCTCTCTCTCTCTCTCTCTTTGTGTTTGACTGCGGAAATCACTGCAGCCCAAACGGTAATATGGCTCTATGACGCCGCAGAAACCAAACCGGAACCTATGTCATCACGCTGCCCACACTCCTTAATTGGCTGAAAAAATGGCGGGGAAGGCGTCATACGAAACGCGACTTTGGCGCCTAGATCGCGTACCGCATGGCCGACCCCACACAGGGATCATGAGATGCCGACTTTGCCAAAAGTCGGCGACTTATGAAAATGACCGATCCGTTTCGCTCAACCCTACTGACCAGCACATTGCAGCTAGTTTGAATAGATGCCAGCTAACATAACAATTCTAAGAAATATAAAGCTGCACTCGGGATTGTTTAGAATGGTGCATCTAGAAAATTGGACCTGCATTACTGCCATAGAACATTATGTACATGTGGAATTTTGGAAAATTGGAAATGCAATATTGCTATAGTAAAATTTACAGTATAAAGAAGGTACTTCGCACATAGATTAGCCAATGTACAGTATATGAGCCCAACTGCAACGTCAATGCATATCATTCTAAACAATTCAGAGTGCAGCTTTATATTTTTTTAGAATTGTTATGCCTGCTGGCACCTAATCACACTAGTTGGGATGTGCTGGTCAGTTTTTTCTGTTTGCAGCAAACTCATGTGACCTGTGCACTCCCACGCCCAATTCCATCAGATTCAGGTGGTTTTAACTAGCTGGTTCCTTCCTGCCCCATGTATTGTAGGCTGCTTAGTCCAAGAAAGGTGTCTTATCAGGACAGGGACCCAACTATAAGGTACGCATTGCCATTGCAGTTGGGCTCATATACATTTTCTAATATAAGTGCTAAGTACCTTCTTTTTACTTTTACTGTAAACAGGCTCGGACTGGCCCACCGGAGAACCGGAGGATTCTCAGGTGGGCCCAGGCACTGACACCTGCTGGCATACTGGCCAGCAGCTGCCTAGGGCCCCCACTGCTCCAGGGGCTCCCAGCCAGTGGCTATGGGGCCCCCGAGTCAAGGGGGCCCACCCTGTGCCAGACTAGCAGAGCTGGAGACAGGATTCTGTCCCCGCTGCAAAAGCAAAATGAATATTCACATTTCCTCATGCCCCTATGGGCATGGAGAGGCGTGAATACCATTTCTCTTTAATAGTGGGCAGCATTAGCTGCATGCTGCAGCTAACACTGCCATCATGTAAAGCCCCACCACCGCACCACACACACAAAGCACAGCACCACATACACACATGCAGGCACACAGACACACAGCACAGCACATCCCGGCGACCTGCTTCCTGTCTGAGAGAGCCCAGCTGGATGACGTCATCATCCAGCGTGCTGTCTCAGACAGAAAGCTGATGGCGAGGAAGAGGCTGCCAGGATGTGCTGCTGTGGGGAGGTGAGCTGTGCTGTGTGTGTGTGCGCCTGCATGTGTGTATGTGGTGCAGTGCTTCGTGTGAGTGTGAGAGAGTGATGCGGTGTGTGTGTGTCTGTGTGGTGGGGAAGGACAATGATATTGGTGGGGGAGGCAATGATGCAGGTGATGGGCAATGATGGCGGAGGGGGAGACAATAATGGAGGTGATGGGCAATGATGGTTGTGGGGGAGGCAATGATGGAGGTGATGGACAATGATGGTGAGAGGAGGCAATGATGGAAGTGATAGGCAATGATGGTGATGAGGCAACGATGGAGATGATGGGCAATGATGGTGGGGGGAGGCAATGATGGAGAAGATAGGCAATGATGGTGGGGGAGGCAATGAGGTGATGGGCAATGATGGTGGGGGGAGGCAATGATGCAGGTGATGGGCAATGATGGTGGGGGAGGCAATGAGGTGATGGGCAATGATGGTGGGGGAGGCAATGATGGAGGTGATTATGCAATGATGGTGGGGGAGGCAATGATGGAGGTGATTAGGCAATGATGGTGGGGGAGGCAATGATGGAGGTGATGGGCAATGATGGTGAGGGAGGCAATTATGGAGGTGATGAGCAATGATGGTGATTAGGCAATGATGGTGGGGAGGCAATGGTGGTGGGGGAGGCAATGATGGAGGTGATGGGCAATGATGGTGGTGGGGAGGCAACGATGGATATTATGAAATGGGCAATGATGGTGGTGGGGGGAGGCAATGATGTAGGTGATGATGGAGGCGATGAAATGGACAATGATGGTGGTGGGGAGGAGGCAGTGATGGAGGTGATGGAATGGGCAGTGATGGAGTGGTGGAGGAGAATGATAGGGGTGGTGGGGGAGAAGGCAATGATGGAGGTGGTGATGAGGACAATGATGGGGGTGGAGAGGGGCTGCATTATACTTTATGAGGGGGCTACATTATATTCTGTGAGGGGACTGCATTATTCTCAGGGGACTACATTATATTCTGGGGCTACATCATACTATATGAGGGGGCTACAGTATACTCTATGGGGGCTGCATTATATTCTGTGGTGAGGCTGCATTATTCTCTCGGTACTACATTATATTCTGGGGGCTACATATTGCTATATGAGGGGGCTACAGTATACTCTATGGGGGGGCTACATTATATTCTGTCAGGGGACTGCATTATTCTCTCAGGGGACTACATTATATTCTGGGGGCTACATCATACTATATGAGGAGGGCAGCATTATGCCCTATGAGGGGGCTACAGTATACTCTATGACTCTATAGGGGGGCTGCTTTATATTCTTTGGTGGGCTGCATTATATTATATGAGGGGGGCTGCATTATGCCCTATGAGGGTGCTACATTATATTCTATGGTGGGGACTGCGTTATACCTGAGGGGTTGCATTATATTTTGTGGGGTGCTGCATTATATTCTATGAGAGGCGGCTGCATTATATTTTATGAGGGGGGCTACATTATTTTATGAAGGGGGCTTCATTATATTCTATGAGGAAGGCTACATTATATTCTATGAGGGGGCTACCCCTCTATGATTCTACCCCAACCCCTGCTATATCATTAAGACGTGTACTACCTTATATTATACCCTGATATTAGCGTGTTTTACCGCATAATTGGTGGTCTTGTATTTATTTCTATGTAGCTACATAGTGGGCCCCAGGAATGATTTTCTCTGGTGGGCCCTAGGTGCTCCAGTCCAACGCTGACTGTAAATATTGCATTTCCAATTTTCCAAAATTCCATATGTACATAATATAGCACTGAAACAATTTTCTATGGCAGTAATGCAGTTCCAATATTCTAGATGTATCATGCAGATTCATAACAGCAATAACATAATAGTTTATTATAATGATGGCTGGACTGTACATAACAGTGCTTTTTACCTATTGCACCCCTCTATTTCCTTATAGATTGTAAGTTTGTGAGCAGGGCGTTCATTCCTCCTGAAATTGTCGAACTACCGTATATACTCAAGTATAAGCCGAGAATTTCAGCCCTTTTTTTAGGCTGAAATTGCCCCTCTCGGCTTATATTCGAGTCATTCCCAGGGGTCGGCAGGGGAGGGAGAGCGGCAGCTGTCTAATAATACTCACCTGCTCCTGGCGCAGTCCCTAGGCATCCCTCGTTCTCCGTGTGCTGACAGCTTCTTCCTGTATTGAGCGGTCACATGGTACCGCTCATTACTGTAATGAATATGGACCCCACTCCACTCCCATAGGAGTGGAGCCGCATATTCATTACTGTAATGAGTGGTACCATGTGACCGCTCAATACAGGAAGAAGCTGTCGGAGCCCGGAAAACCAGGGATGTCCAGGGACCGCGCCAGGAGCAGGTGAGTATGGCGGGGGCAGTGCACTATATTCTCCTGTTCCTCGTTCCACCGTCGGCGCCGCTGTGTCCTCTGCATCCTCTGCAGCAACAGCATTATATGGGGCAAATATCTCTATGGAGCATCTTATGGGGCCATGTGCAGCGTTATATTGGGAAAATATTTCTATGGAGCATCTTATGGGGCCATGTGCAGCATTATATGGGGGCAAATATCTCTATGGAGCATCTCATGGGACCATAATCAGCATTTGTGCAGCATTATATGGGGCAAATGTGTCTATGGAGCATCTTATGGGGCCATAATCAGCATTTGTGCAGCATTATATGGGGCAAATGTCTGTATGGAGCATCTTATGGGGTCATAATCAACATTTGTGCAGCATTATATGGGGCATATTTTAATATGGAGCATCTTATGGGGCCATAATCAGCATTTGTGCAGCATTGTATGGGGCAAATGTCTGTATGGAGCATCTTATGGGGTCATAATCAACATTTGTGCAGCATTATATAGGGCATATTTTAATATGGAGCATCTTATGGGGCCCATCATGAACTGTATGGAGCATTATATGGGGCTCCTGATTCAATATGGATATTAAAAAATACTTAACCTACTGATGTCTCAATTAATTTTACTTTTATTGGTACCTATTTTTATTTCTGACATTTACCGGTAGCTGCTGCATTTTCCACCCTAGGCTTATACTTGAGTCATTAAGTTTTCCCAGTTTTCTGTGGCAAAATTGGGGGTCTCGGCTTATACTCGGGTCGGCTTATACTCAAGTATATACAGTATGTGTTACTTTGTGTTGTTTTTGTGTTCCTGTCTGGTGTCTTGCTTGACTTTCCTGATGTTGTTTGATCGCTAATATTCTCAAACAAATCTCTGAGGCCCTCACAGAACAGCTGTAGCTATACTGAGAATATATTACATATACGTGGACTCAATATACTAATTATGTGACTTCTTTATTCAATTGGTCATTCAGAATTTTATTTAGAGTTATCAGACTTTAATTAGGGGTCTAAATAAAAATGTATATCACAATTTTCAGATTTATATTTTTAAAATAATTGTGCTTAATATGTTGGTGCTATATAAATAAAATTATTTTTATTATGTATAGAACTAATTGTTGTCCTGTCAACTGAGCTGTGGCGTTCTGCAGCTCCTCCCAAGTGAACATAGGTCACATGGCTGCATCACTATTGCTCTCCTTGCTTGGGATGTCAGGTTAGGTGGATGGCCATATCTTGGCAAGTTTGCAGTTGTGTCATACTTCTTCCATTTTTGAATGATGGATTGAATAGTGCTCCATGAGATGTTCAGAGCTTGGTCTGAAAAATGAGCTGCGGCCACCGGCATCAGGGGCTTATCTACAGCATTCTGTAATACTGTAGATAAGCCCACAATGTAACCTGAAAAATGAGAAAAAAAGGTTAGATGATACTCACCCAGGGGCGGTCCCGCTGCGGTCCAGGTCTGATGGGCGTCGCGGTCCAGTCCGGCGCCTCCCATCTTCATACGATGATGTCCTCTTCTTGTCTTCCTGCTGCAGCTCCGGTGCAGGCGTACTTTGTTTGCCCTGTTGAGGGTAGAGCAAAGTACTGCAGTGCGCAGGCGCCGGGCCTCTCTGACCTTTCCCGTTTCGCGTGAAGACAAGAAGAGGACGTCATCATAAGAAGATAGGAGGCCCATCGGACCCCGAGCGCAGCGGGACCGCCCCTGGGTGAGTATAATATAACGTCTTTTTTTCATATCTTTCAGATTACATCGGGGGCACATCTACAGCATTACAGAATGCTGTAGATAAGCCCCTGATGCCGGTGGCCGCAGCTCATCTTCGATTCTTGGGGTGACAGGTTCCCTTTAAAATTCTTTACTCTTTAGTCTTTCCCCTGCTTTACTCTTCTCCGCAACATTATCCCTGACCTGTCTGGTGTGTTCCTTGGCTTTCATGATGCCATCTGATCGCTAATCTTCTCAAAAAAAATCTCTGAGGAATTCACTTAATAGCTGTAGTCATAATGAGACTAAGTTACACATAGGACTCAATTTACTAATTATGTGACTTCTATAGGCAATTGGTCATTCAGGATTTTATTTAGGGTATCAGACTTTATTTAGGGATCTGAATACAAATGCAAGTCCCAATTTTTCAGATTTATAGTTTTTTTTTTTTTTTAAAGTATAATTTCCTTTACACTTCACAAATACTGGCTATTTTGTGCTGGTATATCCTATGAAATCCCAGTAAAATACATTTACGTTTGTGTGTGTAACATGAAAAAATGTGACAATCTTCATGGGATATGAATACATTATCAAGGCACTGTATATGAAACCATAATTTTGTGTTTAATTTTCAGTGGAGTAAGTCTCACAAGACCCTGGACCAGCAGCCATGTCAGTAGTCCATGGCAACTGGACAAGAACCTTGCAAACCACCTCCTACGAATGACATTGCACTTGGCCTACTATTTAGAAGAGGCACTGGGGATGCCAGATGGTAGTAAGCGGTACACGGGGCTACGTCCGGTGGTCACAGCGGCAGCTGTACCAGGGTCCTTCGAATGAATTTGCTCATCCTATCTCAACCTGTAATTTCTTCTTTTGTCTTTCATATAAACATTCTTCTAATAAATGTCCCATGAGCCATGACACATTTTAACAGTTAATGATTTTATGGGAAATAAACTGGAGTAATTTCCCTTCTAACTGCCATGTATTTCACTAAATATCTTTATATAATTTGTCATTCTTTTTGCTGCTAAGTCTTAACATATGCATTAAGCCAATTACTTTCACCTAAATGAAAAGCAGTGCATATTTGACTTTATTAACATTCACTGTCAACTAATCCATGAAAGGATCCTGCGGTCTAGTGAACATTTTAAGCTGAATACCTCTGATTAGTAGACTATTGTAAGCTTACGGCCGAGGAGGGTCCATGCAGAAACAGACCACAACACTATCACTCTACTTCTTCTGATGTTAAACCCATCAGACTGGGATCTACTTGTCTCCAACACATTCTCATCTTCTATTCTACAAAGCTTTTACTTTCCTTTTGCAGGTTACTAGGTGAGTGCCATGTGCAATTTTTACCTCTATGTCCCATTAATTCTGGAAAAAAAATTATATGTTGCCATTAAAAAATGGAAAAAATAACATAAATCATCATTTATTTTATATTTTAAAATAAACCCAAACAGGCCTCTTAAAGGAAAGGTGCCATCAAAAAAATGTTTAATGTAAAGAATTTATAATTATATTTTCTTAAAAAATATTGTCATTTGTTTATAATTTAGTAAAATCTGAAAAATTATTTTAAAAGGTTTGGTATTTCGACTTTTAACCCCTTTCTGACCTTGGACAGGATAGTACGTCCGAGGTCAGATCCCCTGCTTTGAAGTGGGCTCCGGTGGTGAGACCGCATCAAAGCCGCGACATGTCAGCTGTTTTGAACGGTGAATGGAATCGTGATCCACCCTCCGCTATTAACTAGTTAAATGCCGCTGTCAAACGCTGACAGCAGCATTTAACTTATCGCTTCCAGCCGCGCAGCCGAAAATGCGCTCATCGCTGACCCCTGTCACATGATCAGGGGTCAGTGATGCATCGCCATAACAACCAGAGGTCTCCTTGAAACCTCTATGGTTGTTGATGACGGCTTGCTGTGAGCGCCACCCTGTGGTCGGCGTTCATAACAAGCCTGTAATTCTACTACATAGAAGTGAGCTATGCTTTGCCTCTATGTAGCAGAACCGATTGAGTTGTGCCAGCTTCTAGCCTCCCATGGAGGCTATTGAAGCATGGCAAAAGTAAAAAAAAATGTTTAAAAAATATGAAATAATAAAAAAAATATAAAAGTTTACATCACCCCCCTTTCGCCCCATTCAAAATAAAACAATAAAAATTAAATCAAATATACACATATTTGGTATCGCCGCGTTCAGAATCGCCAGATCTATTAATAAAAAAAGGATTAACCTGATCGCTAAACGGCATAGTAAGAAAAAAATTTGAAACGCACCAAAATGATATCACTAAAAACATCAGCTCGGCACGCAAAAAATAAGCCCTCACCTGACCCCAGATCACGAAAGAAAAGGAGATGCTACAGGTATTGGAAAATGGCGGAATTTTTTTAGCAAAGTTTGGAATTTTTTTACCACTTAGATAAAAAATAACCTAGACATGTTTGGTGTCTATGAACTTGTAATGACCTGGAGAATAATAATAACAGGTCAGTTTTAGCATTTAGTGAACCTACCAAAAAAGCCAGACAAAAAACACGCAAGGGATTGTACTTTTTTTGCAATTTCACTGCACTTGGAATTTTTTTCCCATTTTCTAGTACACGACATGCTAAAACCAATGATGTTGTTCAAAAGTACAACTCAACCCGCAAAAAATAAGCCCTCACATGGCCATATTGACAGAAAAAATAAAAAAGTTATGGCTCTGGGAAGGAGGGGAGCGAAAAATGAACACGAAAAAACGGAAAATCCCAAGGTCATGAAGGAGTTAAACACTAGGGGGAGCAGCTACTGAAATTTGACACAAAAACCTAGTGTACAACTAGCTCACATTACGACTACAGTAAATATAGGCTGAATCTGTTTACATGTGTGTGATGTCACTTCTCTCCTCCCTTTATGGGTGTTTGCTAAGGGATAAGAGAGGATGACATTTAGGAACACAGTGAGGAGCCATTATGTTGGTTACTGCAAAGTTATACTGACAAGTAGACAGTCACCGAGGATGGCAAGGAGCAAGGATTCTGTTAGATGGTGCTGCTCACTGTATCATGCAGATATGCAGGGGAGAGAGGAGTGCATAGGAGGGAGAGTGACCCATGGAGAGAGAGACATGCAGGGTGGTGTGGAGTGCATAGGAGGGAGAGTGACTCATGGGGAGAGACATGCAGGTAGGAGAGGATTGCTTAGGAGGGAGAGCGACCCATGGGGAGAGAGACATGCAGTTGGAGAAGAGTGCATAGGAGGGAGAGCGTCCCATGTGGAGAGAAACATGCAGGGGGAGAGGAGTGCATAGGAGGGAGAGCGACCCATGGGAAGAGACATGCAGGTGCGACAGGAGTGCATAGGAGGAAGAGCGACCCATGAGACAAGAGGAGTCCATAGGAGGGAGAGCGATCCATGGGATCCATGGGGAGAGAGACATGCAGGGTTGTGCGGAGTGTATAGGAGGGTGTGCACAAATGGGGAAAGAGACATGCAGGTGGGAGAGGAGTGCATAGGGAGGAGAGAAACCCATGATGAGAGGAGTGCATAGGAAGGAGAGCAACCAGGCACAGGGGGATAGAGAGCACACATGGTGACAGAAACCAGGCACAGGGGGATAGAGAGCGACCAATGGGGACAGAGACATGCAGGGGGAGTGGAGTGCATAGGTGGGAGACCACCCATGGGGAAAGAGACATGCAGGGAGTAGAGTGCATAGGAGGGAGAGAGCGACCCATGGGAAGAGACATGCAGGTGGGAGTGGAGAGCATAGGAGGGAGAGCGACCCATGAGGTGAGAGACATGCAGGGTTTAGCGGAGTGTATAGGAGGGTATGCACAAATGGGGAAAGAGACATGCAAATGGGAGAGGAGTGCATAGGAGGGAGAGCGATCCATGAGGAGAGACATGCAGGTGGGAGAGGATTGCATTGGAGGGAGGGTAACCCATGGGGAGAGAGACATGCAGGGGGGAGATGAGTGCATAGAAGGGAGAATGACCCATGTGGAGAGGGGGGGAAGAGGTGTGCATAGGAAAGAAAGCAACCAGGCACAGGGGGATAGAGAGTGCACATGGGGAGAGAGACCAGGCACGGGGATGGGAAGAGAGACCAGACACAGGGGGATAAAGAACACACATGGGAGAGTGACCAGGCACAGGGGGATAAAGAGCACACATGGGGAGAGAGGCCAGGCACGGGGATGGGGAGAGAGACCAGACACAGGGGGATAGAGAGCACACATGGGGAGAGAGACAAGGCACAGGCCATTGAGATAGAGACCAGGCAAAGGGGGATAGAGAGCACATATGGGGAGAGAGACCAGGCACAGGGGGATAGAGAGATGTGCTGGTCTATGGGGGTTCACAGTGGTAGATGTTATATATAGAGGCAGGTAGCAGTGGTAGGTGGTATATAGGAGCAGGTAGCAGTGGTAGGTGGCATATAAAAGGGCAGGTAGCAGTGGTACGTGGTATATAGGAGCAGATAGCAGTGGTAGGTGGTAGATATAGAGAGACAGGTAGCAGTGGTAGGTGGTATATATAGAGGCAGGTAGCAGTGGTAGGTGGTATATATAGAGGCAGGTAGCAGTGGTAGGTGGTATATATAGAGGCAGGTAGCAGTGGTAGGTGGTATATAGGAGCAGGTAGCAGTGGTAGGTGGTATATATAGAGGTAGGTAGCAGTGTTAGGTGGTATATAGGAGCAGGTAGCAGTGGTAGGTGGTATATATAGAGGCAGGTAGCAGTGGTAGGTGGTATATATAGAGGCAGGTAGCAGTGGTAGGTGGTATATAGGAGCAGGTAGCAGTGGTAGATGGTATATATAAGGGCAGGTAGCAGTGGTACGTGGTATATAGGAGCAGGTAGCAGTGGTAGGTGGTATATAGGAGCATGGTCGCGATCTCCTCCCACAGCTGTGACCTGGACAGCCCAGTGGGCATGCCCAGGTCACAGCTAAGAGGCAGGAGGAGCGGCCTCAATGTAAGAGATGCAATCGGAGTCCCATGGCTGCCATAAGTGAGGTGTGCAAGTGTCGTGCCCAGACACTTACGCCAACACAAGCAAAAATGGCAGCCTCCAGTGGCAAAAGTAAAAGTTAATAAATAAAAAACTATGACAGTAGTACATTTAATTTTGTATTAAAAATAATTGATTATATAATCAAAAATTATTAATACAAAAATTAAAATCACGGCACCTTCCCTTTAATACGTTAGATTTCTTATTTTATACATTACATTATGAATTGCATAAAAAACAGAATTGAAAAAACAGAATGCAAGTTTAAAATGGACCACTATTAAAGGGAACCTGTCACCCCGTTTTTTGAAGATGAGCTAAAAAAAGCGTTAAATAGGGGCAGAGCTGGGCGTTACATTAGTGTCTTTGTGTGCCTTTATTACCCACCTATGCTGCCGAAATACCTTTGTAAAGTCGCCGTTTTCTGCTGTCACTCACGCTGGTCTGGTCCTATGGGCGTGGTGACAGCGCTGTTTCTCCCCCAGATCAGGCTCATCATTCCGTTGGTGGCGTAGTGGTGTGCGCATGTCCAACAGAGAATATCCACTGCCCAGGAGATGAAAAAGAGCGCGATCTTCGTTATTCAGCCGTTTACCGGTGGGCGCGGCCATCTTTCTGTGGCCGCGCGTGCGCAGATGGAGCGCTCTGCTGCCCGGGGCTTCAGGAAAATGTCCGCCGCGATCTCCATCTGCGCACGCGCGGAATCCCGCGGCCATTTTCCTGAAGCCCAGGGCAGCAGAGCGCTCCATCTGCGCACGCGCGGCCACAGGAAAGATGGCCGCGCCCACCGGTAAACGGCTGAATAGCGCAGATCGCGCTCTTTTTCATCTCCTGGGCAGTGGATATTCTCTGTTGGACATGCGCACACCACTACGCCACCAACGTAATGATGAGCCTGATCTGGGGGAGAAACAGCGCTGTCACCACGCCCATAGGACCAGACCAGCGTGAGTGACAGCAGAAAACGGCGACTTTACAAAGGTATTTCAGCAGCATAGGTGGGTAATAAAGGCACACAAAAGACACTAATGTAACGCCCAGCTCTGCCCCTATTTAACGCTATTTTTAGCTCATCTTCAAAAAACGGGGTGACAGGTTCCCTTTAACCCAATAGATGTAACGCTTCTGTTTCGAACAAAATGTCACTTTTCAGCTATACAATCCTCTTTGTTTCTTAGACTAATATTATGGCTAATAGTACTCTGCTGGCCCCACAGTTTAGGTGCATGTTGACTTTCCACAGCTTATTATTATGGGTGTTAGGGGAGACATAAAGTATTAAAAAAAAACCTGCCAATTGCTATAAATCTTCAGTGTGGTTGTTTTCTGTCAAGAGCTGCCACACAGGTTGAATTCTGCTCCGCACTTCTTTTCCGGGACCACCACCATATTTACTGTCAGGTAAACCCTTTCTCTGCCACACTTTTGCTGGGTATTTCTGCACAGACAGTATAATCCTTTGGATCTTAACATTGTGCTCTTGGTCCCAGGTATAGCAGGGGATTTTCTGTGGTGCGTTTACATTCATTGCACTGCAGTTATATTACATATTTAATTCCCTGCTTGATATACTTTTTTATACATATACATTTGGTCCATGTAATTATATGCAATTATTGTCTCCATTGGATGACATACAGTTGATTGCATTCTATATGTACATATTATTTGTTTTGTGTGGCATTATATAAGGGTATTTATGTGGGACTGAGTTAATATTTATTCATGAATTTTACCATATTGAAAGATTATTCATTCTTATTGTAATTTCAGTTCCCACATAAGTTGTAATTCTTGTGGGGTTCCAGATTTTTTATTATTTTTTATTCATTCACATCTGTCTTTGTCACATTTTGTTTTTTATATTTATGGTGTGTGGGCACCTTTCAATAGTGCCATTTCTCTTGCCAATCACCTCTAATAAAAACATTTTTTTATCTATTCAACATTATTGTCCTTTCCCTGTTCATACACTATTGGGTATTCTAATACTTATTTTTCATTAATTCCTTCTTAAAACCTCATCCAAGTTTTTGGTTTATCTACTGTTGAGTGGTAACCACTCCTTTTGGTTGGACGCATGGACTCTTTATAATAAGATTTTGTCAATATTATTTTTTACATATTTTATATGGGTATAGTGTTTATATTAGTATAGATTACATAATAATCATAATAATAATAATACTATTTCCTTCCATTACGTCCCCTTTTTTCCTTGGTTGTCTAGGTAGCACTGTTGGCTAGACACCAATAGCAGTGACCAACTAATCAGAAGAATCAATTTGTGGAACACTAGCAAAAAACAATCAGGGTCCCCAACATAATTTTTTACTTCCCTTAGTTTTTAATTAGAAATGAGTGAATCGATTCAAGAAGGATCACTGGGCAAGTCCAAAGCCATTGGGTAAGGGTACCGTCTCACAGTGGCACTTTGGTCGCTACGACGGCACGATCCGTGACGTTCCAGCGATATACTTACGATCTCGCTGTGTCTGACACACTACTGCGATCAGGGACCCCGCTGAGAATCGTACATCGTAGCAGATCGTTTGAAACTTTCTTTCGTCGTCAGATCACCCGCTGTCATCGCTGGATCGTCGTGTGTTACGCTGATCCAGTGATGTGTTCACTTGTAACCAGGGTAAATATCGGGTTACTAAGCGCAGGGCCACGCTTAGTAACCCGATATTTACCCTGGTTACCATTGTAAAAGTTTTAAAAAAAACACTACATACTCACCTTCTGATGTCTGTCACGTCCCCCGGCGTCCACAGGGTTACACGCTGCTGCCGAGAACTTCCTGCACTGACTGTGTCAGCGACGGCCATAAAGCAGAGCACAGCGGTGGATTTTTTATTTTTATTCTTTATTTTACACGTGAATATGCATTCCGATCCCGATATCGCAAAAATATCGGAACTCGGTATCGGAATTCCGATACCGCAAATATCGGCCGATACCCGATACTTGCGGTATCGGAATGCTCAACACTAGTGAGGATACACTAGGAGAGGGTAGAGCTAGTAGTGTGGCGGTTCAGCAGACTAAGGATCACTGCAGATTGTAGGCTTGTCAGAATAGGTGGGTCTTCAGATTCTTTTTGAAGGATTCCATGGTAGGCGAGAGTCTGATGTGTTGGAGTAGAGAGTTCCAGAGTATGGGAGAAGCACAAGGAGAGGCTGGGTAATAACGGGGAGATAGGTGGATTAGTCGGGCAGCAGAGTGTAGGATGGATTGGAGTGATGCCAGAGTGCTGGAGGGGAGGCCAGAGAGTATGATGCTGCAGTAATCGAGGCGGGAGATGATAAGGGCGTGACCTAGCGTTTTTGTGGTTTCATGGTAAAGGAATGCACGGATCCGGGAAATATTTTTGAGTTTGAATCGGAAGAAGGAGGCAAGGGCTTGGATATGAGGCTTGAAAGAGAGGGCAGAGTCAAGGGTCACTCCGAGGCACCGAGCATGTGGGACTGGGGAAAGTGAGCAACCATTGACATTGATGGATAGGTTTGATGGAGGGGTAGAGTGAGAAAGGGGAAAGATGATGAATTCTGTTTTGTCCATGTTCAGTTTTAGAAAGCGAGCAGAAAAGAAAGCTGAAATAGCAGACAGACATTGTGTGATTTTGGTGAATAAGGAGGTGAGGTTGTGTCCAGAGAGGTAGATCTGCGTGTCATCGGCATAGAGATGATACTGCAAACTGTGGGATTCTATGAGCTGTCCCAGGCCGAAGGTGTACATGGAGAGGAGCAGGGGCCCTAGAATTGAGCCTTGGGGAACACCGCCAGATAGGGGACGAGGTGATGAGGTGGTGTGGGAGAGGGAGACAGTCAATGTTCGTTCTGTTAGATATAACGAGATCCAGGATAGGGCCAAGTCTGTGATGCCAAGAGATGAGAGAATCTGTAGCAGGAGAGAGTGCTCCACAGTGTCAAAGGCAGAAGACAGGTCCAGGAGAAGGAGGACAGAGTAGTGTCGCTTGCTCTTGGCGGTTATTAGCAGCAGCATCTGTGTCATTTAAGGAAGCTATGTCTGTAAGAGGGAAAAGGGACTCAGAGTAAGTGTAAGTTAAGGTGTGTGAGATTTCTGTGAGAGTGGGTGAGTTTGTGGACTGGGGGTTGCACACTAGGAGAAGCGAGGGAAGAGAATGTCAGTAGGTTGTGGTCAGACAGGGAGAGGCATGAGTTAGTGGGATTAGTAAGGGAACAGAGGCAGGTGAAGATATGGTCCAGCGTGTAGCCATCTTTGTGAGTGGCCGCAGAGGACCACTGAATGAGGCCAAAGGAGACAGTCAGTGATAAAAGTTTAGAGGCAGCTGAGGTGGAAATGTCAATGGGGATATTGAAGTCACCCATGATAATAGTGGACCATTCCCTATTACTACAGACCCTCTCATCCCTTGGCATCACAGGCTTGGCCCTATCCTGGATCTCGTCATACCTAACTGACCTAACATTCAGCATCTCCCATTCACACACCACCTCCTCACCTTGCCCCTTATCTGTCGGAGTCCCGCAAGGTTCAGTTCTAGGGCCCCTGCTCTTCTCCATTTACACTTTTGGCCTGGGACAGCTCATAGAATATCACAGCTTTCAGTTTCATCTCTATGCTGATGATACACAGATCTACATCTCTGGACCAGATATCACCACCCTACTAACCAGAATCCCTCAATGTCTATCCGCTATTTCATCCTTCTTCTCCGCTAGATTTCTGAAACTTAACATGGACAAAACAGAATTCATTGTCTTTCCCCCATCTCACGCGACCCCCCCAATGAACCTATCCATTACAGTAAACGGCTGCCCACTCTCCCCAGTCCCACAAGCTCGCTGTCTCGGGGTAATCCTCGACACTGATCTCTCCTTCAAACCGCATATTCAAGCCCTTTCCACTTCCTGCCACCTTCAACTCTAAAATATTTCACGGATCCGTACATTCCTAAACCAAGAATCTGCAAAAACCCTAGTCCATGCCCTCATCATCTCCCGCCTCGACTACTGTAACCTCCTGCTCTGTGGCCTCCCCTCTAACACTCTTGCACCCCTCCAATCTATTCTGTTGTGAAATTGGATTTTGGGCTCCCCCGGTGGCCACTGGTGGAATTGAACTGGTGTGCATCATCCTCTCTGTTCACCTGTTTCCATCAGGATGTGGGAGTCGCTATTTAGCCTTGCTCCTCTGTCACTTCCATGCCGGTCAACATTGTAATCAGAAGCCTTTCTGTGCATGTTCCTGCTGCTAGACAACTCCCAGCTAAGTTGGACTTAGTCCTTGTTTGTTTTTGCATTTTGTTCCAGTTCACAGCTGTAGTTTCGTTTCTGTGTCTGGAAAGCTCTTGTGATCTGAAATTGCCACTCTGATGTTATGAGTTAATACTAGAGTCTTAAAGTAATTTCAGGATGGTATTTTGATAGGGTTTTCAGCTGACCATGAAAGTGCCCTTTCTGTCTTCCTGCTATCTAGTAAGCGGACCTCAATTTTGCTAAACCTATTTTCATACTACGTTTGTCATTTCATCTAAAATCACCGCCAATATTTGTGGGGGCCTCTGTCTGCCTTTCGGGGAAATTTCTCTAGAGGTGAGCCAGGACTATATTTTCCTCTGCCAGGATTAGTTAGTCCCCCGGCCGGCGCTGGGCGTCTAGGGATAAAACGCAGGCTACGCTACCCGGCTACTGTTAGTTGTGCGGCAGGTTTAGTTCATGGTCAGTTTAGTTTCCATCCTTCCAAGAGCTAGTTCGTATGTTTGCTGGGCTATGTTCTCTTGCCATTGAGAACCATAACAGTTTGACCGGCCATAAAGGGTTAAATTAATTGACAGAGAAAGGAGAGAAAAGAGAAGTCTGCTGAAGATTTTTTTTTTTTTTTTTCTCAGTTCTGAGTGTGCTTGTAATTGAATCTCTTGCAAGTCTGCCTATATTGCAGCCTTTCTCTCTCTCTCTCTCCTTCTAATCCTGGAATGGCTCTGTGTTCACCTGTTTAAAATGGATATTCAGAGTTTAGCTGCAGGTTTGAATAATCTCACCACGAAAGTTCAAAACTTACAAGATTTTGTTGTTCATGTTCCTATATCTGAACCTAGAATTCCTTTGCCTGAATTTTTCTCGGGGAATAGATCTTGCTTTCAAAATTTCAAAAATAATTGCAAGTTGTTTTTGTCCCTGAAATCTCGCTCTGCTGGAGATCCTGCTCAGCAGGTCAGGATTGTGATTTCTTTGCTCCGGGGCGACCCTCAGGATTGGGCTTTTGCATTGGCTCCAGGGGATCCTGCGTTGCTCAATGTGGATGCGTTTTTTCTGGCCTTGGGGTTGCTTTATGAGGAACCTCAGTTAGAACTTCAGGCGGAAAAGGCCTTGATGTCCCTATCTCAGGGGCAAGACGAAGCTGAAATATACTGCCAGAAATTCCGTAAATGGGCTGTGCTTACTCAGTGGAATGAGTGCGCCCTGGCGGCGAATTTCAGAGAGGGTCTCTCTGATGCCATTAAGGATGTTATGGTGGGGTTCCCTGTGCCTGCGGGTCTGAATGAGTCCATGACAATGGCTATCCAGATCGATAGGCGTCTGCGGGAGCGCAAACCTGTGCACCATTTGGCGGTGTCTACTGAGAAGACGCCAGAGAATATGCAATGTGATAGAATTCTGTCCAGAAGTGAACGGCAGAATTTTAGACGAAAAAATGGGTTGTGCTTCTATTGCGGTGATTCAACTCATGTTATATCAGCATGCTCTAAGCGTACTAAGAAGCTTGATAAGTCTGTTTCAATTGGCACTTTACAGTCTAAGTTTATTCTATCTGTGACCCTGATTTGTTCTTTATCATCTATTACCGCGGATGCCTATGTCGACTCTGGCGCCGCTTTGAGTCTTATGGATTGGTCCTTTGCCAAACGCTGTGGGTATGATTTGGAGCCTCTTGAAACTCCTATACCCCTGAAGGGGATTGACTCCACCCCATTGGCTAGCAATAAACCACAATACTGGACACAAGTAACTATGCGGATTAATCCGGATCACCAGGAGATTATTCGCTTTCTTGTGCTGTATAACCTACATGATGTGTTGGTGCTTGGATTGCCATGGCTGCAATCTCATAACCCAGTCCTTGACTGGAAAGCTATGTCTGTGTTAAGCTGGGGATGTAAGGGGACGCATGGGGACGTACCTGTGGTTTCCATTTCATCATCTATTCCCTCTGAGATTCCTGAATTCTTGACTGAATATCGTGACGTTTTTGAAGAACCTAAGCTTGGTTCATTACCTCCGCACCGGGAGTGCGATTGTGCCATAGATTTGATTCCGGGTAGTAAATACCCTAAGGGTCGTTTATTTAATCTGTCTGTGCCTGAACATGCTGCTATGCGAGAATATATAAAGGAGTCCTTGGAAAAGGGACATATTCGTCCTTCGTCATCTCCCTTAGGAGCCGTTTTTTTCTTTGTGGCTAAGAAAGATGGCTCTTTGAGGCCGTGCATTGATTATCGGCTTTTGAATAAAATCACGGTTAAATATCAATATCCGTTGCCACTGCTGACTGATTTGTTTGCTCGCATAAAGGGGGCCAAGTGGTTCTCTAAGATAGATCTTCGTGGGGCGTATAATTTGGTGCGAATTAAGCAGGGGGATGAGTGGAAAACCGCATTTAATACGCCCGAGGGCCACTTTGAGTATTTGGTGATGCCTTTTGGTCTTTCAAATGCCCCTTCAGTCTTTCAGTCCTTTATGCATGACATTTTCCGTGATTATTTGGATACATTTATGATTGTGTATCTGGATGATATTTTGATTTTTTCGGATGACTGGGACTCTCATGTCCAGCAGGTCAGGAGGGTTTTTCAGGTTTTGCGGTCTAATTCCTTGTGTGTGAAGGGTTCTAAGTGCGTTTTTGGGGTTCAAAAGATTTCCTTTTTGGGATATATTTTTTCCCCCTCTTCCATCGAGATGGATCCTGTCAAGGTTCAGGCTATTTGTGATTGGACGCAACCCTCTTCTCTTAAGAGTCTTCAGAAATTTTTGGGCTTTGCTAACTTTTATCGTCGATTTATTGCTGGTTTTTCTGATGTTGTTAAACCATTGACTGATTTGACTAAGAAGGGTGCTGATGTTGCTGATTGGTCCCCTGCTGCTGTGGAGGCCTTTCGGGAGCTTAAGCGCCGCTTTTCTTCCGCCCCTGTGTTGCGTCAGCCTGATGTTGCTCTTCCTTTTCAGGTTGAGGTCGACGCTTCTGAAATCGGAGCTGGGGCGGTTTTGTCGCAGAGAAGTTCCGATTGCTCCGTGATGAGACCTTGTGCTTTTTTCTCGCGTAAATTTTCGCCCGCCGAGCGGAATTATGATGTTGGGAATCGGGAGCTTTTGGCCATGAAGTGGGCTTTTGAGGAGTGGCGTCATTGGCTTGAGGGGGCTAGACATCAGGTGGTGGTATTGACTGACCACAAAAATCTAATTTATCTTGAGTCCGCCAGACGCCTGAATCCTAGACAGGCGCGCTGGTCGTTGTTTTTCTCTCGGTTTAATTTTGTGGTGTCCTACCTGCCGGGTTCTAAGAATGTTAAGGCGGATGCCCTTTCTAGGAATTTTGAGCCTGACTCCCCTGGTAATTCTGAACCTACAGGTATCCTTAAGGATGGAGTGATATTGTCTGCCGTTTCTCCAGACCTGCGGCGGGCCTTGCAGGAGTTTCAGGCGGATAGACCTGATCGTTGCCCACCTGGTAGACTGTTTGTTCCTGATGATTGGACCAGTAAAGTCATTTCTGAGGTTCATTCTTCTGCATTGGCAGGTCATCCTGGAATCTTTGGTACCAGGGATTTGGTGGCAAGGTCCTTCTGGTGGCCTTCCCTGTCTCGAGATGTGCGAGGCTTCGTGCAGTCTTGTGACGTTTGTGCTCGGGCCAAGCCTTGTTGTTCTCGGGCTAGTGGATTGTTGTTGCCCTTGCCTATCCCGAAGAGGCCCTGGACGCACATCTCGATGGATTTTATTTCGGATCTTCCTGTTTCTCAGAAGATGTCTGTCATCTGGGTGGTGTGTGATCGTTTCTCTAAGATGGTCCATTTGGTTCCCCTGCCTAAGTTGCCTTCTTCTTCCGAGTTGGTTCCTCTGTTTTTTCAAAATGTGGTCTGTTTGCATGGTATTCCGGAGAATATCGTTTCTGACAGAGGTACCCAATTCGTGTCTAGATTTTGGCGAGCATTCTGTGCTAGGATGGGCATAGATTTGTCTTTCTCGTCTGCTTTCCATCCTCAGACTAATGGCCAGACCGAGCGGACGAATCAGACCTTGGAGACATATTTGAGGTGTTTTGTGTCTGCAGATCAGGATGATTGGGTTGCTTTTTTGCCTTTAGCGGAGTTTGCCCTCAATAATCGGGCCAGTTCTGCCTCCTTGGTGTCTCCCTTTTTCTGTAATTCGGGGTTTCATCCTCGATTTTCTTCTGGTCAGGTGGAATCTTCGGATTGTCCTGGAGTGGATGCTGTGGTGGAGAGGTTGCATCAGATTTGGGGGCAGGTAGTGGACAATTTGAAGTTGTCCCAGGAGAAGACTCAGCTTTTTGCCAACCGCCGGCGTCGGGTTGGTCCTCGGCTTTGTGTTGGGGACTTGGTGTGGTTGTCTTCTCGTTTTGTCCCTATGAGGGTTTCTTCTCCCAAGTTTAAGCCTCGGTTCATCGGCCCGTACAAGATATTGGAGATTCTTAACCCTGTGTCCTTCCGTTTGGACCTCCCTGCATCTTTTTCTATTCATAATGTTTTTCATCGGTCATTATTGCGCAGGTATGAGGTACCGGTTGTGCCTTCCGTTGAGCCTCCTGCTCCGGTGTTGGTTGAGGGCGAGTTGGAGTACGTTGTGGAAAAAATCTTGGACTCCCGTGTTTCCAGACGGAAACTCCAGTATCTGGTCAAATGGAAGGGATACGGTCAGGAGGATAATTCTTGGGTGACTGCCTCTGATGTTCATGCCTCCGATTTGGTCCGTGCCTTTCATAGGGCTCATCCTGATCGCCCTGGTGGTTCTGGTGAGGGTTCGGTGCCCCCTCCTTGAGGGGGGGGTACTGTTGTGAAATTGGATTTTGGGCTCCCCCGGTGGCCACTGGTGGAATTGAACTGGTGTGCATCATCCTCTCTGTTCACCTGTTTCCATCAGGATGTGGGAGTCGCTATTTAGCCTTGCTCCTCTGTCACTTCCATGCCGGTCAACATTGTAATCAGAAGCCTTTCTGTGCATGTTCCTGCTGCTAGACAACTCCCAGCTAAGTTGGACTTAGTCCTTGTTTGTTTTTGCATTTTGTTCCAGTTCACAGCTGTAGTTTCGTTTCTGTGTCTGGAAAGCTCTTGTGATCTGAAATTGCCACTCTGATGTTATGAGTTAATACTAGAGTCTTAAAGTAATTTCAGGATGGTATTTTGATAGGGTTTTCAGCTGACCATGAAAGTGCCCTTTCTGTCTTCCTGCTATCTAGTAAGCGGACCTCAATTTTGCTAAACCTATTTTCCTACTACGTTTGTCATTTCATCTAAAATCACCGCCAATATTTGTGGGGGCCTCTGTCTGCCTTTCGGGGAAATTTCTCTAGAGGTGAGCCAGGACTATATTTTCCTCTGCCAGGATTAGTTGGTCCCCCGGCCGGCGCTGGGCGTCTAGGGATAAAACGCAGGCTACGCTACCCGGCTACTGTTAGTTGTGCGGCAGGTTTAGTTCATGGTCAGTTTAGTTTCCATCCTTCCAAGAGCTAGTTCGTATGTTTGCTGGGCTATGTTCTCTTGCCATTGAGAACCATAACACTATTCTAATCTCAGTTGCCCGACTAATCCACCTGTCCCCCCACTATTCCCCGGCCTCTCCCCTCTGTCAATCCCTTCACTGGCTCCCCATTACCCAGAGACTCCATGTAATAATTATAGGGATTAACTCAGGAGACTCTTTGCGTGGAACAAGACAACTACAGGACACAGTTTTATAAGTGGTAAAGTCTATATTATCACACGGTGATTCAAACAGGTGCAGAGAGAAACTCAAGTCCACAACACTTGGTGCAAATAATAAACGCAGCTTAGCAGTCTATAGGAAACTTAAGAGGAAAATGCAATCAAGCAGAAAGTCTATGAAGCACAGTTATTCTTGAGGATACTTGACACGAATAAATCCTTGTCTTAGTCCAATCACAGATAGATATGCTTATTAGGCAGTTCAAATCATATCTTAGCTCAACCAGGGAGGCCTGGTTAATAGTCTCAGGTTATTGCAAAGCAGAAACAGCTTACATGTCCAGCAAATGCAGATGGAAGTAAACACGAACAGCAGATGAAGGAGGATTACTGGAAACTTGTGTATGCAGCAGGAACTCAGAGCAGAGTAGCAGGATCACCACACAGGTTCACAGGAGCAGGTGTATAGCCAGGGAGTAATCAGTGGTCAGGAGCTGGATGCAAGGCAGAATACTCTAGCACAGACTGAAGGCTGGGGTGGAGTTTTATAGCAGGAAGACACAGTGCACATGAGACCAAAGACGCCATCTTGGAAAAGGGCAGTAATGCACAAAAGGTAAAAAATTTTCAGAGTCCTGACACTCCAGTACAAAAGCCTAACCATGACATACAAAGCCATCCACAACCTGTATCCTCCATACATCTGTGACCTCGTCTCCCGGTACTTTCCTGCACGCAACCTCCGATCCTCACAAGATCTACTTCTCTACTCCCCTCTTATCTCCTCTTCCCACAATCGCATACAAGATTTCTCTCGCGCATCACCCCTACTCTGGAACTCTCTACCACAACATATTAGACTCTCACCTACCATCAAAACCTTCAAAAAGAACCTGAAGACCTCTTCTGACAAGCCTGCAACCTGCAGTAACCACCAATTGACGAAACCGCTGCACACTTCAGTTCTACCCTCACCTTCTGTATCCTCACCCATCCCTTGCAGATTGTGAGCCCTCGTGGGCAGGGTCCTCTCTCCTACTGCACCAGTCATGACTTGTATTGTTCAAGATTATTGTACCTGTTTTTATTATGTATACCCCTCCTCACATGTAAAGCTCCATGGAATAGATGGCGCTATAATAAAAAATAATAATAATAAAAATAGTGGGGAAGTCAGCAGAAAGGAATTGAAGAAGCCAGGTGGTGAAGTGGTTGAGAAAGGTGGAGATGGCTAGCTCTGGCAGGCGGTAGATGACAGCCAGCTGGAGGTTGGAGGGGGAGTAGATGAGGACGGAGTGCACCTCAAACGAGGGAAGAGTAGCAGAGGGTGGTAGAGGAATTGGGGCAAAGCAAAGGAGCAGGTATCAGACAGGAGCAAGCCAACTACTCCACCACGTTTGTTGTTGGGGCAAGGGGTGTGAGAGAGATGGAATCCACCATAAGAAAGTGCAGCTGGAGAGGCTGAGTTAGAGGGAGTGAGCCAGGTCTCAGTGATGCCAAGGAAGGAAAGTTTGCTGGTGATAAAGAGGTCATGGATATACGACAGTTTGTTGCAGACAGAGCGTGCGTTCCATAGTGCTCCAGGTAAGGGGACCGGGGGAGTGGGGGCTGGGTGTATGGGTATAAGGTTATCATCATTGCAAAAACTTGTAGAGGATCATGGCAGGGTGTTAGAAATGAGTGTGGGGATGTGTTGAGGGGGCCAGGATTTGGGGATGTGTCACCAGCAATGAGGAGAGAGAACGTTAGAAGGTGGGAGCTGGATAGGACATGATGTGGCCGTGTGTGTCTGGAGAAAAAGGTGAAACCACTGGCCCTTCCCCTGTGTCACGTCCTTCCCACTCTGCTGTCCAGGAAGGAGGCACTGATGCCTCATGTCCACAACCTGCAGTTGCACAAACACAACAGTCAGCAACCACTTACAATTTATTGTCCCAGCGCAGCACAGCTTCCCTTACATTTTCTAAATTTGGATCCTGGCCAGTTTATGCACATTTTAAACACGTCTAAGAGACTGGGTTATTACGTTCCACAGACCTATTCAGGCCGCAGCCTTACACATATTGGAACATGCTAATTGCCACGCTAAGGCCTTTACCTGAGCTCTGTAGCACTGCCTGTCCCCTGAGTAATACACTACACAGACCTCGACACTCTCTGGGACATATCCTGTAATGACTCCATTGATGCTTAAACCATGCAAAAGATATATTCTGGCTAGTTGGGTAGTTCCAGAAGAAGTGCATAGGCTTGTGCAGATTGGTCAATGGCACTCCTGTCTCTTTCCCTTGAGGAAGCTGCTTCCAAGTAAAATGAGGCTTGTGTATGTTCCTGACATGGATTTTCAAACCTGACAGAGTGAGCACAATACAGGCCCTCACTTGCATACACTGTATTCAGAATATAATTCTAATGCTTTTAGTGTCTGTTAGAATCCAATTTACTGACATTAATCATACAGCTTCCCCAACTCCTGCATTATATTCACCCTACAGCGGCTTCACCCACTATGACAGTTGTTCCATTGGGATCTGGTGGCAAAAATGAATTGTGGAGCTTACAATATGCAGATTTCACAGCACCTGTTGGCCCTCTGAAAATTTAA